>NW_028126759.1:0-600000 GCF_965231255.1 Vanellus vanellus | reverse complement strand
TCATCTCAGTACCAGAGCTGCCTTGGATGCAGTCCTTCCATTCTGATAGGTCCACTGTTAGCTTGCCAGAAGTAAATTGTTTTCAATGGTCCTTTTAGGTAGTAGATCCTGAGGAGCCTTTTGTATTTCAGGTTTCGGCTGGCAATACCTTGTGCGCACAACTTGCTGTAGTTGCCAGTGTGAAAACCTGAAAATGTCCTCAAGTGACATAACAGAAATAATATGATGATGTGAGAGAGAAAATGACAGTTTATCTTTGTTGAAGCTCGTTACTGTAAACTCATGAACCTCTTCAGTTTCCTTTTAGAGTTCCTGATGCCTTATGCTCTTCCCTCGTAGGTCAGATGCCGTGTGGAACCCATGCTCACCTGAGGAAGGAACCACTATCCCATCCTCACAAGATAATTCCACGTCTGAGGTAAAAATCCTTCTGTTTTCTTTGACTTCTTCCCCAAAAGGTTTACTGCCTATGGTAAGGGAGGTCTCCAGCTGCTTCCCCCCTAAAGAACCAATTTTCAACTTTTTCTTTAAACCCAGCTACTTAATTGACGCAGGAGATTAGGTAGAGATTAAAGGTCTGCAGTAAGAGGAAGTGTTGAACTTGAGAGGAGGCTGAGGACACAATCAACAGCGTATCTTCATCTAAAAGTCATGAACATCTCGTGTCTGTCTCCATCATCATCGGTGTACGTGCTTGACAAAGTAGTTGGTGGTGGAGGTGCATATTGGAATGTTCTCTGGATACCATTTCTTTTGCCGTTGATGTTTTCAGCACAATCCGGAATGGCAAACAGAGCATCAAAGCTGGTCCAGACAGCTTCTTACCCCTGAGGCCGCCCATTAAGGAGCGCGCTGCGCCAGAATCCGCCACTTCAGATGAAAATCCATATCATGAAAATGATACAGAAAACAGTTTCTCATGTAATTTTGTGTGCACTGCATTTGAGAGCGGGTCAAGACTCTGCTTTGGGCGTCTAATCTGCCAGTCGTTGCTTATTGTGGTTTGGCTCATATTTTGGAGCAGATCTGGAGCATGAGAAAGAGATTCCTTTCAGAGGAAGGTAAACCAGAGAAGGTTCCTGGGGAACGTGTCTAATGCACTCCAACTGCTACTGAGCATATAGTCCCTGAGGTCAGAGCAGGGCAGGTCTGAAGTAAAATGTCCCAGCAGTGTGGATGCTGTGGACATTGCCATTCTCACTGTCAGCATAATCTTTAACAAATAGATTGAGCAGAATTGGTCAAGGCTGGTTGAAATGAACGCTGTCTTGTCCCACAGATTAAAGTGGCCTCCTCAGGTTGATGCAGATATTTGTCGGATGTGCAAAGAATATTTTTTTCTTTTCAAAGAAAAACCCCAAAAGCCACCGTGAATTGGTATACACTGATAACAAATGCCCCCCGTATAAAAATTGTGATTCTCCTCTGTTGTTCTTTCCTGCCCCAAAGTGTTCAAGCCTCCTCTAAGGAACCAGTGACGACTGTGAGTCACCTGGAAGAACCAAAATACGGAGGAGAGGTCTATCCACGTCCAACACTAAGGACCGGTGAGTATCCCCATGATTCCAATCCGTTCCACTTTGTAGGTAGACTTCAAATCGGAATAGGGCATTTCTTATACACTGGCAGATGATGTTCAAAGCGCTTGCCAGAATTCAAACTTCCTGACCATACAGTCAGCATTCAAAGTTTTTCTTTTTTTTTTTAATTATCACTCAGAAATGGAGAGCTATGTACATCTGATGGTGACTGAAAGTCGACTTCTTGTTTTCTTACTACTGCTTTCCTGTGCAGGTGTCGAATGTATAGATGTTTGCTGCCCGCAGTGGTTGCAGAGAGGTGATACGATCAGGTAGAGTCTCTTTTAATGTAGTAATGAGTAGCTACCTTGCGGCTCCGGAATTGCTCGCAAGCCAGTTGCATCTCCAACACAGCTGCCACGCGAGAGCCGTGCTGCGTGACAAAGAGGGTTGTGCTGGTGTGGTGTTTGCTGTGGGAAGAAAGCCAGTAAGGGTGCGAGTGGTGGCCGTCCCAAGTTGTCCTTGGATGTGCAGAATCCGTTTTTGTTTGTGAGTCGTTCTGCCGAGCCATCAAGGAGCTGACATTTCATTTCTTTCACTTGGAAACTCGCATCCAGAGCATAAGGATTAGAGAGCTTGTAAAGCCTGGTGGGACTTGAGGCAGTTTTGGGGACTTAGAGGATGCGTGGGGTTTGACTAGGAGGGGGAAAAAAGCAGCGTGCGGTTGGGTTTGAGAGGCCAGCAGCCTCTCTCAAAGGGGTCTTTTGGTGACAATGCGAATTCTTGTTTTTGAAGCAGGGACATATATCTGGACAACTTTAATGTCTGTGTATTTGTTTGCTCTTCAGAGTCTGTGTGGTTTGAATGACAATCCTCTCCAAATGGGGATAGTCACTCTCTTGACTGGCCTGTAGAAGGCAAGTAAACATCCTGTGGCTGTCCCATTTGGAATTCAGTGTGCTGGCCTTAGTTTCCCGAAGCTCACTCTGTTTGGATGCAAGTCTAGTTGCAGATGTTCCTGTTATACCTTGCAGTAGAACACCCAGCGTGCAGTGTTTATCAGCAGTAGATCACAAAGCACTCGATAGAGGAAGTGCTGGTTGCTTCTCTGTTTTCTAAATAATGCAACTGATAAAGAGAAGGAAAAGGAGTCTTGTACAAGTAAATGGGAAAAAAAAAAAATTGCAAAGCTCCCAGCTCTTCATTCTATCCCAGTCCTGCTGCTAAGAAAGAATGGTGCTGGACGTTGAGGCGATATTGTCACGTGTTGATGTGTGCAACTGGGGCTGTAGTCAGAATAAGCCTTGAAAAAGCCTTTCTTGTCCAGAAGGTGAATTCCTGAGAATTCCATGGGAGAGGACAGATACAAAGCTCACTTCTCTCTCTCCCTCTCCTGGCAGGTACTGCACACCAGAAGAAAACTCTCAGGAAGAGGAAGGAGCAGCGAAACAAACCATCGCGGGGGTAAGCTTGCGTTATTCACAAGGAAAATAGAGCTATTTGTGATCAGAAACTTCAGCACTCTCCACTTCACGTGACTTACTCAACAATATCTGTATTTGCCCAGGTTGTTTTTCCCCGGGAAAGCGGGAGCGTTATTTGATGAGTAGCGCTATGGCAAAGTGTTTTCCGCTACCGTTAATTTTGTTTCTGGACTATTAGGAGCACGCTACACTATAGCATTTTGATTCTTCCCCTTTCATGTGTTGGGTATAGCCTCAAAATCTTTACTGCACAGCCTTAGTTGACCTGCAAAGCTGGACTGGGGTGTCTTTAGTCTTATCTTGTTTGCTGGGATGGGAAGTACATCCCTGACTTCCGCCTCTGGTCAGGATTGAGGTCAAAAATAAAATTTTAATCATGGAAATCATAAATAGTAGTCTCACTCTCAACTTAATACCTACACGTGGAGGCTTTGCTGGGGTTCTTAACGCTAGCCCAAGCCAAACGAGCTCTCTGCCTCTCTTGCCTCCAAGTGCAGCACTCCATGGGTGCACAGTTGGAATGCAGTCGTCAATAAAAAGTCACTTTGGAGTTTGCTGTTTGGATGTGTGTACAAAAACTCTTCCAGTTTTCTGTCCTGTCCCCAAGCAAACAAATCTGTGCTTGATTGCTAGCTTAATGTCCGTTTGTCTAACAGAGGCAGCGTGGCACTGAAATCTCAGAAGATGCGTTATTCCAAGGACACCCAACACATGTTCAGTCCAAAAAGTCAGCCAGCCTTAATGTGGAAGGAAAGAAAGTGCCAAGCCTGGGAAAAACAGCGGAACGCTTTCCTCCGCTCACAGAGGTACCACAGCCGACAGTCTGTTAGACAAAAGAGAAGGTTGTGACAGAGCTGCAGGGAACTCCTCTTATTCTCGGTGGTTCTTGAGGCTTTTTGAAATCTGAAGAACTTGCATTGAACCTGTTAGCGAGTGTCTGCGGCTGTGACTTTGCAGTGCGAGGGTCAGCACTAAAGCTGGTTTGAAGGATTTCGTGTGCTCCAGCGCTCCTTCAGTTGTGCTGCCCTGAGGGTTTGTGGGCCTTCTGTTAGCAGGACAAAAAATTAGTCCAGGTTGAACACCAGTCTCCAGAGCAGTGCTAACCCGACTCATCCAGTTATATTGGATGTGCCTCTTGTCCTACCGTGGTGATAGAACCTGAAAGATCAGCTTGTGCTGGTCCGTGATGCCGTTCCCCAGGGAGTGGGAGTTCAGTTTCCCCTGCTTGTATGAATTTTGGCTGCTTTTATTCTTTGGAGTTGCAGTCTAATTGAGCTCCCCCCACCTTTTCCTGCCTGTTGAGGATGGACTCGGAAAGGGCGGGCAAATGCAGAGTTTACAAAGTCTGCAGAGTTGATGCTGGGTACAAGGGAAACCGGGTGGTTTTCTTATTTTGCTCGCCCAGATTCAAGCAAGAAGGAGATGCTATTGCAGATCAGAGTATTTTATACCACCATCCGTAGTGGTTTCTTTGCATTCCCCGCTGGGATTGGCTTAAACCTGGGTATTGCGAGGGCCGCGGCAGCACCTGGGAAAGGGGTTTGCCAGAGTTGTGTTCCATTTTCAGCTGCTTTAGCGTGTTTGCTGAGTTTACGGGTTTTATCCCAACGTCCTTGGTGAAAAGAAATGGCAGCAAGCCTGGGCTGTGAAGTTCAAAGTTAGGATGCTGAAACCAACCAAGCAAGGCAAAAGCGCTATCGCTCACTGAGGCAGGAAACCGTCGGAGGCAGTTGCTCTGTCACCTGAGCTGAATTTACAGGCCGTGTTTCAGTGGAAAGCTGCCCCCAGGTCAGCGTGCTCCATGCGCTGTTTCACAAGTCCTTCCCCATTGAATTGTTCCTTTCAGGCCATGGAGAGAGAGGTCAGTGCCGCATTTGGCAAAGGTGAGCCAGATGAGATCATGAGCAGTGCCTTCAAACTAAAGGTCACTCGCGAAGACATCCGCACGCTCAGGAACCTTTGCTGGCTAAACGATGAGGTAAAACCAGCTGCAGCACAGGGCTAGTCTCACTCAGCCTTTATTGAAAAATACCCCTCTGCCGTGTACAGAAGTCCCGTCAACGTTCTTTGACGACCTCCGTGGCAGAGCCTAAAAACCTCTGTAGAAGTCTTATTTGAGGTATTGAAGGGTCGAGCGTTTCTGGAAGTTCCGTTACTTCTTGTATGACGCAGCTTCCCGGAGTTCGTCCGGGTTTTTGGTGTGGGGGGCAGGTGTTTTGATCAAACTGACGATGTAGCCCCGTGTGAAATTCTGGGAACAAAAGCTGACAGCTGAGGCTGGAGTTCTCTCCGCTGCGTGCTTAAGGGTGGCCAGAAAAGACATGGTGCTGTATTTTTGGTTGGGGAAGGCAGCGTCTTATTTTTACACCTCACGTTTCCTCTTTATGGTACAGGTCGTTAATTTCTACATGGGTCTGCTGATGGAAAGAGGCAAGAAGGAAGGATATCCAGCGGTCCACGCTTTCAGTACTTTCTTTTATGCCAAACTAAGATCTGGTGGCTACGATGCAGTAAGAAGATGGACCAGAAGTGTTGATGTCTTCAAGCAGGACATCATCTTCGTGCCTGTAAACTTGAAAGCGCACTGGACACTAGCCGTGAGTCCCACGGGCTTTTTCTTTAGAATTGGACGGGGAGCAAAAACTGGCAAGAGAAGTCATTTAGGTGTTGGGGGGTGTGCGGCAGAAGGTTGTGCTTTGTCTAATGGTCACCTTTTAATAACAGGTCATAGATCTCAGGAGGAAGACCATCATGTACTTGGACTCTCTGGGCCAGAAAGGGGACAAGATTTGTCAGACTTTGCTGTAAGTAACCGCTCCGTCACTGCTTTTCTGGTGTGAATGAGGAGAGGGATTTTAGATTGAGTCCCTGTAAGGCGACTGCAAGTTTTCACATGGCTTGTAGATAACCAACCCGGAATCTTGGCGTTGCTTGCTGCGAGTTGTCTGGCATCAGCTGCTTATCTGGTGTCACAGCGTCCCCTCCGCCCAGGGTCTGGGGTGCCTGGATTCTGCCACCTTCCCGTGATAGGCACAGCCAAATCCACCATAGCCCCGTGGCACACGTCTGCCGGCTTTGTTAGTTGGATCCCAGTATGTGGGATGAAGGCACACGGTGGAATTATGGCATTACAGTTCCTTGCTTGGTTTGTCTCTTTGTCTTCTGATAACATGTGATTTGGGGCTTTTTGACCTCTCTGAAGCAATGGAATCATTGGCCTTGTTCTTGACCATTAGCTCACAGCCTCTCCCTGTGTTTGTAAGTTTCAGATTGGGATTTTTCCTCAAAATCAGCCTTAAATCAGCTGCTGTGAGGATCCTCTGACATTTTACTGTCCTGCCGTTTGTCTTCCTGTGATCCTTCAGCCACTTTATTTTGTTGTTGGCCTAAATTACAGAGATGAAAAGGGATTTTTTTTTCCCTTTTGTTTTAACCAGCCAATACCTGCAAAAAGAAAGCCAGGAAAAAAGAAACCTGGAGCTGAATGTTTTGGAGTGGACTCTTCACAGCATGGAGCCACGTGTACGTGAGCACCCCTTGGGTTTGAAATGAGAACTGTCAGTGCTTCTTTGGGGCCCAGATCCTGGCACGTGACAAAGAAAGGGCTGAGCTGATGTTTCTCGAGGAGTTGATAGTAAAAAGCAGTCCCTAAAGACTGGATTTAAGAAAGGTCACTTAAGAAAAAGGCGGTGCGAACCTCGAGAGGCCTCGCAGGGAGGAGGGCTGCTGCCCCTTCTGGGCCTGCCAAGAATTTGGATTGTAGTGTCCAAGTCCGGGAGGCAGAGGGGAGGGATGGTGTGCAGTGAACTGGGTCTGTTCCTCGTGGGCGGGAGTGGGTATCGGGGATTAGGCAAGTAGGGTCAGGAGTGTGCGGTGAGCACAGTGTCGGTGTGGGTAATGTGCGCTACTTCCAAGTTGCTTTTCTTTTGAGACAGAGGGAAATCCTCCATCTTCTTTGCATTCCTTAGGAGATCCCTCAGCAGCTGAACGGAAGCGACTGCGGCGTCTTTATGTGCAAATACGCAGAGTACATCGCCAGAGAGAAACCGTTCAACTTTACCCAGGTGAGTGAAAGTCATAAACCCCTCCAGCCCCTTTCGCGCAGGGACAGGAGCCGGGGAGGTTACGCAGCAGCTCTTCATTGTGTCCGGGGCAGGGGCTGAGGTTTCGTGCCCCGTTTCGGTGCGTAGTTGCTGGGGTCAGAACTTCCAAGTGGCCTGGGCAGGGCAGAGCTGTGGTTCTCCATCCCCGCCTTTGGGAGCTGCTGCCGGTGAGATTCCTCTTGGGCAAGATACTGCCGCCAGCGGGTTTGGCATATCTGGGCTCGTATCTTTTGGAGAAATGGCTTCTACCCTTTGACCAGTCAAGACAGCGCTTATTTTTCTTGATTTCATTTTACACCGGTCTTTTATTAGCGTGCTTGTAAGCTGTCGCGCAGTCAAGTCAATCTGGTTTTGTCGGGTTGTCGTGTCACCCTCTTAGGAGCCGCGTGGGGTGTTGTACCCAAACGGTTGACAGTTCTTAAAGGGAACTTCATATTAAGGACTCCGCTGGGCGTTTATGCCTGTTTGCCGCCTCTTTCTACCGTGATGTCATTATTTAATGGATTTCTCTTCTCTTTTCAGACTCACATGCCATACTTCCGCAAGAAGATGGTGTGGGAGATAATCCACCAACAGCTGCTGTGACACATGGACTATTAGAGTTCTTATTTTAATTACGTTTCTTAGACCTTAGTTACATTTCTTAGACCTTTAGTTACTTTTCTTAGACCTTTAGTTAGTTTTCTTAGACCTTTAGTTACATTTCTTAGATGAATTTTCCTCTTTAGGTTATGAAGTAGAAGTTAAGATGGTTTATTCCCCCCACCTCCCTTATTTTGGAGACAGTAACTCTGGGGTTTTGGGGTTTTTTTTTGCCAACACCACCAACAGCTGCTGTGAGATGTGCACTATTAGAACAACGCTGTGATCACCTCCGGGTGACTAGTTGTTATTGTAGTTACATTTCTTAGACCTTATTTGGAACAGCAGCAGGCACACAAGTTTTCCTCTTCAAGTTATGAAGTAGTGGGTTAAGACAGTTTATTTCCCCAACCCCCCCCCCCCCTCCCCCCCCCTTATTTTGGAGACAGTAACTCTCTTTGAAATTAGTTAACGCACTTTAAGCGAGAGCCAGAAAGATGGGTGTGACCTCGTTAAGGGCAGAGTGAAGAAGGAACGTCGTCGACTTCCATGGCTGAGCCGCACGCTCGCGCCTCGCAGCGCACGCGACCACATTACAGACAAATGGGAAACATCCGTGGTGGTGGTTACAGTTGTGTTTGCCCAACTTACCTTCCCAAGGACAACGTGCTGAACTACCGTCTCCTCAAAGAGAGTTTTCCTCTGTTTCTGGAATATCTACCGTCTCCTTGATTCCTAAAACTGGATTTGTCACGACCACGGAAAGAAAGCGTTTACCATCTCTTGATTTCTCACCAAAGCCCCTGTCCTTTGGGCTGGTTTGGGGTTGTTTGTTTTTTGCTGTCTCCAGGGAGTGATCTAATGTGAAAAGAGAAGTATTTATTTCTTTATATAATATAAATATTTATTTTAATAAAAAGAGCCTTAATGGAAGGAAACTCTCCCTGTGTCCTGGTTTGAGGTTGTTTGTTTTTTGCTGTCTCCAGGGAGTGATCTAATGTGAAAAGAGAAGTATTTATTTCTTTATATAATATAAATATTTATTTTAATAAAAAGAGCCTTAATGGAAGGAAACTCTCCCTGTGTCCTGGTTTGAGGTAAAAGAGAACCAATTTTGTTCAGTAACTTGGCTTCTTAGCTGGGCCTCTTCTACCAACTGAAATTAACTGCCTATTGTGCCGTCAGCGTTCACTCTCAGAGCGATAAGAGCAATGTTTACAGCTGATGCCCAGGCATGGGATGCAGAGAGGCTCTTGCTTATACTCATTGCTATAACCCCCACGGCCAACCAGCTTTGTTATTTGCCCCGTTGGAGGGTCGGAAGCGGAAAAGCATAGTGGGGTCCCACCTGCGGGGAGGAGCGACAGGACAGGTGACCCAAAACTGACCAACAGGGTATTCCATCCCATCTGCCTCATGCTCAGTAGAAAAGAGACCAAAGGGATCAAAGGGTTCTTCTACCTGGGGAATGTTTACTTCGCCCTTTGATAATTATGCTGATGTGACCCCATCAGAGCTGGGGCATGGCAACCTTCTGGGCTCTGAGGATAAGGACTGGTACCTTGTTAAGATCGTGATTTTGTTGTTGATGCTCCTGAATGTGGTGCAGGGGTGGTTTCTTGTGAAACATCTGTGCAGGGGGAGCTGGAGGGGACCGTGCGCTGCCGCCACTCAGACCCGCGCAGCCGCTCGGCGATCTGCAGCGGCGCGAACCGCGGCCCCGCCCGGCCCGGCCGCAGCTGCCCCCCCCGGAGCAACGGCACCACCGGCAGCCGCCTCCCCCACGGCACCGGCGCCACCGGCAGCCGCCCCCCCCACCGCCACGGCACAGGCGCCTCCGCCGCCGCCTGCACCGGCACCGGCACCCGCACCACCGGCAGCCGCCCCCCCCACCGCAACAACACCGGCCCCTCCGCCGCCCGTCCCGGCACAAGCCGCGCCCCCCCCTGCAGCGGCACAAGCCACGCCGCCGCCTCTCCCGGCACAACCTACTGCAGCCACTACAACCAGTACCAAAACTACTCCAACTCCATCAAAATCGGTACAAGCCGCCCCGGTAACCAGGAGCAGGAAGAGGAGGTCAACTCCTTCCCCTGCCCCTTACCACAAAGACCACCTCAAGTCACATAGCTTGGGGGAGAGTTCTGAACAAGATCCAGGGGAGGGTCCTTCAAGACCACAGAAGGGAAAGAGACCTTTGAAAACAGACAGAGGCCAGAGTCCTTCTAGAGCAGATGCTGGAGAGGCCCCTTCTGGGGCAGCCTCACCACAGGAGGACTCAGATGTAGAGGGAGTTGTTCAATCCTTCTCCGTGAAAGATCTGAGAAGTATCAGGAAGGACTTTAGTCGTCATGAAGGCGAAACACTTGTCTCCTGGTTGCTCCGATGCTGGGATAGCGGGGCAGATACCCTAGACTGAGATGGCAGAGAAGCTAGGCAATTGGGAAACCTGGCCAAGGATGGAGGGATTGATAAAGAAATTGGGAGAAAGACAAGCACTCTCAGTCTCTGGAGGCGACTGGTGTCAGCCATAAAGCGCAGGTATCCCTTCAAGGACGATATCGAATGCCGTCCAAGTAAATGGACCAACATGGGAAAAGGTATGAAGTACCTGAGAGAACTGCCTGTGCGAGAGGTGATTTATAGTGATGGGCAAGCGACAGTAGACCCTGATGAAATGCCATGCAAACGATCTCTGCTCAAAAAGTTTGTACAAAGTGCACCATCAACATATTCCCACACATTGTCAACAATGGTCTGGGGAGGATCCGATACTGACACACCAACTGTAAATGAAGGGGTTAAGAAGGTACGACAGTATGAAGACAGTCTCTCTGGTCCCTTCTCTGTGGCAGCCATAGAAAAGCTGACTGTGACCACCGAGAAAATGACTGAGAAACTGACTGAGAAAATAGAGCAAATGACCCAGAGATTAGTTGAGCAAACCGATAAACTGTTTGATAAACTAACCAAGGTGGAGGAAAAACTCCATGCTTTCCCTGTACAGACTCATGTTGCAGCTGCTAAGAGGAAACGCCCTCCTACTCAAGAGAAAAACCACCCTCCGACTCAAGACAAATCAAAGCTGATGCGAGATATCCTGTGGGTTTGCCTCTGTGAATATGCAGAAGACATGAAGAAGTGGGATGGAGAACCTACCTCAGCCCTACAGGCACGGGTGCTTGAGTTGCAAAATGAAGCCGATAGAAGAAAGGATTCTTACAGGAAGAAGGTTGCTCCAACCTACGGTAGGCGATCCTACGGACCAGGTAGGAACCAATCTGATAATCGTAGGTACTACGGTCAACAGTAGAGGTGCCCTGCCTCCAGCCAGGAGGAGGAGAGGGACAACCGACTTTATTGGACTGTGTGGATTCGATGGCCTGGCACATGAGAGCCACAAAAGTATAAAGCCCTGGTGGACACTGGTGCACAGTGGTGTTGGGTTGTTTTTTGCTGTCTCCAGGGAGTTATCTAATGTGAAAAGAGAAGTATTTATTTCTTTATATAATTTAAATATTTATTTTCATAAAAAGAGCCTTAATGGAACGAACCTCTACCTGGTAATGAGAGAGGGTGATTTATTCTTTTTTTTTTTATTTAACTGAAAAAAAGTTGGATGTAGCGATGTGGATTTTCGCTCCCTCACAATCCCCCAGGAAGAGGATTGGAGCCAGGAGGAGCATCGGAGCACAGAAGCCGCGAAGCGATGGTCACACAGTGCTGCAGGGGCAATCGAGGTGTCGTTCAGTGGTGAGATGAGCAAGCAGCATCCCGAAAATCCGCCCCTGGAGAGGGGTCAGCGGTGTACGGACGCTCTCTGTGTTCTGTAAACCCCCTGTGGGGAGCCCCTGCTGCCCCCTTGGCAGTGCCCGGGTGGCTGTGACTGCTGAAAGCTGGTTTGGTGCGTTGAGGTGTTAGGTGGGGTGGCAGCAGCCCCTGCCCGCCCCGGGAGGGGGGACACCACCTCTCCGGTGGCACTGGATGGGTGGGAGGGAGGGAGGGAGCACAGCTCTGGAAGCCATGGAGAAAGGCGTGGGGGTGTCCCTCATCGTGGCAGCCCCCAGCAGCCCTACCCCGCCACACGGCCACCCCAAGGACACCCAAGCCCCATCTTGGTCCTCTCCCTCTTGGGTGATGCCCTTCCACCCGCCCTGGAGGTGCGCTCCTCTCCTGCAGGGGGGGACGCCCAGCACTCGCCTGGCTAGAGAAGCACCGGGGGGGGTGCTTAGGGGGCATCTGAGCTTCCCAGTTACACGGGCATAATTAGGGCGCCCTTAAGAACCATTAATAACCACTTTGGCTCTGCTAACCAACTGCGGCGAGGCCCCCACCCCGCTTTAGCGCAGGCTTTGTGATGCCAACACCTCCCTGAGCCACTGGGTAAAGCGACGCCTGGCAAAAAAACACCATCACCCAAAGAAAACCCCACACCACATCCCCCACTCCCCGCCCACCCCTTCTCCCCCCATCACAGCCATGGGACAAACTCCCACCACCACCACACCCCAATCTCAGCTCGGCCATGACACCCCCAAGACACTGGAAAGAAAGCAACCGAGAGCAAGCTCAGGCTCCTGTGAGCTGCAGAGATTTCTCTTTGGTTTTTGATGTTGTCCTTGGATGGGGTTTGGTTGGTTGTTTTTCACACAACACTTTGCAGTAGAGGACAAAAACGTGGTGTCGCAGCCCCCGGGGTCGGCGTTGGCACTGCCACCTCCCCCCCCAGCTCCTGTCCCTCCTCTTGCCCCGCAGCTGTTCCCACTTTCCTTGCTTGGTTTGGTTGGTTTTTTTTCCTTTCTACCTTTCTTTTTTAATATGTTTTCGCTTCCCCCTTTTTTCTCTTTTACCCCTTTTTTCTTTTGACCTTTTTTGCTTTTTCCCCCTTTTTCCCCCCCTTTTTTTCTTTTTCTCTTTTTTCTTTTCCCACTTTATTTTTCCTCCTTTCCCTTTTCTCTTTTTAAACATTTCTCAAGCTTTCTCCTGAAGGAACGGCCCCTGGCTCTCCGCTAGCAGAAGGAGCCTACGGAAGAGCTCTGGCACTGACATGGGCAGGAACACCCACAAGTGAGAACTGGATAGACAAAAGGCTCCTCAATGATGACACTGGGGCAGCCCGACCTTAGAAGCAGCAGAGGAGCAGAGCCACCCAGAGCCATCCAGAGAACAGGAAGGGCTATTCAGGGCCTTATTGTCTGCGCGAAGTAACCATCTGCTGAGAACCGGTCTGGCGGCTCAGAGCTCAGCCCCAGCAGCACTCTTGAGCCAAAGGGGAAAAGTACACCGGCAGGAAGACTGGGAGCCTTCCTCCACAACAACCCACAGATCATGACCAGAGTGGTGCCTATTCCCAGCCTACACTAATGAATACGTATGCCTTTGCATCAGAAAGGAACGCTTGCTTTACCAGCCCCTGGGCGAGTTGGGAGCCATCCCCCTTGCACCCAGCGCTGCAATAAACATGCTGCTTTGTAACTCGCCCCGAGTTGGGGAGTTTCTTTCCGCACGTCAGCACCCCTGGGATTGCTTTCCTTCTCCCGCCTCGCACTCGCTCGACATGGTTTTTTCCAACTCAGTCTTTTTTATTAAAAAAATTAATGAAAAAATGCTCCAACTCTCAGTTTTACAAGGCACACAAAATCTCTAAAAGGGAAACACAAGCGTGAGGTGCTGAGGTACCAAAACCTGCCCCTGTTAGTCCAACTAAAGGGACAGCGTCGGGAGGCGAGGGAGGAGGAAGGGGGAGGCTGTGGGATGGAGAGAGCCCTCCCCGTACCCCTCAGCTGCGCATCCTCGCAGCGCCGCGGGAATGGGGGGCTGCGTGTCTGGTCGGGTCTTTGGTTTGCTCCCCTGACCTGCTGGGGGTGGTGGAGGAGGTTGGAGGGGGTTGTCCGGCAGTGGGGTTACATTCCTCAGGCAGTGCTGGGCGGCACGACAGGAGCATCACTTGCTGTGCTGCGAGGCCGGGGCTCCCGGAGCGTGTTTCTGCTCCTGCTGCTTCACCTGCTGGACCATTTCCCTCATCTTGCACTGTGCAGTCTTGGGGAGGAGAAGGGAAAAGCAAGAGTTGGGGGTCAGGGCACTGTTTCTCCCACCACCACCCACCCCTGAGCCCCCACCCAGCATCTCGCCGCTCCCAACTTTTCACCCCGGACAAGCCCTAATTAATTTCAGGTTTCTGGGTTTTTTTAACTTGTGCTTCCTCCATCGCTCCTTGAGAGAGGCTCAATTTTTTGGGGGGGGGCCGCCATCCCGCTCGAGTGGACAGGAGACAAGGTTATGGAAGATGAACCCAGGTGGGATGCGGGTGGCTTTGCCCGCACCGAGGAGTCCATTCACAATGTCCTCACGTCCAGCAGCATCAAAACCACGGTACCCAGCAAAGAGCTCCCCTGGCGCTGAGGGAGGCCAAGCCAGGCTGGCAGCACAGTGCTGACCACAGGGACGCTCTCAACTTGGCCCTTACTGTCCCCCACACCCACAGCCCCCACCCAGCGCACCTTGAACTGAGCCTCGGGCGGCCCTGTGATGATGACCATGCGCTCGCTGCCCTTGGGACCTTCTGCCGGTGCAATCTGGGGAAGTATGGGGGAGAAGGAGCGTGAGTGCAGCCACCGCTTCAGCAAGACCTTCCCTCGGTGGCATGTCCCCCCACAACGCAGGGCAATCCCCCCATGCAGGAGCATCCCCTCCCACCCGAGCCGGGCTCATAACCAGGGTGCTGCAGGCCTGGCCTTCTACTAAACACAGGCGGGAGAGGTGGGCCCATGCCAACGGGTACAGGAGAGCTGGGGAGAGACTTTTTACAAGGGCATGGGGTGACAGGACGAGGCGGAGTGCCTTCAAAGTGGAAGAGGGGACATTTAGAGGAGATAACAGGAAGAAATTTTTCACTGTGAGGGTGGTGAATCACTGGCCCAGCTTGCCCAGAGAAGCTGTGGCTGCCCTAGCCCTGGAGGTGTTCAAGGCCAGGTTGGATGGGGCTTGGAGCAACCTGGGCTGGGGGGAGGTGTCCCTGAACAGGGCAGGGGGGTGGGACTCCATGATCTTCAAGGTCCCTTCCAACCTCAACCGTTCTGTGATAAGTTGGGGAGCAAAACTGCTCCCCGCACACTCCCATTCCCTGACCTTGGCAGTGCAGAGGGGAAACTGAGGCACGAAGCGCAGGACCAGCCCCGCAGCGCCTTCCTCACCTTGATGGAGGCACCCGCAAACCGCACCAGCTGCTTGATGTGCTGCCCCTTCTTCCCGATGATGGCCCCCACCGCCTGCGTCCCGATGAACACGTTCACAACCTCTTGCTCCGGAAGCTGCGGGGGCATGGAAGAGTGAGAGGGTCAGGGCACCAGCTGGACAGGGGACAAAGGAGGTGGCTGTCCCCATCCCACCATCCCATGGTAGTGGTTGCCCACTCTCCCAAGGTGCCCCAGCAAAGATCTCCCGGAGAGGGGGGACAGGCACCTAAAGGGTGCTGATGTGGGAAGGCGCTGGCTGGGGGAGCTCCGCCGAGAGCTGGCTGAGAGCTACGCCGAGGAGCTCTATGGTGGGAGAGAAAATGAGGGTCAGTGATGGCCCCAGCATGCCAGACCCTTCCCGGCCACCCCCAGACCCACGCACAGCAGCAAGATACCACCATGGGGCTGGGAGGCAGACGGGGGCTCCCAGTTACCCCCACTCCCCCCACGCTGCCACCTTGCCGCCCGTGTCCCGCATCTGCAGGGGAAAACCACGACACAACTCTCTCCTGCTCTGCATTCCAGCAAGTGCAACCGGATGCTACCTGCAAACCACCACTGCTCAGCTGGAGGACGAGCAGACCCGGCTCCCCTGCCCAGCCTGGACGCCGCTCTCACTCCCAGCCCTGGAAAAAAAGCCTCTCCAGGACGGGGCTGCAGCAACAGCCGCACATTTCCACCCCACAGGAAACAGCTCGTTAACGAGGGGCGAGCACCGCATTTCAAAGCCCCCTTAGGAGCAAGGCAGCGCCCCAAGAGCCAGCCCAACCCCCCAGCACACAGCTCAGCACTCACCACACGCTCGCCGGCCCCCGCAGCAGCGGCTCGAGCGGGGCTGCCCGCGGCCGGCGGTCGGGCGCCGCTCCGTCACAGCCGCTCACCATGGTGGAACGCCGAACGCAGTCCGCGTCCTTCCAGTCGCGCCGCAGCCATGGCGCAGCCGGGTGCAGCGAGCGCAGCTCCCCGCCAGAGGGGCGCAAAGCGCCGTGCGAGCGCGGAGGAAAGGGCTCGGTAAGCCCGGGATTGGCATTCCCTCACCCACCGAGGGCAGAGGAGGCAGGAGGGGGCGCGCAAGAGCCCGCGCCGCCGGCCGCTGTCGCTCGCCTCAGGCCTGCGGGACGCCGAAAGGCTTCTCCGCTCTCCGAGGGGCCCCTCCGCCTCTGGGAGGCTTCTGGGGGGCCCCTCCGTCTCTGGAGGGCTTCTGGGGGGCCCCTCCGTCTCTGGAGGGCTTCTGGGGGGCCCCTCCGGCCTCCGTGGGGGCCTCTCCCCGAAGGCCTCTTCCCCTCCTCCGGGCACTCCCCGGCCTCCCGGCGCCCAGCTGCCAGCCGGGGCCCGGCTCGGGGCTTCCGGAGAAGGGCCAGCGCCTCCCCCAGACAGAGCAGGGCCAGGCGGGACGGGCGGGACGGCGCCGGCCCGGCCCCACCGCAGGGCAGGGCAGAAGCGGGCCGGGCGGCCGCTAACGGCTCCCTCAGGCAGAGCACAGACGGCGGCGCGCCTGCGCGCGCGCACCCACCGCCCCGCCCCTCTCTCCCCCCTCAGCCTCCCCTCCACTAATGGCTGCGGGGGGCCCTCGGCGCCCTCCTCGCCGCCCCCGGCCCCGCCGCCGCGCAAGAGGCCGCCCCCCAGGGCAGCGAGCCGCCCCGCCGCCTCAGGGCCGCCCCCGGGCATCGCCCCGGCGCCCACTCCCCCCTCCGCCTGGGGCCTGCGGGACCCCCGGGGCTCCTTGGCGGGAGCCCGCCCGGCGCCTCGGCCGGGAGCGGCGTTAGTCGCTCTGTGGGCTCGGGTGCAGGGCGGGGTCTTGCTCTGGGGCTCCCCTGGCTCTGGCCTCGGCCCCTCTGCCCGCCCAGAGCCCCCCCTCCGGGGCGGTGGGGCTCGTGGTGGGCCCCGGCAGCCCCGTGCCCCCCCCGCCCTCTCCCAGCCCGGCAGCCCCGTCCTTCCGGCCCTGTGCGGCGGCTGTGGCTCCTGCCGCTGTGGGCTCGCCCCGGGCCGCAGTCAGAGTCGTTCCCCTGTGATGCTGAGATGACTGTGGCTTCCAGATGTTCCCCCCAAATCCGTGGGCAAAGCCACCCCCTCGTTGGCTTTCCGTCTGCACAGCGGGGGCTTGAAAAGGGAAAAAGAGGGGGTGGAGACTTGGAGTGGTGAAGGAGCGGGGAGCAGCTTAGTACAACTTCCCAGGAGAGAATTCCTCTTTTCTCGCCCTCAAACTGATCCTAAACCTCCAAGTGGCTGGTAAAGTAAAAAAGGACAAAACAAGGCTCTCCCAGGTGCCGGGTGCTCTGGTAAAGCTGGAGAAAGCGGCATTTCTGTTCACAGGCAGTTGCCGTAAGTGCCGTCAGGTATTGAAACTGCGCTTCTCTCAGGACGTAGCCTTGAGCCTGGAGAGCAGCTCAGAAGGAGTTAGCTCCTGCGAACAATTGAGCAGGAGGATACAAAGATTTTGCCTTCTCTACTTTTGCCTTCTGAAGTATCAAATATGCTGAGTAAGAATGCATTTTCATGGGAAGATATTTACCTCTAATGCCTACCCCCCGATATTTTCTGCCTGACTTTAATAGCATAGTAATAGCCAATACTCTTGACGTTGTATGAAAGGTGCCGTTAGGGACTTCTTTGTGCTCCTGATACAGAGAAGATAGTCCAGAAGCAATGCTATCATCAGGGTTCGGGGGCATAACATTTTAAAAGAAATTCCTTTGTGTAAGAAAGACCAAAGAATTCTTCAAAGAATCCTTGCCGTCTGTCATGACATTTGGGGGGGCAAATAGAGGCAAAAACCCACCTAGGACCATCCTTTGTGCTCCATTCCCAAAGGAAAAAGTGATTGAAGTGGGTGTATGCCCGAGTTGCTTTCCCACCTTTTATTTCCTGTCCTCCTTAGACCTTTCTTTGCAACTCAGTGTAGTGATTTACGAAATGAGATGGCGTAGTAATCTCTGGTGTGCTGCTTTCCCTGATGAAAGAGGAAAACATTACATATAAACTCAATTTTTTGGCGATAGGAACAAATGTAAAATGTTAGGGAGCATTAACCGAATGAGAAAAAGAGGCCTAATGTGCTGCAGCGGGATCATTAGCTCTCTGAGAGTGGTCGTTGGCTGGGAGAGGTTGGGGGGTGTTGAGGAGGGCTGCAGTTAGGTGTATGTGCCTGAGATGATCCCAGGGGCACTTGGAGGGGGACCTTCGGGATAGGAAAAGTAACTTTGAAAGTTTGGGCCCTGTGAAGGGAAGTCAGCCTGCTGGGAGCTTCCCTAGGGCTGCAAAACACTGTTGTGTGTGTTCTTTCCTCAGCGTTTGGATACCTGTGGACGATGGTGACGAGAGTCCGGCGAAAAAGAAAATATCAGGTATTGCACATTACAGAAGTATTGAATATGCCTGATTTTTCTGAGGTTTCGTGTCCCTTGGAAAAGTCTGGCTTTTGTGCGCTGGCATTGTTCCTGAAACTGTGGCTTTTCAAGCTGTTCTTTCCTTGTGGCTATCTATCCCTATAGCCAATGGCTTGAGGGTGTACGGTAGGGCTTAGCCCTATGTGTGACGTTATCTGCGGTGACTGTGGCAGGGCACAGTACTTTTACTGCCAGCAGGAGATAGCCCAGGTCTCTGGCGGTGAGCCCGCGCGTGTCAGCAGAAAGAGTATTTTAAATCAAAGCTGTGTGCTCCCTCCTGGCTGTATTCGCAATGTACCTCTGTTGGTTTTCTATCATGTTCTTAAATGGCCTGTCTTTGTTTTTTAGATTATTCCATCTCTGAACAGAAAGAGAAAGTTTCTGCTGTGGTGCAGTTGCCGACCAAGGCAACCAAACGCCCGGCGGCTTCCGTCAGCGAAGATGCTCCATTCACAGAGTGTGCGGAAGAGGTTAGCGAGGGGTTTGAAATATTAGGATCTGTGCAAGGTGCGAGAGCAAGCAGCTCTCCCTAATGCATCTTGAGGTTGAGCCTGCTCTGAGCCTGTACAGCTGTAGGTGGTTCTTTTCCATTTCTAGCAGGCAGCTCTAATGTGGGCTGGGTTTGCCTTACTCAAGTCTGCGTTATTCTCTTTCTCGAGTTTGTGGTTAAGGAATCAAAATACACTACCTTACAAGAAAAACTGCGTACTTCCTGTGGATAAACCTCTTTCTGCTCATTAGCCACCAGCCCAGGAGAGGATTCCTGTAGGACTTTGGCTCTGTAAAAATGAGCCACCTACTGCTTGACTCCCTAGTTTGGTTCAAAGGTGTAGTGCTATTTTTCTTATTACCCCATGGAATTAGAGGCCTAAGAGACTGTCGGGCTCTAATTCTTCATTCCTGAGAGAGTCGTTAACTCTTATTTGTACAAAATATATTTTTCAAGGGCTGAATTATCACACTTTGGAATGTTTAGGAGCTGACTGCACGTATGAGAGCCTGTATTCAAAAATTAAAGCGTACCTGTCAAAGGTCCTGCAAAGATTGGCATTCTTCTGCAATCTGACCCAGCAAGTCATGGTCCGCAAGTCATAGCAGAGCTGACTAAGTCTCAGGAAGTGTGTTTGCTTGGTTTCTCATTCAGGTTATACTCACATTGGTACTTTTTTTTTGTTTTCTTTTAAGATTCGGTCCACTTCTTTTGAGCCTTCAAGTAAAAGACCAAGATTTTCATCGCTCGATGTAGCAATGCTACAAATTGGTAAGGCTGACATCAAGTTATACGACTTGTTTCATTTTCACCCTACCTTGTGTACCGTCCAAGCCTGCCCCTGGGGTTCTGTACAGATTATTGCAGGCACAGGACGAGGCGGCATCTGGGAAGACTTGAGCGTGACCTCTGTTTCTTACCTGCATCCTTGCATTGCTTCTGGAGTGGGGACGGGCATTTATCTTGTCATCTCAGTACCAGAGCTGCCTTGGATGCAGTCCTTCCATTCTGATAGGTCCACTGTTAGCTTGCCAGAAGTAAATTGTTTTCAATGCTTCTTTTAGGTAGTAGATCCCGAGAAGCCTTTTGTATTTCAGGTTTTGGCTGGCAATACCTTGTGCGCACAACTTGCTGTAGTTGCCGGTGTGAAAACCTGAAAATGTCCTCAAGTGACATAACAGAAATAATATGATGATGTGAGAGAGAAAATGACAGTTTATCTTTGTTGAAGCTCGTTACTGTAAACTCTTGAACCTCTTCAGTTTCCTTTTAGAGTTCCTGATGCCTTATGCTCTTCCCTCGTAGGTCAGATGCCGTGTGGAACCCATGCTCACCTGACGAAGGAACCACTATCCCATCCTCACAAGATAATTCCACGTCTGAGGTAAAAATCCTTCTGTTTTCTTTGACTTCTTCCCCAAAAGGTTTACTGCCTATGGTAAGGGAGGTCTCCAGCTGCTTCCCCCCTGAAGAACCAATTTTCAACTTTTTCTTTAAACCCAGCTACTTAATTGACAGAGGATATTAGCTAGAGATTAAAGGTCTGCGGTAAGAGGAAGTGTTGAACTTGAGAGGAGGCTGAGGACACAATCAACAGCGTATCTTCATCTGAAAGTCATGAACATCTCGTGTCTGTCTCCATCGTCATCGGTGTACGTGCTTGACAAAGCAGGTGGTGGTGGAGGTGCATATTGGAATGTTCTCTTGATACCGTTTCTTTTGCCGTTGATGTTTTGAGCACAAGCCGGAAGGGCAAACAGAGCATCAAAGCTGGTCCAGACAGCTTCTTACCCCTGAGGCCGCCCATTAAGGAGCGCGCTGCGCCAGAATCCGCCACTTCAGATGAAAATCCATATCATGAAAATGATACAGAAAACAGTTTCTCATGTAATTTTGTGTGCACTGAGTTTAAGCGCACTGCATTTGAGAGCGGGTCAAGACTCTGCTTTGGGCGTCTAATCTGCCAGTCGTTGCTTATTGTGGTTTGGCTCATATTTTGGAGCAGATCTGGAGCATGAGAAAGAGATTCCTTTCAGAGGAAGGTAAACCAGAGAAGGTTCCTGGGGAACGTGTCTAATGCACTCCAACTGCTACTGAGCATATAGTCCCTGAGGTCAGAGCAGGGCAGGTCTGAAGTAAAATGTCCCAGCAGTGTGGATGCTGTGGACATTGCCATTCTCACTGTCAGCATAATCTTTAACAAATAGATTGAGCAGAATTGGTCAGGGCTGGTTGAAATGAACGCTGTCTTGTCCTGCAGAGTAAAGTGGCCTCCTCAGGTTGATGCAGATATTTGTCGGATGTGCAAAGAATATTTTTTTCTTTTCAAAGAAAAACCCCAAAAGCCACCGTGAATTGGTATACACTGATAACAAATGCCCCACATATAAAAATTGTGATTCTCCTCTGTTGTTCTTTCCTGCCCCAAAGTGTTCAAGCCTCCTCTAAGGAACCAGTGACGACTGTGAGTCACCTGGAAGAACCAAAATACGGAGGAGAGGTCTATCCACGTCCAACACTAAGGACCGGTGAGTATCCCCATGATTCCAATCCGTTCCACTTTGTAGGTAGACTTCAAATCGGAATAGGGCATTTCTTAGACACTGGCAGATGATGTTCAAAGCGCTTGCCAGAATTCAAACTTCCTGACCATACAGTCAGCATTCAAAGTTTTTCTTTTTTTTTTTAATTATCACTCAGAAATGGAGAGCTATGTACATCCGATGGTGACTGAAAGTCGACTTCTTGTTTTCTTACTATTGCTTTCCTGTGCAGGTGTCGAATGTATAGATGTTTGCTGCCCGCAGTGGTCGCAGAGAGGTGATACGATCAGGTAGAGTCTCTTTTAATGTAGTAATGAGTAGCTACCTTGCGGCTCCGGAATTGCTCGCAAGCCAGTTGCATCTCCAACACAGCTGCCATGTGAGAGCCGTGCTGCGTGACAAAGAGGGTTGTGCTGGTGTGGTGTTTGCTGTGGGAAGAAAGCCAGTAAGGGTGCGAGTGGTGGCCGTCCCAAGTTGTCCTTGGATGTGCAGAATCCGTTTTTGTTTGTGAGTCGTTCTGCCGAGCCATCAATGAGCTGACATTTCATTTCTTTCACTTGGAAACTCGCATCCTGAGCATAAGGATTAGAGAGCTTGTAAAGCCTGGTGGGACTTGAGGCAGTTTTTGGGACTTAGAGGATGCGTGGGGTTTGACTAGGAGGGGGAAAAAAGCAGCGTGCAGTTGGGTTTGAGAGGCCAGCAGCCTCTCTCAAAGGGGTCTTTTGGTGACAATGCGAATTCTTGTTTTTGAAGCAGGGACATATATCTGGACAACTTTAATGTCTGTGTATTTGTTTGCTCTTCAGAGTCTGTGTGGTTTGAATGACAATCCTCTCCAAATGGGGATAGTCACTCTCTTGACTGGCCTGTAGAAGGCAAGTAAACATCCTGTCGCTGTCCCATTTGGAATTCAGTGTGCTGGCCTTAGTTTCCCGAAGCTCACTCTGTTTGGATGCAAGTCTAGTTGCAGATGTTCCTGTTATACCTTGCAGTAGAACACCCAGCGTGCAGTGTTTATCAGCAGTAGATCACAAAGCACTCGATAGAGGAAGTGCTGGTTGCTTCTCTGTTTTCTAAATAATGCAACTGATAAAGAGAAGGAAAAGGAGTCTTGTACAAGTAAATGGGAAAAAAAAAAAATTGCAAAGCTCCCAGCTCTTCATTCTATCCCAGTCCTGCTGCTAAGAAAGAATGGTGCTGGACGTTGAGGCGATATTGTCACGTGTTGATGTGTGCAACTGGGGCTGTAGTCAGAATAAGCCTTGAAAAAGCCTTTCTTGTCCAGAAGGTGAATTCCTGAGAATTCCATGGGAGAGGACAGATACAAAGCTCACTTCTCTCTCTCCCTCTCCTGGCAGGTACTGCACACCAGAAGAAAACTCTCAGGAAGAGGAAGGAGCAGCGAAACAAACCATCGCGGGGGTAAGCTTGCGTTATTCACAAGGAAAATAGAGCTATTTGTGATCAGAAACTTCAGCACTCTCCACTTCACGTGACTTACTCAACAATATCTGTATTTGCCCAGGTTGTTTTTCCCCGGGAAAGCGGGAGCGTTATTTGATGAGTAGCGCTATGGCAAAGTGTTTTCCGCTACCGTTAATTTTGTTTCTGGACTATTAGGAGCACACTACACTATAGCATTTTGATTCTTCCCCTTTCATGTGTTGGGTATAGCCTCAAAATCTTTACTGCACAGCCTTAGTTGACCTGCAAAGCTGGACTGGGGTGTCTTTAGTCTTACCTTGTTTGCTGGGATGGGAAGTACATCTCCGACTTCCACCTCTGGTCAGGACTGAGGTCAAAAATAAAATTTTAATCATGGAAATCATAAATAGTAGTCTCACTCTCAACTTAATACCTACACGTGGAGGCTTTGCTGGGGTTCTTAACGCTAGCCCAAGCCAAACGAGCTCTCTGCCTCTCTTGCCTCCAAGTGCAGCACTCCATGGGTGCACAGTTGGAATGCAGTCGTCAATAAAAAGTCACTTTGGGGTTTGCTGTTTGGATGTGTGTACAAAAACTCTTCCAGTTTTCTGTCCTGTCCCCAAGCAAACAAATCTGTGCTTGATTGCTAGCTTAATGTCCGTTTGTCTAACAGAGGCAGCGTGGCACTGAAATCTCAGAAGATGCGTTATTCCAAGGACATCCTATACCTGTTCGGTCCAAAAAGTCAGCCAGCCTCACCGTGGAAGGAAAGAAAGTGCCAGGCTTGGGAAAAACAGCGGAACGCTTTCCTCCGCTCACAGAGGTACCACAGCCGACAGTCTGTTAGACAAAAGAGAAGGTTGTGACAGAGCTGCAGGGAACTCCTCTTATTCTCGGTGGTTCTTGAGGCTTTTTGAAATCTGAAGAACTTGCATTGAACCTGTTAGCGAGTGTCTGCGGCTGTGACTTTGCAGTGCGAGGGTCAGCACTAAAGCTGGTTTGAAGGATTTCGTGTGCTCCAGCGCTCCTTCAGTTGTGCTGCCCTGAGGGTTTGTGGGCCTTCTGTTAGCAGGACAAAAAATGAGTCCAGGTTGAACACCAGTCTCCAGAGCAGTGCTAACCCGACTCATCCAGTTATATTGGATGTGCCTCTTGTCCTACCGTGGTGATAGAACCTGAAAGATCAGCTTGTGCTGGTCCGTGATGCCGTTCCCCAGGGAGTGGGAGTTCAGTTTCCCCTGCTTGTATGAATTTTGGCTGCTTTTAGTCTTTGGAGTTGCAGTCTAATTGAGCTCCCCCCACCTTTTCCTGCCTGTTGAGGATGGACTCGGAAAGGGCGGGCAAATGCAGAGTTTACAAAGTCTGCAGAGTTGATGCTGGGTACAAGGGAAACCGGGTGGTTTTCTTATTTTGCTCGCCCAGATTCAAGCAAGAAGGAGATGCTATTGCAGATCAGAGTATTTTATACCACCATCCGTAGTGGTTTCTTTGCATTCCCCGCTGGGATTGGCTTAAACCTGGGTATTGCGAGGGCCGCGGCAGCACGTGGGAAAGGGGTTTGCCAGAGTTGTGTTCCATTTTCAGCTGCTTTAGCGTGTTTGCTGAGTTTACGGGTTTTATCCCAACGTCCTTGGTGAAAAGAAATGGCAGCAAGCCTGGGCTCTAAAGTTCAAAGTTGGGATGCTGAAGCCAACCAAGCAAGGCAAAAGCGTTATCGCTGACTTAGCCAAGAAACCGTCGGAGGCAGTTGCTCTGTCACCTGAGCTGAATTTACAGGCCGTGTTTCAGTGGAAAGCTGCCCCCAGGTCAGCGTGCTCCATGCTCTGTTTCACAAGTCCTTCCCCATTGAATTGTTCCTTTCAGGCCATGGAGAGAGAGGTCAGTGCCGCATTTGGCAGAGGTGAGCCAGATGAGATCATGAGCAGTGCCTTCAAACTAAAGGTCACTCGCGAAGACATCCGCACGCTCAGGAACCTTTGCTGGCTAAACGATGAGGTAAAACCAGCTGCAGCACAGGGCTAGTCTCACTCAGCCTTTATTGAAAAATACCCCTCTGCCGTGTACAGAAGTCCCGTCAACGTTCTTTGACGACCTCCGTGGCAGAGCCTAAAAACCTCTGTAGAAGTCTTATTTGAGGTATTGAAGGGTCGAGCGTTTCGGGAAGTTCCGTTACTTCTTGTATGACGCAGCTTCCCGGAGTTCGTCCGGGTTTTTGGTGTGGGTGGCAGGTGTTTTGATCAAACTGCCGATGTAGCCCCGTGTGAAATTCTGGGAACAAAAGCTGACAGCTGAGGCTGGAGTTCTCTCCGCTGCGTGCTTAAGGGTGGCCAGAAAAGACATGGTGCTGTATTTTTCATTGGGGAAGGCAGCGTCTTATTTTTACACCTCACGTTTCCTCTTTATGGTACAGGTCGTTAATTTCTACATGGGTCTGCTGATGGAAAGAGGCAAGAAGGAAGGATATCCAGCGGTCCACGCTTTCAGTACTTTCTTTTATGCCAAACTAAGATCTGGTGGCTACGATGCAGTAAGAAGATGGACCAGAAGTGTTGATGTCTTCAAGCAGGACATCATCTTCGTGCCTGTAAACTTGAAAGCGCACTGGACACTAGCCGTGAGTCCCACGGGCTTTTTCTTTAGAATTGGACGGGGAGCAAAAACTGGCAAGAGAAGTCATTTAGGTGTTGGGGGGTGTGCGGCAGAAGGTTGTGCTTTGTCTAATGGTCACCTTTTAATAACAGGTCATAGATCTCAGGAGGAAGACCATCATGTACTTGGACTCTCTGGGCCAGAAAGGGGACAAGATTTGTCAGACTTTGCTGTAAGTAACTGCTCCGTCACTGCTTTTATGGTGTGAATGAGGAGAGGGATTTTAGATTGAGTCCCTGTAAGGCGACTGCAAGTTTTCACATGGCTTGTAGATAACCAACCCGGAATCTTGGAGTTGCTTGCTGCGAGTTGTCTGGCATCGGCTGCTTATCTGGTGTCACAGCGTCCCCTCCGCCCAGGGTCTGGGGTGCCTGGATTCTGCCACCTTCCCGTGATAGGCACAGCCAAATCCACCATAGCCCCGTGGCACACGTCTACCGGCTTTGTTAGTTGGATCCCAGTATGTGGGATGAAGGCACACGGTGGAATTATGGCATTACAGTTCCTTGCTTGGTTTGTCTCTTTGTCTTCTGATAACATGTGATTTGGGGCTTTTTGACCTCTCTGAAGCAATGGAATCATTGGCCTTGTTCTTGACCATTAGCTCACAGCCTCTCCCTGTGTTTGTAAGTTTCAGAT
Source organism: Vanellus vanellus (assembly GCF_965231255.1). Taxonomy (NCBI): domain Eukaryota; kingdom Metazoa; phylum Chordata; class Aves; order Charadriiformes; family Charadriidae; genus Vanellus; species Vanellus vanellus. The sequence goes on along the minus strand of NW_028126759.1, from coordinate 573,944 downwards.
TGAGATTTTTCCTCAAAATCAGCCTTAAATCAGCTGCTGTGAGGATCCTCTGACATTTTACTGTCCTGCCGTTTGTCTTCCTGTGATCCTTCAGCCACTTTATTTTGTTGTTGGCCTAAATTACAGAGATGAAAGGGGATTTTTTTTTTCCCTTTTGTTTTAACCAGCCAATACCTGCAAAAAGAAAGCCGGGAAAAAAGAAACCTGGAGCTGAATGTTTTGGAGTGGACTCTTCACAGCATGGAGCCACGTGTACGTGAGCACCCCTTGGGTTTGAAATGGGAACTGTCAGTGCTTCTTTGGGGCCCAGATCCTGGCACGTGACAAAGAAAGGGCTGAGCTGATGTTTCTCGAGGAGTTGATAGTAAAAAGCAGTCCCTAAAGACCGGATTTAAGAAAGGTCACTTAAGAAAAAGGCGGTGCAAACCTCGAGAGGCCTCGCAGGGAGGAGGGCTGCTGCCCCTTCTGGGCCTGCCAAGAATTTGGATTGTAGTGTCCAAGTCCGGGAGGCAGAGGGGAGGGATGGTGTGCAGTGAACTGGGTCTGTTCCTCATGGGCGGGAGTGGGTATTCGGGATTAGGCAAGTAGGGTCAGGAGTGTGCGGTGAGCGCAGTGTCGGTGTGGGTAATGTGCGCTACTTCCAAGTTGCTTTTCTTTTGAGATAGAGGGAAATCCTCCATCTTCTTTGCATTCCTTAGGAGATCCCTCAGCAGCTGAACGGAAGCGACTGCGGCGTCTTTATGTGCAAATACGCAGAGTACATCGCCAGAGAGAAACCGTTCAACTTTAGCCAGGTGAGTGAAGGTCATAAACCCCTCCAGCCCCTTTCGCCCAGGGACAGGAGCCGGGGAGGTTACGCAGCAGCTCTTCATTGTGTCCGGGGCAGGGGCTGAGGTTTCGTGCCCCGTTTCGGTGCGTAGTTGCTGGGGTCAGAACTTCCAAGTGGCCTGGGCAGGGCAGAGCTGTGGTTCTCCATCCCCGCCTTTGGGAGCTGCTGCCGGTGAGATTCCTCTTGGGCAAGATACTGCCGCCAGTGGGTTTGGCATATCTGGGCTCGTATCTTTTGGAGAAATGGCTTCTACCCTTTGACCAGTCAAGACAGCGCTTATTTTTATTGATTTCATTTTACACCGGTCTTTTATTAGCGTGCTTGTAAGCTGTCGCGCAGTCAAGTCAATCTGGTTTTGTCGGGTTGTCGTGTCACCCTCTTAGGAGCCGCGTGGGGTGTTGTACCCAAACGGTTGACAGTTCTTAAAGGGAACTTCATATTAAGGACTCCGCTGGGCGTTTATGCCTGTTTGCCGCCTCTTTCTACCGTGATGTCATTATTTAATGGATTTCTCTTCTCTTTTCAGACTCACATGCCATACTTCCGCAAGAAGATGGTGTGGGAGATAATCCACCAACAGCTGCTGTGACACATGGACTATTAGAGTTCTTATTTTAATTACGTTTCTTAGACCTTAGTTACATTTCTTAGACCTTTAGTTACTTTTCTTAGACCTTTAGTTAGTTTTCTTAGACCTTTAGTTACATTTCTTAGATGAATTTTCCTCTTTAGGTTATGAAGTAGAAGTTAAGATGGTTTGTTCCCCCCACCTCCCTTATTTTGGAGACAGTAACTCTGGGGTTTTCGTACACAAGTTTTCCTCTTCAAGTTATGAAGTAGTGGTTAAGACAGTTTATTTCCCCACCACCACCACCCCACCCCCCCCCCCCCCTTATTTTGGAGACAGTAACTCTCTTTGAAATTAGCTAACGCACCTTAAGCAAGAGCCAGAAAGATGGGTGTGACCTCGTTAAGGGCAGAGTGAAGAAGGAACATCGTCAACTTCCATGGCTGAGCCGCACGCTCGCGCCTCGCAGCGCACGCGACCACATTACAGACAAATGGGAAACATCTGTGGTGGTGGTTACAGTTGTGTTTGCCCAACTTACCTTCCCAAGGACAACGTGCTGAACTACCGTCTCCTCAAAGAGAGTTTTCCTCTGTTTCTGGAATATCTACCGTCTACTTGATTCCTAAAACTGGATTTGTCACGACCACAGAAAGAAAGCGTTTACCATCTCTTGATTTCTCACCAAAGCCCCTGTCCTTTGGGCTGGTTTGGGGTTGTTTGTTTTTTGCTGTCTCCAGGGAGTGATCTAATGTGAAAAGAGAAGTATTTATTTCTTTATATAATATAAATATTTATTTTAATAAAAAGAGCCTTAATGGAAGGAAACTCTCCCTGTGTCCTGGTTTGAGGTAAAAGAGAACCAATTTTGTTCAGTAACTTGGCTTCTTAGCTGGGCCTCTTCTACCAACTGAAATTAACTGCCTATTGTGCCGTCAGCGTTCACTCTCTCAGAGCGATAAGAGCAATGGTTACAGCTGATGCCCAGGCATGGGATGCAGAGAGGCTCTTGCTTATACTTATTGCTATAACCCCCACGGCCAACCAGCTTTGTTATTTGCCCCGTTGGAGGGTCGGAAGCGGAAAAGCATAGTGGGGTCCCACCTGCGGGGAGGAGCGACAGGACAGGTGACCCAAAACTGACCAACAGGGTATTCCATCCCATCTGCCTCATGCTCAGTAGAAAAGGGACCAAAGGGATCAAAGGGTTCTTCTACCTGGGGAATGTTTACTTCGCCCTTTGATACTTATGCTGATGTGACACCCTCAGAGCTGGGGCATGGCAACCTTCTGGGCTCTGAGGATAAGGACTGGTACCTTGTTAAGATCGTGATTTTGTTGTTGATGCTCCTGAATGTGGTGCAGGGGTGGTTTCTTGTGAAACATCTGTGCAGGGGGAGCTGGAGGGGACCGTGCGCTGCCGCCACTCAGACCCGCGCAGCCGCTCGGCGATCTGCAGCGGCGCGAACCGCGGCCCCGCCCGGCCCGGCCGCAGCTGCCCCCCCCGGAGCAACGGCACCACCGGCAGCCGCCTCCCCCACGGCACCGGCGCCAGCGGCAGCCGCCCCCCCCCACCGCCACGGCACAGGCGCCTCCGCCGCCGCCTGCACCGGCACCGGCACCCGCACCACCGGCAGCCGCCCCCCCCACCGCAACAACACCGGCCCCTCCGCCGCCCGTCCCGGCACAAGCCGCGCCCCCCCCTGCAGCGGCACAAGCCACGCCGCCGCCTCTCCCGGCACAACCTACTGCAGCCACTACAACCAGTACCAAAACTACTCCAACTCCATCAAAATCGGTACAAGCCGCCCCGGTAACCAGGAGCAAGAAGAGGAGGTCAACTCCTTCCCCTGCCCCTTACCACAAAGACCACCTCAAGTCACATAGCTTGGGGGAGAGTTCTGAACAAGATCCAGGGGAGGGTCCTTCAAGACCACAGAAGGGAAAGAGACCTTTGAAAACAGACAAAGGCCAGAGTCCTTCTAGAGCAGATGCTGGAGAGGCCCCTTCTGGGGCAGCCTCACCACAGGAGGACTCAGATGTAGAGGGAGTTGTTCAATCCTTCTCCGTGAAAGATCTGAGAAGTATCAGGAAGGACTTTAGTCGTCATGAAGGCGAAACACTTGTCTCCTGGTTGCTCCGATGCTGGGATAGCGGGGCAGATACCGTAGATTGAGATGGCAGAGAAGCTAGGCAATTGGGAAACCTGGCCAAGGATGGAGGGATTGATAAAGAAATTGGGAGAAAGACAAGCACTCTCAGTCTCTGGAGGCGACTGGTGTCAGCCATAAAGCGCAGGTATCCCTTCAAGGACGATATCGAATGCCGTCCAAGTAAATGGACCAACATGGGAAAAGGTATGAAGTACCTGAGAGAACTGCCTGTGCGAGAGGTGATTTATAGTGATGGGCAAGCGACAGTAGACCCTGATGAAATGCCATGCAAACGATCTCTGCTCAAAAAGTTTGTACAAAGTGCACCATCAACATATTCCCACACATTGTCAACAATGGTCTGGGGAGGATCCGATACTGACACACCAACTGTAAATGAAGGGGTTAAGAAGGTACGACAGTATGAAGACAGTCTCTCTGGTCCCTTCTCTGTGGCAGCCATAGAAAAGCTGACTGTGACCACCGAGAAAATGACTGAGAAACTGACTGAGAAAATAGAGCAAATGACCCAGAGATTAGTTGAGCAAACCGATAAACTGTTTGATAAACTAACCAAGGTGGAGGAAAAACTCCATGCTTTCCCTGTACAGACTCATGTTGCAGCTGCTAAGAGGAAACGCCCTCCTACTCAAGAGAAAAACCACCCTCCGACTCAAGACAAATCAAAGCTGATGCGAGATATCCTGTGGGTTTGCCTCTGTGAATATGCAGAAGACATGAAGAAGTGGGATGGAGAACCTACCTCAGCCCTACAGGCACGGGTGCTTGAGTTGCAAAATGAAGCCGATAGAAGAAAGGATTCTTACAGGAAGAAGGTTGCTCCAACCTACGGTAGGCGATCCTACGGACCAGGTAGGAACCAATCTGATAATCGTAGGTACTACGGTCAACAGTAGAGGTGCCCTGCCTCCAGCCAGGAGGAGGAGAGGGACAACCGACTTTATTGGACTGTGTGGATTCGATGGCCTGGCACATGAGAGCCACAAAAGTATAAAGCCCTGGTGGACACTGGTGCACAGTGGTGTTGGGTTGTTTTTTGCTGTCTCCAGGGAGTTATCTAATGTGAAAAGAGAAGTATTTATTTCTTTATAGAATTTAAATATTTATTTTCATAAAAAGAGCCTTAATGGAACGAACCTCTACCTGGTAATGAGAGAGGGTGATTTATTCTTTTTTTTTTATTTAACTGAAAAAAAGTTGGATGTAGCGATGTGGATTTTTGCTCCCTCACAATCCCCCAGGAAGAGGATTGGAGCCAGGAGGAGCATCGGAGCACAGAAGCGGCGAAGCGATGGTCACACAGTGCTGCAGGGGCAATCGGGGTGTCGTTCAGTGATGAGATGAGCAAGCAGCATCCCGAAAATCCGCCCCTGGAGAGGGGTCAGCGGTGTACGGACGCTCTCTGTGTTCTGTAAACCCCCTGTGGGGAGCCCCTGCTGCCCCCTTGGCAGCGCCCGGGTGGCTGTGACTGCTGAAAGCTGGTTTGGTGCGTTGAGGTGTTAGGTGGGGTGGCAGCAGCCCCTGCCCGCCCCGGGAGGGGGGACACCACCTCTCCGGTGGCACTGGATGGGTGGGAGGGAGGGAGGGAGCACAGCTCTGGGAGCCATGGAGAAAGGCGTGGGGGTGTCCCTCATCGTGGCAGCCCCCAGCAGCCCTACCCCGCCACCCGGCCACCCCAAGGACACCCAAGCCCCATCTTGGTCCTCTCCCTCTTGGGTGATGCCCTTCTACCCACCCTGGAGGTGCGCTCCTCTCCTGCAGGGGGGGACGCCCAGCACTCGCCTGGCTAGAGAAGCACCGGGGGGGTGCTTAGGGGGCATCTGAGCTTCCCAGTTACACGGGCATAATTAGGGCGCCCTTAAGAACCATTAATAACCACTTTGGCTCTGCTAACCAACTGCGGCGAGGCCCCCACCCCGCTTTAGCGCAGGCTTTGTGATGCCAACACCTCCCTGAGCCACTGGGTAAAGCGACGCCTGGCAAAAAAACACCATCACCCAAAGAAAACCCCACACCACATCCCCCACTCCCCGCCCACCCCTTCTCCCCCCATCACAGCCATGGGACAAACTCCCACCACCACCACACCCCAATCTCAGCTCGGCTGTGACGCCCCCAAGACACTGGAAAGAAAGCAACCGAGAGCAAGCTCAGGCTCCTGTGAGCTGCAGAGATTTCTCTTTGGTTTTTGATGTTGTCGTTGGGTGGGTTTTGCTTGGTTGTTTTTCACACAACACTTGGCAGTAGAGGACAAAAACGTGGTGTCGCAGCCCTCGGGGTCAGCGCCGGCACTGCCACCTCCCCCCCCCAGCTCCTGTCCCTCCTCTTGCCCCGCAGCTGTTCCCACTTTCCTTGCTTGGTTTGGTTGTTTTTTTTTTCTTTCTACCTTTCTTTTTTAATATGTTTTCGCTTCCCCCTTTTTTCTCTTTTACCCCTTTTTTCTTTTGACCTTTTTTGCTTTTTCCCCCTTTTTTTCTTTTTCTCTTTTTTCTTTTCCCACTTTTTTTTTCCTCCTTTCCCTTTTTTTTTTTCCCCCCTTTTCTCTTTTTAAACATTTCTCAAGCTTTCTCCTGAAGGAACGGCCCCTGGCTCTCCGCTAGCAGAAGGAGCCTACGGAAGAGCTCTGGCACTGACATGGGCAGGAACACCCACAAGTGAGAACTGGATAGACAAAAGGCTCCTCAATGATGACACTGGGGCAGCCCGACCTTAGAAGCAGCAGAGGAGCAGAGCCACCCAGAGCCATCCAGAGAACAGGAAGGGCTATTCAGGGCCTTATTGTCTGCGCGAAGTAACCATCTGCTGAGAACCGGTCTGGCGGCTCAGAGCTCAGCCACAGCAGTACTCTTGAGCCAAAGGGGAAAAGTACACCGGCAGGAAGACTGGGAGCCTTCCTCCACAACAACCCACAGATCATGACCAGAGTGGTGCCTATTCCCAGCCTACACTAATGAATACGTATGCCTTTGCATCAGAAAGGAGCGCTTGCTTTACCAGCCCCTGGGCGAGTTGGGAGCCATCCCCCTTGCACCCAGCGCTGCAATAAACATGCTGCTTTGTAACTCGCCCCGAGTTGGGGAGTTTCTTTCCGCACGTCAGCACCCCTGGGATTGCTTTCCTTCTCCCGCCTCGCACTCGCTCGACATGGTTTTTTCCAACTCATTCTTTTTTATTAAAAAAAATAATAAAAAAATGCTCCAACTCTCAGTTTTACAAGGCACACAAAATCTCTAAAAGGGAAACACAAGCGTGAGGTGCTGAGGTACCAAAACCTGCCCCTGTTAGTCCAACTAAAGGGACAGCGTCGGGAGGCGAGGGAGGAGGAAGGGGGAGGCTGTGGGATGGAGAGAGCCCTCCCCGTACCCCTCAGCTGCGCATCCTCGCAGCGCCGCGGGAATGGGGGGCTGTGTGTCTGGGCGGGTCTTTGGTTTGCTCCCCTGACCTGCTGGGGGTGGTGGAGGAGGTTGGAGGGGGTTGTCCGGCAGTGGGGTTACATTCATCAGGCGGTGCTGGGCGGCACGACAGGAGCATCACTTGCTGTGCTGCGAGGCCGGGGCTCCCGGAGCGTGTTTCTGCTCCTGCTGCTTCACCTGCTGGACCATTTCCCTCATCTTGCGCTGTGCAATCTTGGGGAGGAGAAGGGAAAAGCAAGAGTTGGGGGTCAGGGCACTGTTTCTCCCACCACCACCCACCCCTGAGCCCCCACCGAGCATCTCGCCGATCCCAACTTTTCACCCCGGACAAGCCCTAATTAATTTCAGGTTTCTGGGTTTTTTTAACTTGTGCTTCCTCCATCGCTCCTTGAGAGAGGCTCAATTTTTGGGGGGGGGCCGCCATCCCGCTCGAGTGGACAGGAGACAAGGTTATGGAAGATGAACCCAGGTGGGATGCGGGTGGCTTTGCCCGCACCGAGGAGTCCATTCACAATGTCCTCACGTCCAGCAGCATCAAAATCATGGTACCCAGCAAAGAGCTCCCCTGGCGCTGAGGGAGGCCAAGCCAGGCTGGCAGCACAGTGCTGACCACAGGGATGCTCTCAACTTGGCCCTTACTGTCCCCCACACCCACAGCCCCCACCCAGCGCACCTTGAACTGAGCCTCGGGCGGCCCTGTGATGATGACCATGCGCTCGCTGCCCTTGGGACCTTCTGCCGGTGCAATCTGGGGAAGTATGGGGGAGAAGGAGCGTGAGTGCAGCCACCGCTTCAGCAAGACCTTCCCTCGGTGGCATGTCCCCCCACAACGCAGGGCAATCCCCCCATGCAGGAGCATCCCCTCCCACCCGAGCCGGGCTCATAACCAGGGTGCTGCAGGCCTGGCCTTCTACTAAACACAGGCGGGAGAGGTGGGCCTATGCCAACGGGTACAGGAGAGCTGGGGAGAGACTTTTTACAAGGGCATGGGGTGACAGGACGAGGCGGAGTGCCTTCAAAGTGGAAGAGGGGACATTTAGAGGAGATAACAGGAAGAAATTTTTCACTGTGACGGTGGTGAATCACTGGCCCAGCTTGCCCAGAGAAGCTGTGGCTGCCCTAGCCCTGGAGGTGTTCAAGGCCAGGTTGGACGGGGCTTGGAGCAACTTGGGCTGGGGGGAGGTGTCCCTGAACAGGGCAGGGGGGTGGGACTCCATGATCTTCAAGGTCCCTTCCAACCTCAACCGTTCTGTGATAAGCTGGGGAGCAAAACTGCTCCCCGCACACTCCCATTCCCTGACCTCGGCAGTGCAGAGGGGAAACTGAGGCACGAAGCGCAGGACCAGCCCCGCAGCGCCTTCCTCACCTTGATGGAGGCACCCGCAAACCGCACCAGCTGCTTGATGTGCTGCCCCTTCTTCCCGATGATGGCCCCCACCGCCTGCGTCCCGATGAACACGTTCACAACCTCTTGCTCCGGAAGCTGCGGGGGCATGGAAGAGTGAGAGGGTCAGGGCACCAGCTGGACAGGGGACAAAGGAGGTGGCTGTCCCCATCCCACCATCCCATGGTAGTGGTTGCCCACTCTCCCAAGGTGCCCCAGCAAAGATCTCCTGGAGAAGGGGGACAGGCACCTAAAGGGTGCTGATGTGGGAAGGCGCTGGCTGGGGGAGCTCCGCCGAGAGCTGGCTGAGAGCTACGCCGAGGAGCTCTATGGTGGGAGAGAAAATGAGGGTCAGTGATGGCCCCAGCATGCCAGACCCTTCCCGGCCACCCCCAGACCCACGCACAGCAGCAAGACACCACCATGGGGCTGGGAGGCAGACGGGGGCTCCCAGTTACCCCCACTCCCCCCACGCTGCCACCTTGCCGCCCGTGTCCCGCATCTGCAGGGGAAAACCACGACACAACTCTCTCCTGCTCTGCATTCCAGCAAGTGCAACCGGATGCTACCTGCAAACCACCACTGCTCAGCTGGAGGACGAGCAGACCCGGCTCCCCTGCCCAGCCTGGACGCCGCTCTCGCTCCCAGCCCTGGAAAAAAAGCCTCTCCAGGACGGGGCTGCAGCAACAGCCGCACATTTCCACCCCACAGGAAACAGCTCGTTAACGAGGGGCGAGCACCGCATTTCAAAGCCCCCTTAGGAGCAAGGCAGCGCCCCAAGAGCCAGCCAACCCCCCAGCACACAGCTCAGCACTCACCACACGCTCGCCGGCCCCCGCAGCAGCGGCTCGAGCGGGGCTGCCTGCGGCCGGCGGTCGGGCGCCGCTCCGTCACAGTCGCTCACCATGGTGGAACGCCGAACGCAGTCCGCGTCCTTCCAGTCGCACCGCAGCCATGGCGCAGCCGGGTGCAGCGAGCGCAGCTCCCCGCCAGAGGGGCGCAAAGCGCCGTGCGAGCGCGGAGGAAAGGGCTCGGTAAGCCCGGGATTGGCATTCCCTCACCCACCGAGGGCAGAGGAGGCAGGAGGGGGCGCGCGAGAGCCCGCGCCGCCGGCCGCTGTCGCTCGCCTCAGGCCTGCGGGACGCCGAAAGGCTTCTCCGCTCTCCGAGGGGCCCCTCCGCTCTCTGGGAGGCTTCTGGGGGGCCCCTCCGTCTCTGGAGGGCTTCTGGGGGGCCCCTCCGGCCTCCGTGGGGGCCTCTCCCCGAAGGCCTCTTCCCCTCCTCCGGGCACTCCCCGGCCTCCCGGCGCCCAGCTGCCAGCCGGGGCCCGGCTCGGGGCTTCCGGAGAAGGGCAAGCGCCTCCCCCAGACAGAGCAGGGCCAGGCGGGCCGGGCGGGACGGCGCCGGCCCGGCCCCACCGCAGGGCAGGGGCAGAAGCGGGCCGGGCGGCCGCTAACGGCTCCCTCAGGCAGAGCACAGACGGCGGCGCGCCTGCGCGCGCGCACCCACCGCCCCGCCCCGCCCCTCTCTCCCCCCTCAGCCTCCCCTCCACTAATGGCTGCGGGGGGCCCTCGGCGCCCTCCTCGCCGCCCCCGGCCCCGCCGCCGCGCAAGAGGCCGCCCCCCAGGGCAGCGAGCCGCCCCGCCGCCTCAGGGCCGCCCCCGGGCATCGCCCCGGCGCCCACTCCCCCCCCATCTCCCCGGCCAGAAGCAATGCTATCAGCAGGGGTCGGGGGCATAACAGTTCAAGAGAAATTCCTTTGTGTAAGAAAGACCAAAGAGTTCTTCAAAGGATCCGGCTGTCCTGACATTTGGGGGGGCAAAGAGAGGAAAAAACCCACCTCGGACCAACCTGTGTGCTCCATTCCCAAAGGACAAAGTGATTGAAGTGGGTGTATGCCCGAGTTGCTTTCCCACCTTTTATGTCCTGTCCTCCTTAGACTTTTCTTTGCAACTCAGTGTAGGGATTTCCGAAACGAACTTAATTTGTTGGCGATAGGAAGAAAGGTAAAATGTTGGGAAGCATTAACGGAATGAGCCAAAGAGGCCTAATGTGCTGCAGCGGGATCATTAGCTCTCTGCGAGCGGTCGTTGGCTGGGAGAGGTTGGGGGGCGTTGAGGAGGGCTGCAGTTAGGTGTATGTGCCTGAGATGATCCCAGGGGCACTTGGAGGGGGAGACCTTTGGGATAGGAAAAGTAACTTGGGAAGTTTGGGCCCTGTGAAGGGAAGTCAGCCTGCTGGGAGCTTCCCTAGGGTTGCAAAACACTGTTGTGTGTGTTCTTTCCTCAGCGTTTGCATAGTTGTGGATGATGATGATGACGAGACTCCGCCGAAAAAGCAAAAATCAGGTATCGCGCATTACACAAGTACTGAATATGCCCGATTTTTCTGAGGTTTCGTGTCCCTTGGAAAAGTCTGGCTTTTGTGCTCTGGCATTGTTCCTGAAACGGTGGCTTTTCAAGCTGTTGGCTTCTTGCCTTGTGGCTCTCTATGCCTATAGCCAATGGCTTGAGGGTGTCCGGTAGGGCTTAGCCCTATAGATGACGGACGTTCTCTGCGGTGACTGTGGCAGGGCCCAATACTTTTACTGCCAGCAGGAGATAGCCCAGGTCTCTGGCGCTGAGCCCGCGCCTGTCAGCAGAAAGAGTATCTTAAATCCAAGCTGTGTGCTCCCTCCTGTCTGTATTCGCAATGTACCTCTGTTGGTTTTCTAGCCTGTTCTTATACGGCCTGTCTTTGTTTTTTAGATTATTCCATCTCTGAGCAGAAAGAGAAAGTTGAAGTTTCTGCAGTGCTGCAGTTGCCGACCAAGGCAACCAAACGCCCGGCGGCTTCCGTCAGCGAAGATGCTGCCGGCACAGAGTCTGCGGAAGAGGTTAGCGAGGGCTTTGAAGTGTTAGGGTCTGTGCAAGGTGCGAGAGCAAGCAGCTCTCCCTACTGCATCTTGAGGTTGAGCCTGCTCTGAGCCTGTACAGCAGTAGGTGGTTCTTTTGCATTTCTAGCAGGCAGCTCTAATGTGGGCTGGGTTTGCCTTACTCAAGCCTGCGTCCTCTGCTCCGGCACTGGCAGCTGCGGGAGGAGCAAACTGTTTGTTGTCTTCCAGATACTTGAGAATGGTTCAAGTTTATAGTTTTAGTGTGTTTGCAAACTGTTATTCTCTTTCTCAAGCTTGTGGTTAAGGAATCAATATACACTACCTGACAAGAAAAACTGCATACTTGCTCTGGATAAACCACTTTCTGCTCATTATCCACCAGTCCAGGAGAGCGTTCCTGTAGGACTTTGGCTCTGTAAAAATGAGCCACCTTGACTGCCTAGTTTGGTTCAAAGGTGTAGTGCAGTTTTTCTTATTGCCCCATGGGATTAGAGGGCTAAGAGACTGTCGGGCTCTAGTTCTTCGTTCCTGAGAGAGTCGTTAACTCTTATTTGTACAAAATATATTTCTCAAGGGCCGAACTATCACCCTTTGGAATGTTTAGAAGCCGACTGAGTGATAACTCAGTGACAAGACTGTATTCTTTTAATTGCTGCACATATGAGAGCCTGTATTCAAAATTTAAAGCGTACCTGTCAAAGGTCCTGCCAAGATTTGCCGCCTTCTGCAATCTGAACCAGCAAGTCATGGTCCCCAAGTCATAGTAGAGCTGACTAAGCCTCAGGAAGTGTGTTTGCTGGGATTCACATTCAGGTTACACTCACGCTGGTGCTTTTTTGTTGTTTTCTTTTAAGCCTGGGTCCACTTCTTTAGAGCCTTCCACTAAAAGACCACGATTTTCGTCACTCGATGTAGCCGTGCTGCAAATTGGTAAGGCTGACATCAAGTTATACGACTTGTTTCATTTTCACCCTACCTTGTGTACTGTCCAAGTCTACCCCTAGGGTTCTGTAGGGATTATGGCAGGCACGGGACGAGGCAGCATCTGGGAAGACTTGAGCGTGACCTCTGTTTCTTACCCGCATCCTTGCATTGCTTCTGGAGTGGGGCCGGGCATTTATCTTGTCATCTCAGTACCAGAGCTGCCTTGGATGCAGTCCTTCCATTCTGATAGGTCCACTGTTAGCTTGCCAGAAGTAAATTGTTTTCAATGCTTCTTTTAGGTAGTAGATCCCGAGAAGCCTTTTGTATTTCAGGTTTTGGCTGGCAATACCTTGTGCGCACAACTTGCTGTAGTTGCCGGTGTGAAAACCTGAAAATGTCCTCAAGTGACATAACAGAAATAATATGATGATGTGAGAGAGAAAATGACAGTTTATCTTTGTTGAAGCTCGTTACTGTAAACTCATGAACCTCTTCAGTTTCCTTTTAGAGTTCCTGATGCCTTATGCTCTTCCCTCGTAGGTCAGATGCCGTGTGGAACCCATGCTCACCTGACGAAGGAACCACTATCCCATCCTCACAAGATAATTCCACGTCTGAGGTAAAAATCCTTCTGTTTTCTTTGACTTCTTCCCCAAAAGGTTTACTGCCTATGGTAAGGGAGGTCTCCAGCTGCTTCCCCCCTGAAGAACCAATTTTCAACTTTTTCTTTAAACCCAGCTACTTAATTGACGCAGGAGATTAGGTAGAGATTAAAGGTCTGCAGTAAGAGGAAGTGTTGAACTTGAGAGGAGGCTGAGGACACAATCAGCAGCGTATCTTCATCTGAAAGTCATGAACATCTCATGTCTGTCTCCATCATCATCGGTGTACGTGCTTGACAAAGTAGTTGGTGGTGGAGGTGCATATTGGAATGTTCTCTGGATACCATTTCTTTTGCCGTTGATGTTTTCAGCACAATCCGGAATGGCAAACAGAGCATCAAAGCTGCTCCAGACAGCTTCTTACCCCTGAGGCCACCCATTAAGGAGCGCGCTGCGCCAGAATCCGCCACTTCAGATGAAAATCCATATCATGAAAATGATACAGAAAACAGTTTCTCATGTAATTTTGTGTGCACTGAGTTTAAGTGCACTGCATTTGAGAGCGGGTCAAGACTCTGCTTTGGGCGTCTAATCTGCCAGTCGTTGCTTATTGTGGTTTGGCTCATATTTTGGAGCAGATCTGGAGCATGAGAAAGAGATTCCTTTCAGAGGAAGGTAAACCAGAGAAGGTTCCTGGGGAACGTGTCTAATGCACTCCAACTGCTACTGAGCATATAGTCCCTGAGGTCAGAGCAGGGCAGGTCTGAAGTAAAATGTCCCAGCAGTGTGGATGCTGTGGACATTGCCATTCTCACTGTCAGCATAACCTTTAACAAATAGATTGAGCAGAATTGGTCAAGGCTGGTTGAAATGAACGCTGTCTTGTCCTGCAGAGTAAAGTGGCCTCCTCAGGTTGATGCAGATATTTGTCGGATGTGCAAAGAATATTTTTTTCTTTTCAAAGAAAAACCCCAAAAGCCACCGTGAATTGGTATACACTGATAACAAATGCCCCACATATAAAAATTGTGATTCTCCACTGTTGTTCTTTCCTGCCCCAAAGTGTTCAAGCCTCCTCTAAGGAACCAGTGACGACTGTGAGTCACCTGGAAGAACCAAAATACGGAGGAGAGGTCTATCCACGTCCAACACTAAGGACCGGTGAGTATCCCCATGATTCCAATCCGTTCCACTTTGTAGGTAGACTTCAAATCGGAATAGGGCATTTCTTAGACACTGGCAGATGATGTTCAAAGCGCTTGCCAGAATTCAAACTTCCTGACCATACAGTCAGCATTCAAAGTTTTTCTTTTTTTTTTTAATTATCACTCAGAAATGGAGAGCTATGTACATCCGATGGTGACTGAAAGTCGACTTCTTGTTTTCTTACTACTGCTTTCCTGTGCAGGTGTCGAATGTATAGATGTTTGCTGCCCGCAGTGGTCGCAGAGAGGTGATACGATCAGGTAGAGTCTCTTTTAATGCAGTAATGAGTAGCTACCTTGCGGCTCCGGAATTGCTCGCAAGCCAGTTGCATCTCCAACACAGCTGCCATGTGAGAGCCGTGCTGCGTGACAAAGAGGGTTGTGCTGGTGTGGTGTTTGCTGTGGGAAGAAAGCCAGTAAGGGTGCGAGTGGTGGCCGTCCCAAGTTGTCCTTGGATGTGCAGAATCCGTTTTTGTTTGTGAGTCGTTCTGCTGAGCCATCAACGAGCTGACGTTGCATTTCTTTCACTTGGAAACTCACATCCTGAGCATAAGGATTAGAGAGCTTGTAAAGCCTGGTGGGACTTGAGGCAGTTTTTGGGACTTAGAGGATGCGTGGGGTTTGACTAGGAGGGGGAAAAAAGCAGCGTGCGGTTGGGTTTGAGAGGCCAGCAGCCTCTCTCAAAGGGGTCTTTTGGTGACAATGCGAATTCTTGTTTTTGAAGCAGGGACATATATCTGGACAACTTTAATGTCTGTGTATTTGTTTGCTCTTCAGAGTCTGTGTGGTTTGAATGACAATCCTCTCCAAATGGGGATAGTCACTCTCTTGACTGGCCTGTAGAAGGCAAGTAAACATCCTGTGGCTGTCCCATTTGGAATTCAGTGTGCTGGCCTTAGTTTCCCGAAGCTCACTCTGTTTGGATGCAAGTCTAGTTGCAGATGTTCCTGTTACACCTTGCAGTAGAACACCCAGCGTGCAGTGTTTATCAGCAGTAGATCACAAAGCACTCGATAGAGGAAGTGCTGGTTGCTTCTCTGTTTTCTAAATAATGCAACTGATAAAGAGAAGGAAAAGGAGTCCTGTACAAGTAAATGGGAAAAAAAAAAATTGCAAAGCTCCCAGCTCTTCATTCTATCCCAGTCCTGCTGCTAAGAAAGAATGGTGCTGGACGTTGAGGCGATATTGTCACGTGTTGATGTGTGCAACTGGGGCTGTAGTCAGAATAAGCCTTGAAAAAGCCTTTCTTGTCCAGAAGGTGAATTCCTGAGAATTCCATGGGAGAGGACAGATACAAAGCTCACTTCTCTCTCTCCCTCTCCTGGCAGGTACTGCACACCAGAAGAAAACTCTCAGGAAGAGGAAGGAGCAGCGAAACAAACCATCGCGGGGGTAAGCTTGCGTTATTCACAAGGAAAATAGAGCTATTTGTGATCAGAAACTTCAGCACTCTCCACTTCACGTGACTTCCTCAACAATATCTGTATTTGCCCAGGTTGTTTTTCCCCGGGAAAGCGGGAGCGTTATTTGATGAGTAGCGCTATGGCAAAGTGTTTTCCGCTACCGTTAATTTTGTTTCTGGACTATTAGGAGCACGCTACACTATAGCATTTTGATTCTTCCCCTTTCATGTGTTGGGTATAGCCTCAAAATCTTTACTGCACAGCCTTAGTTGACCTGCAAAGCTGGACTGGGGTGTCTTTAGTCTTATCTTGTTTGCTGGGATGGGAAGTACATCCCTGACTTCCATCTCTGGTCAGGGTTGAGGTCAAAAATACAATTTTAATCATGGAAATCATAAATAGTAGTCTCACTCTCAACTTAATACCTACACGTGGAGGCTTTGCTGGGGTTCTTAACGCTAGCCCAAGCCAAACGAGCTCTCTGCCTCTCTTGCCTCCAAGTGCAGCACTCCATGGGTGCACAGTTGGAATGCAGTCGTCAATAAAAAGTCACTTTGGGGTTTGCTGTTTGGATGTGTGTACAAAAACTCTTCCAGTTTTCTGTCCTGTCCCCAAGCAAACAAATCTGTGCTTGATTGCTAGCTTAATGTCCGTTTGTCTAACAGAGGCAGCATGGAGCTGAAATCTCAGAAGATGCGTTATTCCAAGGACATCCTATACCTGTTCGGTCCAAAAAGTCAGCCAGCCTCACCGTGGAAGGAAAGAAAGTGCCAGGCTTGGGAAAAACAGCGGAACGCTTTCCTCCGCTCACAGAGGTACCACAGCCGACAGTCTGTTAGACAAAAGAGAAGGTTGTGACAGAGCTGCAGGGAACTCCTCTTATTCTCGGTGGTTCTTGAGGCTTTTTGAAATCTGAAGAACTTGCATTGAACCTGTTAGCGAGTGTCTGCGGCTGTGACTTTGCAGTGCGAGGGTCAGCACTAAAGCTGGTTTGAAGGATTTCGTGTGCTCCAGCGCTCCTTCAGTTGTGCTGCCCTGAGGGTTTGTGGGCCTTCTGT
This sequence comes from Vanellus vanellus, assembly GCF_965231255.1. Lineage (NCBI taxonomy): Eukaryota > Metazoa > Chordata > Aves > Charadriiformes > Charadriidae > Vanellus > Vanellus vanellus. Next base: position 557,510 of record NW_028126759.1, on the reverse strand, counting down.
TAGCAGGACAAAAAATGAGTCCAGGTTGAACACCAGTCTCCAGAGCAGTGCTAACCCGACTCATCCAGTTATATTGGATGTGCCTCTTGTCCTACCGTGGTGATAGAACCTGAAAGATCAGCTTGTGCTGGTCCGTGATGCCGTTCCCCAGGGAGTGGGAGTTCAGTTTCCCCTGCTTGTATGAATTTTGGCTGCTTTTATTCTTGGAGTTGCAGTCTAATTGAGCTCCCCCCACCTTTTCCTGCCTGTTGAGGATGGACTCGGAAAGGGCGGGCAAATGCAGAGTTTACAAAGTCTGCAGAGTTGATGCTGGGTACAAGGGAAACCGGGTGGTTTTCTTATTTTGCTCGCCCAGATTCAAGCAAGAAGGAGATGCTATTGCAGATCAGAGTATTTTATACCACCATCCGTAGTGGTTTCTTTGCATTCCCCGCTGGGATTGGCTTAAACCTGGGTATTGCGAGGGCCGCGGCAGCACGTGGGAAAGGGGTTTGCCAGAGTTGTGTTCCATTTTCAGCTGCTTGAGCGTGTTTGCTGAGTTTACGGGTTTTATCCCAACGTCCTTGGTGAAAAGAAATGGCAGCAAGCCTGGGCTGTGAAGTTCAAAGTTAGGATGCTGAAACCAACCAAGCAAGGCAAAAGCGCTATCGCTCACTGAGGCAGGAAACCGTCGAAGGCAGTTGCTCTGTCAGCTGAGCTGAATTTACAGGCCGTGTTTCAGTGGAAAGCTGCCCCCAGGTCAGCGTGCTCCATGCTCTGTTTCACAAGTCCTTCCCCATTTAATTGTTCCTTTCAGGCCATGGAGAGAGAGGTCAGTGCCGCATTTGGCAAAGGTGAGCCAGATGAGATCATGAGCAGTGCCTTCAAACTAAAGGTCACTCGTGAAGACATCCACACGCTCAGGAACCTTTGCTGGCTAAACGATGAGGTAAAACCAGCTGCAGCACAGGGCTAGTCTCACTCAGCCTTTATTGAAAAATACCCCTCCGCCCTGTACAGAAGTCGCGTCAACGTTCTTTGACGACCTCCGCTGCAGAGCCTAGAAATCTCTGTACACTTCTTATTTGAGGTGTTGAAGGGTCGAGCGTTTCGGGAAGTTCCGTTACTTCTTGTATGACGCAGCTTCCAGGGGTTCGTCCGGGTTATTGGCGTGGGTGGCAGGTGTTTTGATCAAACTGCCGATGTAGCCCCGTGTGAAATCCTGGGAACAAAAGCCTCCAGCTGAGGCTGGAGTTCTCTGCGCTGCGTGCTTAAGGGTGGCCAGAACAGAGGTGGTGCTGTATTTTTCATTGGGGAAGGCAGCGTCTTATTTTGACACCTCACGTTTCCTCTTTATGGTACAGGTCGTTAATTTCTACATGGGTCTGCTGATGGAAAGAGGCAAGAAGGAAGGATATCCAGCGGTCCACGCTTTCAGTACTTTCTTTTATGCCAAACTAAGATCTGGTGGCTACGATGCAGTAAGAAGATGGACCAGAAGTGTTGATGTCTTCAAGCAGGACATCATCTTCGTGCCTGTAAACTTGAAAGCGCACTGGACACTAGCCGTGAGTCCCATGGGCTTTTTCTTTAGAATTGGACGGCGAGCAAAATCTGGCAAGAGAAGTCATTTGGGTGTTGGGGGGTGTGCGGCAGAAGGTTGTGCTTTGTCTAATGGTCACCTTTTAATAACAGGTCATAGATCTCAGGAGGAAGACCATCATGTACTTGGACTCTCTGGGCCAGAAAGGGGACAAGATTTGTCAGACTTTGCTGTAAGTAACCACTCCGTCACGGCTTTTATGGTGTGAATGAGGAGAGGGATTTTAGATTGAGTCCCTGTAAGGCGACTGCAAGTTTTCACATGGCTTGTAGATAACCAAGCAGGAATCTTGGAGTTGCTTGCTGCGAGTTGTCTGGCATCGGCTGCTTATCTGGTGTCACAGCGTCCCCTCCGCCCAGGGTCTGGGGTGCCTCGATTCTGCCACCTTCCCGTGATAGGCACAGCCAAATCCACCATAGCCCCGTGGCACACGTCTACCGGCTTTGTTAGTTGGATCCCAGTATGTGGGATGAAGGCACACGGTGGAATTATGGCATTACAGTTCCTTGCTTGGTTTGTCTCTTTGTGCTCTGATAACATGTGATTTGGGGCTTTTTGACCTCTCTGAAGCAATGGAATCATTGGCCTTGTTCTTGACCATTAGCTCACAGCCTCTCCCTGTGTTTGTAAGTTTCAGATTGGGATTTTTCCTCAAAATCAGCCTTAAATCAGCTGCTGTGAGGATCCTCTGACATTTTACTGTCCTGCCGTTTGTCTTCCTGTGATCCTTCAGCCACTTTATTTTGTTGTTGGCCTAAATTACAGAGATGAAAAGGGATTTTTTTTCCCTTTTGTTTTAACCAGCCAATACCTGCAAAAAGAAAGCCGGGAAAAAAGAAACCTGGAGCTGAATGTTTTGGAGTGGACTCTTCACAGCATGGAGCCACGTGTACGTGAGCACCACTTGGGTTTGAAATGGGAACTGTCAGTGCTTCTTTGGGGCCCAGATCCTGGCACGTGACAAAGAAAGGGCTGAGCTGATGTTTCTCGAGGAGTTGATAGTAAAAAGCAGTCCCTAAAGACTGGATTTAAGAAAGGTCACTTAAGAAAAAGGCGGTGCGAACCTCGAGAGGTCTCGCAGGGAGGAGGGCTGCTGCCCCTTCTGGGCCTGCCAAGAATTTGGATTGTAGTGTCCAAGTCCGGGAGGCAGAGGGGAGGGATGGTGTGCAGTGAACTGGGTCTGTTCCTCATGGGCGGGAGTGGGTATTCGGGATTAGGCAAGTAGGGTCAGGAGTGTGCGGTGAGCGCAGTGTCGGTGTGGGTAATGTGCGCTACTTCCAAGTTGCTTTTCTTTTGAGATAGAGGGAAATCCTCCATCTTCTTTGCATTCCTTAGGAGATCCCTCAGCAGCTGAACGGAAGCGACTGCGGCGTCTTTATGTGCAAATACGCAGAGTACATCGCCAGAGAGAAACCGTTCAACTTTACCCAGGTGAGTGAAGGTCATAAACCCCTCCAGCCCCTTTCGCGCAGGGACAGGAGCCGGGGAGGTTAGGCAGCAGCTCTTCATTGTGTCCGGGGCAGGGGCTGAGGTTTCGTGCCCCGTTTCGGTGCGTAGTTGCTGGGGTCAGAACTTCCAAGTGGCCTGGGCAGGGCAGAGCTGTGGTTCTCCATCCCCGCCTTTGGGAGCTGCTGCCGGTGAGATTCCTCTTGGGCAAGGTACTGCCGCCAGCGGGTTTGGCATATCTGGGCTCGTATCTTTTGGAGAAATGGCTTCTACCCTTTGACCAGTCAAGACAGCGCTTATTTTTATTGATTTCATTTTACACCGGTCTTTTATTAGCGTGCTTGTAAGCTGTCGCGCAGTCAAGTCAATCTGGTTTTGTCGGGTTGTCGTGTCACCCTCTTAGGAGCCGCGTGGGGTGTTGTACCCAAACGGTTGACAGTTCTTAAAGGGAACTTCATATTAAGGACTCCGCTGGGCGTTTATGCCTGTTTGCCGCCTCTTTCTACCGTGATGTCATTATTTAATGGATTTCTCTTCTCTTTTCAGACTCACATGCCATACTTCCGGAAGAAGATGGTGTGGGAGATAATCCACCAACAGCTGCTGTGACACATGGACTATTAGAGTTCTTATTTTAATTACGTTTCTTAGACCTTAGTTACATTTCTTAGACCTTTAGTTACTTTTCTTAGACCTTTAGTTAGTTTTCTTAGACCTTTAGTTACATTTCTTAGATGAATTTTCCTCTTTAGGTTATGAAGTAGAAGTTAAGATGGTTTGTTCCCCCCACCTCCCTTATTTTGGAGACAGTAACTCTGGGGTTTTCGTACACAAGTTTTCCTCTTCAAGTTATGAAGTAGTGGTTAAGACAGTTTATTTCCCCACCACCACCCCCCACCCCACCCCCCCCTTATTTTGGAGACAGTAACTCTCTTTGAAATTAGCTAACGCACCTTAAGCAAGAGCCAGAAAGATGGGTGTGACCTCGTTAAGGGCAGAGTGAAGAAGGAACATCGTCAACTTCCATGGCTGAGCCGCACGCTCGCGCCTCGCAGCGCACGCGACCACGTTACAGACAAATGGGAAACATCTGTGGTGGTGGTTACAGTTGTGTTTGCCCAACTTACCTTCCCAAGGACAACGTGCTGAACTACCGTCTCCTCAAAGAGAGTTTTCCTCTGTTTCTGGAATATCTACCGTCTACTTGATTCCTAAAACTGGATTTGTCACGACCACGGAAAGAAAGCGTTTACCATCTCTTGATTTCTCACCAAAGCCCCTGTCCTTTGGGCTGGTTTGGGGTTGTTCGTTTTTTGCTGCCTCCAGGGAGTTATCTAATGTGAAAAGAGAAGTATTTATTTCTTTATATAATATAAATATTTATTTTAATAAAAAGAGCCTTAATGGAAGGAAACTCTCCCTGTGTCCTGGTTTGAGGTAAAAGAGAACCAATTTTGTTCAGTAACTTGGCTTCTTAGCTGGGCCTCTTCTACCAACTGAAATTAACTGCCTATTGTGCCGTCAGCGTTCACTCTCTCAGAGCGATAAGAGCAATGTTTACAGCTGATGCCCAGGCGTGGGATGCAGAGAGGCTCTTGCTTACACTTATTGATATAACCCCCACGGCCAACCAGCTTTGTTATTTGCCCCGTTGGAGGGTCGGAAGCGGAAAAGCATAGTGGGGTCCCACCTGCGGGGAGGAGCGACAGGACAGGTGACCCAAAACTGACCAACAGGGTATTCCATCCCATCTGCCTCATGCTCAGTAGAAAAGAGACCAAAGGGATCAAAGGGTTCTTCTACCTGGGGAATGTTTACTTCGCCCTTTGATAATTATGCTGATGTGACCCCATCAGAGCTGGGGCATGGCAACCTTCTGGGCTCTGAGGATAAGGACTGGTACCTTGTTAAGATCGTGATTTTGTTGTTGATGCTCCTGAATGTGGTGCAGGGGTGGTTTCTTGTGAAACATCTGTGCAGGGGGAGCTGGAGGGGACCGTGCGCTGCCGCCACTCAGACCCGCGCAGCCGCTCGGCGATCTGCAGCGGCGCGAACCGCGGCCCCGCCCGGCCCGGCCGCAGCTGTCCCCCCCGGAGCAACGGCACCACCGGCAGCCGCCTCCCCCACGGCACCGGCGCCACCGGCAGCTGCCCCCCCCCGGAGCAACGGCACCACCGGCAGCCGCCTCCCCCACGGCACCGGCGCCACCGGCAGCTGCCCCCCCCCGGAGCAACGGCACCACCGGCAGCCGCCTCCTCCACGGCACCGGCGCCACCGGCAGCCGCCCCCCCCACCGCCACGGCACAGGCGCCTCCGCCGCCGCCTGCACCGGCACCGGCACCCGCACCACCGGCAGCCGCCCCCCCCACCGCAACAACACCGGCCCCTCCGCCGCCCGTCCCGGCACAAGCCGCGCCCCCCCCTGCAGCGGCACAAGCCACGCCGCCGCCTCTCCCGGCACAACCTACTGCAGCCACTACAACCAGTACCAAAACTACTCCAACTCCATCAAAATCGGTACAAGCCGCCCCGGGAACCAGGAGCAGGAAGAGGAGGTCAACTCCTTCCCCTGCCCCTTACCACAAAGACCACCTCAAGTCACATAGCTTGGGGGAGAGTTCTGAACAAGATCCAGGGGAGGGTCCTTCAAGACCACAGAAGGGAAAGAGACCTTTGAAAACAGACAAAGGCCAGAGTCCTTCTAGAGCAGATGCTGGAGAGGCCCCTTCTGGGGCAGCCTCACCACAGGAGGACTCAGATGTAGAGGGAGTTGTTCAATCCTTCTCCGTGAAAGATCTGAGAAGTATCAGGAAGGACTTTAGTCGTCATGAAGGCGAAACACTTGTCTCCTGGTTGCTCCGATGCTGGGATAGCGGGGCAGATACCGTAGATTGAGATGGCAGAGAAGCTAGGCAATTGGGAAACCTGGCCAAGGATGGAGGGATTGATAAAGAAATTGGGAGAAAGACAAGCACTCTCAGTCTCTGGAGGCGACTGGTGTCAGCCATAAAGCGCAGGTATCCCTTCAAGGACGATATCGAATGCCGTCCAAGTAAATGGACCAACATGGGAAAAGGTATGAAGTACCTGAGAGAACTGCCTGTGCGAGAGGTGATTTATAGTGATGGGCAAGCGACAGTAGACCCTGATGAAATGCCATGCAAACGATCTCTGCTCAAAAAGTTTGTACAAAGTGCACCATCAACATATTCCCACACATTGTCAACAATGGTCTGGGGAGGATATGATACTGACACACCAACTGTAAATGAAGGGGTTAAGAAGGTACGACAGTATGAAGACAGTCTCTCTGGTCCCTTCTCTATGGCAGCCATAGAAAAGCTGACTGTGACCACCGAGAAAATGACTGAGAAACTGACTGAGAAAATAGAGCAAATGACCCAGAGATTAGTTGAGCAAACCGATAAACTGTTTGATAAACTAACCAAGGTGGAGGAAAAACTCCATGCTTTCCCTGTACAGACTCATGTTGCAGCTGCTAAGAGGAAACGCCCTCCTACTCAAGAGAAAAACCACCCTCCGACTCAAGACAAATCAAAGCTGATGCGAGATATCCTGTGGGTTTGCCTCTGTGAATATGCAGAAGACATGAAGAAGTGGGATGGAGAACCTACCTCAGCCCTACAGGCACGGGTGCTTGAGTTGCAAAATGAAGCCGATAGAAGAAAGGATTCTTACAGGAAGAAGGTTGCTCCAACCTACGGTAGGCGATCCTACGGACCAGGTAGGAACCAATCTGATAATCGTAGGTACTACGGTCAACAGTAGAGGTGCCCTGCCTCCAGCCAGGAGGAGGAGAGGGACAACCGACTGTATTGGACTGTGTGGATTCGATGGCCTGGCACATGAGAGCCACAAAAGTATAAAGCCCTGGTGGACACTGGTGCACACTGGTGTTGGGTTGTTTTTTGCTGTCTCCAGGGAGTTATCTAATGTGAAAAGAGAAGTATTTATTTCTTTATAGAATTTAAATATTTATTTTCATAAAAAGAGCCTTAATGGAACGAACCTCTACCTGGTAATGAGAGAGGGTGATTTATTCTTTTTTTTTTATTTAACTGAAAAAAAGTTGGATGTAGCGATGTGGATTTTCGCTCCCTCACAATCCCCCAGGAAGAGGATTGGAGCCAGGAGGAGCATCGGAGCACAGAAGCGGCGAAGCGATGGTCACACAGTGCTGCAGGGGCAATCGGGGTGTCGTTCAGTGATGAGATGAGCAAGCAGCATCCCGAAAATCCGCCCCTGGAGAGGGGTCAGCGGTGTACGGACGCTCTCTGTGTTCTGTAAACCCCCTGTGGGGAGCCCCTGCTGCCCCCTTGGCAGCGCCCGGGTGGCTGTGACTGCTGAAAGCTGGTTTGGTGTGTTGAGGTGTTAGGTGGGGTGGCAGCAGCCCCTGCCCGCCCCGGGAGGGGGGACACCACCTCTCCGGTGGCACTGGATGGGTGGGAGGGAGGGAGGGAGCACAGCTCTGGGAGCCATGGAGAAAGGCATGGGGGTGTCCCTCATCGTGGCAGCCCCCAGCAGCCCTACCCCGCCACCCGGCCACCCCAAGGACACCCAAGCCCCATCTTGGTCCTCTCCCTCTTGGATGATGCCCTTCTACCCGCCCTGGAGGTGCGCTCCTCTCCTGCAGGGGGGGACGCCCAGCACTCGCCTGGCTAGAGAAGCACCGGGGGGGGTGCTTAGGGGGCATCTGAGCTTCCCAGTTACACGGGCATAATTAGGGCGCCCTTAAGAACCATTAATAACCACTTTGGCTCTGCTAACCAACTGCGGCGAGGCCCCCACCCCGCTTTAGCGCAGGCTTTGTGATGCCAACACCTCCCTGAGCCACTGGGTAAAGCGACGCCTGGCAAAAAAACACCATCACCCAAAGAAAACCCCACACCACATCCCCCACTCCCCGCCCACCCCTTCTCCCCCCATCACAGCCATGGGACAAACTCCCACCACCACCACACCCCAATCTCAGCTCGGCTGTGACGCCCCCAAGACACTGGAAATAAAGCAACCGAGAGCAAGCTCAGGCTCCTGTGAGCTGCAGAGATTTCTCTTTGGTTTTTGATGTTGTCCGTGGATGGGGTTTGGTTGGTTGTTTTTCACACAACACTTTGCAGTAGAGGACAAAAACGTGGTGTCGCAGCCCCCGGGGTCGGCGCCGGCACTGCCACCTCCCCCCCCCAGCTCCTGTCCCTCCTCTTGCCCCGCAGCTGTTCCCACTTTCCTTGCTTGGTTTGGTTGGTTTTTTTTCCTTTCTACCTTTCTTTTTTAATATGTTTTCGCTTCCCCCTTTTTTCTCTTTTACCCCTTTTTTCTTTTGACCTTTTTTGCTTTTTCCCCCTTTTTCCCCCCCTTTTTTTCTTTTTCTCTTTTTTCTTTTCCCACTTTATTTTTCCTCCTTTCCCTTTTCTCTTTTTAAACATTTCTCAAGCTTTCTCCTGAAGGAACGGCCCCTGGCTCTCCGCTAGCAGAAGGAGCCTACGGAAGAGCTCTGGCACTGACATGGGCAGGAACACCCACAAGTGAGAACTGGATAGACAAAAGGCTCCTCAATGATGACACTGGGGCAGCCCGACCTTAGAAGCAGCAGAGGAGCAGAGCCACCCAGAGCCATCCAGAGAACAGGAAGGGCTATTCAGGGCCTTATTGTCTGCGCGAAGTAACCATCTGCTGAGAACCGGTCTGGCGGCTCAGAGCTCAGCCCCAGCAGCACTCTTGAGCCAAAGGGGAAAAGTACACCGGCAGGAAGACTGGGAGCCTTCCTCCACAACAACCCACAGATCATGACCAGAGTGGTGCCTATTCCCAGCCTACACTAATGAATACGTATGCCTTTGCATCAGAAAGGAACGCTTGCTTTACCAGCCCCTGGGCGAGTTGGGAGCCATCCCCCTTGCACCCAGCGCTGCAATAAACATGCTGCTTTGTAACTCGCCCCGAGTTGGGGAGTTTCTTTCCGCACGTCAGCACCCCTGGGATTGCTTTCCTTCTCCCGCCTCGCACTCGCTCGACATGGTTTTTTCCAACTCAGTCTTTTTTATTAAAAAAATTAATAAAAAAATGCTCCAACTCTCAGTTTTACAAGGCACACAAAATCTCTAAAAGGGAAACACAAGCGTGAGGTGCTGAGGTACCAAAACCTGCCCCTGTTAGTCCAACTAAAGGGACAGCGTCGGGAGGCGACGGAGGAGGAAGGGGGAGGCTGTGGGATGGAGAGAGCCCTCCCCGTACCCCTCAGCTGCGCATCCTCGCAGCGCCGCGGGAATGGGGGGCTGTGTGTCTGGGCGGGTCTTTGGTTTGCTCCCCTGACCTGCTGGGGGTGGTGGAGGAGGTTGGAGGGGGTTGTCCGGCAGTGGGGTTACATTCATCAGGCGGTGCTGGGCGGCACGACAGGAGCATCACTTGCTGTGCTGCGAGGCCGGGGCTCCCGGAGCGTGTTTCTGCTCCTGCTGCTTCACCTGCTGGACCATTTCCCTCATCTTGCGCTGTGCAGTCTTGGGGAGGAGAAGGGAAAAGCAAGAGTTGGGGGGCACTGTTTCTCCCACCACCACCCACCCCTGAGCCCCCACCGAGCATCTCGCCGCTCCCAACTTTTCACCCCGGACAAGCCCTAATTAATTTCAGGTTTCTGGGTTTTTTTAACTTGTGCTTCCTCCATCGCTCCTTGAGAGAGGCTCAATTTTTTGGGGGGGGGCCGCCATCCCGCTCGAGTGGACAGGAGACAAGGTTATGGAAGATGAACCCAGGTGGGATGCGGGTGGCTTTGCCCGCACCGAGGAGTCCATTCACAATGTCCTCACGTCCAGCAGCATCAAAACCACGGTACCCAGCAAAGAGCTCCCCTGGCGCTGAGGGAGGCCAAGCCAGGCTGGCAGCACAGTGCTGACCACAGGGACGCTCTCAACTTGGCCCTTACTGTCCCCCACACCCACAGCCCCCACCCAGCGCACCTTGAACTGAGCCTCGGGCGGCCCTGTGATGATGACCATGCGCTCGCTGCCCTTGGGACCTTCTGCCGGTGCAATCTGGGGAAGTATGGGGGAGAAGGAGCGTGAGTGCAGCCACCGCTTCAGCAAGACCTTCCCTCGGTGGCATGTCCCCCCACAACGCAGGGCAATCCCCCCATGCAGGAGCATCCCCTCCCACCCGAGCCGGGCTCATAACCAGGGTGCTGCAGGCCTGGCCTTCTACTAAACACAGGCGGGAGAGGTGGGCCCATGCCAACGGGTACAGGAGAGCTGGGGAGAGAATTTTTACAAGGGCATGGGGTGACAGGACGAGGCGGAGTTCCTTCAAAGTGGAAGAGGGGACATTTAGAGGAGATAACAGGAAGAAATTTTTCACTGTGAGGGTGGTGAATCACTGGCCCAGCTTGCCCAGAGAAGCTGTGGCTGCCCTAGCCCTGGAGGTGTTCAAGGCCAGGTTGGACGGGGCTTGGAGCAACTTGGGCTGGGGGGAGGTGTCCCTGAACAGGGCAGGGGGGTGGGACTCCATGATCTTCAAGGTCCCTTCCAACCTCAACCGTTCTGTGATAAGTTGGGGAGCAAAACTGCTCCCCGCACACTCCCATTCCCTGACCTCGGCAGTGCAGAGGGGAAACTGAGGCACGAAGCGCAGGACCAGCCCCGCAGCGCCTTCCTCACCTTGATGGAGGCACCCGCAAACCGCACCAGCTGCTTGATGTGCTGCCCCTTCTTCCCGATGATGGCCCCCACCGCCTGCGTCCCGATGAACACGTTCACAACCTCTTGCTCCGGAAGCTGCGGGGGCATGGAAGAGTGAGAGGGTCAGGGCACCAGCTGGACAGGGGACAAAGGAGGTGGCTGTCCCCATCCCACCATCCCATGGTAGTGGTTGCCCACTCTCCCAAGGTGCCCCAGCAAAGATCTCCCGGAGAGGGGGGACAGGCACCTAAAGGGTGCTGATGTGGGAAGGCGCTGGCTGGGGGAGCTCCGCCGAGAGCTGGCTGAGAGCTCCGCAGAGGAGCTCTATGGTGGGAGAGAAAATGAGGGTCAGTGATGGCCCCAGCATGCCAGACCCTTCCCGGCCACCCCCAGACCCACGCACAGCAGCAAGATACCACCATAAGCCCGGCAGGGACACGGGGACAACCCTTCAGGCCCTCAACCCCCCCCTCACAGAGCGTGGGTGCATCTGAGCTGCATCCAGCGCCATGGGGCTGGGAGGCAGACGGGGGCTCCCAGTTACCCCCACTCCCCCCACGCTGCCACCTTGCCGCCCGTGTCCCGCATCTGCAGGGGAAAACCACGACACAACTCTCTCCTGCTCTGCATTCCAGCAAGTGCAACCGGATGCTACCTGCAAACCACCACTGCTCAGCTGGAGGACGAGCAGACCCGGCTCCCCTGCCCAGCCTGGACGCCGCTCTCGCTCCCAGCCCTGGAAAAAAAGCCTCTCCAGGACGGGGCTGCAGCAACAGCCGCACATTTCCACCCCACAGGAAACAGCTCGTTAACGAGGGGCGAGCACCGCATTTCAAAGCCCCCTTAGGAGCAAGGCAGCGCCCCAAGAGCCAGCCCAACCCCCCAGCACACAGCTCAGCACTCACCACACGCTCGCCGGCCCCCGCAGCAGCGGCTCGAGCGGGGCTGCCCGCGGCCGGCGGTCGGGCGCCGCTCCGTCACAGCCGCTCACCATGGTGGAACGCCGAACGCAGTCCGCGTCCTTCCAGTCGCGCCGCAGCCATGGCGCAGCTGGATGCGGCTACCGGAGCTCCGCGCCAGAGGGGCGCAAAGCGCCGTGCGAGCGCGGAGGAAAGGGCTCGGTAAGCCCGGGATTGGCATTCCCTCACCCACCGAGGGCAGAGGAGGCAGGAGGGGGCGCGCGAGAGCCCGCGCCGCCGGCCGCTGTCGCTCGCCTCAGGCCTGCGGGACGCCGAAAGGCTTCTCCGCTCTCCGAGGGGCGCCTCCGCTCTCTGGGAGGCTTCTGGGGGGCCCCTCCGTCTCTGGAGGGCTTCTGGGGGGCCCCTCCGGCCTCCGTGGGGGCCTCTCCCCGAAGGCCTCTTCCCCTCCTCCGGGCACTCCCCGGCCTCCCGGCGCCCAGCTGCCAGCCGGGGCCCGGCTCGGGGCTTCCGGAGAAGGGCAAGCGCCTCCCCCAGACAGAGCAGGGCCAGGCGGGCCGGGCGGGACGGCGCCGGCCCGGCCCCACCGCAGGGCAGGGGCAGAAGCGGGCCGGGCGGCCGCTAACGGCTCCCTCAGGCAGAGCACAGACGGCGGCGCGCCTGCGCGCGCGCACCCACCGCCCCGCCCCGCCCCTCTCTCCCCCCTCAGCCTCCCCTCCACTAATGGCTGCGGGGGGCCCTCGGCGCCCTCCTCGCCGCCCCCGGCCCCGCCGCCGCGCAAGAGGCCGCCCCCCAGGGCAGCGAGCCGCCCCGCCGCCTCAGGGCCGCCCCCGGGCATCGCCCCGGCGCCCACTCCCCCCCCATCTCCCCGGCCAGAAGCAATGCTATCAGCAGGGGTCGGGGGCATAACAGTTCAAGAGAAATTCCTTTGTGTAAGAAAGACCAAAGAGTTCTTCAAAGGATCCGGCTGTCCTGACATTTGGGGGGGCAAAGAGAGGAAAAAACCCACCTCGGACCAACCTGTGTGCTCCATTCCCAAAGGACAAAGTGATTGAAGTGGGTGTATGCCCGAGTTGCTTTCCCACCTTTTATGTCCTGTCCTCCTTAGACTTTTCTTTGCAACTCAGTGTAGGGATTTCCGAAACGAACTTAATTTGTTGGCGATAGGAAGAAAGGTAAAATGTTGGGAAGCATTAACGGAATGAGCCAAAGAGGCCTAATGTGCTGCAGCGGGATCATTAGCTCTCTGCGAGCGGTCGTTGGCTGGGAGAGGTTGGGGGGCGTTGAGGAGGGCTGCAGTTAGGTGTATGTGCCTGAGATGATCCCAGGGGCGCTTGGAGGGGGAGACCTTTGGGATAGGAAAAGTAACTTGGGAAGTTTGGGCCCTGTGAAGGGAAGTCAGCCTGCTGGGAGCTTCCCTAGGGTTGCAAAACACTGTTGTGTGTGTTCTTTCCTCAGCGTTTGCATAGTTGTGGATGATGATGATGACGAGACTCCGCCGAAAAAGCAAAAATCAGGTATCGCGCATTACACAAGTACTGAATATGCCCGATTTTTCTGAGGTTTCGTGTCCCTTGGAAAAGTCTGGCTTTTGTGCTCTGGCATTGTTCCTGAAACGGTGGCTTTTCAAGCTGTTGGCTTCTTGCCTTGTGGCTCTCTATGCCTATAGCCAATGGCTTGAGGGTGTCCGGTAGGGCTTAGCCCTATAGATGACGGACGTTCTCTGCGGTGACTGTGGCAGGGCCCAATACTTTTACTGCCAGCAGGAGATAGCCCAGGTCTCTGGCGCTGAGCCCGCGCCTGTCAGCAGAAAGAGTATCTTAAATCCAAGCTGTGTGCTCCCTCCTGTCTGTATTCGCAATGTACCTCTGTTGGTTTTCTAGCCTGTTCTTATACGGCCTGTCTTTGTTTTTTAGATTCTTCCATCTCTGAGCAGAAAGAGAAAGTTGAAGTTTCTGCAGTGCTGCAGTTGCCGACCAAGGCAACCAAACGCCCGGCGGCTTCCGTCAGCGAAGATGCTGCCGGCACAGAGTCTGCGGAAGAGGTTAGCGAGGGCTTTGAAATGTTAGGGTCTGTGCAAGGTGCGAGAGCAAGCGGCTCTCCCTACTGCATCTTGAGGTTGAGCCTGCTCTGAGCCTGTACAGCAGTAGGTGGTTCTTTTGCATTTCTAGCAGGCAGCTCTAATGTGGGCTGGGTTTGCCTTACTCGAGCCTGCGTCCTCTGCTCCGGCACTGGCAGCTGCGGGAGGAGCAAACTGTTTGTTGTCTTCCAGATACTTGAGAATGGTTCAAGTTTATAGTTTTAGTGTGTTTGCAAACTGTTATTCTCTTTCTCAAGCTTGTGGTTAAGGAATCAATATACACTACCTGACAAGAAAAACTGCATACTTGCTCTGGATAAACCACTTTCTGCTCATTATCCACCAGTCCAGGAGAGCGTTCCTGTAGGACTTTGGCTCTGTAAAAATGAGCCACCTTGACTGCCTAGTTTGGTTCAAAGGTGTAGTGCAGTTTTTCTTATTGCCCCATGGGATTAGAGGGCTAAGAGACTGTTGGGCTCTAGTTCTTCGTTCCTGAGAGAGTCGTTAACTCTTATTTGTACAAAATATATTTCTCAAGGGCCGAACTATCACCCTTTGGAATGTTTAGAAGCCGACTGAGTGATAACTCAGTGACAAGACTGTATTCTTTTAATTGCTGCACACATGAGAGCCTGTATTCAAAATTTAAAGCGTACCTGTCAAAGGTCCTGCCAAGATTTGCCGCCTTCTGCAATCTGAACCAGCAAGTCATGGTCCCCAAGTCATAGTAGAGCTGACTAAGCCTCAGGAAGTGTGTTTGCTGGGATTCACATTCAGGTTACACTCACGCTGGTGCTTTTTTGTTGTTTTCTTTTAAGCCTGGGTCCACTTCTTTAGAGCCTTCCACTAAAAGACCACGATTTTCATCACTCGATGTAGCCGTGCTGCAAATTGGTAAGGCTGACATCAAGTTATACGACTTGTTTCATTTTCACCCTACCTTGTGTACTGTCCAAGTCTACCCCTAGGGTTCTGTAGGGATTATGGCAGGCACGGGACGAGGCAGCATCTGGGAAGACTTGAGCGTGACCTCTGTTTCTTACCCGCATCCTTGCATTGCTTCTGGAGTGGAGCCGGGCGTCGATCTGGTCGTCTCGGTACCAGAGCTGCCTTGGATGCAGTCCTTCCGTTCTGATAGGTCCACTGTTAGCTTTCCAGAAGCAAATTGTTTTCAATGGTCCTTTTAGGTAGTAGATCCTGAGGAGCCTTTTGTATTTCAGGTTTCGGCTGGCAATACCTTGTGCGCGCAACTTGCTGCAGTTGCCGGTGTGAAAACCTGAAAATGTCCTAAAGTGACATAACACAAATCATATGATGATGTGAGAGAGAAAATGACAATTTATCTTTGGTGAAGCTCGTTACTGTAAACTCATAAACCTCTTCAGTTTCCTTTTATACTTACCCATGCCTTACGCTCTTCTCTCGTAGGTCAAATGCCGTGTGGGACCCATGCTCGCTTGACTAAGGAACCACTCTCTCGTCCTGACAAGACAATTCCCCGTCTGAGGTAAAAATCCTTCCGTTTTCTTTGACTTCTTCCCCGAAAGGTTTACTGCCTATGGTAAGGGAGGTCGTCAGCTGCTTCCCCCCCGAAGAACCAATATTAAACTTTTTCTTTAAATCCAGCTACTTAATTGACACAGGAGATTAGCTAGAGATTAAAGGTCTGCGGTAAGAGGAAGCGTTGAACTTGAGAGGAGGCTGAGGACACAATCAACAGCGTATCTTCAAGGCAGTTGTTGTGATTTTCACTTTTACTTCTCTCTACTTCCCCATTAGCCAGTTGAAGACAGCAGGTCTTCATCTGAAAGTCATAAACATCTCGTGTCTGTCTCCATCGTCATCGGTGTACGTGCTTGACAAAGCAGGTGGTGGTGGAGGTGCACATTGGAATGTTCTCTTGATACCGTTTCTTTTGCCGTTGATGTTTTGAGCACAAGCCGGAAGGGCAAACAGAGCATCAAAGCTGCTCCAGACAGCTTCTTACCACTGAGGCCACCAGTTAAGGAGTGCGCTGCGCCAGAATCCGCCACTGCAGATGAAAATCCATACCATGAAAATGATACAGAAGAGAGTTTCTCATGTAATTTTGGGTGCGCTGAGTTTAAGCGCACTGCATTTGAGAGCAGGTCAAGACTCTGCTGTCGGCGTCTCATCTGCCAGTCGTTGCTTATTGTGGTTTGGCTCATATTTTGGAGCAGATCTGGAGCCTGAGAAAGAGATTCCTTTCAGAGGAAGCTAAACCAGAGAAGTTCCTGGGGAAGGTGTCTAATGCACTCCAACCGCTACTGAGCATATAGTCCCTGAGGTCAGAGCAGGGCAGGTCTGAAGTAAAATGTCCCAGCAGTGTGGATGTTGTGGACATTGCCATTCTCAGCGTCAGCATAACCTTTAACAAATAGATTGAGCAGAATTGGTCAGGGCTGGTTGAAATGAACGCTGTCTTGTCCCACAGAGTAAAGTGGCCTCCTCAGGTTAATGCAGATATTTGTCGGATGTGCAAAGAATATTTTGTTCTTCTTAAAGAAAAACCCCAAAAGCCAGCGTGAATTGGTACGCACTGATAACAAATGCCCCCCGTATAAAAATTGTGATTCTCCTCTGTTGTTTGTTTCCTGCCCCAAAGTGTTCAAGCCTCCTCCAAGGAACCAGTGGCGACTGTGAGTCACCGGGAAGAACCAAAATACGGAGGAGACGTCTATCCACGTGCAACACTCAGGACCGGTGAGTATCCCCATGATTCCAATCCGTTCCACTTTGTAGGTAGACGTCAAATCCGAATAGGGCATTTCTTACACACTCGCAGATGACGTTCCGAGTTCAAAGTGCTTGCCAGAATTCGAACTTCCTGACCATACCGTCATCCTTCAAAGTTTTTCCTTTTTTTTTATTTATCACTCAGAAATGGAGAGCTGTGTACATCTGATGGTGATTGAAAGTCGACTTCTTGTTTTCTTACTACTGCTTTTCTGTGCAGGTGTCGAATGTATAGATGTTTGCTGCCCGCAGCGGTCGCAGAGAGGTGATACGATCAGGTAGAGTCTCTTCTAATGATGCTTCTTGTTCCTTTTGGCTCTGCGCGTGTATCTCTTTCAGCCGCTGGTAGAGTCTCGAAGATGACCAACGGTCTTTGATCGTCTCAGTGCTGTGAAAGAGAAGTAGCTAGCTTGCGGCTCCGGAATTGCTTGCAAGCCAGTTGCATCTCCAACACAAGCGAGAGCCGTGCTGCGTGACAAAGAGGGTTGTGCTGGTGTGGTGTTTGCTGTGGGAAGAAAGCCAGTAAGGGTGCGAGTGGTGGCCGTCCCAAGTTGTCCTTGGATGTGCAGAATCCGTTTTTGTTTGTGAGTCGTTCTGCCGAGCCATCAAGGAGCTGACATTTCACTTCTTTCACTTGGAAACCCGCATCCTAAGCAGAAGGATTAGAGAGCTTGTAAAGCCTGGTGGGACTTGAGGCAGTTTTGGGGACTTTGTAAGTCCCAAAGGATGCCTGGGGTTTGCCTAGGAGGGGGAAAAAGGCAGCGTGCAGTTGGGTTTGAGAGGCCAGCGGCCTCATTGGTATTGGCTGTCTGAGCTGGCAGGACTGTGAGTTGCGATGGCTTTGCGGTCTTTATGGAAACAGGTTTTTGGGGGCAGTAGGTGCAGCTACAGGGAGAGATTTTGTACGGCGGTAAGATGCACGCATCTTTCTGCAGTGACCTGCCCTTACATGAGAGAGGAGAAAGCGTAGATGGGAGCAGAGGGAGGTTCAGTTGCAGCAGTCCTGTTTTGTAGCTAATTCTGTCCCTATTCTTCTCCCCGCTTTAAAAACTAGTGCTGTATTTAGCCTTGCAAAAGCCTTTCTTGTCCAGAGGGTGAATTCTTGAGAATTCCATGGGACAGGACGGATATAGAGCTCGCTTCTCTCTCTCCCTCTCCTGGCAGGTACTGCACACCAGAAGAAAACTCTGCGGAAGAGGAAGGAGCAGTGAAAGAAACCATCGCAGGGGTAAGCTTGTGTTATTCCCAAGGAAAATAGAGCTCTTTGTGATGAGAAACTTCAGCACTCTTCACATGACTTCCTCAACAATATCTGTATTTGCCCAGGTTGTTTTTCCCCGGGAAAGCGGGAGCGTTATTTGATGAGTAGCGCTATCGCCAAGTGTTTTCCGCTGCCGTTAATTTTGTTTCTGGACTATTAGGAGCACACTACACTATACGGTTTTGATTCTTCCCCTTTCACGTGTTGGGTATAGCCTCAAAATCTTTAGCGCACAGACTTGGTTGACCTGCAAAGCTGGACTGGGGTGTCTTTAGTCTTATCTTGTTTGCTGGGATAGGAAGTACGTCTCTTTGACTTTCACCTCTGGTCAGGGTTGAGGTCAAAAATAAAATTTTAGTCATGGTAATCAGAAATAGTAGTCTCAATCTCAACTTGATACCTACACGTGGAGGCTTTGCTGGGGTTCTTAACGCTAGCCCAAGGCAAAGGAGCTTTCTGCCTCTCTTGCCTCCGAGTGCAGCACTCCATGGGTGCACAGTTGGAATGCAGTCGTCAAGAAGAAGTAACTTTGGAGTTTGCTGGTTGCATGGGTGTACAAAAACCCTTCCAGTTTTCTATATAAGCAAGATTTTCTGTCCTGTCCCCAAGGAAACAAATCTGTGCTTGATTGCTAGCTTAACGTCCGTTTGTCTAACAGAGGCAGCGTGGCACAGAAATCTTAGAAGATGCCTTATTCCGAGGACACCCTACACCTGTTCCGTCCAAAAAGTCAGCCAGCCTCGATGTGGAGGAAAAGAAAGTGCCAAGATTGGGAAAAACAGCGGAACGCTTTCCTCCGCTCACAGAGGTACCGTAGGCGACAGTCTGTGAGACAAAAGAGAAGGTTGTGGCAGAGCTGCAAGGAAGTCCTCTTCTTCTCGGTGGTTCTTAAGGCGCTTTGAAATCTGAAGAACTTGCATTGAACCTGTTAGCGAGTGGCTGTGGTTGTGGCTTCACAGTGCGAGGGTCAGCACTAAAGCTGCTTTGAAGGATTTTGTGTGCTCCCCGCGCTCCTTCAGTTGTGCTGCCCTAAGGGTTTGTGGGCCTTCTGTTAGCGGGACGGCTGCCTCAGTTTCCCCCTTTGCCGTTCCCTTTGAAGTCCCCCACCTTCACGTTCTTTCAGGCTCCTGACTTAGCTGCCTCGGTACGGAGGATGCCCGCTGGGGTTGGCTTAAACCTGGGTATTGCGAGGGCCGCAGCAGCACCTGGGAAAGGGGGTTGCCAGAGTTGTGTTCCATTTTCAGCTGCTTGAGCGTGTTTGCTAAGTTGACGGGTTTTATCCCCACGTCCTTGGTGAAAAGAAACGGCAGCAAGCCTGGGCTGTGAAGTTCAAAGTTAGGATGCTGAAACCAACCAAGCAAGGCAAAAGCGCTATCGCTCACTGAGGCAGGAAACCGTCGGAGGCAGTTGCTCTGTCACCTGAGCTGAATTTACAGGCCGTGTTTCAGTGGAAAGCTGCCCCCAGGTCAGCGTGCTCCATGCTCTGTTTCACAAGTCCTTCCCCATTTAATTGTTCCTTTCAGGCCATGGAGAGAGAGGTCAGTGCCGCATTTGGCAAAGGTGAGCCAGATGAGATCATGAGCAGTGCCTTCAAACTAAAGGTCACTCGCGAAGACATCCACACGCTCAGGAACCTTTGCTGGCTAAACGATGAGGTAAAACCAGCTGCAGCACAGGGCTAGTC
Source organism: Vanellus vanellus (assembly GCF_965231255.1). Lineage (NCBI taxonomy): Eukaryota > Metazoa > Chordata > Aves > Charadriiformes > Charadriidae > Vanellus > Vanellus vanellus. The sequence continues at coordinate 538,098 of NW_028126759.1, read as the reverse complement.
TCACTCAGCCTTTATTGAAAAATACCCCTCCGCCCTGTACAGAAGTCGCGTCAACGTTCTTTGACGACCTCCGCTGCAGAGCCTAGAAATCTCTGTACACTTCTTATTTGAGGTGTTGAAGGGTCGAGCGTTTCGGGAAGTTCCGTTACTTCTTGTATGACGCAGCTTCCAGGAGTTCGTCCGGGTTATTGGCGTGGGTGGCAGGTGTTTTGATCAAACTGCCGATGTAGCCCCGTGTGAAATCCTGGGAACAAAAGCCTCCAGCTGAGGCTGGAGTTCTCTGCGCTGCGTGCTTAAGGGTGGCCAGAAAAGATGTGGTGCTGTATTTTTGGTTGGGGAAGGCAGCGTCATATGTTTACACCTCACGTTTCCTCTTTATGGTACAGGTGGTTAATTTCTACATGGGTCTGCTGATGGAAAGAGGCAAGAAGGAAGGCTATCCAGCGGTCCACGCATTCAGTACTTTCTTTTATGCCAAACTAACATCTGGGGGCTACGAAGCAGTAAGAAGATGGACCAGAAGTGTGGATGTCTTCAAGCAGGACATCATCTTTGTGCCTGTGAACTCGCGAGCACACTGGACACTAGCCGTGAGTCCCACGGGCTTTTTCTTTAGAATTGGACGGGGAGCAAAAACTGGCAAGAGAAGTCATGTAGGTGTTGGGGGGTGTGCGGCACAAGGTTGTGCTTTGCCTAACGGTCACCTTTTAATAACAGGTCATAGATCTGAGGAAGAACACGATCACGTACTTGGACTCGCTTGGGCAGAAAGGGGACAAGATTTGTCAGACTTTGCTGTAAGTAACCGCTCCGTCACTGCTTTTCTGGTGTGAATGAGGAGAGGGGTTTTAGATTTAGTCCCTGTAAGGCGACTGCCAGTTTTCACGTGGCTTGTAGATAACCAAGCAGGAATCTTGGAGTTGCTTGCTGCGACTTGTCTGGCATCGACTGCTTATCTGCTGTCACAGCGTCCCCTGCACCCAGGGTCTGGGGTGCCTGGATTCTGCCACCTTCCCGTGAGAGGCACAGCCAAATACGCCATAGCCCCGTGGCACACGTGTGCCGACTTTGTTAGTCGGAGCCCAGGATGTGGGATCAAGGCACCCGGTGGAATTACGGCATTACAGTTCCTTGCTTGGTTTGTCTCTTTGTGCTCTGATAACATGTGATTTGGGGCTTTTTGACCTCTCCGAAGCAATGGAGTCGTTGGCCTCGTTCTTGACCATTAGCTCACAGCCTCTCCCCGTGTTTGTAAGTTTCAGATTGGGATTTTTCCTCAAAATCAGCCTTAAATCAGCTGCGGTGAGGATCCTCTGACATTTTACCGTCCTGCCGTCCGTCTTCCTGTGATTCTTCAGCCGCTTTATTTTGTTGTTGGCCTAAATTACAGAGATGAAAAGGGATTTTTTTTTTTCCTTTTGTTTTAACCAGCCAATACCTGCAAAAAGAAAGCTGGGAAAAAAGACAGCTGGAGCTGGATGTTTCAGAGTGGACTCTTCACAGCATGGAGCCACGTGTACGTGAGCACCCCTTGGGTTTGAAATGGGAACTGTAAGTGCTTCTTTGGGGCCCAGATCCTGGCCCGTGGCAAAGAAAGGGTTGAGCTGATGTTTCTCGAGGAGTTGATAGTAAAAAGCAGTCCCTAAAGACCGGATTTAAGAAAGGTCACTTAAGAAAGAGGCGGTGCGAACCTTGAGACACCTCGCAGGGGGGAGGGCTGCTGCGCCTTCTGGGCCTGCCAAAAATTTGGATCGTAGTGTCCGAGTCCGGGAGGCAGAGGGGAGGGATGGTGAGCAGTGAACTGGGTCTGTTCCTCGTGGGCGGGAGTGGGTATTGGGGATTAGGCAAGTAGGGTCAGGAGTGTGCGGTGAGCGCAGTGTCGGTGTGGGTAATGTGCGCTGCTTCCAAGTTGCTTTTCTTTTGAGACAGAGGGAAATCCTCCATCTTCTTTGCATTCCTTAGGAGATCCCTCAGCAGCTGAATGGAAGCGACTGCGGCGTCTTTATGTGTAAATACGCAGATTACATCGCCAGAGAGAAACCATTCAACTTTAGCCAGGTGAGTGAAGGTCATAAACCCCTCCAAGCCCCTCTCGCCCAGGGACAGGAGCCAGGGAGGTTAGGCAGCAGCTCTTCATTGTGTCCGGGGCAGGGGCTGAGGTTTCGTACCCCGTTTCGGTGCGTAGTTGCTGGGATCAGAACTTCCAAGTGGCCTGGGCAGGGCAGAGCTGTGGTTCTCCATCCCCGCCTTTGGGAGCTGCTGCCGGTGAGATTCCTCTTGGGCAAGATACTGCCGCCAGCGGGTTTGGCATATCTGGGCTCGGTATCTTTTGGAGAAATGGCTTCTACCCTTTGACCAGTCAAGACAGCGCTTCTTTTTCTTGATTTCGTTTTAGACGGGTCTTTTATTAGCGTGCTTGTAAGCTGTCGCGCGGTCAAGTCAATCTGGTTTTGTCGGGTTGTCGTGTCACCCTCTTAGGAACCGCGTGGGGTGTTGTACCCAAACGGTTGACAGTTCCTAAAGGGAACTTCCTATTAAGGACTCCGCTGGGCGTTTATGCGTGTTTGCCGCCTCTTTCTACCGTGACGTCATTATTTAATTTCTCTTTTCTTTCTCTTCTCTTTTCAGACTCACATGCCATACTTCCGGAAGAAGATGGTGTGGGAGATAATCCACCAACAGCTGCTGTGACACGTGGACTCTTAGAGTTCTTATTTTGATTACGTTTCTTCGACCTTAGTTACTTTTCTTAGGCCTTTAGTTAGTTTTCTTAGACCTTTAGTTACATTTCTTAGACGAATTTTCCTCTTTAGGTTATGAAGTAGAAGTTAAGATGGTTTATTCCCCCCACCTCCCTTATTTTGGAGACAGTAACTCTGGGGTTTTGGTACACAAGTTTTCCTCTTTAGCTTATGAAGTAGAAGTTAAGATGGTTTGTTCCCCCCACCTCCCTTATTTTGGAGACAGTAACTCTGGGGTTTTGGTACACAAGTTTTCCTCTTTAGCTTATGAAGGAGAAGTTAAGATGGTTTATTCCCCCCACCTCCCTTATTTTGGAGACAGTAACTCTGGGGTTTTGGTACACAAGTTTTCCTCTTCAAGTTATGAAGTAGTGGTTAAGACAGTTTATTTCCCCACCACCACCCCCCACCCCCCCTTATTTTGGAGACAGTAACTCTCTTTGAAATTAGCTAACGCACCTTAAGCAAAAGCCAGAAAGGTGGGTGTGACCTCGTTAAGGGCAGAGTGAAGAAGGAACATCGTCAACTTCCATGGCTGAGCCGCACGCTCGCGCCTCGCAGCGCACGCGACCACGTTACAGACAAATGGGAAACATCTGTGGTGGTGGTTACAGTTGTGTTTGCCCACCTTACCTTCCCAAGGACAACGTGCTGAACTACCGTCTCAAAGAGAGTTTTCCTCTGTTTCTGGAATATCTACCATCTCCTTGATTCCTAAAACTGGATTTGTCACAACCACGGAAAGAAAGCGTTTACCATCTCTTGATTTCTCACCAAAGCCCCTGTCCTTTGGGCTGGTTTGGGGTTGGCTTTTTTTGCTGCCTCCAGGGAGTGATCTAATGTGAAAAGAGAAGTATTTATTTCTTTATATAATATAAATATTTATTTTAATAAAAAGAGCCTTAATGGAAGGAAACTCTCCCTGTGTCCTGGTTTGAGGTAAAAGAGAACCAATTTTGTTCAGTAACTTGGCTTCTTAGCTGGGCCTCTTCTACCAACTGAAATTAACTGCCTATTGTGCCGTCAGCGTTCACTCTCTCAGAGCGATAAGAGCAATGTTTACAGCTGATGCCCAGGCATGGGATGCAGAGAGGCTCTTGCTTACACTTATTGATATAACCCCCACGGCCAACCAGCTTTGTTATTTGCCCCGTTGGAGGGTCGGAAGCGGAAAAGCATAGTGGGGTCCCACCTGCGGGGAGGAGCGACAGGACAGGTGACCCAAAACTGACCAACAGGGTATTCCATCCCATCTGCCTCATGCTCAGTAGAAAAGGGACCAAAGGGATCAAAGGGTTCTTCTACCTGGGGAATGTTTACTTCGCCCTTTGATAATTATGCTGATGTGACCCCATCAGAGCTGGGGCATGGCAACCTTCTGGGCTCTGAGGATAAGGACTGGTACCTTGTTAAGATCGTGATTTTGTTGTTGATGCTCCTGAATGTGGTGCAGGGGTGGTTTCTTGTGAAACATCTGTGCAGGGGGAGCTGGAGGGGACCGTGCGCTGCCGCCACTCAGACCCGCGCAGCCGCTCGGCGATCTGCAGCGGCGCGAACCGCGGCCCCGCCCGGCCCGGCCGCAGCTGTCCCCCCCGGAGCAACGGCACCACCGGCAGCCGCCTCCCCCACGGCACCGGGGCCACCGGCAGCTGCCCCCCCCCGGAGCAACGGCACCACCGGCAGCCGCCTCCCCCACGGCACCGGCGCCACCGGCAGCCGCCCCCCCCACCGCCACGGCACAGGCGCCTCCACCGCCGCCTGCACCGGCACCGGCACCCGCACCACCGGCAGCCGCCCCCCCCACCGCAACAACACCGGCCCCTCCGCCGCCCGTCCCGGCACAAGCCGTGCCCCCCCCGCAGCGGCACAAGCCACGCCGCCGCCTCTCCCGGCACAACCTACTGCAGCCACTACAACCAGTACCAAAACTACTCCAACTCCATCAAAATCGGTACAAGCCGCCCCGGGAACCAGGAGCAAGAAGAGGAGGTCAACTCCTTCCCCTGCCCCTTACCACAAAGACCACCTCAAGTCACATAGCTTGGGGGAGAGTTCTGAACAAGATCCAGGGGAGGGTCCTTCAAGACCACAGAAGGGAAAGAGACCTTTGAAAACAGACAAAGGCCAGAGTCCTTCTAGAGCAGATGCTGGAGAGGCCCCTTCTGGGGCAGCCTCACCACAGGAGGACTCAGATGTAGAGGGAGTTGTTCAATCCTTCTCCGTGAAAGATCTGAGAAGTATCAGGAAGGACTTTAGTCGTCATGAAGGCGAAACACTTGTCTCCTGGTTGCTCCGATGCTGGGATAGCGGGGCAGATACCGTAGACTGAGATGGCAGAGAAGCTAGGCAATTGGGAAACCTGGCCAAGGATGGAGGGATTGATAAAGAAATTGGGAGAAAGACAAGCACTCTCAGTCTCTGGAGGCGACTGGTGTCAGCCATAAAGCGCAGGTATCCCTTCAAGGACGATATCGAATGCCGTCCAAGTAAATGGACCAACATGGGAAAAGGTATGAAGTACCTGAGAGAACTGCCTGTGCGAGAGGTGATTTATAGTGATGGGCAAGCGACAGTAGACCCTGATGAAATGCCATGCAAACGATCTCTGCTCAAAAAGTTTGTACAAAGTGCACCATCAACATATTCCCACACATTGTCAACAATGGTCTGGGGAGGATCCGATACTGACACACCAACTGTAAATGAAGGGGTTAAGAAGGTACGACAGTATGAAGACAGTCTCTCTGGTCCCTTCTCTGTGGCAGCCATAGAAAAGCTGACTGTGACCACCGAGAAAATGACTGAGAAACTGACTGAGAAAATAGAGCAAATGACCCAGAGATTAGTTGAGCAAACCGATAAACTGTTTGATAAACTAACCAAGGTGGAGGAAAAACTCCATGCTTTCCCTGTACAGACTCATGTTGCAGCTGCTAAGAGGAAACGCCCTCCTACTCAAGAGAAAAACCACCCTCCGACTCAAGACAAATCAAAGCTGATGCGAGATATCCTGTGGGTTTGCCTCTGTGAATATGCAGAAGACATGAAGAAGTGGGATGGAGAACCTACCTCAGCCCTACAGGCACGGGTGCTTGAGTTGCAAAATGAAGCCGATAGAAGAAAGGATTCTTACAGGAAGAAGGTTGCTCCAACCTACGGTAGGCGATCCTACGGACCAGGTAGGAACCAATCTGATAATCGTAGGTACTACGGTCAACAGTAGAGGTGCCCTGCCTCCAGCCAGGAGGAGGAGAGGGACAACCGACTGTATTGGACTGTGTGGATTCGATGGCCTGGCACATGAGAGCCACAAAAGTATAAAGCCCTGGTGGACACTGGTGCACACTGGTGTTGGGTTGTTTTTTGCTGTCTCCAGGGAGTTATCTAATGTGAAAAGAGAAGTATTTATTTCTTTATAGAATTTAAATATTTATTTTCATAAAAAGAGCCTTAATGGAACGAACCTCTACCTGGTAATGAGAGAGGGTGATTTATTCTTTTTTTTTTATTTAACTGAAAAAAAGTTGGATGTAGCGATGTGGATTTTCGCTCCCTCACAATCCCCCAGGAAGAGGATTGGAGCCAGGAGGAGCATCGGAGCACAGAAGCGGCGAAGCGATGGTCACACAGTGCTGCAGGGGCAATCGGGGTGTCGTTCAGTGATGAGATGAGCAAGCAGCATCCCGAAAATCCGCCCCTGGAGAGGGGTCAGCGGTGTACGGACGCTCTCTGTGTTCTGTAAACCCCCTGTGGGGAGCCCCTGCTGCCCCCTTGGCAGCGCCCGGGTGGCTGTGACTGCTGAAAGCTGGTTTGGTGTGTTGAGGTGTTAGGTGGGGTGGCAGCAGCCCCTGCCCGCCCCGGGAGGGGGGACACCACCTCTCCGGTGGCACTGGATGGGTGGGAGGGAGGGAGGGAGCACAGCTCTGGGAGCCATGGAGAAAGGCATGGGGGTGTCCCTCATCGTGGCAGCCCCCAGCAGCCCTACCCCGCCACCCGGCCACCCCAAGGACACCCAAGCCCCATCTTGGTCCTCTCCCTCTTGGGTGATGCCCTTCTACCCACCCTGGAGGTGCGCTCCTCTCCTGCAGGGGGGGACGCCCAGCACTCGCCTGGCTAGAGAAGCACCGGGGGGGGTGCTTAGGGGGCATCTGAGCTTCCCAGTTACACGGGCATAATTAGGGCGCCCTTAAGAACCATTAATAACCACTTTGGCTTTGGTTAGCACCAACTGCGGCGAGGCCCCCACCCCGCTTTAGCGCAGGCTTTGTGATGCCAGCACCTCCCTGAGCCACTGGGTAAAGCGACGCCTGGCAAAAAAACACCATCACCCAAAGAAAACCCCACACCACATCCCTCACTCCCCGCCCACCCCTTCTCCCCCCATCACAGCCATGGGACAAACTCCCACCACCACCACACCCCAATCTCAGCTCGGCTGTGACGCCCCCAAGACACTGGAAAGAAAGCAACCGAGAGCAAGCTCAGGCTCCTGTGAGCTGCAGAGATTTCTCTTTGGTTTTTGATGTTGTCGTTGGGTGGGTTTTGCTTGGTTGTTTTTCACACAACACTTGGCAGTAGAGGACAAAAACGTGGTGTCGCAGCCCCCGGGGTCAGCGCCGGCACTGCCACCTCCCCCCCCCAGCTCCTGTCCCTCCTCTTGCCCCGCAGCTGTTCCCACTTTCCTTGCTTGGTTTGGTTGTTTTTTTTTCCTTTCTACCTTTCTTTTTTAATATGTTTTCGCTTCCCCCTTTTTTCTCTTTTACCCCTTTTTTCTTTTGACCTTTTTTGCTTTTTCCCCCTTTTTTTCTTTTTCTCTTTTTTCTTTTCCCACTTTTTTTTTCCTCCTTTCCCTTTTTTTTTTTCCCCTTTTCTCTTTTTAAACATTTCTCAAGCTTTCTCCTGAAGGAACGGCCCCTGGCTCTCCGCTAGCAGAAGGAGCCTACGGAAGAGCTCTGGCACTGACATGGGCAGGAACACCCACAAGTGAGAACTGGATAGACAAAAGGCTCCTCAATGATGACACTGGGGCAGCCCGACCTTAGAAGCAGCAGAGGAGCAGAGCCACCCAGAGCCATCCAGAGAACAGGAAGGGCTATTCAGGGCCTTATTGTCTGCGCGAAGTAACCATCTGCTGAGAACCGGTCTGGCGGCTCAGAGCTCAGCCACAGCAGCACTCTTGAGCCAAAGGGGAAAAGTACACCGGCAGGAAGACTGGGAGCCTTCCTCCACAACAACCCACAGATCATGACCAGAGTGGTGCCTATTCCCAGCCTACACTAATGAATACGTATGCCTTTGCATCAGAAAGGAGCGCTTGCTTTACCAGCCCCTGGGCGAGTTGGGAGCCATCCCCCTTGCACCCAGCGCTGCAATAAACATGCTGCTTTGTAACTCGCCCCGAGTTGGGGAGTTTCTTTCCGCACGTCAGCACCCCTGGGATTGCTTTCCTTCTCCCGCCTCGCACTCGCTCGACATGGTTTTTTCCAACTCAGTCTTTTTTATTAAAAAAATTAATAAAAAAATGCTCCAACTCTCAGTTTTACAAGGCACACAAAATCTCTAAAAGGGAAACACAAGCGTGAGGTGCTGAGGTACCAAAACCTGCCCCTGTTAGTCCAACTAAAGGGACAGCGTCGGGAGGCGAGGGAGGAGGAAGGGGGAGGCTGTGGGATGGAGAGAGCCCTCCCCGTACCCCTCAGCTGCGCATCCTCGCAGCGCCGCGGGAATGGGGGGCTGTGTGTCTGGGCGGGTCTTTGGTTTGCTCCCCTGACCTGCTGGGGGTGGTGGAGGAGGTTGGAGGGGGTTGTCCGGCAGTGGGGTTACATTCATCAGGCGGTGCTGGGCGGCACGACAGGAGCATCACTTGCTGTGCTGCGAGGCTGGGGCTCCCGGAGCGTGTTTCTGCTCCTGCTGCTTCACCTGCTGGACCATTTCCCTCATCTTGCGCTGTGCAATCTTGGGGAGGAGAAGGGAAAAGCAAGAGTTGGGGGTCAGGGCACTGTTTCTCCCACCACCACCCACCCCTGAGCCCCCACCGAGCATCTCGCCGCTCCCAACTTTTCACCCCGGACAAGCCCTAATTAATTTCAGGTTTCTGGGTTTTTTTAACTTGTGCTTCCTCCATCGCTCCTTGAGAGAGGCTCAATTTTTTGGGGGGGGGGCCGCCATCCCGCTCGAGTGGACAGGAGACAAGGTTATGGAAGATGAACCCAGGTGGGATGCGGGTGGCTTTGCCCGCACCGAGGAGTCCATTCACAATGTCCTCACGTCCAGCAGCATCAAAATCATGGTACCCAGCAAAGAGCTCCCCTGGCGCTGAGGGAGGCCAAGCCAGGCTGGCAGCACAGTGCTGACCACAGGGACGCTCTCAACTTGGCCCTTACTGTCCCCCACACCCACAGCCCCCACCCAGCGCACCTTGAACTGAGCCTCGGGCGGCCCTGTGATGATGACCATGCGCTCGCTGCCCTTGGGACCTTCTGCCGGTGCAATCTGGGGAAGTATGGGGGAGAAGGAGCGTGAGTGCAGCCACCGCTTCAGCAAGACCTTCCCTCGGTGGCATGTCCCCCCACAACGCAGGGCAATCCCCCCATGCAGGAGCATCCCCTCCCACCCGAGCCGGGCTCATAACCAGGGTGCTGCAGGCCTGGCCTTCTACTAAACACAGGCGGGAGAGGTGGGCCCATGCCAACGGGTACAGGAGAGCTGGGGAGAGACTTTTTACAAGGGCATGGGGTGACAGGACGAGGCGGAGTGCCTTCAAAGTGGAAGAGGGGACATTTAGAGGAGATAACAGGAAGAAATTTTTCACTGTGACGGTGGTGAATCACTGGCCCAGCTTGCCCAGAGAAGCTGTGGCTGCCCTAGCCCTGGAGGTGTTCAAGGCCAGGTTGGACGGGGCTTGGAGCAACTTGGGCTGGGGGGAGGTGTCCCTGAACAGGGCAGGGGGGTGGGACTCCATGATCTTCAAGGTCCCTTCCAACCTCAACCGTTCTGTGATAAGCTGGGGAGCAAAACTGCTCCCCGCACACTCCCATTCCCTGACCTCGGCAGTGCAGAGGGGAAACTGAGGCACGAAGCGCAGGACCAGCCCCGCAGCGCCTTCCTCACCTTGATGGAGGCACCCGCAAACCGCACCAGCTGCTTGATGTGCTGCCCCTTCTTCCCGATGATGGCCCCCACCGCCTGCGTCCCGATGAACACGTTCACAACCTCTTGCTCCGGAAGCTGCGGGGGCATGGAAGAGCGAGAGGGTCAGGGCACCAGCTGGACAGGGGACAAAGGAGGTGGCTGTCCCCATCCCACCATCCCATGGTAGTGGTTGCCCACTCTCCCAAGGTGCCCCAGCAAAGATCTCCTGGAGAGGGGGGACAGGCACCTAAAGGGTGCTGATGTGGGAAGGCGCTGGCTGGGGGAGCTCCGCCGAGAGCTGGCTGAGAGCTCCGCCGAGGAGCTCTATGGTGGGAGAGAAAATGAGGGTCAGTGATGGCCCCAGCATGCCAGACCCTTCCCGGCCACCCCCAGACCCACGCACAGCAGCAAGATACCACCATAAGCCCGGCAGGGACACGGGGACAACCCTTCAGGCCCTCAAACCCCCCCTCACAGAGCGTGGGTGCATCTGAGCTGCATCCAGCGCCATGGGGCTGGGAGGCAGACGGGGGCTCCCAGTTACCCCCACTCCCCCCACGCTGCCACCTTGCCGCCCGTGTCCCGCATCTGCAGGGGAAAACCACGACACAACTCTCTCCTGCTCTGCATTCCAGCAAGTGCAACCGGATGCTACCTGCAAACCACCACTGCTCAGCTGGAGGACGAGCAGACCCGGCTCCCCTGCCCAGCCTGGACGCCGCTCTCGCTCCCAGCCCTGGAAAAAAAGCCTCTCCAGGACGGGGCTGCAGCAACAGCCGCACATTTCCACCCCACAGGAAACAGCTCGTTAACGAGGGGCGAGCACCGCATTTCAAAGCCCCCTTAGGAGCAAGGCAGCGCCCCAAGAGCCAGCCAACCCCCCGCACACAGCTCAGCACTCACCACACGCTCGCCGGCCCCCGCAGCAGCGGCTCGAGTGGGGCTGCCTGCGGCCGGCGGTCGGGCGCCGCTCCGTCACAGCCGCTCACCATGGTGGAACGCCGAACGCAGTCCGCGTCCTTCCAGTCGCACCGCAGCCATGGCGCAGCCGGGTGCAGCGAGCGCAGCTCCCCGCCAGAGGGGCGCAAAGCGCCGTGCGAGCGCGGAGGAAAGGGCTCGGTAAGCCCGGGATTGGCATTCCCTCACCCACCGAGGGCAGAGGAGGAAGGAGGGGGCGCGCGAGAGCCCGCGCCGCCGGGCGGTGCCGCTCGCCTCAGGCCTGCGGGACGCCGAAAGGCTTCTCCGCTCTCCGAGGGGCCCCTCCGCTCTCTGGGAGGCTTCTGGGGGGCCCCTCCGTCTCTGGAGGGCTTCTGGGGGGCCCCTCCGGCCTCCGTGGGGGCCTCTCCCCGAAGGCCTCTTCCCCTCCTCCGGGCACTCCCCGGCCTCCCGGCGCCCAGCTGCCAGCCGGGGCCCGACTCGGGGCTTCCGGAGAAGGGCAAGCGCCTCCCCCAGACAGAGCAGGGCCGGGCGGGCCGGGCGGGACGGCGCCGGCCCGGCCCCACCGCAGGGCAGGGGCAGAAGCGGGCCGGGCGGCCGCTAACGGCTCCCTCAGGCAGAGCACAGACGGCGGCGCGCCTGCGCGCGCGCACCCACCGCCCCGCCCCTCTCTCCCCCCTCAGCCTCCCCTCCACTAATGGCTGCGGGGGGCCCTCGGCGCCCTCCTCGCCGCCCCCGGCCCCGCCGCCGCGCAAGAGGCCGCCCCCCAGGGCAGCGAGCCGCCCCGCCGCCTCAGGGCCGCCCCCGGGCATCGCCCCGGCGCCCACTCCCCCCCCATCTCCCCGGCCAGAAGCAATGCTATCAGCAGGGGTCGGGGGCATAACAGTTCAAGAGAAATTCCTTTGTGTAAGAAAGACCAAAGAGTTCTTCAAAGGATCCGGCTGTCCTGACATTTGGGGGGGCAAAGAGAGGAAAAAACCCACCTCGGACCAACCTGTGTGCTCCATTCCCAAAGGACAAAGTGATTGAAGTGGGTGTATGCCCGAGTTGCTTTCCCACCTTTTATGTCCTGTCCTCCTTAGACTTTTCTTTGCAACTCAGTGTAGGGATTTCCGAAACGAACTTAATTTGTTGGCGATAGGAAGAAAGGTAAAATGTTGGGAAGCATTAACGGAATGAGCCAAAGAGGCCTAATGTGCTGCAGCGGGATCATTAGCTCTCTGCGAGCGGTCGTTGGCTGGGAGAGGTTGGGGGGCGTTGAGGAGGGCTGCAGTTAGGTGTATGTGCCTGAGATGATCCCAGGGGCGCTTGGAGGGGGAGACCTTCGGGATAGGAAAAGTAACTTGGGAAGTTTGGGCCCTGTGAAGGGAAGTCAGCCTGCTGGGAGCTTCCCTAGGGTTGCAAAACACTGTTGTGTGTGTTCTTTCCTCAGCGTTTGCATAGTTGTGGATGATGATGATGACGAGACTCCGCCGAAAAAGCAAAAATCAGGTATCGCGCATTACACAAGTACTGAATATGCCCGATTTTTCTGAGGTTTCGTGTCCCTTGGAAAAGTCTGGCTTTTGTGCTCTGGCATTGTTCCTGAAACGGTGGCTTTTCAAGCTGTTGGCTTCTTGCCTTGTGGCTCTCTATGCCTATAGCCAATGGCTTGAGGGTGTCCGGTAGGGCTTAGCCCTATAGATGACGGACGTTCTCTGCGGTGACTGTGGCAGGGCCCAATACTTTTACTGCCAGCAGGAGATAGCCCAGGTCTCTGGCGCTGAGCCCGCGCCTGTCAGCAGAAAGAGTATCTTAAATCCAAGCTGTGTGCTCCCTCCTGTCTGTATTCGCAATGTACCTCTGTTGGTTTTCTAGCCTGTTCTTATACGGCCTGTCTTTGTTTTTTAGATTATTCCATCTCTGAGCAGAAAGAGAAAGTTGACGTTTCTGCAGTGCTGCAGTTGCCGACCAAGGCAACCAAACGCCCGGCGGCTTCCGTCAGCGAAGATGCTGCCGGCACAGAGTCTGCAGAAGAGGTTAGCGAGGGCTTTGAAATGTTAGGGTCTGTGCAAGGTGCGAGAGCAAGCGGCTCTCCCTACTGCATCTTGAGGTTGAGCCTGCTCTGAGCCTGTACAGCAGTAGGTGGTTCTTTTGCATTTCTAGCAGGCAGCTCTAATGTGGGCTGGGTTTGCCTTACTCAAGCCTGCGTCCTCTGCTCCGGCACTGGCAGCTGCGGGAGGAGCAAACTGTTTGTTGTCTTCCAGATACTTGAGAATGGTTCAAGTTTATAGTTTTAGTGTGTTTGCAAACTGTTATTCTCTTTCTCAAGCTTGTGGTTAAGGAATCAATATACACTACCTGACAAGAAAAACTGCATACTTGCTCTGGATAAACCACTTTCTGCTCATTATCCACCAGTCCAGGAGAGCGTTCCTGTAGGACTTTGGCTCTGTAAAAATGAGCCACCTTGACTGCCTAGTTTGGTTCAAAGGTGTAGTGCAGTTTTTCTTATTGCCCCATGGGATTAGAGGGCTAAGAGACTGTTGGGCTCTAGTTCTTCGTTCCTGAGAGAGTCGTTAACTCTTATTTGTACAAAATATATTTCTCAAGGGCCGAACTATCACCCTTTGGAATGTTTAGAAGCCGACTGAGTGATAACTCAGTGACAAGACTGTATTCTTTTAATTGCTGCACATATGAGAGCCTGTATTCAAAATTTAAAGCGTACCTGTCAAAGGTCCTGCCAAGATTTGCCGCCTTCTGCAATCTGAACCAGCAAGTCATGGTCCCCAAGTCATAGTAGAGCTGACTAAGCCTCAGGAAGTGTGTTTGCTGGGATTCACATTCAGGTTACACTCACGCTGGTGCTTTTTTGTTGTTTTCTTTTAAGCCTGGGTCCACTTCTTTAGAGCCTTCCACTAAAAGACCACGATTTTCGTCACTCGATGTAGCCGTGCTGCAAATTGGTAAGGCTGACATCAAGTTATACGACTTGTTTCATTTTCACCCTACCTTGTGTACTGTCCAAGTCTACCCCTAGGGTTCTGTAGGGATTATGGCAGGCACGGGACGAGGCAGCATCTGGGAATACTTGAGCGTGACCTCTGTTTCTTACCCGCATCCTTGCATTGCTTCTGGAGTGGAGCCGGGCGTCGATCTGGTCGTCTCGGTACCAGAGCTGCCTTGGATGCAGTCCTTCCGTTCTGATAGGTCCACTGTTAGCTTGCCAGAAGCAAATTGTTTTCAATGGTCCTTTTAGGTAGTAGATCCTGAGGAGCCTTTTGTATTTCAGGTTTCGGCTGGCAATACCTTGTGCGCGCAACTTGCTGCAGTTGCCGGTGTGAAAACCTGAAAATGTCCTAAAGTGACATAACACAAATCATATGATGATGTGAGAGAGAAAATGACAATTTATCTTTGGTGAAGCTCGTTACTGTAAACTCATAAACCTCTTCAGTTTCCTTTTATACTTACCCATGCCTTACGCTCTTCTCTCGTAGGTCAAATGCCGTGTGGGACCCATGCTCGCTTGACGAAGGAACCACTCTCTCGTCCTGACAAGACAATTCCCCGTCTGAGGTAAAAATCCTTCCGTTTTCTTTGACTTCTTCCCCGAAAGGTTTACTGCCTATGGTAAGGGAGGTCGTCAGCTGCTTCCCCCCCGAAGAACCAATATTAAACTTTTTCTTTAAATCCAGCTACTTAATTGACACAGGAGATTAGCTAGAGATTAAAGGTCTGCGGTAAGAGGAAGCGTTGAACTTGAGAGGAGGCTGAGGACACAATCAACAGCGTATCTTCAAGGCAGTTGTTGTGATTTTCACTTTTACTTCTCTCTACTTCCCCATTAGCCAGTTGAAGACAGCAGGTCTTCATCTGAAAGTCATAAACATCTCGTGTCTGTCTCCATCGTCATCGGTGTACGTGCTTGACAAAGCAGGTGGTGGTGGAGGTGCACATTGGAATGTTCTCTTGATACCGTTTCTTTTGCCGTTGATGTTTTGAGCACAAGCCGGAAGGGCAAACAGAGCATCAAAGCTGCTCCAGACAGCTTCTTACCACTGAGGCCACCAGTTAAGGAGTGCGCTGCGCCAGAATCCGCCACTGCAGATGAAAATCCATACCATGAAAATGATACAGAAGAGAGTTTCTCATGTAATTTTGGGTGCGCTGAGTTTAAGCGCACTGCATTTGAGAGCAGGTCAAGACTCTGCTGTCGGCGTCTCATCTGCCAGTCGTTGCTTATTGTGGTTTGGCTCATATTTTGGAGCAGATCTGGAGCCTGAGAAAGAGATTCCTTTCAGAGGAAGCTAAACCAGAGAAGTTCCTGGGGAAGGTGTCTAATGCACTCCAACCGCTACTGAGCATATAGTCCCTGAGGTCAGAGCAGGGCAGGTCTGAAGTAAAATGTCCCAGCAGTGTGGATGTTGTGGACATTGCCATTCTCAGCGTCAGCATAACCTTTAACAAATAGATTGAGCAGAATTGGTCAGGGCTGGTTGAAATGAACGCTGTCTTGTCCCACAGAGTAAAGTGGCCTCCTCAGGTTAATGCAGATATTTGTCGGATGTGCAAAGAATATTTTGTTCTTCTTAAAGAAAAACCCCAAAAGCCAGCGTGAATTGGTACGCACTGATAACAAATGCCCCCCGTATAAAAATTGTGATTCTCCTCTGTTGTTTGTTTCCTGCCCCAAAGTGTTCAAGCCTCCTCCAAGGAACCAGTGGCGACTGTGAGTCACCGGGAAGAACCAAAATACGGAGGAGACGTCTATCCACGTGCAACACTCAGGACCGGTGAGTATCCCCATGATTCCAATCCGTTCCACTTTGTAGGTAGACGTCAAATCCGAATAGGGCATTTCTTACACACTCGCAGATGACGTTCCGAGTTCAAAGTGCTTGCCAGAATTCGAACTTCCTGACCATACCGTCATCCTTCAAAGTTTTTCCTTTTTTTTTATTTATCACTCAGAAATGGAGAGCTGTGTACATCTGATGGTGATTGAAAGTCGACTTCTTGTTTTCTTACTACTGCTTTTCTGTGCAGGTGTCGAATGTATAGATGTTTGCTGCCCGCAGCGGTCGCAGAGAGGTGATACGATCAGGTAGAGTCTCTTCTAATGATGCTTCTTGTTCCTTTTGGCTCTGCGCGTGTATCTCTTTCAGCCGCTGGTAGAGTCTCGAAGATGACCAACGGTCTTTGATCGTCTCAGTGCTGTGAAAGAGAAGTAGCTAGCTTGCGGCTCCGGAATTGCTTGCAAGCCAGTTGCATCTGCAACACAAGCGAGAGCCGTGCTGCGTGACAAAGAGGGTTGTGCTGGTGTGGTGTTTGCTGTGGGAAGAAAGCCAGTAAGGGTGCGAGTGGTGGCCGTCCCAAGTTGTCCTTGGATGTGCAGAATCCGTTTTTGTTTGTGAGTCGTTCTGCCGAGCCATCAATGAGCTGACATTTCACTTCTTTCACTTGGAAACCCACATCCTAAGCAGAAGGATTAGAGAGCTTGTAAAGCCTGGTGGGACTTGAGGCAGTTTTGGGGACTTTGTAAGTCCCAAAGGATGCCTGGGGTTTGCCTAGGAGGGGGAAAAAGGCAGCGTGCAGTTGGGTTTGAGAGGCCAGCGGCCTCATTGGTATTGGCTGTCTGAGCTGGCAGGACTGTGAGTTGCGACGGCTTTGCGGTCTTTATGGAAACAGGTTTTTGGGGGCAGTAGGTGCAGCTACAGGGAGAGATTTTGTACGGCGGTAAGATGCACGCATCTTTCTGCAGTGACCTGCCCTTACATGAGAGAGGAGAAAGCGTAGATGGGAGCAGAGGGAGGTTCAGTTGCAGCAGTCCTGTTTTGTAGCTAATTCTGTCCCTATTCTTCTCCCCGCTTTAAAAACTAGTGCTGTATTTAGCCTTGCAAAAGCCTTTCTTGTCCAGAGGGTGAATTCTTGAGAATTCCATGGGACAGGACGGATATAGAGCTCGCTTCTCTCTCTCCCTCTCCTGGCAGGTACTGCACACCAGAAGAAAACTCTGCGGAAGAGGAAGGAGCAGTGAAAGAAACCATCGCAGGGGTAAGCTTGTGTTATTCCCAAGGAAAATAGAGCTCTTTGTGATGAGAAACTTCAGCACTCTTCACATGACTTCCTCAACAATATCTGTATTTGCCCAGGTTGTTTTTCCCCGGGAAAGCGGGAGCGTTATTTGATGAGTAGCGCTATCGCCAAGTGTTTTCCGCTGCCGTTAATTTTGTTTCTGGACTATTAGGAGCACACTACACTATACAGTTTTGATTCTTCCCCTTTCACGTGTTGGGTATAGCCTCAAAATCTTTAGCGCACAGACTTGGTTGACCTGCAAAGCTGGACTGGGGTGTCTTTAGTCTTATCTTGTTTGCTGGGATAGGCAGTACGTCTCTTTGACTTTCACCTCTGGTCAGGGTTGAGGTCAAAAATAAAATTTTAGTCATGGTAATCAGAAATAGTAGTCTCAATCTCAACTTGATACCTACACGTGGAGGCTTTGCTGGGGTTCTTAACGCTAGCCCAAGGCAAAGGAGCTTTCTGCTTCTCTTGCCTCCGAGTGCAGCACTCCATGGGTGCACAGTTGGAATGCAGTCGTCAAGAAGAAGTAACTTTGGAGTTTGCTGGTTGCATGGGTGTACAAAAACCCTTCCAGTTTTCTATATAAGCAAGATTTTCTGTCCTGTCCCCAAGGAAACAAATCTGTGCTTGATTGCTAGCTTAACGTCCGTTTGTCTAACAGAGGCAGCGTGGCACAGAAATCTTAGAAGATGCCTTATTCCGAGGACACCCTACACCTGTTCCGTCCAAAAAGTCAGCCAGCCTCGATGTGGAGGAAAAGAAAGTGCCAAGATTGGGAAAAACAGCGGAACGCTTTCCTCCGCTCACAGAGGTACCGTAGGCGACAGTCTGTGAGACAAAAGAGAAGGTTGTGGCAGAGCTGCAAGGAAGTCCTCTTCTTCTCGGTGGTTCTTAAGGCGCTTTGAAATCTGAAGAACTTGCATTGAACCTGTTAGCGAGTGGCTGTGGTTGTGGCTTCACAGTGCGAGGGTCAGCACTAAAGCTGCTTTGAAGGATTTTGTGTGCTCCCCGCGCTCCTTCAGTTGTGCTGCCCTAAGGGTTTGTGGGCCTTCTGTTAGCGGGACGGCTGCCTCAGTTTCCCCCTTTGCCGTTCCCTTTGAAGTCCCCCACCTTCACGTTCTTTCAGGCTCCTGACTTAGCTGCCTCGGTACGGAGGATGCCCGCTGGGGTTGGCTTAAACCTGGGTATTGCGAGGGCCGCAGCAGCACCTGGGAAAGGGGGTTGCCAGAGTTGTGTTCCATTTTCAGCTGCTTGAGCGTGTTTGCTAAGTTGACGGGTTTTATCCCCACGTCCTTGGTGAAAAGAAACGGCAGCAAGCCTGGGCTGTGAAGTTCAAAGTTAGGATGCTGAAACCAACCAAGCAAGGCAAAAGCGCTATCGCTCACTGAGGCAAGAAACCGTCGGAGGCAGTTGCTCTGTCACCTGAGCTGAATTTACAGGCCGTGTTTCAGTGGAAAGCTGCCCCCAGGTCAGCGTGCTCCATGCTCTGTTTCACAAGTCCTTCCCCATTTAATTGTTCCTTTCAGGCCATGGAGAGAGAGGTCAGTGCCGCATTTGGCAAAGGTGAGCCAGATGAGATCATGAGCAGTGCCTTCAAACTAAAGGTCACTCGCGAAGACATCCACACGCTCAGGAACCTTTGCTGGCTAAACGATGAGGTAAAACCAGCTGCAGCACAGGGCTAGTCTCACTCAGCCTTTATTGAAAAATACCCCTCCGCCCTGTACAGAAGTCGCGTCAACGTTCTTTGACGACCTCCGCTGCAGAGCCTAGAAATCTCTGTACACTTCTTATTTGAGGTGTTGAAGGGTCGAGCGTTTCGGGAAGTTCCGTTACTTCTTGTATGACGCAGCTTCCAGGAGTTCGTCCGGGTTATTGGCGTGGGTGGCAGGTGTTTTGATCAAACTGCCGATGTAGCCCCGTGTGAAATTCTGGGAACAAAAGCTGACAGCTGAGGCTGGAGTTCTCTGCGCTGCATGCTTAAGGGTGGCCAGAAAAGACATGGTGCTGTATTTTTCATTGGGGAAGGCAGCGTCTTATTTTTACACCTCACGTTTCCTCTTTATGGTACAGGTGGTTAATTTCTACATGGGTCTGCTGATGGAAAGAGGCAAGAAGGAAGGCTATCCAGCGGTCCACGCGTTCAGTACTTTCTTTTATGCCAAACTAACATCTGGGGGCTACGAAGCAGTAAGAAGATGGACCAGAAGTGTTGATGTCTTCAAGCAGGACATCATCTTTGTGCCTGTGAACTTGCAAGCACACTGGACACTAGCCGTGAGTCCCACGGGCTTTTTCTTTAGAATTGGACGGGGAGCAAAAACTGGCAAGAGAAGTCATGTAGGTGTTGGGGGGTGTGCGGCACAAGGTTGTGCTTTGCCTAACGGTCACCTTTTAATAACAGGTCATAGATCTGAGGAAGAACACGATCACGTACTTGGACTCGCTTGGGCAGAAAGGGGACAAGATTTGTCAGACTTTGCTGTAAGTAACCGCTCCGTCACTGCTTTTCTGGTGTGAATGAGGAGAGGGGTTTTAGATTTAGTCCCTGTAAGGCGACTGCCAGTTTTCACGTGGCTTGTAGATAACCAAGCAGGAATCTTGGAGTTGCTTGCTGCGACTTGTCTGGCATCGACTGCTTATCTGCTGTCACAGCGTCCCCTGCACCCAGGGTCTGGGGTGCCTGGATTCTGCCACCTTCCCGTGAGAGGCACAGCCAAATACGCCATAGCCCCGTGGCACACGTGTGCCGACTTTGTTAGTCGGAGCCCAGGATGTGGGATCAAGGCACCCGGTGGAATTACGGCATTACAGTTCCTTGCTTGGTTTGTCTCTTTGTGCTCTGATAACATGTGATTTGGGGCTTTTTGACCTCTCCGAAGCAATGGAGTCGTTGGCCTCGTTCTTGACCATTAGCTCACAGCCTCTCCCCGTGTTTGTAAGTTTCAGATTGGGATTTTTCCTCAAAATCAGCCTTAAATCAGCTGCGGTGAGGATCCTCTGACATTTTACCGTCCTGCCGTCCGTCTTCCTGTGATCCTTCAGCCGCTTTATTTTGTTGTTGGCCTAAATTACAGAGATGAAAAGGGATTTTTTTTTTTCCTTTTGTTTTAACCAGCCAATACCTGCAAAAAGAAAGCTGGGAAAAAAGACAGCTGGAGCTGGATGTTTCAGAGTGGACTCTTCACAGCAAGGAGCCACGTGTACGTGAGCACCCCTTGGGTTTGAAATGGGAACTGTAAGTGCTTCTTTGGGGCCCAGATCCTGGCCCGTGGCAAAGAAAGGGTTGAGCTGATGTTTCTCGAGGAGTTGATAGTAAAAAGCAGTCCCTAAAGACCGGATTTAAGAAAGGTCACTTAAGAAAGAGGCGGTGCGAACCTTGAGACACCTCGCAGGGGGGAGGGCTGCTGCGCCTTCTGGGCCTGCCAAAAATTTGGATTGTAGTGTCCGAGTCCGGGAGGCAGAGGGGAGGGATGGTGAGCAGTGAACTGGGTCTGTTCCTCGTGGGCGGGAGTGGGTATTGGGGATTAGGTAAGTAGGGTCAGGAGTGTGCGGTGAGCGCAGTGTCGGTGTGGGTAATGTGCGCTGCTTCCAAGTTGCTTTTCTTTTGAGACAGAGGGAAATCCTCCATCTTCTTTGCATTCCTTAGGAGATCCCTCAGCAGCTGAATGGAAGCGACTGCGGCGTCTTTATGTGTAAATACGCAGATTACATCGCCAGAGAGAAACCGTTCAACTTTAGCCAGGTGAGTGAAGGTCATAAACCCCTCCAAGCCCCTCTCGCCCAGGGACAGGAGCCAGGGAGGTTAGGCAGCAGCTCTTCATTGTGTCCGGGGCAGGGGCTGAGGTTTCGTACCCCGTTTCGGTGCGTAGTTGCTGGGATCAGAACTTCCAAGTGGCCTGGGCAGGGCAGAGCTGTGGTTCTCCATCCCCGCCTTTGGGAGCTGCTGCCGGTGAGATTCCTCTTGGGCAAGATACTGCCGCCAGCGGGTTTGGCATATCTGGGCTCGGTATCTTTTGGAGAAATGGCTTCTACCCTTTGACCAGTCAAGACACCGCTTCTTTTTCTTGATTTCGTTTTAGACGGGTCTTTTATTAGCGTGCTTGTAAGCTGTCGCGCGGTCAAGTCAATCTGGTTTTGTCGGGTTGTCGTGTCACCCTCTTAGGAACCGCGTGGGGTGTTGTACCCAAACGGTTGACAGTTCCTAAAGGGAACTTCCTATTAAGGACTCCGCTGGGCGTTTATGCGTGTTTGCCGCCTCTTTCTACCGTGACGTCATTATTTAATTTCTCTTTTCTTTCTCTTCTCTTTTCAGACTCACATGCCATACTTCCGGAAGAAGATGGTGTGGGAGATAATCCACCAACAGCTGCTGTGACACGTGGACTCTTAGAGTTCTTATTTTGATTACGTTTCTTCGACCTTAGTTACTTTTCTTAGGCCTTTAGTTAGTTTTCTTAGACCTTTAGTTACATTTCTTAGACGAATTTTCCTCTTTAGGTTATGAAGGAGAAGTTAAGATGGTTTATTCCCCCCACCTCCCTTATTTTGGAGACAGTAACTCTGGGGTTTTGGTACACAAGTTTTCCTCTTCAAGTTATGAAGTAGTGGTTAAGACAGTTTATTTCCCCACCACCACCCCCCACCCCCCCTTATTTTGGAGACAGTAACTCTCTTTGAAATTAGCTAACGCACCTTAAGCAAAAGCCAGAAAGGTGGGTGTGACCTCGTTAAGGGCAGAGTGAAGAAGGAACATCGTCAACTTCCATTGCTGAGCCGCACGCTCGCGCCTCGCAGCGCACGCGACCACGTTACAGACAAATGGGAAACATCTGTGGTGGTGGTTACAGTTGTGTTTGCCCACCTTACCTTCCCAAGGACAACGTGCTGAACTACCGTCTCAAAGAGAGTTTTCCTCTGTTTCTGGAATATCTACCATCTCCTTGATTCCTAAAACTGGATTTGTCACGACCACGGAAAGAAAGCGTTTACCATCTCTTGATTTCTCACCAAAGCCCCTGTCCTTTGGGCTGGTTTGGGGTTGGCTTTTTTTGCTGCCTCCAGGGAGTGATCTAATGTGAAAAGAGAAGTATTTATTTCTTTATATAATATAAATATTTATTTTAATAAAAAGAGCCTTAATGGAAGGAAACTCTCCCTGTGTCCTGGTTTGAGGTAAAAGAGAACCAATTTTGTTCAGTAACTTGGCTTCTTAGCTGGGCCTCTTCTACCAACTGAAATTAACTGCCTATTGTGCCGTCAGCGTTCACTCTCTCAGAGCGATAAGAGCAATGTTTACAGCTGATGCCCAGGCGTGGGATGCAGAGAGGCTCTTGCTTATACTTATTGCTATAACCCCCACGGCCAACCAGCTTTGTTATTTGCCCCGTTGGAGGGTCGGAAGCGGAAAAGCATAGTGGGGTCCCACCTGCGGGGAGGAGCGACAGGACAGGTGACCCCAAACTGACCAACAGGGTATTCCATCCCATCTGCCTCATGCTCAGTAGAAAAGGGACCAAAGGGATCAAAGGGTTCTTCTACCTGGGGAATGTTTACTTCGCCCTTTGATAATTATGCTGATGTGACCCCATCAGAGCTGGGGCATGGCAACCTTCTGGGCTCTGAGGATAAGGACTGGTACCTTGTTAAGATCGTGATTTTGTTGTTGATGCTCCTGAATGTGGTGCAGGGGTGGTTTCTTGTGAAACATCTGTGCAGGGGGAGCTGGAGGGGACCGTGCGCTGCCGCCACTCAGACCCGCGCAGCCGCTCGGCGATCTGCAGCGGCGCGAACCGCGGCCCCGCCCGGCCCGGCCGCAGCTGTACCCCCCGGAGCAACGGCACCACCGGCAGCCGCCTCCTCCACGGCACCGGCGCCACCGGCAGCCGCCCCCCCCACCGCCACGGCACAGGCGCCTCCGCCGCCGCCTGCACCGGCACCGGCACCCGCACCACCGGCAGCCGCCCCCCCCACCGCAACACCACCGGCCCCTCCGCCGCCCGTCCCGGCACAAGCCGCGCCCCCCCCTGCAGCGGCACAAGCCACGCCGCCGCCTCTCCCGGCACAACCTACTGCAGCCACTACAACCAGTACCAAAACTACTCCAACTCCATCAAAATCGGTACAAGCCGCCCCGGGAACCAGGAGCAAGAAGAGGAGGTCAACTCCTTCCCCTGCCCCTTACCACAAAGACCACCTCAAGTCACATAGCTTGGGGGAGAGTTCTGAACAAGATCCAGGGGAGGGTCCTTCAAGACCACAGAAGGGAAAGAGACCTTTGAAAACAGACAAAGGCCAGAGTCCTTCTAGAGCAGATGCTGGAGAGGCCCCTTCTGGGGCAGCCTCACCACAGGAGGACTCAGATGTAGAGGGAGTTGTTCAATCCTTCTCCGTGAAAGATCTGAGAAGTATCAGGAAGGACTTTAGTCGTCATGAAGGCGAAACACTTGTCTCCTGGTTGCTCCGATGCTGGGATAGCGGGGCAGATACCGTAGATTGAGATGGCAGAGAAGCTAGGCGATTGGGAAACCTGGCCAAGGATGGAGGGATTGATAAAGAAATTGGGAGAAAGACAAGCACTCTCAGTCTCTGGAGGCGACTGGTGTCAGCCATAAAGCGCAGGTATCCCTTCAAGGACGATATCGAATGCCGTCCAAGTAAATGGACCAACATGGGAAAAGGTATGAAGTACCTGAGAGAACTGCCTGTGCGAGAGGTGATTTATAGTGATGGGCAAGCGACAGTAGACCCTGATGAAATGCCATGCAAACGATCTCTGCTCAAAAAGTTTGTACAAAGTGCACCATCAACATATTCCCACACATTGTCAACAATGGTCTGGGGAGGATCCGATACTGACACACCAACTGTAAATGAAGGGGTTAAGAAGGTACGACAGTATGAAGACAGTCTCTCTGGTCCCTTCTCTGTGGCAGCCATAGAAAAGCTGACTGTGACCACCGAGAAAATGACTGAGAAACTGACTGAGAAAATAGAGCAAATGACCCAGAGATTAGTTGAGCAAACCGATAAACTGTTTGATAAACTAACCAAGGTGGAGGAAAAACTCCATGCTTTCCCTGTACAGACTCATGTTGCAGCTGCTAAGAGGAAACGCCCTCCTACTCAAGAGAAAAACCACCCTCCGACTCAAGACAAATCAAAGCTGATGCGAGATATCCTGTGGGTTTGCCTCTGTGAATATGCAGAAGACATGAAGAAGTGGGATGGAGAACCTACCTCAGCCCTACAGGCACGGGTGCTTGAGTTGCAAAATGAAGCCGATAGAAGAAAGGATTCTTACAGGAAGAAGGTTGCTCCAACCTACGGTAGGCGATCCTACGGACCAGGTAGGAACCAATCTGATAATCGTAGGTACTACGGTCAACAGTAGAGGTGCCCTGCCTCCAGCCAGGAGGAGGAGAGGGACAACCGACTTTATTGGACTGTGTGGATTCGATGGCCTGGCACATGAGAGCCACAAAAGTATAAAGCCCTGGTGGACACTGGTGCACAGTGGTGTTGGGTTGTTTTTTGCTGTCTCCAGGGAGTTATCTAATGTGAAAAGAGAAGTATTTATTTCTTTATAGAATTTAAATATTTATTTTCATAAAAAGAGCCTTAATGGAACGAACCTCTACCTGGTAATGAGAGAGGGTGATTTATTCTTTTTTTTTTATTTAACTGAAAAAAAGTTGGATGTAGCGATGTGGATTTTCGCTCCCTCACAATCCCCCAGGAAGAGGATTGGAGCCAGGAGGAGCATCGGAGCACAGAAGCGGCGAAGCGATGGTCACACAGTGCTGCAGGGGCAATCGGGGTGTCGTTCAGTGATGAGATGAGCAAGCAGCATCCCGAAAATCCGCCCCTGGAGAGGGGTCAGCGGTGTACGGACGCTCTCTGTGTTCTGTAAACCCCCTGTGGGGAGCCCCTGCTGCCCCCTTGGCAGCGCCCGGGTGGCTGTGACTGCTGAAAGCTGGTTTGGTGCGTTGAGGTGTTAGGTGGGGTGGCAGCAGCCCCTGCCCGCCCCGGGAGGGGGGACACCACCTCTCCGGTGGCACTGGATGGGTGGGAGGGAGGGAGGGAGCACAGCTCTGGGAGCCATGGAGAAAGGCATGGGGGTGTCCCTCATCGTGGCAGCCCCCAGCAGCCCTACCCCGCCACCCGGCCACCCCAAGGACACCCAAGCCCCATCTTGGTCCTCTCCCTCTTGGGTGATGCCCTTCTACCCACCCTGGAGGTGCGCTCCTCTCCTGCAGGGGGGGACGCCCAGCACTCGCCTGGCTAGAGAAGCACCGGGGGGGTGCTTAGGGGGCATCTGAGCTTCCCAGTTACACGGGCATAATTAGGGCGCCCTTAAGAACCATTAATAACCACTTTGGCTCTGCTAACCAACTGCGGCGAGGCCCCCACCCCGCTTTAGCGCAGGCTTTGTGATGCCAACACCTCCCTGAACCACTGGGTAAAGCGACGCCTGGCAAAAAAACACCATCACCCAAAGAAAACCCCACACCACATCCCTCACTCCCCGCCCACCCCTTCTCCCCCCATCACAGCCATGGGACAAACTCCCACCACCACCACACCCCAATCTCAGCTCGGCTGTGACGCCCCCAAGACACTGGAAAGAAAGCAACCGAGAGCAAGCTCAGGCTCCTGTGAGCTGCAGAGATTTCTCTTTGGTTTTTGATGTTGTCGTTGGGTGGGTTTTGCTTGGTTGTTTTTCACACAACACTTTGCAGTAGAGGACAAAAACGTGGTGTCGCAGCCCCCGGGGTCAGCGCCAGCACTGCCACCTCCCCCCCCAGCTCCTGTCCCTCCTCTTGCCCCGCAGCTGTTCCCACTTTCCTTGCTTGGTTTGGTTGTTTTTTTTTCCTTTCTACCTTTCTTTTTTAATATGTTTTCGCTTCCCCCTTTTTTCTCTTTTACCCCTTTTTTCTTTTGACCTTTTTTGCTTTTTCCCCCTTTTTTTCTTTTTCTCTTTTTTCTTTTCCCACTTTTTTTTTCCTCCTTTCCCTTTTTTTTTTTCCCCTTTTCTCTTTTTAAACATTTCTCAAGCTTTCTCCTGAAGGAACGGCCCCTGGCTCTCCGCTAGCAGAAGGAGCCTACGGAAGAGCTCTGGCACTGACATGGGCAGGAACACCCACAAGTGAGAACTGGATAGACAAAAGGCTCCTCAATGATGACACTGGGGCAGCCCGACCTTAGAAGCAGCAGAGGAGCAGAGCCACCCAGAGCCATCCAGAGAACAGGAAGGGCTATTCAGGGCCTTATTGTCTGCGCGAAGTAACCATCTGCTGAGAACCGGTCTGGCGGCTCAGAGCTCAGCCCCAGCAGCACTCTTGAGCCAAAGGGGAAAAGTACACCGGCAGGAAGACTGGGAGCCTTCCTCCACAACAACCCACAGATCATGACCAGAGTGGTGCCTATTCCCAGCCTACACTAATGAATACGTATGCCTTTGCATCAGAAAGGAACGCTTGCTTTACCAGCCCCTGGGCGAGTTGGGAGCCATCCCCCTTGCACCCAGCGCTGCAATAAACATGCTGCTTTGTAACTCGCCCTGAGTTGGGGAGTTTCTTTCCGCACGTCAGCACCCCTGGGATTGCTTTCCTTCTCCCGCCTCGCACTCGCTCGACATGGTTTTTTCCAACTCAGTCTTTTTTATTAAAAAAATTAATGAAAAAATGCTCCAACTCTCAGTTTTACAAGGCACACAAAATCTCTAAAAGGGAAACACAAGCGTGAGGTGCTGAGGTACCAAAACCTGCCCCTGTTAGTCCAACTAAAGGGACAGCGTCGGGAGGCGACGGAGGAGGAAGGGGGAGGCTGTGGGATGGAGAGAGCCCTCCCCGTACCCCTCAGCTGCGCATCCTCGCAGCGCCGCGGGAATGGGGGGCTGCGTGTCTGGGCGGGTCTTTGGTTTGCTCCCCTGACCTGCTGGGGGTGGTGGAGGAGGTTGGAGGGGATTGTCCGGCAGTGGGGTTACATTCCTCAGGCAGTGCTGGGCGGCACGACAGGAGCATCACTTGCTGTGCTGCGAGGCCGGGGCTCCCGGAGCGTGTTTCTGCTCCTGCTGCTTCACCTGCTGGACCATTTCCCTCATCTTGCACTGTGCAGTCTTGGGGAGGAGAAGGGAAAAGCAAGAGTTGGGGGTCAGGGCACTGTTTCTCCCACCACCACCCACCCCTGAGCCCCCACCCAGCATCTCGCCGCTCCCAACTTTTCACCCCGGACAAGCCCTAATTAATTTCAGGTTTCTGGGTTTTTTTAACTTGTGCTTCCTCCATCGCTCCTTGAGAGAGGCTCAATTTTTTGGGGGGGGGGCCACCATCCCGCTCGAGTGGACAGGAGACAAGGTTATGGAAGATGAACCCAGGTGGGATGCGGGTGGCTTTGCCCGCACCGAGGAGTCCATTCACAATGTCCTCACGTCCAGCAGCATCAAAACCACGGTACCCAGCAAAGAGCTCCCCTGGCGCTGAGGGAGGCCAAGCCAGGCTGGCAGCACAGTGCTGACCACAGGGACGCTCTCAACTTGGCCCTTACTGTCCCCCACACCCACAGCCCCCACCCAGCGCACCTTGAACTGAGCCTCGGGCGGCCCTGTGATGATGACCATGCGCTCGCTGCCCTTGGGACCTTCTGCCGGTGCAATCTGGGGAAGTATGGGGGAGAAGGAGCGTGAGTGCAGCCACCGCTTCAGCAAGACCTTCCCTCGGTGGCATGTCCCCCCACAACGCAGGGCAATCCCCCCATGCAGGAGCATCCCCTCCCACCCGAGCCGGGCTCATAACCAGGGTGCTGCAGGCCTGGCCTTCTACTAAACACAGGCGGGAGAGGTGGGCCCATGCCAACGGGTACAGGAGAGCTGGGGAGAGACTTTTTACAAGGGCATGGGGTGACAGGACGAGGCGGAGTGCCTTCAAAGTGGAAGAGGGGACATTTAGAGGAGATAACAGGAAGAAATTTTTCACTGTGAGGGTGGTGAATCACTGGCCCAGCTTGCCCAGAGAAGCTGTGGCTGCCCTAGCCCTGGAGGTGTTCAAGGCCAGGTTGGACGGGGCTTGGAGCAACCTGGGCTGGGGGGAGGTGTCCCTGAACAGGGCAGGGGGGTGGGACTCCACGATCTTCAAGGTCCCTTCCAACCTCAACCGTTCTGTGATAAGTTGGGGAGCAAAACTGCTCCCCGCACACTCCCATTCCCTGACCTCGGCAGTGCAGAGGGGAAACTGAGGCACGAAGCGCAGGACCAGCCCCGCAGCGCCTTCCTCACCTTGATGGAGGCACCCGCAAACCGCACCAGCTGCTTGATGTGCTGCCCCTTCTTCCCGATGATGGCCCCCACCGCCTGCGTCCCGATGAACACGTTCACAACCTCTTGCTCCGGAAGCTGCGGGGGCATGGAAGAGTGAGAGGGTCAGGGCACCAGCTGGACAGGGGACAAAGGAGGTGGCTGTCCCCATCCCACCATCCCATGGTAGTGGTTGCCCACTCTCCCAAGGTGCCCCAGCAAAGATCTCCTGGAGAGGGGGGACAGGCACCTAAAGGGTGCTGATGTGGGAAGGCTGGGGGAGCTCCGCCGAGAGCTGGCTGAGAGCTACGCCGAGGAGCTCTATGGTGGGAGAGAAAATGAGGGTCAGTGATGGCCCCAGCATGCCAGACCCTTCCCGGCCACCCCCAGACCCACGCACAGCAGCAAGATACCACCATAAGCCCGGCAGGGACACGGGGACAACCCTTCAGGCCCTCAACCCCCCCTCACAGAGCGTGGGTGCATCTGAGCTGCATCCAGCGCCATGGGGCTGGGAGGCAGACGGGGGCTCCCAGTTACCCCCACTCCCCCCACGCTGCCACCTTGCCGCCCGTGTCCCGCATCTGCAGGGGAAAACCACGACACAACTCTCTCCTGCTCTGCATTCCAGCAAGTGCAACCGGATGCTACCTGCAAACCACCACTGCTCAGCTGGAGGACGAGCAGACCCGGCTCCCCTGCCCAGCCTGGACGCCGCTCTCGCTCCCAGCCCTGGAAAAAAAGCCTCTCCAGGACGGGGCTGCAGCAACAGCCGCACATTTCCACCCCACAGGAAACAGCTCGTTAACGAGGGGCGAGCACCGCATTTCAAAGCCCCCTTAGGAGCAAGGCAGCGCCCCAAGAGCCAGC
The DNA here is from genome assembly GCF_965231255.1 of Vanellus vanellus. Classification (NCBI taxonomy): domain Eukaryota; kingdom Metazoa; phylum Chordata; class Aves; order Charadriiformes; family Charadriidae; genus Vanellus; species Vanellus vanellus. The sequence continues at coordinate 509,058 of NW_028126759.1, read as the reverse complement.
CAACCCCCCAGCACACAGCTCAGCACTCACCACACGCTCGCCGGCCCCCGCAGCAGCGGCTCGAGCGGGGCTGCCCGCGGCCGGCGGTCGGGCGCCGCTCCGTCACAGTCGCTCACCATGGTGGAACGCCGAACGCAGTCCGCGTCCTTCCAGTCGCACCGCAGCCATGGCGCAGCCGGGTGCAGCGAGCGCAGCTCCCCGCCAGAGGGGCGCAAAGCGCCGTGCGAGCGCGGAGGAAAGGGCTCGGTAAGCCCGGGATTGGCATTCCCTCACCCACCGAGGGCAGAGGAGGCAGGAGGGGGCGCGCGAGAGCCCGCGCCGCCGGCCGCTGTCGCTCGCCTCAGGCCTGCGGGACGCCGAAAGGCTTCTCCGCTCTCCGAGGGGCCCCTCCGCTCTCTGGGAGGCTTCTGGGGGGCCCCTCCGGCCTCCGTGGGGGCCTCTCCCCGAAGGCCTCTTCCCCTCCTCCGGGCACTCCCCGGCCTCCCGGCGCCCAGCTGCCAGCCGGGGCCCGGCTCGGGGCTTCCGGAGAAGGGCAAGCGCCTCCCCCAAACAGAGCAGGGCCGGGCGGGACGGCGCCGGCCCGGCCCCACCGCAGGGCAGGGCAGAAGCGGGCCGGGCGGCCGCTAACGGCTCCCTCAGGCAGAGCACAGACGGCGGCGCGCCTGCGCGCGCGCACCCACCGCCCCGCCCCTCTCTCCCCCCTCAGCCTCCCCTCCACTAATGGCTGCGGGGGGCCCTCGGCGCCCTCCTCGCCGCCCCCGGCCCCGCCGCCGCGCAAGAGGCCGCCCCCCAGGGCAGCGAGCCGCCCCGCCGCCTCAGGGCCGCCCCCGGGCATCGCCCCGGCGCCCACTCCCCCCTCCGCCTGGGGCCTGCGGGACCCCCGGGGCTCCTTGGCGGGAGCCCGCCCGGCGCCTCGGCCGGGAGCGGCGTTAGTCGCTCTGTGGGCTCGGGTGCAGGGCGGGGTCTTGCTCTGGGGCTCCCCTGGCTCTGGCCTCGGCCCCTCTGCCCGCCCAGAGCCCCCCCTCCGGGGCGGTGGGGCTCGTGGTGGGCCCCGGCAGCCCCGTGCCCCCCCCGCCCTCTCCCAGCCCGGCAGCCCCGTCCTTCCGGCCCTGTGCGGCGGCTGTGGCTCCTGCCGCTGTGGGCTCGCCCCGGGCCGCAGTCAGAGTCGTTCCCCTGTGATGCTGAGATGACTGTGGCTTCCAGATGTTCCCCCCAAATCCGTGGGCAAAGCCACCCCCTCGTTGGCTTTCCGTCTGCACAGCGGGGGCTTGAAAAGGGAAAAAGAGGGGGTGGAGACTTGGAGTGGTGAAGGAGCGGGGAGCAGCTTAGTACAACTTCCCAGGAGAGAATTCCTCTTTTCTCGCCCTCAAACTGATCCTAAACCTCCAAGGGGCTGGTAAAGTAAAAAAGGACAAAACAAGGCTCTCCCAGGTGCCGGGTGCTCTGGTAAAGCTGGAGAAAGCGGCATTTCTGTTCACAGGCAGTTGCCGTAAGTGCCGTCAGGTATTGAAACTGCGCTTCTCTCAGGACGTAGCCTTGAGCCTGGAGAGCAGCTCAGAAGGAGTTAGCTCCTGCGAACAATTGAGCAGGAGGATACAAAGATTTTGCCTTCTCTACTTTTGCCTTCTGAAGTATCAAATATGCTGAGTAAGAATGCATTTTCATGGGAAGATATTTACCTCTAATGCCTACCCCCCGATATTTTCTGCCTGACTTTAATAGCATAGTAATAGCCAATACTCTTGACGTTGTATGAAAGGTGCCGTTAGGGACTTCTTTGTGCTCCTGATACAGAGAAGATAGTCCAGAAGCAATGCTATCATCAGGGTTCGGGGGCATAACATTTTAAAAGAAATTCCTTTGTGTAAGAAAGACCAAAGAATTCTTCAAAGAATCCTTGCCGTCTGTTATGACATTTGGGGGGGCAAATAGAGGCAAAAACCCACCTAGGACCATCCTTTGTGCTCCATTCCCAAAGGAAAAAGTGATTGAAGTGGGTGTATGCATGAGTTGCTTTCCCACCTTTTATTTCCTGTCCTCCTTAGACCTTTCTTTGCAACTCAGTGTAGTGATTTACGAAATGAGATGGCGTAGTAATCTCTGGTGTGCTGCTTTCCCTGATGAAAGAGGAAAACATTACATATAAACTCAATTTTTTGGCGATAGGAACAAATGTAAAATGTTAGGAAGCATTAACAGAATGAGAAAAAGAGGCCTAATGTGCTGCAGCGGGATAATTAGCTCTCTGAGAGCGGTCGTTGGCTGGGAGAGGTTGGGGGGTGTTGAGGAGGGGTGCAGTTAGGTGTATGTGCCTGAGATGATCCCAGGGGTACTTGGAGGAGGAGACCTTCGGGATAGGAAAAGTAACTTTGAAAGTTTGGGCCCTGTGAAGGGAAGTCAGCCTGTTGGGAGCTTCCCTAGGGCTGCAAAACACTGTTATGTGTGTTCTTTCCTCAGCGTTTGGATACCTGTGGACGATGGTGACGAGAGTCCGGCGAAAAAGAAAATATCAGGTATTGCACATTACAGAAGTATTGAATATGCCTGATTTTTCTGAGGTTTCGTGTCCCTTGGAAAAGTCTGGCTTTTGTGCGCTGGCATTGTTCCTGAAACTGTGGCTTTTCAAGCTGTTGGCTTCTTGCCTTGTGGCTCTCTATGCCTATAGCCAATGGCTTGAGGGTGTACGGTAGGGCTTAGCCCTCTGTATGACGTTCTCTGCGGTGACTGTGGCAGGGCACAGTACTTTTACTGCCAGCAGGAGATAGCCCAGGTCTCTGGCGGTGAGCCCGCGCGTGTCAGCAGAAAGAGTATTTTAAATCAAAGCTGTGTGCTCCCTCCTGGCTGTATTCGCAATGTACCTCTGTTGGTTTTCTATCATGTTCTTAAATGGCCTGTCTTTGTTTTTTAGATTATTCCATCTCTGAACAGAAAGAGAAAGTTTCTGCTGTGGTGCAGTTGCCGACCAAGGCAACCAAACGCCCGGCGGCTTCCGTCAGCGAAGATGCTCCATTCACAGAGTGTGCGGAAGAGGTTAGCGAGGGGTTTGAAATATTAGGATCTGTGCAAGGTGCGAGAGCAAGCAGCTCTCCCTAATGCATCTTGAGGTTGAGCCTGCTCTGAGCCTGTACAGCTGTAGGTGGTTCTTTTCCATTTCTAGCAGGCAGCTCTAATGTGGGCTGGGTTTGCCTTACTCAAGTCTGCGTTATTCTCTTTCTCGAGTTTGTGGTTAAGGAATCAAAATACACTACCTTACAAGAAAAACTGCGTACTTCCTGTGGATAAACCTCTTTCTGCTCATTAGCCACCAGCCCAGGAGAGGATTCCTGTAGGACTTTGGCTCTGTAAAAATGAGCCACCTGCTGCTTGACTCCCTAGTTTGGTTCAAAGGTGTAGTGCTATTTTTCTTATTACCCCATGGAATTAGAGGCGTAAGAGACTGTCGGGCTCTAATTCTTCATTCCTGAGAGAGTCGTTAACTCTTATTTGTACAAAATATATTTTTCAAGGGCTGAATTATCACACTTTGGAATGTTTAGGAGCTGACTGCACGTATGAGAGCCTGTATTCAAAAATTAAAGCGTACCTGTCAAAGGTCCTGCAAAGATTGGCATTCTTCTGCAATCTGACCCAGCAAGTCATGGTCCGCAAGTCATAGCAGAGCTGACTAAGTCTCAGGAAGTGTGTTTGCTTGGTTTCTCATTCAGGTTATACTCACATTGGTACTTTTTTTTTGTTTTCTTTTAAGATTCGGTCCACTTCTTTTGAGCCTTCAAGTAAAAGACCAAGATTTTCATCGCTCGATGTAGCAATGCTACAAATTGGTAAGGCTGACATCAAGTTATACGACTTGTTTCATTTTCACCCTACCTTGTGTACCGTCCAAGCCTACCCCTGGGGTTCTGTACAGATTATTGCAGGCACAGGACGAGGCGGCATCTGGGAAGACTTGAGCGTGACCTCTGTTTCTTACCTGCATCCTTGCATTACTTCTGGAGTGGGGCCGGGCATTTATCTTGTCATCTCAGTACCAGAGCTGCCTTGGATGCAGTCCTTCCATTCTGATAGGTCCACTGTTAGCTTGCCAGAAGTAAATTGTTTTCAATGCTTCTTTTAGGTAGTAGATCCCGAGAAGCCTTTTGTATTTCAGATTTTGGCTGGCAATACCTTGTGCGCACAACTTGCTGTAGTTGCCGGTGTGAAAACCTGAACATGTCCTCAAGTGACATAACAGAAATAATATGATGATGTGAGAGAGAAAATGACAGTTTATCTTTGTTGAAGCTCGTTACTGTAAACTCATGAACCTCTTCAGTTTCCTTTTAGAGTTCCTGATGCCTTATGCTCTTCCCTCGTAGGTCAGATGCCGTGTGGAACCCATGCTCACCTGACGAAGGAACCACTATCCCATCCTCACAAGATAATTCCACGTCTGAGGTAAAAATCCTTCCGTTTTCTTTGACTTCTTCCCCAAAAGGTTTACTGCCTATGGTAAGGGAGGTCTCCAGCTGCTTCCCCCCTGAAGAACCAATTTTCAACTTTTTCTTTAAACCCAGCTACTTAATTGACGCAGGAGATTAGGTAGAGATTAAAGGTCTGCAGTAAGAGGAAGTGTTGAACTTGAGAGGAGGCTGAGGACACAATCAACAGCGTATCTTCATCTGAAAGTCATGAACATCTCGTGTCTGTCTCCATCATCATCGGTGTACGTGCTTGACAAAGTAGTTGGTGGTGGAGGTGCATATTGGAATGTTCTCTGGATACCATTTCTTTTGCCGTTGATGTTTTCAGCACAATCCGGAATGGCAAACAGAGCATCAAAGCTGGTCCAGACAGCTTCTTACCCCTGAGGGCGCCCATTAAGGAGCGCGCTGCGCCAGAATCCGCCACTTCAGATGAAAATCCATATCATGAAAATGATACAGAAAACAGTTTCTCATGTAATTTTGTGTGCACTGAGTTTAAGTGCACTGCATTTGAGAGCGGGTCAAGACTCTGCTTTGGGCGTCTCATCTGCCAGTCGTTGCTTATTGTGGTTTGGCTCATATTTTGGAGCAGATCTGGAGCATGAGAAAGAGATTCCTTTCAGAGGAAGGTAAACCAGAGAAGGTTCCTGGGGAACGTGTCTAATGCACTCCAACTGCTACTGAGCATATAGTCCCTGAGGTCAGAGCAGGGCAGGTCTGAAGTAAAATGTCCCAGCAGTGTGGATGCTGTGGACATTGCCATTCTCACTGTCAGCATAATCTTTAACAAATAGATTGAGCAGAATTGGTCAAGGCTGGTTGAAATGAACGCTGTCTTGTCCCGCAGAGTAAAGTGGCCTCCTCAGGTTGATGCAGATTGTTATGGTTTGAGAGACCCATAACAATTTGCTGTCATTTAGACAATCATTCTATCACCCGATGACCCCTCCCCACCTGGGAAAGGGAAATCGGGAAAAACAAGAAAACCCGAGAGCTGAAGTATAAACAGATTTAATAAAATAAGATTAGATAATTAACATTAACAGCACTAAAGAACTGATATTGATCCCGACACCAATACGGAATATGCAAAGATTATACTCAGCCAGTTATATCAGTAGGAAGCTGTGCACTCCCAGCAGTGGACAGCAAATGTCGGACACTGCGAGCGCTACGGCTTCAGGAGGAAGGGAAGGCCTCAGGGCTCCGGCACCAGGGCACGAAGTTCTCAGGATGGCAGCCATCAAGGGAGAGAGAGACTTCGCAGCAAACTTTCTAATTTATAATGAGTGTGACGTTGATGGTATGAAATAATCCTGTTGGCCAGCTTGGGTCAAGTGCCCGGGTCTCGCTCCTCCTTATCCCTGCACCTGGCTAGCTCAAAAACACTGAGACCTTGAGACCCACACACCATAGCTGGCTGTAAAGTAAATATTTTCACAAATTCAGACACTGGAGTCTTCTGAAAGTGCAGTTTTCCCAAGCATTAGAAGAGAAATTAGTCCTGTGTCTCTCAAACCAGGACATTCCACCCCTTATTTCATACCATATATATGACACACTCAAATTACTGTTGTATTAGTCCTCTCATATATATACACACAAATATATAATCCTCTAAACCTATAAACTATTCCTCTAAAAGGTCTGTTGAGTTTTTTAGTTGAAAACTAGGAGTTCCATCTATCATAATAGTCTTTTAGGGTAGGAACCAGTGATGTGGCATTTCCTTAGTTGTCAGAGCGGGACCAGGCCTCCATACAGGACAACAGACGTGTAGAGTTGGGCGCAGCAATATAACGTGTTGTGCTCACGGCTAGCATGTTCCCTGTCGCTGGACGCCATTCGATGGAGTTAGCTCCGGTTTCATTACCACCATGTTATCCTGAAAAACACTTATTGAACACTGTTAGTGTTATAAGACAATTAACACCACACATTTTAAAATTAAGGATTCTCGCCCCAAATCAAATCTCCTAACGGTATACATCGAACTTCTCCATTTTCCTGCATCACCCACCAGGTATGCCCTGGTCCTTCAGCAAAAGCAACCCCACGAGTGGGCCTGCCTTTACCTGAGGCCGGGGTAACCCAGACTGTTTTCCCCAACATATTCTTTACATGCACCACAAGGACCTTGTCCCCTTCTACAGTAGGTAAAAGCTCTGACTGAGCCGGACCAGCTCGGCTGACAGTTCCCCTGGTGTTGACTAACCAGGTGGCTTTCGGTAAATGCTCATCCCACTTTTTAAATGTTCCAGCAGTCATTGCTTTCAAGGTAGTCTTCAGTAATCCATTGCATCGTTCGACCTTCCCAGCAGCTGGTGCGTGGTAGGGGATATGATATATCCATTCAATACCATGTTCTTTAGCCCAGGCATCTATGAGATTATTTCGGAAGTGAGTCCCATTGTCTGACTCAATTCTCTCTGGAGTACCATGTCGCCACAACACTTGTCTTTCCAGGCCTAAAATAGTGTTACGGGCAGTGGCATGAGACACAGCATACGTTTCCAGCCATCCGGTGGTTGCTTCCACCATTGTAAGCACATAGCACTTTCCCTGGCGGGTTCGTGGAAGGGAAATATAGTCACTTTGCCAGGCCTCTCCATACTTATATTTCAGCCACCGTTCTCCGTACCATAAAGGTTTTGACCGTTTAGCTTGCTTAATTTCAGCACATGTTTCACATTCATGAATGACCTGTGATATATTATCCATAGTCAAATCCACCCCTCGGTCACGGGCCCATCTATATGTTGCATCTCTTCCTTGATGACCTGAAGTGTCATGGGCCCACCGAGCTAAAAACAATTCACTCTTACGTTGCCAGTCCAAGTCTACTTGGGACACTTTAATTTTAGCAGCCTGATCCACCTGCTGGTTGTTTTGTTGTTCCTCAGTGGCCCGACTCTTGGGTACATGGGCATCTACATGGCGTACCTTAACAGACAACTTTTCTAATCGGGCAGCAATATCTTGCCACAAATCAGCAGCCCAAATGGGTTTACCTCTGCGCTGCCAGTTACTCTTTTTCCACTCCTTTAACCATCCCCACAAGGCATGTGCCACCATCCATGAGTCAGTATAAAGATAAAGCACCGACCACTTTTCTCGCTCGGCAATATTTAAAGCCAACTGGATGGCTTTCACTTCTGCAAACTGACTCGAGTCACCCACTCCCTCAGCCGCTTCTGCGACTCGTCGAGTGGGACTCCATACAGCAGCTTTCCACCTTCTCTGGTTTCCTACAATACGACAAAATCCATCTGTGAATAGCGCATATTGCCTTTCATTTGCTGATAATTGATTATATGGTGGGGCTTCCTCAGCACGCACCACCCTCTCCTCTGGGGACCCGCCAAAATCTGTGCCTTGCGGCCAATCCGTGATCACCTCCAAAATTCCTGGACGATTAGGATTCCCTATTCGAGCTCGCTGAGTAATTAGTGCTATCCATTTACTCCACGTCGCATCAGTTGCATGATGTGTGGAAGGAGCCTTCCCTTTAAACATCCAGTTCAACACTGGCAACCGAGGCGCCAGGAGGAGCTGTGCTTCAGTACCAATTACCTCCGAAGCAGCTCGGACTCCTTCATATGCTGCCAATATCTCTTTCTCAGTAGTAGTATACCGAGCCTCGGATCCTCTATATGCTCGACTCCAAAACCCACGGGGTCGGCCTCGAGTCTCTCCAGGTGCTCTTTGCCAGAGACTCCAGGTAGGGCCGTTCTCCCCTGCTGCAGTGTAGAGCACATTTTTTACATCTGGTCCAGTCCGAACTGGCCCAAGGGCTACTGCATGGACAATTTCCCGTTTAATTTGTTCAAAGGCTGATTGCTGCTCAGGGCCCCATTTAAAATCATTCTTCTTCCTAGTTACTTCATAGAGAGGGCTCACAATCTGACTGTAACCAGGAATATGCATTCTCCAGAAACCCACAACGCCTAAGAAGGTTTGTGTTTCCTTTTTGTTAGTAGGTGGTGACATAGCTGTTATTTTATTAATCACGTCCATTGGGATCTGACGACGCCCGTCTTGCCACTTAATTCCTAAAAACTGGATTTCTCTCGCAGGCCCCTTGACCTTACCTCGTTTGATGGCAAAACCAGCTTCCAGAAGGATTTGGATTACCTTCTCCCCTTTCTCAAAAACTTCTTCTGCTGTATTACCCCATACAATGATGTCGTCAATGTATTGCAGGTGTTCTGGAGCTCCACCCTTCTCCAGTGCAGTCTGGAAGTCCAGTGCAGTCCATGGCAAACAGTAGGGCTGTGTTTCCACCCCTGGGGCAGTCGATTCCAGGTGTACTGTACGCCCCTCCAGGTGAAAGCAAACTGTGGCCTGCACTCTGCTGCTAAAGGAATAGAGAAAAAGGCATTAGCAATGTCCATTGTAGCATACCACTCAGCTTCCTTTGACTCCAGCTCATAATGAAGTTCTAACATATCTGGGACGGCAGCACTCAATGGTGGTGTGACTTCATTCAGGCCACGATAGTCTACTGTCAGTCTCCATTCCCCGTTAGGCTTTCGCACTGGCCATATGGGACTGTTAAAGGGTGAACGAGTCCTACTGATCACCCCTTGGCTTTCCAGCTGACGGATCAACTTCTGTATAGGGAGCAAAGAATCTCGATTAGTGCGATATTGTCGCCTATGCACCGTTGTAATAGCAATGGGCACCTTTTGTTCCTCAACCCTCAATAACCCCACAATAGAAGGGTCCTCTGACAGCCCAGGCAAAGTAGACAGTTGGATAACTTCCTCCATCTCCACCGCCGCTACACCAAACGCCCACCGGTAGCCCCTCGGGTCCTTAAAATACCCTCTCCTGAGGTAATCAATGCCAAGAATGCATGGAGCATCTGGACCAGTCACAATGGGGAACTTTTCCCATTTATTCCCAGTTAGGCTCACTTCGGCCTCCAATACAGTCAGCTCTTGAGAACCCCCTGTCACTCCAACAATCGTGATGGGTTCTGCCCCTCTATGATTTGACGGCATTATGGTGCACTGTGCACCAGTGTCCACCAAGGCCCTATACTTTTGTGGTTCTGATGCGCCAGGCCATCGAATCCACACAGTCCAATAAACTCGATTATCCCTCTCCTCCTCCTGGCTGGAGGCAGGGCACCTCTACTGTCGACTAGAGGGTCCCTCAGTGCCATCCCTGACAGCCACATGTCGTAAATCAGGTTCCGAAGCCCATCTGTGCTGTCTGGGGGACTGTCCACCGGAAACTGGAGCAGCATGTCTTCTGAAAGAACCCCTCTTTGGGGGTGTTTTACTCCGCAAGTCACGTACGCGTGTCTGTAATGCTGAAGTAGGTTTTCCATCCCACTGCTTCATGTTTTCCCCCCAATCACGCAAAGTAGCCCACAGAACACGTCGCGGTGTGCATCGTTTCTCTTGAACAGTTCTTTTAGGAAAGCGTTTGTCCTTAACTGAGACACCAGCCTGGTCACATGACCTGTCCAACGCTGAAACACCGGCCCAGTCACGTAACCTGTCCAATGCTGAGACACTGTCCCGTGGGGTAGAAAAAAGATTATGTGCATAATGCTGCATGTCAGTATCCACATCACCCACTGTCGGTGCCTCATCCTCTTTCCAATGAAAGAATGCCAATACATGAGCGTACGCTGCCGGTGCACTCAGTACCCACTTGCGCCAAATGGGTCCAGTAATTTTGAGTCCATCTGGATTTAATGATGCCTCCAGGTTGTCCAAATCAGTAAAAATCATCTCTCTCACAGCTATTTCCCTCAGATTCTGAACACCTCTCTCAATAGTTGTCCACTTGGATGGGCGGTATGGGATATCGTCCCTATAGGGATACCTGCTCCTCACACCTAGCAGGAGTCGCCTCCAGAGGGTGAGGGACTGTGGTGGTCCTCCAAGAGCCCTGTCAATACCCGAATCTCTAGCTAATGGTCCCAACCGCTTGGCTTCTCTACCATCTAAGTCCAAACTATCAGCTCCAGTATCCCAGCATCGGAGTAGCCAAGGAATCACTTGCTCGCCTTCCTGACGGCCGTAATCCTTACGTATGTCACGCACCTCACTAAGGGTTAATGATCGAGTAGTCTCCTCTGTTACGTCGTTGTATGATGTCCCTGGTTGACCAGTGCTATCTAGCCCTATTGCACGTTTCCTCTTATGTACAGGGTTAACTAATACTGGCACTGGTTGTGTCTGTAGGTCAGCTGCATCAGCCATCACCAAGGTCAGAGTAGGTCTAGTACTTGTTGCAGCTGCGGGTCCTTTTGTGGGAGGCGGTGGGGTCTGGATAGGATCAGTGCCTTTCACAGGGCCAACAGGGTCTGCACAGGTATGATGTATGTCGCAGGGGCTGGCGGGGGCTGTGCAGGCAGGATGCCCGTCGGGGGGGCTGGCAGGGGCTGTGCAGGCTCGATGCCCGTCGGGGGGGCTGGCGGGGGCTGTGCAGGCAGGATGCCCGTCGGGGGGGCTGGCGGGGGCTATGCAGGTGCGATGCCCGTCGGGGGGGCTGGCCGGGAATGTGCAGGCGCGATGTCCGTCGGGGGGGCTGACGGGGGCCGTGCCGGTACGGTGTACAGCAGGGGGGGCCGGTGGGGACTGTCGTAGGAGCCGGCAGGATCTCAGCCTGCGGAGTCTGGATCGGATCAACGCCTGCCATAGAGGCCGGCGGCGTCTGTGCGCGGTAGGAGCCGGCGGGGTTGCTGCCGGACGTTTCCCTCTACTGCAGGTCCAGACAACAAAACAGATCAAACCCTCAAAACTTAACAACCCAAGCACAACAATCAAAATGTTCCAAGGGTATTCCAAACTCTCAAAACCTGTTACTATTGATGACATCAGTACATACAAATTCTCAAGAGACATCCCCTCCTTCGCTAAATGGCCCGTAACATAACCCAAGGTATAATTATGCACAATGGTCAGCAAAGGACTCCCACCGTCCCGAGGTGGGTCTGACCGCTGTGATTCTCGAGATGTCATTACATAGGTGACAAATAACGGAAAAATTACAAACGACCCGATAACATAGCAAAATACCGCCACACAAAATAACAAGGCAATGTGTTGGAATCCAAACTGAGAAACGATAAGCTGCCTTAAAGGAGAGACAAACAGCAATGACCTCCCCCACAGCTCCCATAGCTCCTGACCTAAGTTTACACAAAGATAGCGGAGAACTCGGACCAGATTCCTCCCTTGAAACCATTCCAACAGAGTCATAGTGACTTCTTAACGAATCCAATCAAATCTGTTTAAAACTTCAACCCTTCAGAACTCTCCAATTAAAACTTTTGGTTCTCACAGCACTATTTAAATTAAGCACAAAATATCACACTGAGTGCCAAACTTGTTACAATACCACGTTGGGCGCCAAATTTGTTATGGTTTGAGAGACCCATAACAATTTGCTGTCATTTAGACAATCATTCTATCACCCGATGACCCCTCCCCACCTGGGAAAGGGAAATCGGGAAAAACAAGAAAACCCGAGAGCTGAAGTATAAACAGATTTAATAAAATAAGATTAGATAATTAACATTAACAGCACTAAAGAACTGATATTGATCCCGACACCAATACGGAATATGCAAAGATTATACTCAGCCAGTTATATCAGTAGGAAGCTGTGCACTCCCAGCAGTGGACAGCAAATGTCGGACACTGCGAGCGCTACGGCTTCAGGAGGAAGGGAAGGCCTCAGGGCTCCGGCACCAGGGCACGAAGTTCTCAGGATGGCAGCCATCAAGGGAGAGAGAGACTTCGCAGCAAACTTTCTAATTTATAATGAGTGTGACGTTGATGGTATGAAATAATCCTGTTGGCCAGCTTGGGTCAAGTGCCCGGGTCTCGCTCCTCCTTATCCCTGCACCTGGCTAGCTCAAAAACACTGAGACCTTGAGACCCACACACCATAGCTGGCTGTAAAGTAAATATTTTCACAAATTCAGACACTGGAGTCTTCTGAAAGTGCAGTTTTCCCAAGCATTAGAAGAGAAATTAGTCCTGTGTCTCTCAAACCAGGACACAGATATTTGTCGGATGTGCAAAGAATATTTTTTTCTTTTCAAAGAAAAACCCCAAAAGCCACCGTGAATTGGTATACACTGATAACAAATGCCCCACATATAAAAATTGTGATTCTCCACTGTTGTTCTTTCCTGCCCCAAAGTGTTCAAGCCTCCTCTAAGGAACCAGTGACGACTGTGAGTCACCTGGAAGAACCAAAATACGGAGGAGAGGTCTATCCACGTCCAACACTAAGGACCGGTGAGTATCCCCATGATTCCAATCCGTTCCACTTTGTAGGTAGACTTCAAATCGGAATAGGGCATTTCTTATACACTGGCAGATGATGTTCAAAGCGCTTGCCAGAATTCGAACTTCCTGACCATACAGTCAGCATTCAAAGTTTTTCTTTTTTTTTTTAATTATCACTCAGAAATGGAGAGCTATGTACATCCGATGGTGACTGAAAGTCGACTTCTTGTTTTCTTACTACTGCTTTCCTGTGCAGGTGTCGAATGTATAGATGTTTGCTGCCCGCAGTGGTCGCAGAGAGGTGATACGATCAGGTAGAGTCTCTTTTAATGTAGTAATGAGTAGCTACCTTGCGGCTCCGGAATTGCTCGCAAGCCAGTTGCATCTCCAACACAGCTGCCATGTGAGAGCCGTGCTGCGTGACAAAGAGGGTTGTGCTGGTGTGGTGTTTGCTGTGGGAAGAAAGCCAGTAAGGGTGCGAGTGGTGGCCGTCCCAAGTTGTCCTTGGATGTGCAGAATCCGTTTTGGTTTGTGAGTCGTTCTGCCGAGCCATCAAGGAGCTGACATTTCATTTCTTTCACTTGGAAACTCGCATCCTGAGCATAAGGATTAGAGAGCTTGTAAAGCCTGGTGGGACTTGAGGCAGTTTTTGGGACTTAGAGGATGCGTGGGGTTTGACTAGGAGGGGGAAAAAAGCAGCGTGCGGTTGGGTTTGAGAGGCCAGCAGCCTCTCTCAAAGGGGTCTTTTGGTGACAATGCGAATTCTTGTTTTTGAAGCAGGGACATATATCTGGACAACTTTAATGTCTGTGTATTTGTTTGCTCTTCAGAGTCTGTGTGGTTTGAATGACAATCCTCTCCAAATGGGGATAGTCACTCTCTTGACTGGCCTGTAGAAGGCAAGTAAACATCCTGTCGCTGTCCCATTTGGAATTCAGTGTGCTGGCCTTAGTTTCCCGAAGCTCACTCTGTTTGGGTGCAAGTCTAGTTGCAGATGTTCCTGTTATACCTTGCAGTAGAACACCCAGCGTGCAGTGTTTATCAGCAGTAGATCACAAAGCACTCGATAGAGGAAGTGCTGGTTGCTTCTCTGTTTTCTAAATAATGCAACTGATAAAGAGAAGGAAAAGGAGTCTTGTACAAGTAAATGGGAAAAAAAAAAATTGCAAAGCTCCCAGCTCTTCATTCTATCCCAGTCCTGCTGCTAAGAAAGAATGGTGCTGGACGTTGAGGTGATATTGTCACGTGTTGATGTGTGCAACTGGGGCTGTAGTCAGAATAAGCCTTGAAAAAGCCTTTCTTGTCCAGAAGGTGAATTCCTGAGAATTCCATGGGAGAGGACAGATACAAAGCTCACTTCTCTCTCTCCCTCTCCTGGCAGGTACTGCACACCAGAAGAAAACTCTCAGGAAGAGGAAGGAGCAGCGAAACAAACCATCGCGGGGGTAAGCTTGCGTTATTCACAAGGAAAATAGAGCTATTTGTGATCAGAAACTTCAGCACTCTCCACTTCACGTGACTTACTCAACAATATCTGTATTTGCCCAGGTTGTTTTTCCCCGGGAAAGCAGGAGCGTTATTTGATGAGTAGCGCTATGGCAAAGTGTTTTCCGCTACCGTTAATTTTGTTTCTGGACTATTAGGAGCACGCTACACTATAGCATTTTGATTCTTCCCCTTTCATGTGTTGGGTATAGCCTCAAAATCTTTACTGCACAGCCTTAGTTGACCTGCAAAGCTGGACTGGGGTGTCTTTAGTCTTATCTTGTTTGCTGGGATGGGAAGTACACCCCTGACTTCCATCTCTGGTCAGGATTGAGGTCAAAAATAAAATTTTAATCATGGAAATCATAAATAGTAGTCTCACTCTCAACTTAATACCTACACGTGGAGGCTTTGCTGGGGTTCTTAACGCTAGCCCAAGCCAAACGAGCTCTCTGCCTCTCTTGCCTCCAAGTGCAGCACTCCATGGGTGCACAGTTGGAATGCAGTCGTCAATAAAAAGTCACTTTGGGGTTTGCTGTTTGGATGTGTGTACAAAAACTCTTCCAGTTTTCTGTCCTGTCCCCAAGCAAACAAATCTGTGCTTGATTGCTAGCTTAATGTCCGTTTGTCTAACAGAGGCAGCATGGAGCTGAAATCTCAGAAGATGCGTTATTCCAAGGACATCCTATACCTGTTCGGTCCAAAAAGTCAGCCAGCCTCACCGTGGAAGGAAAGAAAGTGCCAGGCTTGGGAAAAACAGCGGAACGCTTTCCTCCGCTCACAGAGGTACCACAGCCGACAGTCTGTTAGACAAAAGAGAAGGTTGTGACAGAGCTGCAGGGAACTCCTCTTATTCTCGGTGGTTCTTGAGGCTTTTTGAAATCTGAAGAACTTGCATTGAACCTGTTAGCGAGTGTCTGCGGCTGTGACTTTGCAGTGCGAGGGTCAGCACTAAAGCTGGTTTGAAGGATTTCGTGTGCTCCAGCGCTCCTTCAGTTGTGCTGCCCTGAGGGTTTGTGGGCCTTCTGTTAGCAGGACAAAAAATTAGTCCAGGTTGAACACCAGTCTCCAGAGCAGTGCTAACCCGACTCATCCAGTTATATTGGATGTGCCTCTTGTCCTACCGTGGTGATAGAACCTGAAAGATCAGCTTGTGCTGGTCCGTGATGCCGTTCCCCAGGGAGTGGGAGTTCAGTTTCCCCTGCTTGTATGAATTTTGGCTGCTTTTATTCTTTGGAGTTGCAGTCTAATTGAGCTCCCCCCACCTTTTCCTGCCTGTTGAGGATGGACTCGGAAAGGGCGGGCAAATGCAGAGTTTACAAAGTCTGCGGAGTTGATGCTGGGTACAAGGGAAACCGGGTGGTTTTCTTATTTTGCTCGCCCAGATTCAAGCAAGAAGGAGATGCTATTGCAGATCAGAGTATTTTATACCACCATCCGTAGTGGTTTCTTTGCATTCCCCGCTGGGATTGGCTTAAACCTGGGTATTGCGAGGGCCGCGGCAGCACGTGGGAAAGGGGTTTGCCAGAGTTGTGTTCCATTTTCAGCTGCTTTAGCGTGTTTGCTGAGTTTACGGGTTTTATCCCCACGTCCTTGGTGAAAAGAAACGGCAGCAAGCCTGGGCTGTGAAGTTCAAAGTTGGGATGCTGAAACCAACCAAGCAAGGCAAAAGCGCTATCGCTCACTGAGGCAGGAAACCGTCGAAGGCAGTTGCTCTGTCACCTGAGCTGAATTTACAGGCCGTGTTTCAGTGGAAAGCTGCCCCCAGGTCAGCGTGCTCCATGCGCTGTTTCACAAGTCCTTCCCCATTGAATTGTTCCTTTCAGGCCATGGAGAGAGAGGTCAGTGCCGCATTTGGCAAAGGTGAGCCAGATGAGATCATGAGCAGTGCCTTCAAACTAAAGGTCACTCGCGAAGACATCCGCACGCTCAGGAACCTTTGCTGGCTAAACGATGAGGTAAAACCAGCTGCAGCACAGGGCTAGTCTCACTCAGCCTTTATTGAAAAATACCCCTCCACCCTGTACAGAAGTCGCGTCAACGTTCTTTGACGACCTCCGTGGCAGAGCCTAAAAACCTCTGTAGAAGTCTTATTTGAGGTATTGAAGGGTCGATCGTTTCTGGAAGTTCCGTTACTTCTTGTATGACGCAGCTTCCCGGAGTTCGTCCGGGTTTTTGGTGTGGGGGGCAGGTGTTTTGATCAAACTGACGATGTAGCCCCGTGTGAAATTCTGGGAACAAAAGCCTCCAGCTGAGGCTGGAGTTCTCTCCGCTGCGTGCTTGAGGGTGGCCAGAAAAGAGGTGGTGCTGTATTTTTGGTTGGGGAAGGCAGCGTCTTATTTTTACACCTCACGTTTCCTCTTTATGGTACAGGTCGTTAATTTCTACATGGGTCTGCTGATGGAAAGAGGCAAGAAGGAAGGATATCCAGCGGTCCACGCTTTCAGTACTTTCTTTTATGCCAAACTAAGATCTGGTGGCTACGATGCAGTAAGAAGATGGACCAGAAGTGTTGATGTCTTCAAGCAGGACATCATCTTCGTGCCTGTAAACTTGAAAGCGCACTGGACACTAGCCGTGAGTCCCACGGGCTTTTTCTTTAGAATTGGACGGGGAGCAAAAACTGGCAAGAGAAGTCATGTAGGTGTTGGGGGGTGTGCGGCAGAAGGTTGTGCTTTGTCTAATGGTCACCTTTTAATAACAGGTCATAGATCTCAGGAGGAAGACCATCATGTACTTGGACTCTCTGGGCCAGAAAGGGGACAAGATTTGTCAGACTTTGCTGTAAGTAACCGCTCCGTCACTGCTTTTCTGGTGTGAATGAGGAGAGGGATTTTAGATTGAGTCCCTGTAAGGCGACTGCAAGTTTTCACATGGCTTGTAGATAACCAAGCAGGAATCTTGGCGTTGCTTGCTGCGAGTTGTCTGGCATCGGCTGCTTATCTGCTGTCACAGCGTCCCCTGCACCCAGGGTCTGGGGTGCCTGGATTCTGCCACCTTCCCGTGATAGGCACAGCCAAATCCACCATAGCCCCGTGGCACACGTCTACCGGCTTTGTTAGTTGGATCCCAGTATGTGGGATGAAGGCACACGGTGGAATTATGGCATTACAGTTCCTTGCTTGGTTTGTCTCTTTGTCTTCTGATAACATGTGATTTGGGGCTTTTTGACCTCTCTGAAGCAATGGAATCATTGGCCTTGTTCTTGACCATTAGCTCACAGCCTCTCCCTGTGTTTGTAAGTTTCAGATTGAGATTTTTCCTCAAAATCAGCCTTAAATCAGCTGCTGTGAGGATCCTCTGACATTTTACTGTCCTGCCGTTTGTCTTCCTGTGATCCTTCAGCCACTTTATTTTGTTGTTGGCCTAAATTACAGAGATGAAAAGGGATTTTTTTTTTCCCTTTTGTTTTAACCAGCCAATACCTGCAAAAAGAAAGCCGGGAAAAAAGAAACCTGGAGCTGAATGTTTCAGAGTGGACTCTTCACAGCATGGAGCCACGTGTACGTGAGCACCCCTTGGGTTTGAAATGGGAACTGTAAGTGCTTCTTTGGGGCCCAGATCCTGGCACGTGACAAAGAAAGGGCTGAGCTGATGTTTCTCGAGGAGTTGATAGTAAAAAGCAGTCCCTAAAGACCGGATTTAAGAAAGGTCACTTAAGAAAAAGGCGGTGCAAACCTCGAGAGGCCTCGCAGGGAGGAGGGCTGCTGCCCCTTCTGGGCCTGCCAAGAATTTGGATTGTAGTGTCCAAGTCCGGGAGGCAGAGGGGAAGGATGGTGCGCAGTGAACTGGGTCTGTTCCTCGTGGGCGGGAGTGGGTATTGGGGATTAGGCAAGTAGGGTCAGGAGTGTGCGGTGAGCGCAGTGTCGGTGTGGGGAATGTGCGCTACTTCCAAGTTGCTTTTCTTTTGAGATAGAGGGAAATCCTCCATCTTCTTTGCATTCCTTAGGAGATCCCTCAGCAGCTGAACGGAAGCGACTGCGGCGTCTTTATGTGCAAATACACAGAGTACATCGCCAGAGAGAAACCGTTCAACTTTACCCAGGTGAGTGAAGGTCATAAACCCCTCCAGCCCCTTTCGCGCAGGGACAGGAGCCGGGGAGGTTACGCAGCAGCTCTTAATTGTGTCCGGGGCAGGGGCTGAGGTTTCGTGCCCCGTTTCGGTGCGTAGTTGCTGGGGTCAGAACTTCCAAGTGGCCTGGGCAGGGCAGAGCTGTGGTTCTCCATCCCCGCCTTTGGGAGCTGCTGCTGCCGGTGAGATTCCTCTTGGGCAAGGTACTGCCGCCAGCGGGTTTGGCATATCTGGGCTCGTATCTTTTGGAGAAATGGCTTCTACCCTTTGACCAGTCAAGACAGCGCTTATTTTTATTGATTTCATTTTACACCGGTCTTTTATTAGCGTGCTTGTAAGCTGTCGCGCAGTCAAGTCAATCTGGTTTTGTCGGGTTGTCGTGTCACCCTCTTAGGAGCCGCGTGGGGTGTTGTACCCAAACAGTTGACAGTTCTTAAAGGGAACTTCATATTAAGGACTCCGCTGGGTGTTTATGCGTGTTTGCCGCCTCTTTCTACCGTGATGTCATTATTTAATGGATTTCTCTTCTCTTTTCAGACTCACATGCCATACTTCCGCAAGAAGATGGTGTGGGAGATAATCCACCAACAGCTGCTGTGACACATGGACTATTAGAGTTCTTATTTTAATTACGTTTCTTAGACCTTAGTTACATTTCTTAGACCTTTAGTTACTTTTCTTAGACCTTTAGTTAGTTTTCTTAGACCTTTAGTTACATTTCTTAGATGAATTTTCCTCTTTAGGTTATGAAGTAGAAGTTAAGATGGTTTGTTCCCCCCACCTCCCTTATTTTGGAGACAGTAACTCTGGGGTTTTGGTACACAAGTTTTCCTCTTCAAGTTATGAAGTAGTGGTTAAGACAGTTTATTTCCCCACCACCACCCCCCACCCACCCCCCTTATTTTGGAGACAGTAACTCTCTTTGAAATTAGCTAACACACCTTAAGCAAGAGCCAGAAAGATGGGTGTGACCTCGTTAAGGGCAGAGTGAAGAAGGAACATCGTCAACTTCCATGGCTGAGCCGCACGCTCGCGCCTCGCAGCGCACGCGACCACATTACAGACAAATGGGAAACATCTGTGGTGGTGGTTACAGTCGTGTTTGCCCAACTTACCTTCCCAAGGACAACGTGCTGAACTACCGTCTCCTCAAAGAGAGTTTTCCTCTGTTTCTGGAATATCTACCGTCTACTTGATTCCTAAAACTGGATTTGTCACGACCACGGAAAGAAAGCGTTTACCATCTCTTGATTTCTCACCAAAGCCCCTGTCCTTTGGGCTGGTTTGGGGTTGTTTGTTTTTTGCTGTCTCCAGGGAGTGATCTAATGTGAAAAGAGAAGTATTTATTTCTTTATATAATATAAATATTTATTTTAATAAAAAGAGCCTTAATGGAAGGAAACTCTCCCTGTGTCCTGGTTTGAGGTAAAAGAGAACCAATTTTGTTCAGTAACTTGGCTTCTTAGCTGGGCCTCTTCTACCAACTGAAATTAACTGCCTATTGTGCCGTCAGCGTTCACTCTCTCAGAGCGATAAGAGCAATGGTTACAGCTGATGCCCAGGCATGGGATGCAGAGAGGCTCTTGCTTATACTCATTGCTATAACCCCCACGGCCAACCAGCTTTGTTATTTGCCCCGTTGGAGGGTCGGAAGCGGAAAAGCATAGTGGGGTCCCACCTGCGGGGAGGAGCGACAGGACAGGTGACCCAAAACTGACCAACAGGGTATTCCATCCCATCTGCCTCATGCTCAGTAGAAAGGGGACCAAAGGAATCAAAGGGTTCCTCTACCTGGGGAATGTTTACTTCGCCCTTTGATAATTATGCTGATGTGACCCCATCAGAGCTGGGGCATGGCAACCTTCTGGGCTCTGAGGATAAGGACTGGTACCTTGTTAAGATCGTGATTTTGTTGTTGATGCTCCTGAATGTGGTGCAGGGGTGGTTTCTTGTGAAACATCTGTGCAGGGGGAGCTGGAGGGGACCGTGCGCTGCCGCCACTCAGACCCGCGCAGCCGCTCGGCGATCTGCAGCGGCGCGAACCGCGGCCCCGCCCGGCCCGGCCGCAGCTGCCCCCCCCGGAGCAACGGCACCACCGGCAGCCGCCTCCCCCACGGCACCGGCGCCACCGGCAGCTGCCCCCCCCGGAGCAACGGCACCACCGGCAGCCGCCTCCCCCACGGCACCGGCGCCACCGGCAGCCGCCCCCCCCACCGCCACGGCACAGGCGCCTCCGCCGCCGCCTGCACCGGCACCGGCACCCGCACCACCGGCAGCCGCCCCCCCCACCGCAACAACACCGGCCCCTCCGCCGCCCGTCCCGGCACAAGCCGCGCCCCCCCCTGCAGCGGCACAAGCCACGCCGCCGCCTCTCCCGGCACAACCTACTGCAGCCACTACAACCAGTACCAAAACTACTCCAACTCCATCAAAATCGGTACAAGCCGCCCCGGTAACCAGGAGCAAGAAGAGGAGGTCAACTCCTTCCCCTGCCCCTTACCACAAAGACCACCTCAAGTCACATAGCTTGGGGGAGAGTTCTGAACAAGATCCAGGGGAGGGTCCTTCAAGACCACAGAAGGGAAAGAGACCTTTGAAAACAGACAAAGGCCAGAGTCCTTCTAGAGCAGATGCTGGAGAGGCCCCTTCTGGGGCAGCCTCACCACAGGAGGACTCAGATGTAGAGGGAGTTGTTCAATCCTTCTCCGTGAAAGATCTGAGAAGTATCAGGAAGGACTTTAGTCGTCATGAAGGCGAAACACTTGTCTCCTGGTTGCTCCAATGCTGGGATAGCGGGGCAGATACCCTAGACTGAGATGGCAGAGAAGCTAGGCGATTGGGAAACCTGGCCAAGGATGGAGGGATTGTACCTGAAAGAACTGCCTGTGCGAGAGGTGATTTATAGTGATGGGCAAGCGATAGTAGACCCTGATGAAATGCCATGCAAACGATCTCTGCTCAAAAAGTTTGTACAAAGTGCACCATCAACATATTCCCACCCATTGTCAACAATGGTCTGGGGAGGATCCGATACTGACACACCAACTGTAAATGAAGTGGTTAATAAGGTACGACAGCATGAAGACAGTCTCTCTGGTCCCTTCTCTGTGGCAGCCATAGAAAAGCTGACTGTGACCACCGAGAAAATGACTGAGAAAATAGAGCAAATGACCCAGAGATTAGTTGAGCAAACCGATAAACTGTTTGATAAACTAACCAAGGTGGAGGAAAAACTCCATGCTTTCCCTGTACAGACTCATGTTGCAGCTGCTAAGAGGAAACGCCCTCCTACTCAAGAGAAAAAACACCCTCTGACTCAAGACAAATCAAAGCTGATGCGAGATATCCTGTGGGTTTGCCTCTGTGAATATGCAGAAGACATGAAGAAGAGGGATGGAGAACCTACCTCAGCCCTACAGGCACGGGTGCTTGAGTTGCAAAATGAAGCAGATAGAAGAAAGGATTCTTACAGGAAGAAGGCTGCTCCAACCTACGGTAGGCGATCCTACGGACCAGGTAGGAACCAATCTGATAATCGTAGGTACTACGGTCAACAGTAGAGGTGCCCTGCCTCCAGCCAGGAGGAGGAGAGGGACAACCGACTGTATTGGACTGTGTGGATTCGACGGCCTGGCACATGAGAGCCACAAAAGTATAAAGCCCTGGTGGACACTGGTGCACAGTGGTGTTGGGTTGTTTTTTGCTGTCTCCAGGGAGTTATCTAGTGTGAAAAGAGAAGTATTTATTTCTTTATATAATTTAAATATTTATTTTCATAAAAAGAGCCTTAATGGAACAAAACTCTACCTGCTAATGAGAGAGGGTGATTTATTCTTTTTTTTTTTATTTAACTGAAAAAAAGTTGGATGTAGCGATGTGGATTTTCGCTCCCTCACAGTCCCCCAGGAAGAGGATTGGAGCCAGGATGAGTATCGGAGCACAAAAGCCACGAAGCGATGGTCACAACGGGCTGAAGGGGCAATCGGGGTGTCGTTCAGCGGCGAGATGAGCAAGCAGCATCCCGAAAATCCGCCCCTGGAGAGGGGTCAGCGGTGTACAGACGCTCTCTGTGTTCTGTAAACCCCCTGTGGGGAGCCCCTGCTGCCCCCTTGGCAGCGCCCGGGTGGCTGTGACTGCTGAAAGCTGGTTTGGTGCGTTGAGGTGTTAGGTGGGGTGGCAGCAGCCCCTGCCCGCCCCGGGAGGGGGGACACCACCTCTCCGGTGGCACTGGATGGGTGGGAGGGAGGGAGGGAGCAGAGCTCTGGGAGCCATGGAGAAAGGCGTGGGGGTGTCCCTCATCGTGGCAGCCCCCAGCAGCCCCACCCAGCCACCCCAAGGGACACCCAAGCCCCATCTTGGTCCTCTCCCCGTTGGGTGATGCCCTTCCACCCACCCCGGAGGTGCGCTCCTCTCCTGCGGGGGGGGATGCCCAGCGCTCGCCTGGCTAGAGAAGCACCGGGGGGGGGGGGGGGGGGGGGGGGGGGGTGTGTGACTGGGGGCATCTGAGCTTCCCAGTTACAAGGGCGTAATTAGTGCACCATTAATAACCACTTTGGCTCTGCTAACCAACTGTGGCGAGGCCCCCACCCCGCTTTAGCACAGGCTTCCTGATGCCAACGCCTCCCCGAGCCACTGGGTAAAGCGACGCCTGGCAAAAAACCACCACCACCTCAAAAACAACCCACACCACATCCCCCACTCCCCACCCACCCCTTCTCCCCCCATCACAGCCATGGGGCAAACTCCCACCACCACCACCCCCCAATCTCAGCTCGGCCGTGACCCCCCGAGACACTGGAAAGAGAGCAACGGAGAGCGAGCTCAGGCTCGTGTGAGCTGCAGAGATTTCTCTTTTTCTTGTGATGATGTTGTCGTTGGGTGGGGTTTGGTTGTTTTTTTTCACGGAACACTTTGCAGTAGAGGACAAAAATATGGTGTCACAGCCCCTGGGGCCACACTGGCACCGCCACCTCACACTGCCCCCCCCAGCTCTTGTCCATCCTCTTCCCAGCGGCTTTCACCACTTTCCTTGCTTGGTTTTGTTTTGTGTTTTTTTTTTTTTTTCTTACAACCTTTTTTTATATTTGGGTTGGGTTTTTTTTCCCTTTTTTTTTTTCACCTTTCTTCCCCCCCCTTTTTTCTCTTTCTCCTTTGTTCTTTTCTCCTTTTTTCTTTTGCTTTTTTTCTTTTCCCCCTTTCTTTTTCTTTCCACCACTTTTTTTTCACCTTTTTTTTTCCTCCTTTTTAACATTTCTCAAGCTTTCTCCAAAGGAACAGCCCCTGGCTCTCAGCTAGCCAAAGAAGACTACGGAAGAGCATTGGCACCCGTGGGAGTGGTTTCCTTCTCCTGCTTCACACTCGGTTGAGATCGTTTTTTCCAACTCGTCTTTTTATTTTTTTAACAAATTAAACACAAAAAAAAGCTCCAAGTATCAGTTTTACAAGGCACACAAAATCTCTAGAAGGGAAACACAAACGCAAGGTGCTGAGGTATGAAAACCTGAGGTGTTTTTTTCTGTGTGGATGTGTGTGTGTCATCTGGGGTTGGGGGTTGTGTGTGCTTTATTTTTGAAATTTAAAACAAATAATAATTTTGCTAGTTTTTTTTTTTTGTTTTTTTTTTTTTTTTTTCCCCAGCCCTGGGCTGACAACCTCTTGGAAATCCGGTGTTTCCCCCGTCGTGGTTTGGCCTCAGCCGGCAACAAAGAACCACGCGGCCGCTCGCTCCACTCCCGCAGCCGGGGGCAAAATCGGAAGAAAAAGGCAAAAAACTCGCGGGTTGAGATAAAGGCAGTTTAAGAGAAGAGCAACGGGAAGGGCAAACAATCCCAATAACAGCGGTAAAGGAATAGACGGACGCGATGACAGCGCCTCCGCGCACCGACCGGCCCCGCACCGCCGCAGCCCGCTCCCAGCCGCGACTTCCCGCCCCCTCCCCCGGCGAGCTCCCCCCAGCCCCGGGCATGGCTCACAGGGGATGGGATACCTGTGTCCCTGCCGGCTCCTCGAGGAAATTAACCCCATCCCCGCCGGAACCAGGACACCCCCCGCCCCTCTTTCCCCCCTTCTCTCCTGCAACCCGCATCTTTCAGCCGCGTCGGGGCGGTGATGGAGAGCGAAGGGACAGAGGGACAGCCGGGACAGGGGGACGCAGCAGATGCCAACCCCAGTTTGGGACTCAGGGAAGCAAAGAGGAAAGGGCGCGTGAAAGAGAAATGCCTCTTTGAGGAGACGGGATCCCTTCTCTTGGCTCATACAGGCACTGCTCTTCTCAAAGCCCTTAAGAAATCGCTTTTTAACGCTCCTTTAATTATTATGGGGGGTTTCACCCCCTGCTGGCAATCCTACATCCCTGCTCTACCGGGCATTAGAGAACCACTGGACTAGTTCCTGTCCTTGAACCTCGAGAAAAGCCGGCTTTGGCTAAAAACCAAACATCCTCCTCCCGCCCCCACTCCCTCTGAAAAAAAAAAAAAAAATTAAAATCCTTACAAAACTGAAAAATCCTCCGGCTCCTCCGGCTGTGCCTGAGGTGAAAAACAGGTGGCTTTTAGTAAATTAAAAATAATAAAAAAAAATACTAAAAACTCTCTCTCTCTCTGCCTCTGTTAGTCCAACTAAAGGGATAGCGTCGGGAGGCGAGGGAGGAGGAAGGGGGAGGCTGTGGGATGGAGAGAGCCCTCCCCGTACCCCTCGGCTGTGCATCCTCGCAGCGCCGCGGGGAATGGGGGGCTGTGTGTTTGGGGGGGTCTTTGGTTTGCTCCCCTGACCTGCTGGGGGTGGAGGAGGAGGGCTTGGGAGGGGGGGGGTGGATATCCGGCAGTGGGGTTATATTCATTGGGCGGTGCTGGGCATCATTGCGGGAGCCTCCCTTGCTGTGCTGCGAGGCCGGGGCTCCCGGAGCGTGTTTCTGCTCCTGCTGCTTCACCTGCTGGAGCATTTCCCTCATCTTGCGCTGTGCAGTCTTGGGGAGGAGAGGGGAAAAGCAAGAGGTGGGGGTCAGGGCACCGCTTCTCCCCCCACCACCCACTCCCGAGCCCCCACCGAGCATCTTGCTGCTCCCAACTTGTCACTCTGGACAAGCCATAATTAATTCTGGGGGCGGTTATGGGTGTTGTTTTTTGTTTTGTTTTGGGTTTTTTTTTTGTTTTTTGTTTTTTTTTTTTTTTTTTAACTTGTGCTTCCTCCATTGCTCCTCAAGAGCACCTGAATTTTTCTGGGGGGCTGCGATCCTGCTCGAGTGGACAGGAGACAAGGTAATGGAAAAATGCACCCAGGTGGGATGCGGGTGGCTTTGCCTGCACAGAGGAGTCCATTCACACCCTGGGTGCTACTCTACACGGTATTCAAAACACCCATTTTTAGCTCAATCGAGCCAATCTTCAATTTCAGTTCTCACACAGCCGGGGGGAGCTACCGAAACACCTTCAGTGCATCTTGGGGACACAGGGACCTCCCAAAAGAAGAGTGGCAGGGTGCTTGGGTGCTGCTGGGCTCAGCAAGCCCCACGCCTTTCCTCGGTGGATGAAAGCGGCCGGGGAGGATCGGGTAAAGCCGCGGCCAAACTGTACCTGACTGGCAAAGAAATGCCCAATGACTTTAACGATGACCTCCTCGTTCTTGTCCGGGGTTTGGTCTCGTGGCACAAGGACTTCCGCGCTGGTTAAGTTTTACAGTTTGTTCACCTGGAGCGAACCACAAGAGGCTTCTGTTGTGGAAGAGCCAAAATCCTCCACTGCCACAGTCACGACAGCACCAGGCACCCTGTGTGTCTCCCCCTTCCTTGGGACCAACGAGAACCACCACCAGAACATGGGGGCTGAGGGTCAAGACATCGCTGAGACCACTGAGCACCCGGGATTTGTCCCCCTGGGGTGGGCAGGGGTGATGGGTGATTCCCAACTTTGCATGCCCGGGGCACCACCCCTCACCGTTTTGCCACCTTTGCCTGTCACGTGGCCGGCGGCGAAGGAAGGCACCTTGATGTGGACTTCAAGCTTCACTTCTTCTTTCAGGTTAAAGAAGTTATCCTCTTTCAGCTTCCCAAATATTCACCCCTGGGCCTGGGGAGGAGACGGACAGGAAGGAAAACCATCAGGCAGCGCCCGCTGTGCCCCTCCATCCCCAAAGCTGATGATGTCCCCACGTCCAGCAGCATCAAAACCACTGTACCCAGCAAAGAGCATCCCCTGGTGCTGAGGGAGGCCAAGCCAGGCTGGCAGCACAGTGGTGACCACAGGGATGCTCTCGACTTGTCCCTTACTGTCTCCCCCACCCACAGCCCCCACCCAGCGCACCTTGAACTGAGCCTTGGGCGGCCCCGTGATGATGACCATCCGCTCACTGGCCTTGGGACCTTCTGACGGGGCGATCTGGGGAGGGATGGGGGAGAGGGAGCATGAGCGCGGCCCCCACTTCAGCAAGACCTTCCCTCGGTGGGATGTCCCCCCCCAGCGCAGGGCAACCCCACCATGCAGGAGCATCCCCTCCCACCCAAGCCGGGTTGATAACCAGGGTGCTGCAGGCCTGGCCTTCTACTAACGACAGGACGGAGAGGTGGGCACATGCCAACCTCATGAAGTTCAACCAGGCCCAGTGCAAGGTCCTGCACCTGGGTCGGGGCAATCCAAGCACAAATCCAGGCTGGGCGGAGAATGGATGGAGAGCAGCCCTGAGGAGAAGGACCTGGGGGTGCTGACTGATGAGAAGCTCAACATGAGATGGCAATGCGTGATCACAGCCCAGAAAACCACACATATCCCAGCCTGCATCAGAAGTGTGGCCAGCAGGGTGAAGGATGTGGTTCTGTCACTCTGCTTTGCTCTGGTGATACACCACCTGGAGTACTGCATCCAGCTCTGGAGCCCCCAACATAGGAAAGACATGGACCTGCTGGAGTGGGGCCAGAGGAGGCCACGGAGATGCTGTGAGGGCTGGAGCCCCTCTGCTGGGAGGACAGGCTGAGAGTTGGGGTTGTTCAGCCTGGAGCAGGCGCCGGCCAGGGGGGCTCCTTACAGACCTGAGAGGTACGCCCAGGAGCTCTATGGTGGGAGAGAAAATGAGAGTCAGTGATGGCCCCAGCATGCCAGACCTTTCCCCGCCACCCCCAGCCCGACGCAGAGCAGCGTGCCACCACTGTGAGCCCGGCAGGGACACGGGGACAACCCTTCAAGCCCTGAAACCCTGGGGTGATGTGCAGCCCCATCCCAGCGCGATGGGGCTGGGAGGCGGATGGGGGGTCCCAGTTACTCCCAGTCCCTCCCCACTGCCACGTTTCCACCCATGTCTTGCCTTTGTAGGGGAAAACCAGGACACAACTCTCTCCCGCTCTGCGTTCCAGCAAGTGCAACCAGATGCTACCTGCAAACCACCATTTCTCATGTGGAGAAGGAGCAGACCCAGCTCCCCTGCCCAGGCTGGACGCCACTCTCGCTCCCAGCCCTCTAGTTAAACCCGCTGTGCCGAGGTTGTGCTCCCTCTCACATTGAGCCCACACTCCCCGTGTCCACCCTCTGCTTCTGGCCACAGGCTGCTCCATGGCTCCTACACCAACATGTCCTTTCCTGCCCAGCCACTCCTCAACGCCAGCGTGGACACCGCACCTCCTCACTTCCCTCCCTTCACTCATTCCTTCTCCTCCATCCTTGCCAGGTCTCTACAGCTCCACAGTTGAAGCTACAGCCACCGTCCCCAGGTCCTGCTGAGGATGCAGTCAGAAATGACCACTTCACGGTGTGAAACATGAAGTACTTGGGTGGAAGGAGCAGAGGCCTCACCAGGGTGGCTTCAAAAAGGTCCCACAAAGCTTTGGGGTGAAGGATGTCCCACCAAAGGCTGCCCTTTGGGACACCTGCCCAGCTCTTCTCCAGCACACCAACAAACGCTCAACCAGACGGTTCCCCAAGGCCGCGCTTGCTCGGGCCATCGCTGCAGGCAGAGCATCCTCCCGCACAGCCAGACCAACCGACCCTTCTCAGTGCCCTCCGGGGCCACCGCGCACATCACACTCACATGCCCCTCCGCACCACCAGCCTGGCACTCACCCTTCTCCTCCGACCGCTCTGCTGCTGGTGTTGCCAGGAGAAGAAAACAGCACACGTAAACACGACGCTAGAGAAAATTTTAGGGGAGTTCCAGGCAGAACCCGCAGTACGAATCTTGCAATATGTAAATGATCTGTTGGTATTGGGAGAGAGGGAGCAAAAAGTCAGAAAGAGACATCGATATGTTTGCTGAATGGTTTTTTTTGGAGAACAAGAGTTAAGAGTCTCAACAACACAACTGCAGTTTGTACAAAAAGAAGTAAAGTATTTAAGGCATCTAATTAACAAAAGAAAAAGAAAAATCAATCCAGAACGAATTACAGCATTAAGTGTCCCAAGAACGAAATGTGAAATAAATAATATTTTAAGGTTACTAGAGTACTGTAAATTATGGGTTAAAGGATACACTCAATTAGTAAAATTTCTGTATGACAAACTTGTAAAAGACAGTCCAATACAGCGGACAGAAGACAAACAAGAGCAATTTAAAGAATTGAAGCAGAAGTTAATAGAAGCCCCGGGTTTAGCCCTCCCCTCCCTAGAAAAAAAAAAAACAAAGAATTTCACCTTCTTCTAAACACGGAAGAAGGGATAGCGCATGGAGTTGTAATGCAGGAACGGGGCGGAGAAAGGAAACCGGTGGCATACCTATCCAAAATTAATGGACCCGGTATGTTGGGGGTGGCCCACATGCATACAGGCAGTAGTGGCCACAGCAATATTAGTAGAAAAAAGCCAAAAATTAACCTCTAGAAGAACCCTAATCATACATACCCCCCACACACTGTAAGAACTATATTATCTCAAAAGTCTGGCCGGTGGTTAACAGATTCCAGAACTTTGAAGTACGAAAACATTTTAATAGAAAAGAATGATTTGACCCTCGTAGTAGACGGAAACCTGAATCCTTCACAATTCCTGTAGGGACAGGCAAGTGGGGAGCCGCACCATGATTGATTAGATTTTATAAATTACCAAACCAGGATAAGAGAAGACCTAATAAACACACCAATGCCCTATGTAAAAAAAAAAAACAAAAAACAAAAAAACAAAAACCAAAAAACCAAACCCAAAAAACTATCCAACAACTTTTTATAGATGGTTCCTCCTGATGTATAGATGGAAAGAGAGCAAGTAGTTATGTCATTGAAGCAACAAAAGGCGGGAGGGGGAGGGGGAGGGGGAGGGAAGGGAAGGGCCATTTTGAATGGGAGGAGAGGGAAAGGGGGGGGCGAGAGAGGAAGAGAGGATGGTTGGGGGTGCGGGAGCGACTGTGTGAGGGGGGAGTGAGGGGAATGGGTGTTTGTGAGGGGGGAATGGGTTTTCGTGAGTGGGAGAGGCGAAGGAGAGGAGGTTTGCAGGGCTGTGAGGTGCCTGTGAGAGAGGAGGCCCCGGAGGGAGGTGAGTGGAAAGGGCTGTGTGTGAAAAGAAAAGCTTTAAGGACAGGCTGGGCTGGGGAAAGGCGGTGGGCCCCGAGGGAGGGCTTGGGGAGCGGGGCTAGAAGCGTGGGTTTGGGGCAAAACTCTGGGAAAGAAACTGCAGGACAGGGCCAATCTGAGTATACAGTTTTAGCGAAGCTTCAAGCAAAGGGTGACCAAAGGTGCCTCTTGTCCTTTTGTGGGCGGGTTTTGTCTAAGTTATTCATGCGAGTGGATTTTTGCCACACGGGATGGGAACGTTCGCTTCCCGGGATAGCTGATGCCCCTGGATAACCACTGCCCGCGAAGCACTGCGAAACCCCGTGTTCAAAAATGAGAACAAAGGCCGTGTTTTGCCTCTCAGAAGGATCTCTAAGCACCGTCTCCACGTTATTTTCAGTACCTTTCTGGTTGTTTTCTTTGCCCCCATCCCCGTGATGTCCGTCGGGGGGGCTGGCGGAGCTCCGCAGGCGGCTGTCCGGCTCATTTTGGGGAAGGCTGGGCTGGTTTCGGGGGGTCCCGGCGCATTTGGGGAAGCGCTGGGCTGGTTTCGGCCTCGCACTGCCCGAGGCGGAGAGAAGCGGTGGTGCGGTGATGAGGGCGGGGGCGGTGCTGGGGGGCGTGGCCCGGGTTTGCCCTTCGGCGCATGCGCGGTTGGGCGGACGCGAAGGGGAGCACTTCCGGTGTGCGGCGGCGGTCGGCAGCTGCGATGGTCGGTACCGGGGGAGACGGTACCCGGTCGGACCGGGGCCGAGGGGGGCGGAAGCGGAAGCGGGAGCGTGCGCGGGCGGGGCGGCGGCGGCGGCAGCAGCGGCAGCGGCAGGAGCGGAGGTGTCCAGGGCCAGTTCGGGGGATTTGTGGGGTGGCGGGACCGGGCTGGGGGGCTCGGGGGGTGGTCTGGGCCTGTTTGGGAGGGGCAGAGCTGACTGGGGGGTCCCCGGAGGGAACAGGGCCGATTCAGGCCCCCCGTCCCCCGCTGCCCCCCCTCACCCCCCGCTCGCTCCCCGCAGGTGGCGGCAGCCCCGGCCGCAGCGCAGGGTGCCCGGGGCCGGCCTGGCCGGGCGCTTGGCTCCGCTCTGGGCTCCGCTCTCAGCTCCCCCGCCCCCGGCAGGTCAGCCCGGCCGTGCCCCCTTCGCCCGCCTCCAGCCCACGGCCGAGCCCCCCCAGGTACCCCCGAGATGGGTCGGGGGGTGTCATCGCTGGGCCCCCTGAAGCGGGGGTGGGTGGTGGGCACGGGCATTGCTGGGAGCCCGTGGGCAGCCCTGGGACCCCCTTAAAGCCCACGGAGACCCCCGGGGCCCCCTTGTCTCCCCCGGAGCCGACGGGGAGCCGTAGCTGTGGAGTCAGCTTAAGGACTCTGCCCTAAGGACTGCTGCTTTTTGGAGCTTTGGGGGGGAGGCAGGGTTGTCGGTGTGGGGAGTGGAGATGTGTGGGAGGAGTCCCGTGTCTTTGGGGAGCTTTGGGGGTGTTGGGCAGATTTGGGGGAGTGGGGGAGGGGTCCCCTCACTTGGAGCTCCCTGGTGACTGTGGGAGGCAGCGGGCGAAGGGGGAAGGCAATAGAGTGAGTTGCTGTATTTCAGTCCTTGGTTGAGAGTCAGCGACTCTGCTCCCTTGCTGCTCAGCAGACTATTGGCTCCGTGGGGCTCTTTCTCCAGGCAGGCTACGACTACAGAAATGGCCCCACTTCCTCGTAAGAGTTGTTAGCGGTGACATCTCCTGGGAACGTACTGCCTGACGTTGGATAGACCTGGCACCACGCAGCAGCTCAGAGCTCCAGAGCGTATGCTTGCACGCTCAGTTCCGTTCCCTGCCTGGGAACCCACTCTTTCTCCGTCCCTGCTGGCAGCTCCTGTGGAGGCTCCTGGCTGAGGACCAGCCCCAGTTTCCCCACTGCCCCACCAGCAGCCATGGGAGAGCGGGGGTGTCCTGAGTGTGTGAGCACCACTGGCTCTGTTGCTGCACTGGGCCAGGGCTCCAGGAAGTGGTAGAGGGATCTCTGGGGAGAGGAGCTGCTCCTCAACAGGCTGCTGCAGTCCTCCGAGTTGGCCAGCGAGCACAGGCTGCAGGGGCTCTTGGGGTGGCCCTCGGGGGGCCCAGGAGCCCGGGGGGTGCCTGGACCAGAAGGAGCTGTCCCCACTGATAGGACCTATAGGTGGCAGAGGAGGGCAGGGGGACCTGGGGGCTTGGGGGGGGGCAGGGGGTAGAGAGAGGCATCACTGCTTCGATGGTATACGGTTGGCAGGGAGCCCAGTGGGTGCTGCCTCCTCGGTTGCCCTGCAGAGGAGGAGAGAGAAGAGAGCCCGCTATACCCTGTCTCCTCTATCGGGGCCCGTGGGCAGCACCCCCTCCTCAGCAGGCGGGCATGGCTGCCCAGCGCAGGCAGGGCAGGGCACAGGCTGAGGGTCTGGGGCAGGATCTGGGGGTCTCCCCCACACTCCCTGCTTCTCCTGTGTCGACTTGAGCTCCGTTCCTTCATCTGCTAGCCGAGAAGCTGCTGAGGGAGGGGACGGAGTCCTCCTCCCATCCCGCGGCTGGGGCTGTGCCCCCCTCAGTGCCCGACCCAGTGGGACAGGCTGGCACTGCTGGCACCCACCAACCTGTGGGGGGGTGGTGTCGGAGGAGGTGGGTGGGCTGGAGAAAGGGAGGAAGCACCTCTTGAAACCAGCTCGGCCCTCTCCAGCCACAAAACCCTCCCCAGAGGCACCAGAGGGGACCCCCAGATCCTTGAAAAACTGTCCCAGACTCCCTCTGGCCTGCAAGAGTCCCCCCCAGGACCCCGTAAGGGCAGCCCAGGACCCCTTACGGACACCCCAGTGGTGTCCCAAATCTGGGTTCTTTACCTGCTGGGCAAGCCAGTAACACACTGTGTGGGAGCAGCCAGCCAAGCCGGTTTCAGAGCACCAGAGGTGAGAGGCAGGGAGCTGCCATCCCACTCAGCTCCATCCCCGCCGTGCCTTGGCTGTGCAGAGAGAACTTGGGGGAGCTGCAAAACAGCTCAGCCCGGGCTTATCTCAAGATGGCACAGAACAACCAAAACCAAATGGCCCTTAACAAACAAAATGCCCCGAGTCCCATCCCACCACTCTTCCCATGACAGTAAGCGCCGGACATCACAAATTGGCAACAGAGAATTGGCCCCTAGGAGATCCGTCTCCCCCATCCAGGACGCTGTACAGGGTAACTTCCCCGGGATGGAGCGACCTCACCTGAGAGAGAGAGGGTAAGTGACTAAGAAACATCCGTACGGTATAGGGCATGCGATTGAGTTTGTGACTGGTGCACTCTTCTAAGGTATTAATATCTAGCGCCCTTGTGGGTTGTGTTGCTACTTGTCGGGGGCATTTGTAGCTCGCAATAGTGGATCCCGCTAATTGCTTCTAAACCGCAATAGTGTAATCGCCATCGCGCACACAGAACTTGCAATAGTGACGTATTGGGCCCGTGACCGAAGTCCAAAGAAATTGTTAATTTGAACCTCTCAGTGAAGCCCTTTTTCCCGTTTCGTCACACTCCCCGAGCCACTGGGTAAAGCGACACCTGGCAAAAAAAACACCACCACCTCAAAAAAACCACCACCACCCCAAAAAAAACCCACACGACACCACCCACTCCCACCTACCCCTTCTCCCCCCATCACAGCCATGGGGCAAACTCCCACCACCACCACCCCCCAATCTCAGCTCGGCTGTGACCCCCCGAAGACACTGGAACGAGAGCAACGGAGAGCAAGCTCAGGCTCTTGTGAGTTTGGTTTTTGATGTTGTCGTTGGGTGGGTTTTGGTTGTTTTTTTCACAGAACACTTTGCAGTGTGGTGTCACAGCCCCCGGGGCCGGCGCTGGCACCGCCCCCTCACCCCCGGCTCTCGTCCCTCGTCTTGCCCGAGGGCTTTCACCCCTTTCCTTGCTTGGTTTGGTTGTTTGTTTTTTCCTTTCTACCTTTCTTTTTTTTTTTATATTTGGGGGTTTTGTTTCCTTTTCCTTTTTTTTTCTCTTCCCCCCCCCCTTTTTTTCCTTTTCCCTTTTTTTCCGCTTCCCCCTTTTTTCTTCCCCCCCTTTATCTCTTTTTCTCTTTGTTCTTCTTTCCCCTCTTTTTTTTTCTCCCCCCATTTTTTTCTTTTGTTTTTTTTTTTTCTTTTTCTCTTTTTAAACATCTCTCAAGCTTTCTCCGAAGGAACGGCCCCTGGCTCTCAGCCAGCAGGAGACTATGGAAGAGCTCTGGCACCCATGGGATTGCTTTCCTTCTCCCGCCTCGCACTCAGTAGAGAGCGTGTTTTCCAACTCTTTTTTTTTTTTTTTTTATTAAGAAAATAAACAAAAATAATGCTCCAGCTATCAGTGTTACAAGGCACACAAAATTTCTAAAAGGGAAACAGAAGCGCAATGTGCTGAGGTACGAAAACCTGAGGTAGTTTTTGTGTGTGGATGTGTGTGTGTCACCTGGGATTGGGGGTTGTGTGTGTGTTACTTTTGAAATTAAAAAAAAATAATAATTTTGCTAGTGTTTTGTTTTTTTTTTTTTCCCCCAGCCCTGGGCTAACAACCTGTTGGAAATCTGGCTCTTCCCCCTTTCTCTCTTTGCAACCGGGATCTTTCCCCAAAGCATTTATATCCAAGCACGGCCATTCCTTTAACCTCTAGAAAAGCCGGCTTGTGCTAAAAAACAAACACCCCCTCTGCCCCTGCCCCCACCCGCTCTGAAATTAATTAAATAAATAAATAATTAAAATCCTTACAAAACTTAAAAATCACCGTTAGTTTCGTTAGCGTTACATTAATTCTAAAAACTGATGAGCCGCTGCGCTGCGCGACGCAGCCCAACCTCCCCCCCTCAACGCTGGGCGAGCTCCTCTGGCCATGTCTGGGATGAAAAACCGGTGGCTTTTAGGAAATAAAAAAATAATAAAAAACAGAATAATAAAACCTCTCTGTCCCTGTCTCTGTCTCTCTGCCTGTGTTAGTCCAACTAAAGGGATAGCGTCGGGAGGCGAGGGAGGAGGAAGGGGGAGGCTGTGGGATGGAGAGAGCCCTCCCCGTACCCCTCGGCTGTGCATCCTCGCAGCGCCGCGGGGAATGGGGGGCTGTGTGTTTGGGGGGGTCTTTGGTTTGCACAGGGTGGCTGTGGTGGGGCCTCAGCCCCATCCTTACAGTGCTGGGGAGCACGGGGCTACCAGGCACAGGGTCCCTCCCCCAGTGAGGTGCTTTGGTGCGTTGAGGTGTTAGATGGGGTGGCACCAGCCCATGCCTGCCCCGGGAGGGGGGACACCACCTCTCCGGTGGCACTGGATGGGTGGGAGGGAGGGAGGGAGCAGAGCTGTGGGAGCCATGGAGAAAGGCGTGGGGGTGTCCCTCATCGTGGCAGCCCCCAGCAGCCCTACCCCGCCACACGGCCACCCCAAGGGACACCCAAGCCCCATCTTGGTCCTCTCCCTGTTGGGTGATGCCCTTCCACCCACCCCAGAGTTGCGCTCCTCTCCTGTGGGGGGGGACGCCCAGCGCTCGCCTGGCTAGAGAAGCACCGGGGGGGGGGGTTGTTTAGGGGGCATCTGAGCTTCCCCATTACACGGGCCTAATTACTGTGCCGTTAATAACCATTAGTAACCACTTTGGCTCTGCTAACCAACTGCAGCGAGGCCCCCACCCCGCTTTAGCACAGGCTTCCTGATGCCAACGCCTCCCCGAGCCACTGGGTAAAGCTGCGCCTGGCAAAAAAACACCACCCCCCAAAAAACCCCCACAGCACATCCCCCACTCCCCACCCACCCCTTCTCCCCCCATCACAGCCATGGGGCAAACTCCCACCACCACCACCCCCAATCTCAGCTCGGCCGTGACCCCCCCGAGACACTGGAAAGAGAGCAACGGAGAGCGAGCTCAGGCTCGTGTGAGTTGGAGAGATTTCTCTTTGGGTTTTGATGTTGTCGGTGGGTGGGATTTGGTTGGTTGTTTTTCACAGAACTCTTTGCAGTAAAAGACAAAAACGTGGTGTCGCAGCCCCCGGGGCCGGCGCTGGCACCGCTACCTCCCCCCAAGCCCCCCCCTCCCCCGGCTCCTGTCCCTCCTCCTGCCCGGCGGCTGTTCCCACTTTCCATCCTTGGTTTGTTCGTTTTTTTTTTTTTTCCTTTCTACCTTTTTTAATATGTGGGGTTTTCTTCTTTCTCCCTTTTGTTTTTTGCTTCCCCCTCCTTTTTTCTCTTTTTCCCCTTTTTTCTTTTTCCCTTTTTTTTGCTTCCCCCCCCCCCTTTTTCTCTGTTTCCACCTTTTCCCCCGTTTTCACTTTTCTCCTTTTTTCACTTTTTTCCCCTTTTTTTCTCTTTCCCCCCTTTTTTCTTTTCCCACAATTTCCCCCCCCCCCCCCCCTTTTTTTTTTTCCCCTCTTTTTAAACAAGCTCTCTCCCGAAGGAGCGGCCCCTGGCTCTCCGCTGGCAGAAGAACCTACGGAAGAGCTCTGGCACTGACACGGGCAGGAACATCCACTCACACATCGCAACACAGCAGTTAGTTTGGCAACACCCCCACCCCCTGTCACAAGTGAGACCTGCACAGACAAAAGGCTCCTGAGTGAGGGCACTGGGGCAGCCCCACCTTAGAAGCAGCAGAGGAGCAGAGCCATCCGGAGCCATCAAGAGCACAGGAAGGGCTATTCAGGGCCTCATTGTCTGCGCCGAGTGACCGTCTGCTGAGAACCGCTCTGGCGGCTCAGAGCTCAGCCCCAGCAGCAGTCTGGAGCCAACGGGGAAAAGTACACTGGGAGGAAGACTGGCAGCCTTCCTCCACAACGCCCCGGAGAGAATGACCACAGTGGTGCCTATCCCCATCGCTTTTCCAACTCGTTTTTTTTTTTATTAAAAAATTAAAAAAAAATAATACTCCAACTCTCAGGTTTACACGGCACACAAAATCTCTAAAAGGGAGACACAAGCGTGAGGTGCTGAGGTACCCAAACCTGCCCACGTTAGTCCAACGAAAGGGATAGCGTCGGGAGGCGAGGGAGGAGGAAGGGGGAGGCTGTGGGATGGAGAGAGCCCTCCCCGTACCCCTCGGCTGTGCATCCTCGCAGCGCCGCGGGGAATGGGGGGCTGTGTGTTTGGGGGGGTCTTTGGTTTGCTCCCCTGACCTGCTGGGGGGGGGGGGAGGAGGGTTTGGGAGGGGGGGGATGTCCGGCGGCGGGGTTACATTCATCGGGTGGTGCTGGGCAGCACGGCAGGAGCTTCCCTTGCTGTGCTGCGAGGCCGGGGCTCCCAGAGCGTGTTTCTGCTCCTGCTGCTTCACCTGCTGGACCATTTCCCTCACCTTGCGCTGTGCAATCTTGGGGAGGAGAGGGGAAAAGCAAGAGGTGGGGGTCAGGACACAGCTTCTCCCCCCACCACCCACACCCGAGCTGCCACCGAGCATCTTTTCAACTTTTCACTCCAGACAAGCTGTAACTAATTTCAAGTTTGTTTTTTTGGTTTGTTTTGTTTTTACTTTTTTTTTTTTTTTTTTTTTTTAACTTGTGCTTCCTACATCGCTCCTCAAGAGCGCCTGAATTTTTTTGGGGGGCCGCCCTCCCTCTCGAGTTGACAAGAGACAAGGTTATGGAAGATGCACCCAGGTGGGATGCGCGTGGCTTTGCCCGCACCAAGGAGGCCATTCACACCCTGGGTGCTGCTCTGCACAGCATCCAAAACACCCATTTTTAGATCAGTCAAGTCAATCTTCAATTTCAGCGCTCACACAGCCAGGGGGAGCTGATGAAACACCTTCAGTGCCTCTTTTGGGTGGTCCCTGTGCCCCCAAGAAGAGCGGCAGGGTGCTCGGGTGGTGCTGGGCTCAGCCACCCCGCGCCTTTCCTCGGTGGATGAAAGCGGCTGGGGAATATGGGGTAAAGCCATGGCCAAACCGTACCTGACTGGCAAAGAAATGCCCAATGATTTTAACGATGACCTCCTCGTTCTCGTCTGGGGTTTGGTCTCATGGCAAAAGGACTTCCGCACTGGTTAAGTTTTGCAGTTCATTCACCTGGAGCGAACCACAGCAGGCTTCTGTTGTGGAAGAGCCAAAATCCTCTGCTGCTGGTGTCACCATGGCACCAGGCACCCTGTGTGTGTGTCTCCCTTCCTTGGGACCAACGAGAACCACCACCCGGACATGGGGGCTGAGGGTCAAGACATCGCTGAGACCACTGAGCACCCGGGATTTGTCCCCCTGGGGTGGGCAGGGGTGACGGCTGATGCCCAACTCTGCGTCCCCGGGGCAAAGGGGGGGGGGCACCCATGCACACACCCCCCCCCCCCCCCCCGACTGTCTTGCCACCTTTGCCTATCACACAGCTGGAGGCAAAGGAAGGCACCTTGATGTGGGCTTCAAGCTTCACTTCTTTTGGGTTAAAGAAGTTATCCTCTTTCAGCTTCCCAAATATTCACCCCTGGGCCTGGGGAGGAGACGGACAGAAGGAAAACCATCAGGCAGCACCCGCTGTGCCTCTCCATCCGCAGAGGGGATGATGTCCCCATGTCCAGCAGCATCAAAACCACGGTACCCAGCAAAGAGCTCCCCCGGCGCTGAGGGAGGCCAAGCCAGGCTGCCAGCACAGTGGTGACCACAGAGACGCTCTCATCTTGTCACTTAGTGTCCCCCCCACCCACAGCCCCCACCCAGCGCACCCTGAACTGAGCCTCGGGCAGCCCCGTGATGATAACTATCCGCTCGCTGGCCTCGGGACCTTCTGCCAGGGTGATCTGGGGAGGGATGGGGGAGAAGGAGCATGAGCACAGTGCCCACTTTGGCAAGACCTTCCCTCCGTGGGATGTCCCCCCCACAACGCAGGGCAACCTCTCCATACAGGAGCATCCCCTCCCACCTGAGCCGGGGTGATAACTGGGGTGCTGCAGGCCTGGCCTTCTACTAACGACAGGCCGGAGAGGTGGGCACATGCCAACCTCATGAAGTTCAACCAGGCCAAGTGCAAGCTCCTGCACCTGGGTCGGGGCAATCCCCAGCACAAATCCAGGCTGGGCGGAGAATGGATGGAGAGCAGCCCTGGGGAGAAGGACCTGGGGGTGCTGATTGATGAGAAGCTCAACATGAGCCGGCAACACGCGATCACAGCTCAGAAAGCCACCCGTATCCTGGGCTGCATCAGAAGAAGTGTGGCCAGCAGGGCGAGGGAGGGGATTCTGCCTCTCGGCTGCACTCTGGGGACACCTCTCTGCAGTGCTGCCTCCAGCTCAGGCGGTTCCAACAGCAGCAGGACACAGACTTGGTGGAGTGGGGCCAGAGGAGGCCCTGGAGATGCTGTGAGGGCTGGAGCCCCTCTGCTGGGAGCACAGGCTGAGAGAGTTGGGGGGTTCAGCCCGGAGAAGAGAAGGCTCCAGGGACACCTTAGAGCCCCTTCCAGTCCCTAAACGGCTACAGGAGAACGGGGGAGGGACTTTTTACAAGGGCATGGAGTGATAGGACGACAGGGAATGGCTTCAAACTGGAAGAGGGGAGATTGAGATGAGATATCAGGAAGAAATTTTTCATTGTGAGGGTGGTAAATCACTGGCCCAGGTTGCCCAGAGAAGTTGTGGCTTCCCCATCCCTGGAGGTGTTCAAGGCCAGGTTGGTCGGGGTTTCGAGCAACCTAGGGTGGTGGGAGGTGTCCCTGACCAGGGCAGCAGGGTGGACTGGATGGTCTTCAAGGTCTCTGTCAACCCATTCTATGATAATTTGGAGAGCAACACCGCAACCCGCAGACTCCCATTCCCTGCCCTCAGCAGTGGGGAGGGGAAACTGAGGCACAAAGCACAGGACCAGCCCCGCAGCACCTTCCTAACCTTGGTGGAGGCAACGCAAACCGCACCAGCTGCTTGATGTGCTGCCCCTTCTTCCCGATGATGGCCCCCACCCCCTGCGTCCCAATGAACAGGTTCACAGCCTCTTGCTCCAGCAGCTGTGGGGGCACAGAAGAGCGAGAGGGTCAGGGGACCGGCCGGACAAGGGATAAAGGAGGTGGCTGTCCCCATGCCACCATCCCATGGTAGTAGTTGCCCACCCTCCCAAGGTGCCCAAGCGAAGAAGGGGTGCCAGGCATTTACCGGGTGCTGATGGGGGAAGGTGCCAGCCAGGTGAGCTCCATACAGACCCGAGAGGTATGCTGAGGAGCTCTATGGTGGGAGAGATAATGAGGGTCAGTGACGGCCCCAGCGTGCCAGATCCTTCCCCGCCGCTCCCAGCCCCATGCACAGCAGTGTGACACCAGCATGAGCCCAACAGGGACATGGGGACAACCCTTCAGGCCCTGAACTCCTCCCCTCACAGAGGGTGTGTGCACCCGAGGGTGCATTGGGGTGAGCTGCAGCCCCAACCCAGCGCGATGGGGCTGGGAGGTGGATGGGGGCTCCCAGTTTCTCCCACTCCCTCCCCGCTGCCACGTTTCCACCCGTGTCCTGCCTTTGTAGGGGAAAACCAGGACACAACTCTCTCCTGCTCCGCGTTCCAGCAAGTGCAACCAGATGCTACCTGCAAACCACCATTTCTCAGGGGGAGAAGTAGCAGACAGAGCTCCCCTGCCCAGGCTGAGGGCCGCTCTCGCTCCCAGACCTCCATTTAAACCCCCCACGCCGAGGTTTCGTGCTCCTCCTCGCATTGAGCCCATGCTCCCCGTGTCCACCCTCTGCTTCGGGCCACGGGCTGCTCCACGGCTCCTACACCAACGTGTTCCCTCCTGCCCAGACACTCCTCGACGCCGGGCTGGACACTGCACCTCCTCACTTCCCTCCTTCACCAGGAGCCTCGTTCCTTCTCCTCCATCCTTCCCACGACTCTACAGCTCCACAGATGAAGCTACAGCCACCGATGTGATAAGCTCAGCGCTGTTTGTTCACCAAAACTAGAAACTTACATTGTTACATTGTTTTACAAAAAGGCAATTGCTGAACCTGCTGTTGCAAGATAGCCAGCATCCTGTTGAGCGAGCAAGGCTAAAACTGCAAAGGTCAGGTTATGCAAACAAAGTAGGATGTGAAAAAGACTTGGAGGAGGGGAGGGGGGCTCATGAAGACGAAGAGTACATGATGTGAGGAAGACATGAATCTTTCATCCCTGCGACAACCAGGAGGAAAAGGAAAGCAGGAAACGACCCCCTAGCAACAAGTCGTGTCGTGCAGATGCAGAGTACCTCTCTACCGGAAAAAGCAGAGTATAAAACCAGGGACTTTCAGGAACCGGGCGCCAGCCGTCGGCGGAGTGAGACTCCCGGGCCGCCCTGCGCTGTTTTGCTTGCTGCCACTTGCTAAATAAATATTCCAAATTTTTAATTGACTCTGTCTCGCATCAATTTGTGGGATCAAATTATAACAACCG
The DNA here is from genome assembly GCF_965231255.1 of Vanellus vanellus. Classification (NCBI taxonomy): domain Eukaryota; kingdom Metazoa; phylum Chordata; class Aves; order Charadriiformes; family Charadriidae; genus Vanellus; species Vanellus vanellus. The sequence goes on along the minus strand of NW_028126759.1, from coordinate 467,991 downwards.
ACACCACGTCCTGCTCAGAACATTCGCTCCTCTTACACTTAAAAAACTCTCTGGAAAAGCCTCTCCGCCACGGGGCTGCAGCAACACCCGCACATGTCCACCCCCCGTTAACGACGGGCGAGCACCGCATTGAAAAGCCCCCTTAGGAGCAAGGGCAGGGCGAGGCAGCGCCCCAAGAGCCAGCCAACCCCCCGCACACAGCTCAGCACTCACCACACGCTCGCCGGCCCCCGCAGCAGCGGCTCGAGCGGGGCTGCCCGCGGCCGGCGGTTGGGCGCCGCTCCGTCACAGCCGCTCACCATGGTGGAACGCCGAACGCAGTCCGCGTCCTTCCAGTCGTGCCGCAGCCATGGCGCAGCCGGGTGCAGCGAGCGCAGCTCCGCGCCAGAGGGGCGCAAAGCGCCGTGCGAGCGCGGAGGAAAGGGCTCGGTAAGCCCGGGATTGGCATTCCCTCACCCACCGCGGGCAGAGGAGGCAGGAGGGGGCGCGCGAGAGCCCGCGCCGCCGGGCGGTGCCGCTCGCCTCAGTCCTGCGGGACGCCGGAAAGCTTCTCCGCTCTCGGGGGAGGCCCTCCGCTCTCTGGGAGGCTTCTGGGGGGCCCCTCCGCCTCTGGAGGGCTTCTGGGGGGCCCCCTCCGGCCTCTGGGGGGGCCTCTCCCCGAGGGCAGACAGGCCTCTTCCCCGCCTCCGGGCACCCCCCGCCTCCCGGTGCCCAGCTGCCAGCCGGGGCCCGGCTCGGGGCTTCCGGAGAAGGGCAAGCGCCTCCCCCAGACAGAGCAGGGCCAGGCGGGACGGCGCCGGCCCGGCCCCACCGCAGGGCAGGGGCAGAAGCGGGCCGGGCGGCCGCTAACGGCTCCCTCAGGCAGAGCACAGACGGCGGCGCACCTGCGCGCGCGCACCCACCGCCCCGCCCCTCTCTCCCCCCTCAGCCTCCCCTCCACTAATGGCTGCGGGGGGCCCTCGGCGCCCTCCTCGCCGCCCCCGGCCCCGCCGCCGCGCAAGAGGCCGCCCCCCAGGGCAGCGAGCCGCCCCGCCGCCTCAGGGCCGCCCCCGGGCATCGCCCCGGCGCCCACTCCCCCCTCCGCCTGGGGCCTGCGGGACCCCCGGGGCTCCTTGGCGGGAGCCCGCCCGGCGCCTCGGCCGGGAGCGGCGTTAGTCGCTCTGTCGGCTCGGGTGCAGGGCGGGGTCTTGCTCTGGGGCTCCCCTGGCTCTGGCCTCGGCCCCTCTGCCCGCCCAGAGCCCCCCCTCCGGGGCGGTGGGGCTCGTGGTGGGCCCCGGCAGCCCCGTGCCCCCCCCGCCCTCTCCCAGCCCGGCAGCCCCGTCCTTCCGGCCCTGTGCGGCGGCTGTGGCTCCTGCCGCTGTGGGCTCGCCCCGGGCCGCAGTCAGAGTCGTTCCCCTGTGATGCCGAGATGACTGTGGCTTCCAGATGTTCCCCCCAAATCCGTGGGCAAAGCCACCCCCTCGTTGGCTTTCCGTCTGCACAGCGGGGGCTTGAAAAGGGAAAAAGAGGGGGTGGAGACTTGGAGTGGTGAAGGAGCGGGGAGCAGCTTAGTACAACTTCCCAGGAGAGAATTCCTCTTTTCTCGCCCTCAAACTGATCCTAAACCTCCAAGTGGCTGGTAAAGTAAAAAAGGACAAAACAAGTCTCTCCCAGGTGCCGGGTGCTCTGGTAAAGCTGGAGAAAGCGGCATTTCTGTTCACAGGCAGTTGCCGTAAGTGCCGTCAGGTATTGAAACTGCGCTTCTCTCAGGACGTAGCCTTGAGCCTGGAGAGCAGCTCAGAAGGAGTTAGCTCCTGCGAACAATTGAGCAGGAGGATACAAAGATTTTGCCTTCTCTACTTTTGCCTTCTGAAGTATGAAATATGCTGAGTAAGAATGCATTTTCATGGGAAGATATTTACCTCTAATGCCTACCCCCCGATATTTTCTGCCTGACTTTAATAGCATAGTAATAGCCAATACTCTTGACGTTGTATGAAAGGTGCCGTTAGGGACTTCTTTGTGCTCCTGATACAGAGAGAAGATAGTCCAGAAGCAATGCTATCATCAGGGTTCGGGGGCGTAACAGTTTAAAAGAAATTCCTTTGTGTAAGAATGACCAAAGAATTCTTCAAAGAATCCTTGCCGTCTGTCATGACATTTGGGAGGGCAAATAGAGGCAAAAACCCACCTCGGACCATCCTTTGTGCTCCATTCCCAAAGGAAAAAGTGATTGAAGTGGGTGTATGCACGAGTTGCTTTCCCACCTTTTATTTCCTGTCCTCCTTAGACCTTTCTTTGCAACTCAGTGTAGTGATTTACGAAATGAGATGGCGTAGTAATCTCTGGTGTGCTGCTTTCCCCGAGGAAAGAGGAGAACTTTACATATGAACTTAAGTTTTTGGCGATGGGAACAAATGTAAAAAGTTAGGAAGCATTAACCGAATGAGAAAAAGAGACCTAATATGCTGCAGCGGGATAATTAGCTCTCTGAGAGCGGTCGTTGGCTGGGAGAGGTTGGGGGGTGTTGAGGAGGGGTGCAGTTAGGTGTGTGTGTGCCTGAGATGATCCCAGGGGCGCTTGGAGGGGGGGACCTTTGGGATAGGAAAGGTAACTTTGGAAGTTTGGGCCCTGTGAAGGGAAGTCAGCCTGTTGGGAGCTTCCCTAGGGTTGCAAAACACTGTTGTGTGTGTTCTCTCCTCAGTGTTTGGATACCTGTGGACGATGGTGATGAGAGTCCGCCGAAAAAGAAAACATCAGGTATTGCACATTACAGAAGTATTGAATATGCCTGATTTTCCTGAGGTTTCGTGTCCCTTGGAAAAGTCTGGCTTTTGTGCTCTGGCATTGTTCCTGAAACTGTGGCTTTTCAAGCTGTTCTTTCCTTGTGGCTATCTATGCCTATAGCCAATGGCTTGAGGGTGTACGGTAGGGCTTAGCCCTCTGTATGACGTTCTCTGCGGTGACTGTGGCAGGGCACAGTACTTTTACTGCCAGCAGGAGATAGCCCAGGTCTCTGGCGGTGAGCCCGCGTGTGTCAGCAGAAAGAGTATTTTAAATCAAAGCTGTGTGCTCCCTCCTGGCTGTATTCCCAATGTACCTCTGTTGGTTTTCATCATGTTCTTATATGGCCTGTCTTTGTTTTTTAGATTATGCCATCTCTGAGCGGAAGGAGAAAGCTGAAGAAGTTTCTGCTGTGGTGCAGTTGCCGACCAAGGCAACCAAACGCCCGGCGGCTTCTGTCAGCGAAGATGCTCCATTCCCAGAGTCTGCGGAAGAGGTTAGTGACAGGTTTGATATATTATGATCTGTGCAAGGTGCAAGAGCAAGCGGCTCTCCCTACTGCATCTTGAGGTTGAGCCTGCTCTGAGCCTGTACAGCTGTAGGTGGTTCTTTTCCATTTCTAGCAGGCAGCTCTAATGTGGGCTGGGTTTGCCTTACTCAAGTCTGCATCCTCTGCTCCGGCACTGGCAGCTGCGGAAGGAGCAAAATGTGTGTTGTCTTCCAGATACTTGACACTTGTTCAAGTTTATAGTTTTAGTGTGTTTGTAAACTGTTATTCTCTTTCTCGAGCTTGCAGTTAAGGCATCAAAATACACTACCTTACAAGAAAAACTGCATACTTCCTGTGGATAGACCTCTTTCTGCTCATTATCCACCAGTCCATGAGAGGATTCCTGTAGGACTTTGGCTCTGTAAAAATGAGCCTCTGACTGCTTGACTCCCTAGTTTGGTTCAAAGGTGTAGTGCTATTTTTCTTATTGCCCCATGGGGTAAGAGGGCTAAGAGACTGTCGGGCTCTAATTCTTCATTCCCGAGAGAGTTGTTAACTCATATTTGTACCAAATATATTTTTCAAGGGCTGAATTATCACACTTTGCAATGTTTAGGAGCTGACTGAGTGATTACTGAGTGACAAGCTTGTATTTTTTTAATTGCTGCATGTATGAGAGCCTGTATTCAAAAATTAAAGCATACCTGTCAGAGATCCTGCAAAGATTGGCATTCTTCTGCAATCTGACCCAGCAAGTCATGGTCCCCAATTCACAGTAGAGCTGACTAAGTCTCAGGAAGTGTGTTTGCTTGGATTCACATTCAGGTTATACTCACACTGGTACTTTTTTTTGTTTTCTTTTAAGCCTCGGTCCACTTCTTTTGAGCCTTCAACTAAAAGACCAAGATTTTCGTCTCTTGATATATCAATGCTGCAAATTGGTAAGGCTGACATCAAGTTATACGACTTGTTTCATTTTCACCCTACTTTGTGTACCGTCCAAGCCTACCCCTAGGGTTCTGTAGGGATTATTGCAGGCACGGGACGAGGCAGCATCTGGGAAGACTTGAGCGTGACCTCTGTTTCTTACCTGCACCCTTGCATTGCTTCTGGAGTGGAGCTGAGCGTTTATCTTGTCATCTCAGTACCAGAGCTGCCTTGGATGCAGTCCTTCCGTTCTGATAGGTCCACTGTTAGCTTGCCAGAAGTAAATTGTTTTCAATGGTCCTTTTAGGTAGTAGATCCCGAGAAGCCTTTCGTATTTCAGGTTTCGTCTGGCAATACCTTGTGCACACAACTTGCTGTAGTTGCCGGTGTGGAAACCTGATGATGTGAGAGAGAAAATGACAATTTATCTTTGGTGAAGCTCGTTACTGTAAACTCATAAAACTCTTCAGTTCCTTTTTATAGTTCCTGATGCCTTACGCTCTTCTCTCATAGGTCAAATGCCGTGTGGAACCCATGCTCACTTGACTAAGCAAACACTATCCCGTCCTCACAAGACAATTCCATGTCCGAGGTAAAAATCCTTCTGTTTTCTTTGACTTCTTCCCCGAAAGGTTTACTGCCTATGGTAAGGGAGGTCTCCAGCTGCTTCCTCCCCGAAGAACCAATTTTAAACTTTTTCTTTAAAACCAGATACTTAATTGACGCAGGAGATTAGGTAGAGATTAAAGGTCTGCGGTAAGAGGAAGTGTTGAACTTGAGAGGAGGCTGAGGACACAATTGACACCGTATCTTCAAGGCAGTTGTTGTGATTTTCACTTTTACTTCTCTGTACTTCCCCATTAGCCAGTTGAAGACAGCAGGTCTTCATCTGAAAGTCATGAACATCTCGTGTCTGTCTCCATCGTCATCGGTGTACGTGCTTGACAAAGTAGTTGGTGGTGGAGGTGCATATTGGAATGTTCTCTGGATACAATTTCTTTTGCGTTGCTGTTTTCAGCACAAGCCGGAACGGCAAACAGAGCATCAAAGCTGCTCCAGACAGCTTCTTACCCCTGAGGCCACCCATTAAGGAGCGCGCTGCACCAGAATCCGCCACTTCAGATGAAAATCCATATCATGAAAATGATACAGAAAACAGTTTCTCATGTAATTTTAAGTGCAATGGCAATAGCATTTGAGAGCGGGTCAAGAGTCTGCTTTGGGCGTCTAATCTGCCAGTCGTTGCTTATTGTGGTGTGGCTCATATTTTGGAGCAGATCTGGAGCATGAGAAAGAGATTCCTTTCAGAGGAAGCTAAACCAGAGAAGTTCCTGGGGAAGGTGTCTAATGCACTCCAACCGCTACTGAGCATATAGTCCCTGAGGTCAGAGCAGGGCAGGTCTGAAGTAAAATGTCCCAGCAGTGTGGATGTTGTGGACATTGCCATTCTCAGCGTCAGCATAACCTTTAACAAATAGATTGAGCAGAATTGGTCAGGGCTGGTTGAAATGAACGCTGTCTTGTCCCACAGAGTAAAGTGGCCTCCTCAGGTTGATGCAGATATTTGTTGGATGTGCAAAGAATATTTTTTTCTTTTCAAAGAAAAACCCCAAAAGCCACCGTGAATTGGTACGCACTGTTAACAAATGCCCCACATATAAAAATTGTGATTCTCCTCTGTTGTTTGTTTCCTGCCCCAAAGTGTTCAAGCCTCCTCCAAGGAACCAGTGACGACTGTGAGTCGTGTGGAAGAACCAAAATACAGAGGAGAGGTCTATCCACATCCAACACTAAGGACCGGTGAGTATCCCCGTGATTCCAGTCCGTTCCACTTTGTAGGTAGACTTCAAATGGGAATAGGGCATTTCTTATACACTCACAGATGATGTTCCAAGTTCAAAGTGCTTGCCAGAATTCGAACTTCCTGACCATACAGTCAGCATTCAAAGTTTTGGGGTTTTTTATTTATCACTCAGAAATGGAGAGCTATGTAAATCTGATGGTGATTCAAAGTCGACTTCTTGTTTTCTTCCCACTGCTTTTCTGTGCAGGTGTCGAATGTATAGATGTTTGCTGCCCACAGTGGTCGCAGAGAGGTGATACGATCAGGTAGAGTCTCTTTTAATGATGGTTCTTGTTTCTTTTGGCTCTGTGTGCGTATGCCTTTCAGCCGCTGGTAGAGTCTCGGAGATGACCAATGGTATGTGATCGTCTCAGTGCTGTGAAAGAGAAGTAGCTAGCTTGCGGCTCCGGAATTGCTCGCAAGCCAGTTGCATCTCCAACACAAGCGAGAGCCGTGCTGCGTGACAAAGAGGGTTGTGCTGGTGTGGTGTTTGCTGTGGGAAGAAAGCCAGTAAGGGTGCGAGTGGTGGCCGTCCCAAGTTGTCCTTGGATGTGCAGAATCCGTTTTGGTTTGTGAGTCGTTCTGCTGAGCCATCAACGAGCTGACGTTGCATTTCTTTCACTTGGAAACTCACATCCTGAGCATAAGGATGAGAGAGCTTGTAAAGCCTGGTGGGACTTGAGGCAGTTTTTGGGACTTAGAGGATGCGTGGGGTTTGACTAGGAGGGGGAAAAAGGCAGTGTGCGTTTGGGTTTGAGAGGCCAGCGGCCTCATTGGTGTTGGCTGTCTGAGCTGGCAGGAGTCTGAGTTCTGAGGGCTTTGTGGTGTTGAGGGAAACGGGTTTTGGGGGCAGTAGGTGCAGCTAGAGGGAGAGATTTTGTACGGCGGTAAGATGCACGCATCTTTCTGCAGTGACCTGCCCTTACATGAGAGAGGAGAAAGCGTAGATGGGAGCAGAGAGAGACTCAGTTGCGGCAGTCCTGTTTTTTAGCTAATTCTGTCCCCGTTCTTCTCCCCGCTTTAAAAACTAGTGCTATATTTAGCTGTGCAGCACTGTTGTGTGCTTAAATTAAAATAGTGGTTCCCCTAAGCTGGAGGGGAGAGAAGGAAAGAAAATACTGATAGAGAATGATGCCTTCAAGTAAAAAGAACATTTTCTTGCCTTTTTTGAGGGGGATTTAGTTACTAACTGAAACGATTTGACAAAGCTTGTGATATCTCCTCTTACCATGCTGGACTGAAAGCCGTTAAAGCACAATGAGCGTAGAATACCGTGAGAGTCTGGTGTAGGTCTCCCTCCTGAAAAAAAGGGGTCTTTTGGTGACAATGCGAATTCTTGTTTTTGAAGCAGGGACATATATCTGGACAACTTTAATGTCTGTGTATTTGTTTGCTCTTCAGAGTCTGTGTGGTTTGAATGACAATCCTCTCCAAATGGGGATAGTCACTCTCTTGACTGGCCTGTAGAAGGCAAGTAAACATCCTGTGGCTGTCCCATTTGGAATTCAGTGTGCTGGCCTTAGTTTCCCGAAGCTCACTCTGTTTGGATGCAAGTCTAGTTGCAGATGTTCCTGTTACACCTTGCAGTAGAACACCCAGCGTGCAGTGTTTATCAGCAGTAGATCACAAAGCACTCGATAGAGGAAGTGCTGGTTGCTTCTCTGTTTTCTAAATAATGCAACTGATAAAGAGAAGGAAAAGGAGTCTTGTACAAGTAAATGGGAAAAAAAAAAATTGCAAAGCTCCCAGCTCTTCATTCTATCCCAGTCTTGCTGCTAAGAAAGAACGGTGCTGGAAGTTGAGGCGATATTGTCACATGTTGATGTGCGCAACCGGGGCTGTAGTCAGAATAAGCCTTGAAAAAGCCTTTCTTGTCCAGAGGGTGAATTCTTGAGAATTCCGTGGGAGAGGACGGATACACAGCTCACTTCTCTCTCTCCCTCTCCTGGCAGGTACTGCACACCAGAAGAAAACTCTCAGGAAGAGGAAGGAGCAGCGAAACAAACCATCGCAGGGGTAAGATTGTGTTATTCACAAGGAAAATAGAGCTATTTGTGATCAGAAACTTCAGCGCACTCTCCACTTCACATGACTTACTCAACAATATCTGTATTTGCCCAGGTTGTTTTTCCCCAGGAAAGCGGGAGCATTATTTGATGAGTAGCGCTATGGCAAAGTGTTTTCCGCTACCGTTAATTTTGTTTCTGGACTATTAGGAGCACGCTACACTATAGCATTTTGATTCTTCCCCTTTCATGTGTTGGGTATAGCCTCAAAATCTTTAGCGCACAGCCTTAGTTGACCTGCAAAGCTGGACTGGGGTGTCTTTAGTCTTATCTTGTTTGCTGGGATGGGAAGTACATCTCCGACTTTCACCTCTGGTCAGGATTGAGGTCAAAAATACAATTTTAATCATGGAAATCAGAAATCGTAATCTCACTCTCAACTTGATACCTACACGTGGAGGCTTTGCTGGGGTTCTTAACGCTAGCCCAAGGCAAACGAGCTCTCTGCCTCTCTTGCCTCCGAGTGCAGCACTCCATGGGTGCATAGTTGGAATGCAGTCGTCAATAAAAAGTCACTTTGGGGTTTGCTGTTTGGATGTGTGTACAAAAACCCTTCCAGTTTTCTGTCCTGTCCCCAAGCAAACAAATCTGTGCTTGATTGCTAGCTTAACGTCCGTTTGTCTAACAGAGGCAGCATGGAGCTGAAATCTCAGAAGATGCGTTATTCCAAGGACATCCTATACCTGTTCGGTCCAAAAAGTCAGCCAGCCTCACCGTGGAAGGAAAGAAAGTGCCAAGCCTGGGAAAAACAGCGGAACGCTTTCCTCCGCTCACAGAGGTACCACAGCCGACAGTCTGTTAGACAAAAGAGAAGGTTGTGACAGAGCTGCAGGGAACTCCTCTTATTCTCGGTGGTTCTTGAGGCTTTTTGAAATCTGAAGAACTTGCATTGAACCTGTTAGCGAGTGTCTGCGGCTGTGACTTTGCAGTGCGAGGGTCAGCACTAAAGCTGGTTTGAAGGATTTCGTGTGCTCCAGCGCTCCTTCAGTTGTGCTGCCCTGAGGGTTTGTGGGCCTTCTGTTAGCAGGACAAAAAATTAGTCCAGGTTGAACACCAGTCTCCAGAGCAGTGCTAACCCGACTCATCCAGTTATATTGGATGTGCCTCTTGTCCTACCGTGGTGATAGAACCTGAAAGATCAGCTTGTGCTGGTCCGTGATGCCGTTCCCCAGGGAGTGGGAGTTCAGTTTCCCCTGCTTGTATGAATTTTGGCTGCTTTTAGTCTTTGGAGTTGCAGTCTAATTGAGCTCCCCCCACCTTTTCCTGCCTGTTGAGGATGGACTCGGAAAGGGCGGGCAAATGCAGAGTTTACAAAGTCTGCGGAGTTGATGCTGGGTACAAGGGAAACCGGGTGGTTTTCTTATTTTGCTCGCCCAGATTCAAGCAAGAAGGAGATGCTATTGCAGATCAGAGTATTTTATACCACCATCCATAGTGGTTTCTTTGCATTCCCCGCTGGGATTGGCTTAAACCTGGGTATTGCGAGGGCCGCGGCAGCACCTGGGAAAGGGGTTTGCCAGAGTTGTGTTCCATTTTCAGCTGCTTTAGCGTGTTTGCTGAGTTTACGGGTTTTATCCCCACGTCCTTGGTGAAAAGAAACGGCAGCAAGCCTGGGCTCTAAAGTTCAAAGTTGGGATGCTGAAGCCAACCAAGCAAGGCAAAAGCGCTATCGCTGACTTAGCCAAGAAACCGTCGGAGGCAGTTGCTCTGTCACCTGAGCTGAATTTACAGGCCGTGTTTCAGTGGAAAGCTGCCCCCAGGTCAGCGTGCTCCATGCGCTGTTTCACAAGTCCTTCCCCATTGAATTGTTCCTTTCAGGCCATGGAGAGAGAGGTCAGTGCCGCATTTGGCAAAGGTGAGCCAGATGAGATCATGAGCAGTGCCTTCAAACTAAAGGTCACTCGCGAAGACATCCACACGCTCAGGAACCTTTGCTGGCTAAACGATGAGGTAAAACCAGCTGCAGCACAGGGCTAGTCTCACTCAGCCTTTATTGAAAAATACCCCTCTGCCGTGTACAGAAGTCCCGTCAACGTTCTTTGACGACCTCCGTGGCAGAGCCTAAAAACCTCTGTAGAAGTCTTATTTGAGGTATTGAAGGGTCGAGCGTTTCTGGAAGTTCCGTTACTTCTTGTATGACGCAGCTTCCCGGAGTTCGTCCGGGTTTTTGGTGTGGGGGGCAGGTGTTTTGATCAAACTGACGATGTAGCCCCGTGTGAAATTCTGGGAACAAAAGCTGACAGCTGAGGCTGGAGTTCTCTCCGCTGCGTGCTTGAGGGTGGCCAGAAAAGAGGTGGTGCTGTATTTTTGGTTGGGGAAGGCAGCGTCTTATTTTGACACCTCACGTTTCCTCTTTATGGTACAGGTCGTTAATTTCTACATGGGTCTGCTGATGGAAAGAGGCAAGAAGGAAGGCTATCCAGCGGTCCACGCTTTCAGTACTTTCTTTTATGCCAAACTAACATCTGGTGGCTACGATGCAGTAAGAAGATGGACCAGAAGTGTTGATGTCTTCAAGCAGGACATCATCTTCGTGCCTGTAAACTTGAAAGCGCACTGGACACTAGCCGTGAGTCCCACGGGCTTTTTCTTTAGAATTGGACAGGGAGCAAAAACTGGCAAGAGAAGTCATTTAGGTGTTGGGGGGTGTGCGGCAGAAGGTTGTGCTTTGTCTAATGGTCACCTTTTAATAACAGGTCATAGATCTCAGGAGGAAGACCATCATGTACTTGGACTCTCTGGGCCAGAAAGGGGACAAGATTTGTCAGACTTTGCTGTAAGTAACCGCTCCGTCACTGCTTTTCTGGTGTGAATAAGGAGAGGGATTTTAGATTGAGTCCCTGTAAGGCGACTGCAAGTTTTCACGTGGCTTGTAGATAACCAACCAGGAATCTTGGAGTTGCTTGCTGCGAGTTGTCTGGCATCGACTGCTTATCTGGTGTCACAGCGACCCCTCCGCCCAGGGTCTGGGGTGCCTGGATTCTGCCACCTTCCCGTGAGAGGCACAGCCAAATACGCCATAGCCCCGTGGCACACGTGTGCCGACTTTGTTAGTCGGATCCCAGTATGTGGGATGAAGGCACACGGTGGAATTATGGCATTACAGTTCCTTGCTGGGTTTGTCTCTTTGTCTTCTGATAACATGTGATTTGGGGCTTTTTGACCTCTCTGAAGCAATGGAATCATTGGCCTTGTTCTTGACCATTAGCTCACAGCCTCTCCCTGTGTTTGTAAGTTTCAGATTGGGATTTTTCCTCAAAATCAGCCTTAAATCAGCTGCTGTGAGGATCCTCTGACATTTTACTGTCCTGCCGTTTGTCTTCCTGTGATCCTTCAGCCGCTTTATTTTGTTGTTGGCCTAAATTACAGAGATGAAAAGGGATTTATGTTTTTCCCTTTTGTTTTAACCAGCCAATACCTGCAAAAAGAAAGCCGGGAAAAAAGAAACCTGGAGCTGAATGTTTCAGAGTGGACTCTTCACAGCATGGAGCCACGTGTACGTGAGCACCACTTGGGTTTGAAATGGGAACTGTAAGTGCTTCTTTGGGGCCCAGATCCTGGCCCGTGGCAAAGAAAGGGCTGAGCTGATGTTTCTCGAGGAGTTGATAGTAAAAAGCAGTCCCTAAAGACTGGATTTAAGAAAGGTCACTTAAGAAAAAGGCAGTGCGAACCTCGAGAGCCTCGCAGGGAGGAGGGCTGCTGCCCCTTCTGGGCCTGCCAAGAATTTGGATTGTAGTGTCCGAGTCCGGGAGGCAGAGGGGAGGGATGGTGCGCAGTGAACTGGGTCTGTTCCTCGTGGGCGGGAGTGGGTATCGGGGATTAGGCAAGTAGGGTCAGGAGTGTGCGGTGAGCGCAGTGTCGGTGTGGGTAATGTGCGCTGCTTCCAAGTTGCTTTTCTTTTGAGATGGAGGGAAATCCTCCATCTTCTTTGCATTCCTTAGGAGATCCCTCAGCAGCTGAATGGAAGCGACTGCGGCGTCTTTATGTGCAAATACGCAGAGTACATCTCCAGAGAGAAACCGTTCAACTTTACCCAGGTGAGTGAAGGTCATAAACCCCTCCAGCCCCTTTCGCGCAGGGACAGGAGCCAGGGAGGTTACGCAGCAGCTCTTAATTGTGTCCGGGGCAGGGGCTGAGGTTTCGTGCCCCGTTTCGGTGCGTAGTTGCTGGGGTCAGAACTTCCAAGTGGCCTGGGCAGGGCAGAGCTGTGGTTCTCCATCCCTGCCTTTGGGAGCTGCTGCCGGTGAGATTCCTCTTGGGCAAGATACTGCCGCCAGCGGGTTTGGCATATCTGGGCTCGTATCTTTTGGAGAAATGGCTTCTACCCTTTGACCAGTCAAGACAGCGCTTATTTTTATTGATTTCATTTTAGACCGGTCTTTTATTAGCGTGCTTGTAAGCTGTCGCGCGGTCAAGTCAATCTGGTTTTGTCGGGTTGTCGTGTCACCCTCTTAGGAGCCGCGTGGGGTGTTGTACCCAAACGGTTGACAGTTCTTAAAGGGAACTTCATATTAAGGACTCCGCTGGGCGTTTATGCGTGTTTGCCGCCTCTTTCTACCGTGACGTTGTAATTTAATGGATTTCTTTTCTCTTTTCAGACTCACATGCCATACTTCCGCAAGAAGATGGTGTGGGAGATAATCCACCAACAGCTGCTGTGACATGTGGACTATTAGAGTTCTTATTTTAATTACGTTTCTTAGACCTTAGTTACATTTCTTAGGCCTTTAGTTAGTTTTCTTAGACCTTTAGTTACATTTCTTAGACGAATTTTCCTCTTTAGGTTATGAAGTAGAAGTTAAGATGGTTTATTCCCCCCACCTCCCTTATTTTGGAGACAGTAACTCTGGGGTTTGGGGTTTTTTTTTGCCAACACCACCAACAGCTGCTGTGAGATGTGCACTATTAGAACAACGCTGTGATCACCTCCGGGTGACTAGTTGTTATTGTAGTTACATTTCTTAGACCTTATTTGGAACAGCAGCAGGCACACAAATTTTCCTCTTCAAGTTATGAAGTAGTGGGTTAAGACAGTTTATTTCCCCGCGCCCCCCCCCCCCCCCCTTATTTTGGAGACAGTAACTCTCTTTGAAATTAGCTAACGCACCTTAAGCGAGAGCCAGAAAGATGGGTGTGACCTCGTTAAGGGCAGAGTGAAGAAGGAACATCGTCAACTTCCATGGCTGAGCCGCACGCTCGCGCCTCGCAGCGCACGCGACCACATTACAGACAAATGGGAAACATCCGTGGTGGTGGTTACAGTCGTGTTTGCCCAACTTACCTTCCCAACGACAACGTGCTGAACTACCGTCTCCTCAAAGAGAGTTTTCCTCTGTTTCTGGAATATCTACCGTCTACTTGATTCCTAAAACTGGATTTGTCATGACCACGGAAAGAAAGCGTTTACCATCTCTTGATTTCTCACCAAAGCCCCTGTCATTTGGGCTGGTTTGGGGTGGTTTGTTTTTTGCTGTCTCCAGGGAGTTATCCAATGTGAAAGGATAGGTATTTATTTCTTTATATAATTTAAATATTTATTTTTATAAAAAGAGCCTTAATGGAACGAAACTCTCCCTGTGTCCTGGTTTGAGGTAAAACAGAACCAATTTTGTTCAGTAACTTCGCTTCTTAGCGGGGCCTCTTCTAACTACTGAAGTTAACTGCATATTGTGCAGACAGCGTTCACTCTCCCAGAGAGGTCAGACCAATGGTTACAGCTGATGCCCAGGCGTGGGATGCAGAGAGGCTCTGCTTATACTCATTGCTATAACCCCCACAGCCAAACAACTTTGTGATTTGCCCCATTGGAGGGTCGGAAGCGGAAAAGCATAGTGGGGTCCCACCTGCAGGGAGGAGCGGACAGGACAGGTGACCCCAAACTGACCAACAGGGTATTCCATCCCATCTGCCTCATGCTCAGTATAAAAGCTGAGGGATCAAAGGGTCAGTGCTCTTCCTTCAATGGCCGATGTCTGAGGAGGACTCTGTTCGTCTGCCTGTGATCCCCATCCTGAATGCAGATCCGGAATCCAGTTCCCGTCCGTCACTGAGTCCAGCCTGGGACTGCCCCAGTGCCAGCCGGTGACGTGATTGTCATCTCGGGAGCTTGATACGGTTTTGTATATATTTTTCATTATTTCTTTTTATTTTATTATTAATATTTCATTAAAGTAGTTTAGTTCCTTCTAAACTCCTAAGTCTCTTTTTCCTCCTCTGCCTCTCTCTTTGAAGAGGGGTAGAGGGGAGCATCTGTCGGTCCCGTTTGGGGTCCCCCAGGTCCCCAGTGGTGGATTTGGCCTAAACCACGACAGATTAATTGGCGCCCAACGTGGGGCCCGAGCAGTGCTCCACCAGAGCTGTGATAAGTTGCCCGAATAGTTTGAATTCCAGTTTGCTCAGAGATTAGAACAGACAGCTTGCATCATGTCGTTCTTAGACGAAATTGTGTATCATGCCTTTAAACAGCTTTGTTGGACCTTAATGCAGTCAACTTGGTTTAACCTGCCAAAGGTGTTGCAAACTTCATTTATTCTTTGTCTTTTTATGCGAAGGTTTAAAGGTGCTGTTTTGGTGTGGTTCGCAATTCAGATGTATAACACGATGAGTTGGGTAACGGCTCTACCTGTATATCTCGGGCATCAGGTGATGGATTCTGTTATTAGTTACACTTTCGGTTCTACCCGGGGAATGTTTACTTCGCCCTTTGATACTTATGCTGATGTGACACCCTCAGAGCTGGGGCATGGAAACCTTTTGGGCTCTGGTACCTTCTCAAGATCGTGATTTTGTTGTTGGTGCTCCTGAATGTGTTGCAGGGGTGGTTTCATAGGAAACATGGGCACAGGGGAAGCCGTAGGGGACCATGCGCTGCCGCCACTCAGACCCGCGCAGCCGCTCGGCGATCTGCAGCGGTGCAAACCGCAGCCCCGCCCAGCTCGGCCGCAACCGCCCCCCCACCGCAGCGGCACCCGCACCACCGGCAGCCGCCCCCCCCACTGCAAGAACACCGGCCCCTCCGCCGCCCGTCCCAGCACACGCCGTGCCCCCCCCCTGCAGCGGCACAAGCCATGCCGCCGCCTGTCCCGGCACAACCTACTGCAGCCACTACAACCAGTACCAAAACTACTCCAACTCCATCAAAATCGGTACAAGCCGCCCCGGTAACCAGGAGGAAGAAGAGGAGGTCAACTCCTTCCCCTGCCCCTTACGACAAAGACCACCTCAAGTCACATAGCTTGGGGGAGAGTTCTGAAGAAGATCCAGGGGAGGGTCCTTCAAGACCAGAGAAGGGAAAGAGACCTTTGAAAACAGACAAAGGCCAGAGTCCTTCTAGAGCAGATGCTGCAGAGGCCCCTTCTAGGGCAGCCTCCCCACAGGAGGACTCAGATGTAGAGGGAGTTGTTCAATCCTTCTCCGTGAAAGATCTGAGAAATATCAGGAAGGACTTTAGTCGTCATGAAGGTGAAACACTTGTCTCCTGGTTGCTCCGATGCTGGGATAGTGGGGCAGATACCGTAGACTGAGATGGCAGAGAAGCTAGGCGATTGGGAAACCTGGCCAAGGATGGAGGGATTGATAAAGAAATTGGGAGAAAGACAAGCACTCTCAGTCTCTGGAGGCGACTGGTGTCAGCCATAAAGCGCAGGTATCCCTTCAAGGACGATATCGAATGCCGTCCAAGTAAATGGACCAACATGGAAAAAGGTATGAAGTACCTGAGAGAATTGGCTGTGCGAGAGGTGATTTATAGTGATGGGCAAGTGATTGTAGACCCTGAGGAAATGCCATGCAAACGGTCTGTGCTGAAAAAGTTTGTACAAAGTGCACCATCAACATATTCCCACCCATTGTCAACAATGGTCTGGGGAGGATCCGATACTGACACACCAACTGTAAATGAAGGGGTTAATAAGGTACGACAGTATGAAGACAGTCTCTCTGGTCCCTTCTCTGTGGCAGCCATAGAAAAGCTGACTGTGACCACCGAGAAAATGACTGAGAAACTGACTGAGAAAATAGAGCAAATGACCCAGAAATTAGTTGAGCAAACCGATAAACTGTTTGATAAACTAACCAAGGTGGAGGAAAAACTCCATGCTTTCCCTGTACAGACTCATGTTGCAGCTGCTAAGAGGAAACGCCCTCCTACTCAAGAGAAAAACCACCCTCCGACTCAAGACAAATCAAAGCTGATGCGAGATATCCTGTGGGTTTGCCTCTGTGAATATGCAGAAGACATGAAGAAGTGGGATGGAGAACCTACCTCAGCCCTACAGGCACGGGTGCTTGAGTTGCAAAATGAAGCCGATAGAAGAAAGGATTCTTACAGGAAGAAGGTTGCTCCAACCTACGGTAGGCGATCCTACGGACCAGGTAGGAACCAATCTGATAATCGTAGGTACTACGGTCAACAGTAGAGGTGCCCTGCCTCCAGCCAGGAGGAGGAGAGGGACAACCGAATTTATTGGACTGTGTGGATTCGACGGCCTGGCACATGAGAGCCACAAAAGTATAAAGCCCTGGTGGACACTCGTGCACAGTGGTGGTGGGGTTTTTTTGCTGTCTCCAGGGAGTTATCTAATGTGAAAAGAGAAGTATTTATTTCTTTATATAATTTAAATATTTATTTTCATAAAAAGAGCCTTAAGGGAACAAAACTCTACCTGGTAATAAGAGAGGGTGATTTATTCTTTTTTTTATTTAACTGAAAAAAAGTTGGATGTAGCGATGTGGTTTTTTGCTCCCTCACAATCCCCCAGGAAGAGGATTGGAGCCAGGATGAGCATCGGAGCACAAAAGCCACGAAGCGATGGTCACAATGTGCTGAAGGGGCAATCGGGGAGTTGTTCAGCGGTGAGATGAGCAAGCAGCATCCCGAAAATCCGCCCCTGGAGAGGGGTTAGTGGTGTACAGACACCCTCTATGTTCTGTAAACCCCCTGTGGGGAGCCCCTGCTGCCCCCTTGGCAGTGCCCGGGTGGCTGTGACTGCTGAAAGCTGGTTTGGTGTGTTGAGGTGTTAGATGGGGTGGCACAGCCCCTGCCCGCCCCGGGAGGGGGGACACCACCTCTCCGGTGGCACTGGATGGGTGGGAGGGAGGGAGGGAGCAGAGCTCTGGGAGCCATGGAGAAAGGCGTGGGGGTGTCCCTCATCGTGGCAGCCCCCAGCAGCCCTACCTGGCCACCCGGCCACCCCAAGGGACACCCAAACCCCATCTTGGTCTTCTCCCCATTGGGTGACGCCCTTCCACCCACCCCGGAGGTGCGCTCCTCTCCTGCGGTGGGGACGCCCAGCGCTCGCCTGGCTAGAGAAGCACCGGGGGGGGGGGGGGGATGGGGGTGAGTGACTGGGGGCATCTGAGCTTCCCAGTTACACGGGCGTAATTAGTGCACCATTAATAACCATTAGTAACCACTTTGGCTCTGCTAACCAACTGCGGCGAGGCCCCCACCCCGCTTTAGCACAGGCTTCCTGATGCCAACACCTCCCCGAGCCACTGGGTAAAGCGACGCCTGGCAAAAAACCACCACCACCCCAAAAAAACCCCACACCACATCCCCCACTCCCCACCCACCCCTTCTCCCCCCATCACAGCCATGGGGCAAACTCCCACCACCACCACCCCCCAATCTCAGCTCGGCCATGACCCCCCCGAGACACTGGAAAGAGAGCAACGGAGAGCGAGCTCAGGCTCCTGTGAGCTGCAGAGATTTCTCTTTTTCTTGTGATGATGTTGTCGTTGGGTGGGGTTTGGTTGTTTTTTTTTCACAGAACACTTTGCAGTAGAGGACAAAAACGTGGTGTCGCAGCCCCCGAGGCCGGCGCTGGCACCGCCACCTCCCCCCACCTCCCCCCCCCTCCCCCGGCTCTGTCCCTCCTCCTGCCCGGCGGCTGCTCCCACTTTCCTTCCTTGGTTTGGTTTGGTTTTTCCTTTCTACCATTCTTTTTTAATATGTGGGGGTTTTCTTCTTTCTCCCTTTTGTTTTTTTTGCTTCCCCCTCCTTTTTTCTCTTTTTCCCCTTTTTTTCTTTTTCCCTTTTTTTTGCTTTTTCCCCCTTTTTTCTGTTTCCCCTTTTCCCCATTTTTTTTTCTCCTTTTTTTCACTTCTTTCCCCCTTTTCTCTTTTCCCCTTTTTTCTTTTTCCCTTTTTGTTGTTTTTTTTTTTTTTTGCTTTTCCCCCCTTTTTTCTGTTTCCCGTTCCCCCCGTTTTACTTTTTCTCTTTTTTTACTTTTTTCCTCTTTTTCCCCTTTGTTTTTTCCCTTTTTTTTTTGCCTTTTCCCCCTTTTTTCTCTGTTTCCCCCTTTTCCCCCGTTTTCACTTTTCTCTTTTTTTACTTTTCTCCCCTTTTTTCTTTTCCCCCCCTTTTTTTTTTCCACTTTTTTTTTTCCCTTTATCCCCCCTCCCTTTTTTTTTTTTTTTTTCTTTCTCTTTTTAAACAAGCTCTCTCCTGAAGGAGCGGCCCCTGGCTCTCCGCTGGCAGAAGGAGCCTACGGAAGAGCTCTGGCACTGACACGGGCAGGAACACCCACTCACACATCGCAACACAGCAGTTAGTTTGGCAACACCCCCACCCCCTGTCACAAGTGAGACCTGCACAGACAAAAGGCTCCTGAGTGAGGGCACTGGGGCAGCCCCACCTTAGAAGCAGCAGAGGAGCAGAGCCGTCCGGAGCCATCAAGAGCACAGGAAGGGCTATTCAGGGCCTCATTGTCTGCGCCGAGTGACCGTCTGCTGAGAACCGCTCTGGCGGCTCAGAGCTCAGCCCCAGCAGCAGTCTGGAGCCAACGGGGAAAAGTACACTGGGAGGAAGACTGGCAGCCTTCCTCCACAACGCCCCGGAGAGAATGACCACAGTGGTGCCTATCCCCATCGCTTTTCCTACTCGGTTCTTTTTTTATTAGAAAATTAATAAAAAAACCCTCCAACTCTCAGGTTTCCAAGGCACACAAAATCTCTAAAAGGGAGACACAAGCGCGAGGTGCTGAGGTACCCAAACCTGCCCCTGTTAGTCCAACTAAAGGGATAGCGTCGGGAGGCGAGGGAGGAGGAAGGGGGAGGCTGTGGGATGGAGAGAGCCCTCCCCGTACCCCTCGGCTGTGCATCCTCGCAGCGCCGCGGGGAATGGGGGGCTGTGTGTTTGGGGGGGTCTTTGGTTTGCTCCCCTGACCTGCTGGGGAGGGGGGGAGGAGGGTTTGGGAGGGGGGGGATGTCCGGCGGCGGGGTTACATTCATCGGGTGGTGCTGGGCAGCACGGCAGGAGCTTCCCTTGCTGTGCTGCGAGGCCGGGGCTCCCAGAGCGTGTTTCTGCTCCTGCTGCTTCACCTGCTGGAGCATTTCCCTCACCTTGCGCTGTGCAGTCTTGGGGAGGAGAGGGGAAAAGCAAGAGGTGGGGGTCAGGACACCGCTTCTCCCCCCACCACCCACACCCGAGCTGCCACCGAGCATCTCAATGCTCCCAACTTGTCACTCTGGACAAGCCATAATTAATTCTGGGGGCGGTTTTGGGTGTTGGTTTTTTTTTTGTTGTTGTTGTTTGTTTTTTTTTTTTTTTAACTTGTGCTTCCTCCATCGCTCCTCGAGAGCACCTGAATTTTTCTGGGGTGCTGCGATCCTGCTCGAGTGGACAGGAGACAAGGTAATGGAAAAATGCACCCAGGTGGGATGCGGGTGGCTTTGCCTGCACAGAGGAGTCCATTCACACCCCGGGTGCTGCTCTGCACAGCATCCAAAACACCCATTTTTAGATCAATCAAGCCAATCTTCAATTTCAGTTCTCGCACAGCCGGGGGGAGCTACCGAAACACCTTCAGTGCATCTTGGGGGCACAGGGACCTCCCAAAAGAAGAGTGGCAGGACGCTCGGGTGGTGCTGGGCTCAGCCACCCCGCGCCTTTCCTCGGTGGATGAAAGCGGCCGGGGAGGATCGGGTAAAGCCGCGGCCAAACTGTACCTGACTGGCAAAGAAATGCCCAATGACTTTAACGATGACCTCCTCGTTCTTGTCCGGGGTTTGGTCTCGTGGCACAAGGACTTCCGTGCTGGTTACGTTTTACAGTTCGTTCACCTGGAGCGAACCACAAGAGGCTTCTGTTGTGGAAGAGCCAAAATCCTCCACTGCCACAGTCACGACAGCACCAGGCACCCTGTGTGTGTCTCCCCCTTCCTTGGGACCAACGAGAACCACCACCAGAACATGGGGGCTGAGGGTCAAGACATCGCTGAGACCACTGAGCACCCGGGATTTGTCCCCCTGGGGTGGGCAGGGGTGATGGGTGATGCCCAACTTTGCATCCCCGGGGCACCACCCCCCACCATTTTGCCACCTTTGCCTGTCACGTGGCCAGCGGTGAAGGAAGGCACCTTGATGTGGGCTTCAAGCTTCACTTCTTCTTTTGCGTTAAAGAAGTTATCCTCTTTCAGCTTCCCAAATATTCACCCCTGGGCCTGGGGAGGAGACGGATGCGAAGGAAAACCATCAGGCAGCGCCCGCTGTGCCCCTCCATCCCCAAAGCTGATGATGTCCCCACGTCCAGCAGCATCAAAACCACGGTACCCAGCAAAGAACTCCCCTGGTGCTGAGGGAGGCCAAGCCAGGCTGGCAGCACCGTGGTGACCACAGGGATGCTCTCGACTTGGCCCTTACTGTCCCCCCCACCCACAGCCCCCACCCAGCGCACCTTGAGCTGAGCCTCAGGCGGCCCCATGATGATGACCATCCGCTCGCTGCCCTCGGGACCTTCTGACGGGGGCGATCTGGGGAGGGATGGGGTAGAGGGAGCATGAGCGCGGCCCCCACTTCGGCAAGACTTTCCCTCGGTGGGATGTCCCCCCCCAGCGCAGGGCAACCCCCCCATGCAGGAGCATCCCCTCCCACCCAAGCCGGGTTGATAACCAGGGTGCTGCAGGCCTGGCCTTCTACTAACGACAGGACGGAGAGGTGGGCACATGCCAACCTCATGAAGTTCAATGAGGCCCAGTGCAAGGTCCTGCACCTGGGTCGGGGCAATCCAAGCACAAATCCAGGCTGGGCGGAGAATGGATGGAGAGCAGCCCTGAGGAGAAGGACCTGGGGGTGCTGACTGATGAGAAGCTCAACATGAGATGGCAATGCGTGATCACAGCCCAGAAAACCACACATATCCCAGGCTGCATCAGAAGTGTGGCCAGCAGGGCGAAGGATGTGGTTCTGTCACTCTGCTTTGCTCTGGTGATACACCACCTGGAGTACTGCATCCAGCTCTGGAGCCCCCAACATAGGAAAGACATGGACCTGCTGGAGCAGGGCCAGAGGAGGCCACGGAGATGCTGTGAGGGCTGGAGCCCCTCTGTTGGGAGGACAGGCTGAGCGTTGGGGTTGTTCAGCCTGGAGCAGGCGCCGGCCAGGGGGGCTCCGTACAGACCTGAGAGGTACGCCCAGGAGCTCTATGGTCGGAGAGAAAATGAGAGTCAGTGATGGCCCCAGCGTGCCAGACCTTTCCCAGCCACCCCCAGCCCGACGCAGAGCAGCATGCCACCACTGTGAGCCCGGCAGGGACACGGGGACAACGCTTCAAGCCCTGAAACCCTGGGGTGATGTGCAGCCCCATCCCAGCGCGATGGGGCTGGGAGGCGCATGGGGGTCCCAGTTACTCCCAGTCCCTCCCCGCTGCCACATTTCCACCCGTGTCCTGCCTTTGTAGGGGAAAACCAGGACACAACTCTCTCCTGCTCTGCGTTCCAGCAAGTGCAACCAGATGCTACCTGCAAACCACCATTGCTCACGTGGAGGACAAGACCCAGCTCCCCTGCCCAGGCTGGATGCCACTCTCGCTCCCAGACCTCCATTTAAACCACCCACACCGAGGTTTTGTGCTCCTCGCAGCGAGCCCATGCTCCCCGTGTCCACCCTCTGCTTCTGGCCACGGGCTGCTCCATGGCTCCTACACCAACATGTCCTCTCCTGCCCAGCCACTCCTCAAGGCCAGCGTGGACACCGCACCTCCTCACTTCCCTCCCTTCACCAGGAGCCTCATTCCTTCTCCTCCATCCTTGCCAGGTCTCTAGAGCTCCACAGTTGAAGCTACAGCCACCGGCCCCAGGTCCTGCTGAGGATGCAGTCAGAAATGACCACTCCACGGTGTGAAACGTAAAGTACTTGGGTGGAAGGAGCAGAGGCCTCACCAGGGTGGCTTCAAAAAGGTCCCACAAAGCTTTGGGGTGAAGGAGGTCCCACCAAACACTGCCCTTTGGGACACCTGCCCAGCTCTTCTCCAGCACACCAACAAACGCTCAACCAGACGGTTCCCCAAGGCCGCGCTTGCTCGTGCCCTCGCTGCAGGCAGAGCATCCCCCTGCACAGCCAGACCAACCGACCCTTCTCAGTGCCCTCCGGGGCCACCGCGCACATCACACTCACGCCCCTCCGCACCACCAGCCTGGCACTCACCCTTCTCCTCCGACGGCTCTGCTGCTGGCGTTGCCAGGAGAAAAAACCAGCACAAGTAAATGAACCTGTGCAAAAATAGAAGTTAAAGAGGACTGGCCAGTAAGGATAAAACAATATCCCGTATCTTATGAGGGGAGGAAAGGTCTAAAACCAGTAATTGATTCATTGTTGAAGGATGGATTGTTGGAACCCTGGATGTCACCTTACAATAGTCCAATTCTACCGGTCAAGAAGGCTGAGGGGAGATAGAGATTAGTCGCAGACCTACGAGAAGTCAATAAACGAGTACAGACTCGGCAGCCTGTGGTTTCGAACCCATATACCCTCCTGAGTAAAATATCGCATAATCGTAAATGGTTTAGTGTAATAGACCTTAAAGATGCCTTTTGGGCCTGTCCGTTAGCAGAGGAGAGTAGAAACTTATTTGCCTTTGAATGGGAAGATCCGGACACCGGGAGGAAGCAGCAACTCCGCTGGACCTCCCTGCCTCAAGGGTTCACAGAATCCCCAAATCTATTTGGACAGATGCTAGAGAAAATTTTAGGGGAGTTCCAGGCAGAACCCGCAGTACGAATCTTGCAATATGTAAATGATCTGTTGGTATCGGGAGAGAAAGAGCAGAAAGTCAGAAAGAGACATCGATACATTTGCTGAATTTTTTAGGAGAACACGGATTAAGAGTGTCAAAGGCAAAACTGCAGTTTGTACAAAAGGAAGTAAGGTATTTAGAGCATTTAATTAGTGGAGGAAAAA
The DNA here is from genome assembly GCF_965231255.1 of Vanellus vanellus. Lineage (NCBI taxonomy): Eukaryota > Metazoa > Chordata > Aves > Charadriiformes > Charadriidae > Vanellus > Vanellus vanellus. The sequence goes on along the minus strand of NW_028126759.1, from coordinate 444,725 downwards.
GAGAAATCAATCCAGAACGAATTTCTGGGATTACAGCTTTAAGTGTCCCAAGAACAAAAAGAGAAATAAGGAAGATTTTAGGGTTACTAGGGTACTGTAGACTATGGGTTGAGGGATACACTCAATTAGTAAAATTTCTGTATGACAAACTAGTAAAAGAAGGTCCACTACAGTGGACAGAAGACAAACAGGAGCCATTACAAAAACTGAAGCAAAAGCTAATAAAAGCCCTGGTTTTAGCCCTCCCCTCCCTAGAAAAAAAAAAAAAGAAACCAAAATCATTTCACCTTCTTGTAAACGTGGCAGAAGGGATAGCGCATGGAGTCCTAATGGAGGGACGGGGCGGAGAAAGGAAACCAGTGGCATACCTGTCCAAATTAATGGACCCAGTACGTGGGGGTGGCCCACATGCATGCAGGCAGTGGCGGGGACCAAGGCAGTCCCAGGCGACCGAGCTACCAGCACCTGAAACACCCCATCTCTTCAGCGATGGAGCAAACCTTCTTCTGTGGGTACTCTGCTATTCCAGCACCACGTTTGGCAGGTGGTCAAGGAGGAACGATGAGAGTGGCCACACTGCACAGACAACTGGAGGAATGGTTGGGGTCAGTGTGGGCAGAGGAATCTAGCAGGGCCAGCAGTGCCCAGGAAGCCGCATCAGTAATGCCATGGCGGTCCCAGGCGACCGAGCTACCAGCACCTGAAACACCAAATCTCTTCAGCGATGGAGCAAACCTGGGAGGAGAGGAAGTGACCTGGGGTGGGTCCCTTGTTTGGGAGGAGAGACAAGGGAGGAGAAAGGGAGGAGTCAAGGAAGATGAGGGGGATGTTCAAGCAGGGAAAATGGAGACAAGGGGGGATCAATCCCCCGTTAACTACCCCTGAAATCCGGCTCTTCCTTCTGGGACTGAGAGCCCTGTTGGCTTCTCACTCTTTGCTGTGGTCAGCAATTTCTCTTGTCACGCTCAGCAGTTTCACACCGTCTGTTCAATTAGCTACGGCTTACACTGGGCCCTAATCTCCAGCTGTGTGCCTTAATGCATACCCCCAAAGCTGTCTGCAGGTCACATCACTGTTTCCTATCCTCCATGTGCCAGTCTTCTCCGTCCCATGGTGGCTCTGAGCACCCTCCTCTCTGACCAGGCACCGTTTCAGCCCTTGGGAGTCACTCTTTCCCTTCGTGCCCTGCTGTCTGCCTGCAGCCTCATTGGCAGGCGCCGGGCACGCAAGTCCTTGCCTTGCACCGGAGACTGAATTGGACTCAAGCACGCTCAGCTGTGAAAATCAGGAACTTTATTTCTACAACCGAGTCAACATCAGCCCTTCTGCGCTCAGAGGAGCGCGGGCAGGACAGAGCAGGCCTTGGCACTGAGGCTGCCTTTGGCTCAGCAGGCATTGCCCCGGAAGGAAATGGTCGTGGAACAGGGCGGCCTGCTCTGGAGCCTCTTCGTCACGCTGCTCAAGCCTTTTTCCCCCACAGGACCTGCAGCAGCTCCTGCACCCGAGTAAAGAATTCCACCAGCTTCTGGAGTGGAAATGGGCAGGAGCTAATCGTGCCCGGTGGTGTTGGTGTTGGCCTTGGCCTCTGATAAGGGGTTGAGGCAGTGAGAAAATGACTCCAAGCCCGTGCTGTTGGAGTACCCCTTACTGCTGGGCTCAGTCCCATCTGGACCAGGATCCAGTTGTAGAAGTGCTGGGTGGAGGTGTAGACTCCGGGCCGTTTGGCTCTGGCACAGCCTCTCCCCCAGCTGGTCACCCCAACAAGCCAGAAGTAGTCCGCGTTGTTGTCTTTGCACACCAGAGGACCACCACTGTCACCCTGCAGGGGAGGAGAGAGGGTTGAGGTGGTGGTGGGTGGCCGCTGTCAGCGCTCTGGCCGGCTCCTTCTCTCTCCCAGCACCTGCCAGAGCTCTGCTCACTGCACACAACGGCTCTGCTCCGGCGCTGGAGCCTACAGAGCCTCATCTGGGAGAGGGTGGAGGGCCTGTAAGGTCGGGCGCTCTCTCATCTCTGCACAGTGCTCCCGGCTGTGTGGAAGGGGGATGCTTTGGGATCTGGACCTATGGGCTGCCGGGAGCACAGGATGGGCTTTCTGGGCAGCGTCCCCGGGCTCTGGGACAAGGCGGGCACTGGGCAAGGACCTGCAGCTGGGGAAGGGGAGGTGAGCCCCAGCAGCAGTGGAGACCCAGCGGTGGCAGGGTGACTTGCCAGGCCAAGCACGTGCCGGGCGATGTTTGGGCGTTGCGAGAGGGCTGCCGGTGCTGCCGGGGCTTGACTTGCAGCACGTCCTACCTGGCAGGTGTCGATGCCACCCTGCGGATAGCCAGCACACAGGTTGTGGCTGTGGATGGCCCCTCTGTACCACCCGCTGCTGTTGCAGAGGTTGACATCAATGAGCTGGACCTTGGCCTCCTGCAGGACATCCGTTGACCCTGCAACTGTGAGCACAGAAAGCAATGAAGCCCCAGCAGCTCCCCCCCTGCCTGGGTGAACCCCTTCCCTAGGGCTTGGCTTTGCGTCCTGAAGGCACTGTGCCCGTGTTTCCCCTCTGTCTGGCTTTGGGCGGTGGGTCAGCCCATTCTCTCCGGAGGCATACGTCCCCGCAGCCTGACTGCGGCTTTTGCCTCCGCTCTCGGGAAGCCCAACCCCTCTCCCCAGTGTGCCGAGCTTGCACTCAGGACACCAGCACTTTTGGGGAACTCACATCTCGCAGTGGTGGCGCCCCAACCGCTGACGTAGCAGGTGTGCAGCTCTGACACTCTAAGTGAGGCGTCGGGCACACAGGCAAGCTGGGTGTAGTAGTTGCACTGGACCGGCTGGTCCAGCTCCAGCAGGGCGATGTCGTTCCTCTGCGTGATATTCCTGTAGTGCTCGTGAACCAGCAGCCGCTTAATATGGCGCACTTGGGCCTCGGGGCCCAGCCGAGTCAACTGGGTGGCCCCGATCACCACGCGCCACATGCTGATGTTCCTGGAAGGCAGATGGAGAGGGGGGTCAGAGGGAGCGGAGCCGCGTGGTGCAGCAGCCCCGCCGTTTCCTGCCTTCTGCTTCCCAGGGCAGAGAGGAGAGCAGTGCCACGCAGGCTGCCACTGCCCTGGCATGCCTTAGGCACGAGCCATGTGGCGCTGGAGGCTGCTAGGAAGCAGTGGCCCGAGCCCAGCCTTCTCCTCAGCAGTCTCTGGGCTGGGCTCGGCAGTGCCCAGGCACTGGGCGTACTGGCAGGAACGGGGATGGGAGTAGCAGGCGGTGCTGCATGCAGGGCACCCGCGAGGGTGGTGGGGACAGCCCCCTTCCCTGGCCCTCCTTACCTGGCCTCGATGAAGCAGTGTGCCGCCGTGAGGACCCACTGTGGGCTGATGAGGGACCCTCCGCAGATGTGCCCCGTGCCTGCTTCCCAGGGGTCCTGGATGCTGACGATCCAGGGCCAGGCTCCTGGACGGGCATCGGTGCCACCCACCACGCGCGACATGCCGTACTGGTAAGCCATGGGCCGGAGCCCGCAGGTCCCTCTGTAACCAGAAACTCATGACTGTCCTGCTCCACGGCGTGCTGCGCTTCAGGCTGAAGGTCAGCCCTCTTCCCTCCCCACAAGGCGCTGCACGGACAGCAGGGCCAGGGAACCCCCTGGGGCGGGCGTGCGTGCGCCCCTGTTTCTGCCTGAGCCCCGTAGGGGAGCTGTGCCAGCAGCCGGGGTGCTGGCCAGGATCTGAGGCTCCCAGGCGGGGTTGGGGAAGCTGTGGCCACGGGGGACAAGCGGGCTCCCTCCAGTGAACCCCATCAGGGTTGCCCAAGCTCCCCCCCAGAGCCTGGGGCCACTTACCCACAGCTGTCCCACGCGCCTTGCACAGGCCAGCACAGGGCCAGCAGGACGACGACGAGGAGCAGTTTCATTGCTGCCAGTGGCGGCACGTGGCACCTGCAAGAAGCGAACCGAGGGCCTGTCGCCACCAATGCCGCAGCCGACGTAGTGCCCGCAGTGCTCACGCTGCCCACGGTGCTCTTGTTCCCGGGGCTGATGTCACAGAGTCGCTGGTTCCGGGCACCGGGCCCGGTGGCCTCTTGGCAGAAGGGGGGGCACCATGGGGGGTTCCCGGCAGGAGGGGAGGCAGAAGCCGGCATGGCACACCCCCGACAGACCCCCGCTGAACGCTCTGCCTGCGGGACGAGGCTGTGCAGGCCCCGCGGCAGGCAGCAGCGCCTGGCTGTGAGCGCTGCCTGCTGACAGCTGGCAGCAAAAAACCCCGTGTGGCATCGCGGCCTCTTGGGGAAGTTCACTGCCACCCCGCTCTCTGCAGCCCTTTGCCACCAGGGCCTTCCCAAAACACACACACCAGAGAACAGAACTGCTACAGGCAGCATGCACCTTTTTGGGTGTTGAGGGGCCCATCTGGCTACAGCCGCAGCAGGCAAGCGGTGATGTGCGAGTGGGACGAGTCCAGCACACCCACATGCTGCACTCCGTACCTATGCGCACGCCTGGGCGCACACACAGAATCACAGAATGGTTTAGGTTGGAAGGGACCTTGAACACCATCAAGTTCCAACCCCCCCAGCCTGGGCAGGGACACCTCCCACCAGCCCAGGTTGCCCAGAGCCCCGTCCAACCTGGCCTTGATCACTTCCAGGGATGGAGCAGCCACAGCTTCTCTGGGCAACCTGTGCCGGGGTCCAACACCCTCACAGTCAACAATTTCTTCCTAAGATCTATTCTAAACCTCCCCTCTTCCAGTTTGAAGCCCTTCCCCCTCATCCCGTCACTACATGCCCTTGTAAAAAGTCCCTCCCCAGCTCTCCTGTCGGCCCTTCAGGGACTGGGAAATGCCGGCACGTCAGTTTGTGTGCTGCACTCTGTGTGTGCACGCATCGTGTGTGCCCTGTGTGTGGGTGCACTCGGTGTCTGGGTGCACTCCGTGTCCCGGTACCCACACGGTGGGTGCACACTGTTTACGTGCAGTGTGGTGTAGATGAGCCTGTGAGCGTGCGCACTGCAGGTATGCGTTCACTGGGTCGAGCGCGTGCCGTGTGTGCGGGCATTTTGTGCGTATGCTGGCAGGCTGTGTGTGCCCGCACTGTGTGTGTGTGTGCGTGCTGCATGTGCATGCCTTCCACGCTCTGTGCATGACGTGCACGAGCACTGTGTGCATTACGTGGGGTGTTCCATGTGTGGTGGGGGTGTGTTTGGGGTGTTAGCTCCACCGAATTTGCCCCAGACTAAAATTCAATACAGTGAGTGTGTTTCTCACAATTTGGGGGCTCGTCCAGGAGACCTGAAGCCCACGTTCGGAGCCTTGGACGGGTGAGTAGACCGGGACGGCGCGCCACTGCTGATTTCAGCAATCCTCGGATTCTCCCCGCCCTCGGTGACGGACCAGCGGCAACAGCCCGGTGAAGGGGCTCGTGGACCAAAGAGGGGTCCCAGGGATAACCGCGGCAGCCGATAATACTTGTGCACGAGACCCGGGTAAGAAAATTGACTGTTAAGTACTACTCGGGCGGCTGGGTGACGGGGGATTGAGAGTGGTGTGAGTGAGACGCGGACTAGATCTGCGAAGCGAGTGCGGAGTCTTTCTAACCGCGGTTCCGTATCTCCGCGAGGAGACCGGCCGGTGAAGAGACGAAGCGAAAGGCTGGAGTTGAGAGATCCCCCGGGGTAAAAAAATGGGACAAGGGAAAAGTAAAAAGGAATCTAAGGGAAAAGCTGATTAGGGAATTCCAGAAATACCTCCGGACAGTCCATTCGGGAGGATGTTGTTACAACGGGGGCAGGAAGGAGAGTCCTGCACCCGGGGTAAGGATAAAGCAAAGATGATCAATTACTGTATGTTTAAATGGACCAAAGAGCCCATGAGGCCAGACAGGTTGTATTGGCCAAAGTATGGTTCTGTAGAGGGACAGCTGTGTCAAGCACTAAATGTATACGTTAACTCTATAGAATCATTTGATCAAGAAGAAAGCGAGTATGCAGCGTGTTGGAAAGGAGCTGCAGGGGTTTTTAAATGGGAGACACAAAAGGAGAAGGAGAAGGAGGAGGACCAGAGACCAGCCTGGGATCCTCTCGAATACTTACCTCCCCCATATAACCCGGACCCTCCGGAAGGCACGAGAGAGCCTCAGGTCCCCGTTAGAAGGGAATGCCAGAGGAGACGGAGGCGGGAAGTGGGGAGGTCCGTAGTGGAAGAAAAAGAGGAGATGACGGAACCAATTGGGCTGCATCCTTTACGGGAGGTCCCGATGCCAGGAGTTCAAAATGGGGCAGGATTTCTGAATGTGCCCCTAACCAGTACGGAAGTCAGGAACTTTAAAAAAGAAATGAAGAAATTGTTGGAAGATCCCCTAGGTTTGTCAAAACAATTAGACCAATTTTTAGGTCCAAATGTATACACTTGGGAAGAAATGGGAACTTTGTTCTCCCTTGAGGAAAGACAAATGATCCGTGTAGCAGGGACGAGAATATGGGAAAGGAAAAACGTTCATGGGGTGGTGGGGGACCAAAAGTTACCCCTACAAAGACCTGATTGGAATCAAAATGACTCCGCAAGGAGAAGAAACATGTCTGATTATCGGACGTTAATTATAAGGAGAATTAAAGAGGCAGCCCCGAGGGGGTCAAATGTGAGCAAAGCCGTTGGCAGTAAACAAGGGAAAGAGGAATCGCTGATGGAATGGTTGAAGAGGCTCTGAAGGAATATTCAGCAGTTTTCTGTGACTGATCCAGAGACTGTGGCTGGCCAGCAATTATTAAAAAATAAATTTTGTCACCCATGCCTGGCCAGGTATTAGGAAAAAAATGAAAAAGATGGAAGACTGGCATGAGAGAGGAATCAATGAGTTGTTACGAGAAGCACAAAGAGTATATGTGAGGTGTGATGAGGAGAAGCAGAGGGCAAAAGCAAAACTAATGGTGGCGACTGTAAAAGAAATAACAAAGACTAAAGATAAAGCGCCCCAGAATCCGGGGCCAGGGATGAGAGCACACAAGATACAGGGAGCCCATCTGCTGCCGCTCAAAAAGCCCATGTGAATGAAATCAGGAGCCCCAGAGGGCGGAAAGTGTTACCATTGTGGGCAGGAAGAACATTTTAAGAGAGAGTGTCCCAGGCAAAAGAGAGATCAACGAGTGTTTAAAATCTGTCAACAGGAAGAATACGCTCCCGAGTAAGGGTGTCAAGGGCTCTGCCTGCTGGGGGAAGAAAGAATTAGTGAGCCCTTGATAAACTTAAAATCAGGCCCCCAGGAGGAAATTTACACCTTTTTAGTAGACTCGGGAGCTGAGAAGTCTTGTACTATGAAATTGCCTTTGAATGGGAAAATCCAGACACCGGGAAGAAGCAGCAACTCCGCTGGACCTCCCTGCCTCAAGGATTCACAAAATCCCCAAATCTATTTGAACAGACGCAAGAGAAAATTTTAGGGGAGTTCCAGGCAGAACCCGCAGTAAGAATCTTGCAATATGGAAATGATCTGTTGGTATCAGGAGAGAGGGAGCAAAAAGTCAGAAAGAGACATCGATATGTTTGCTGAATGGTTTTTTTTGGAGAAAAAGAATTAAGAGTCTCAACGACACAACTGCAGTTTGTACAAAAAGAGGTAAGGTATTTAAGGCATCTAATTAACAAAAGAAAAAGAAAAATCAATCCAGAACGAATTACAGCATTAAGTGTCCCAAGAACGAATAAAGACTTTAAGGTTACTAGAGTACTGTAAATTATGGGCTAAAGGATACAGAAATTTTAGTGACTGAGTCTATGACAAACTTGTAAAAGACAGTCCACTACAGCGGACAGAAGACAAACAAGAGCAATTTAAAGAATTAAAGCAGAAGTTAATAGAAACCCCAGGTTTAGCCCTCCCCTCCCTAGAAAAAAAAAAAAAGAATTTCACGTTTTTATAAACACGGAAGAAGGGATAGCACATGGAGTTGTAATGCAGGAACGGGGCGGAGAAAGGAAACCGGTGGCATACCTATCCAAAATGAATGGACCCGGTATGTTGGGGGTGGCCCACATGCATACAGGCAGTAGTGGCCACAGCAATATTAGTAGAAAAAAGCCAAAAATTAACCTCTAGAAGAACCCTAATCGTACATCCACACACACACTGTAAGAACTATCTTATCTCAAAAGTCTGGCCGGTGGTTAACAGATTTCAGAACTTTGAAGCACGAAACGATTTTAATAGAAAAGAATGATTTGACCCTGGTGGTAGACAGAAACCTGAATCCTTCACAACTCCTGTAGGAACGGGCAAGTGGGGAGCCGCATCATGATTGATTAGATTTTATAAATTACCAAACCAGGGTAAGAGAAGACCTAATAAACACACCAATGCCCTATGTAATAAAACAAAAACAAACAAACCCAAAAAACTATCCAACAACTTTTTATAGATGGTTCCTCCTGATGTATAGTTGGAAAGAGAGCAAGGAGTTATGTCGTCATTGATGGGGAAGAAAAAGCAGTAATTGAAGAAGGAGGATTACCAGCAAATTAGTCAGCCCAGAGTTGTGAACTATATGCTCTGAAGAGAGCTTTAGATTATCTCCAGGGAAAAGAAGGCATTATCTATACAGATTCAAAGTACGCATATGGAAATTAACCATGGAAAGGAAGTCTCGTGATTTTGCTTTGACAGGAAAAAGCCCTGGAGAGCCTTCAGAAGGCGCATAAGAGTCAGTGCTGCTGCATGAGAGCAACAGACAGCAAAAGCCTTGAGAGTGCCTTCGGACTGGGGTGGCACCAAACCCCTTCGACCCTACTTTGCTGCAGTTGTAATTGTTGCGTGTTATAAATTACACAGGTTAAGTGTAAGAATTGTAATAAGGTCATTTGAGGTCCCCGTGGCAGACAGGAGCAGTACCTCTCCCAAGTCTTCGATCTTTAGTGTATCCGATGTGGGAATACAACCCCAATAGATAAGTGTAAGTGGATTAGACATTATTGTTGCAGAACCCACAGAGAATTACGTAATGTGGACCGACCCAACCAGAATGTTCATAGATCCTCGAAATATCAGCTCCAATACGAGTTCTGGGACCGAAGAAAGGACCCTATTGTGCCACAAGAATCAGAGATACCGGACTAAAGAGGAGGGAGGGCAAGACCAGGTTGGCCTCTGGACTCGCTGCCAAGCAGAACTATTTCTCGGCTGTTGGAGGCACCCCAATAGGCACGAGAGGTAGGAGTATAAGCCAGGGTGGACCTCCACTGCCAGAGGCCACTCACCCCGGGCGAGGAACGGGGCGAGCAAAACCCGCAGCGGGCCCAGGGAAGACCGGGCAGCCGGTTCCTCCCGCTCGGGGTCCCGGAAGGCTCCGCGTTTGGGGAAAGACCTCCCCTCCATCCCATTCTTGGCCTATTCCAACTTTCACTTTTGGATGAAACAGCCCAAAAAAGGGAAAAAAGGGGGTTTAAAACATAATTTTTGGGCCCGAATTCACCCAAAGGCGCTCAGGCAGTATCAAAGCTCCAGAATAGTTTAGTTTTTGAGGGGTTTTCCAGAGGTGCTGCACTGAAAGTGCGGAACGGGCGTCCGAATGGAGTTGGGGATGGGAAAAAAATCCCAAATTGCGCTGGTAGCTTCTCCCAGGCCCCATTTGTATTAAAAAAATCCAGTTCCCCAAGTTATGTTATAGACAAATAAAGCACCAAATTACTCCCGATTCCTTTCAAGGCGCCGGTGACAGCATCACCCAGACAAAGACGACACGCACAGGGACACACAAATGTCGCTGACAAAAGGATTTGCAGCACTCAACAATTCCCAGCTTTCTTCCCCCCAAATTGTTTAGATTTGTCCAATGATATTTCCTGAATCCTGGGTAGAAAAAAATAATAATAAAAAAATAACTGGGGAATAAAAGCGGGGAGGGAGAAGGGGGTTTGGTGGTGAGAGGAGCGCTCCTCTGTGTATTTGTCCAAAACTCTGGTTTTAAGCCCTGAAAAAAAGGAGGTAGAGGCAGCGTTGTGAGGATTTAATGCGTTTTAAAACACTATGAAAAAGAGCTTTTTATAGATTCACCACCAAGGAAGAAAATTGTATTTAGGAAGGTGGGAAAACTGCCCCAAAAAAAAGTAGGAAAAAGCACCCCCAAAAAAGGGGGAGAAATGGGGGGAAACTGCCCCAAAAAGGAGGAAGGAAAAAAAAACTGAAAAGGGGCGGGGGGGGAACGAACAACACTTTATAGGAAGGGTTAAAAGCTGCTTTAAGGAAGTGCTAAAACCGGCTTTTTTCCACCGGGAAGCTGGGAGACCCCCTCATTTCCCACCTTTAAAAGCCGCTTTTTGCTCCAAAGCTAGGAAAAAAAAAAAAAAAAAACACCAAAACAAAACACCGCCCCGGAGGGAGGTGAGTGGAAAGGGCTGTGTGTGGAAAGAAAAGCTTTAAGGACAGGCTGGGCTGGGGAAAGGCGGTGGGCCCCGAGGGAGGGCTTGGGGAGCGGGGCTAGAAGCGTGGGTTTGGGGCAAAACTCGGGGAAAGAAACTGCAGGACAGGGCCAATCTGAGTATACAGTTTTAGCGAAGCTTCAAGCAAAGGGTGACCAAAGGTGCCTCTTGTGGGCTGGTTTTGTCTAAGTTATTCATGCGAGTGGATTTTTGCCACACGGGATGGGAACGTTCGCTTCCCGGGATAGCTGATGCCCCTGGATAAGCACTGCCCGCGAAGCACTGCGAAACCCCGTGTTCAAAAATGAGAACAAAGGCCGTGTTTTGCCTCTCGGAAGGATCTCTAAGCACCGTCTCCACGTTATTTTCAGTACCTTTCTGGTTGTTTTCTTTCCCCCCATCCCCGTGATGTCCGTCGGGGGGGCTGGCGGAGCTCTGCAGGCGGATGTCCGTCTCATTTTGGAGAAGGCCGGGCTGGTTTCGGGGGGTCCCGGATCTTTTGGAGGAGGGCTGGGATGGTTTCGGCCTCGCATTGCCCGACGCGGAGAGAAGCGCTGGTGTGGAGCTCGTTCTCCTCGGCGCGGCCCCGCCCCTCTCGCTCGCGTTTGCCGCGGCGACGCAGGGGGGCGTGGCCCGGGTCTGCCCCTCGGCACATGCGCGGTTGGGCGGACGTGATGGGGAGCACTTCCGGTGTACGGCGGCGGTCGGGAGCTGTGACGGTCGGTACCGGGGGGGACGGGGGCCGAGGAGAGCAGGAGCGGGCGGGCGGGCGGGCGGGCGGTGGCGGTGGAGTCCATGGCCAGTTTGGGAGGTTTGTGGGGTGGCGGGACCGGGCTGGGGGGCACGGGGGGCGGTCTGGGCCTGTTTGGGGGGGGCAGAGCCGAGTGGGGGGTCCCCGGGGAGGACAGGGCCGATTCAGGCTCCCCCGTCCCCCGCTGCCGCCCCCTCGCCCCCCGCTCGCTCCCCGCAGGTGGCGGCAGCCCCGGCCGCAGCGCAGGGTGCCCGGGGCCGGCCTGGCCGGGCGCTTGGCTCCGCTCTCAGTCCCCCCCGGCAGGTCAGCCCGGCCGTGCCCCCTTCGCCCGCCTCCAGCCCACGGCCGAGTCCCTCCAGGTACCCCCGAGATGGGTCGGGGGGTGTCAGCGCTGGGCCCCCTGAAGCGGGGGTGGGTGGTGGGCACGGGCATTGCTGGGAGCCCGTGGGCAGCCCTGGGACCCCCTTAAAGCCCACGGAGACCCCCGGGGCCCCCTTGTCTCCCCCGGAGCCGACGGGGAGCCGTAGCTGTGGAGTCAGCTTAAGGAGTCTGCCCTAAGGACTGCTGCTTTTTGGAGTGTTGGGGGAGGGGGAGGGTTGTCGGTGTGGGGAGTGGAGGTGTGTGGGAGGAGTCCCGTGTCTTGAGGGAGGTTTGGGGGTGTTGAGCAGATTTGGGGGAGTGGGGGAGGGGTCCCCTCCTTTGGAGCTCCCTGGTTGGTTTCTTCTCAACTGTGGGAGGCAGCGGGCGAAGGGGGAAGGCAATAGAGTGGGTTGCTGTATTTCAGTCCTTGGTTGAGAGTCAGCGACTCTGCTCCCTTGCTGCTCAGCAGACTCTTAGCTCCGTGGGGCTGTTTCTCCAGGCAGGCTACGACTGCAGAAACGGCCCCACTTCCTCGGAAGAGTTGTTAGCGGTGACGTCTCCTGGGAACGTACTGCCTGACGTTGGATAGACCTGGCACCACGCAGCAGCTCAGAGCCCCACAGCGTATGCTGCCGCTCTCAGTTGGCTCCATCAAATCCTCTGACCTGAGAATGCCAAAGGTACAGAGTTGAAACGGGCTGTTCCTCACCCGCTGAGTCAGATGAACCTTTTTGCACCCAAGTTGGCTGGGGACTGCTCCTGCCTCACCGCCTTCAGGCGGAGCATGGCTGTGAGCAGGGGAGCTCAACACACAGTGCTTGCTGATTGCAGCCTGCTCCCTCGGGGGAGCACCCGCAGCCGTGGGATGGGAGGAGGAAGGACAGCACGAGGGCTAGAGACAAACATTTTATTTCTTTAACGTTCACATACGCAGCACCCCAGAGGGGTTCCCGGCCCCACTCCCCACAGCCGCTCAGTATTCGGGGCACTGTTGGTCTTCTGGGCCTGGCGCTGTCACCATTTGCAGGGCTGGCAGAAGCAGACACGGCTAGTGGCATCTCCACCAGCCCTTCAGGTAGCCCCACAGCCGGGCGCAGCCCTGCCGCAGGCACCTTCCTGCCCTGCACAGCCCTGGGTCTGCCTGGCCACACTCCCTGCCCGTGGTCTTGCAGGACTCCTCCGTCTTTGCGTTCAAGGCCTGGAAAGCACAGGTGATCTCCTGCACCCGCTCCACCTTGTCCATGTCCATGGCTGGGGGCCTTCTGGGGGACAGGTGCTCATCCGTGGGCCCCTGTGCCCTGTCCATCCCCTGCTGGGGAACCCACTCTTTCTCGGTCCCTGCTGGCAGCTCCTGTGGAGGCTCCTGGCCGAGGACCGGCCCCAGTTTCCGCACTGCCCCACCAGCAGCCATGGGAGAGCGGGGTTGTCCTGAGTGTGTGAGCACCACTGGCTCTGTTGCTGCACTGGGCCAGGGCTCCAGGAAGTGGTAGAGGGAGCTGTGGGAAGAGGAGCTGCTCCTCAACAGGCTGCTGCAGTCCTCCGAGTTGGCCAGCGAGCACAAGCTGCAGGGGCTCTTGCGGTGGCCCTCGGGGGGCCCAGGAGCCCAGGGGGTGCCTGGACCAGAAGCAGCTGTCCCCACTGATAGGACCTATAGGCGGCAGAGGAGGGCAGGGGGACCTGGGGGCTTGGGGGGGTGGGGGGTAGAGAGAGGCATCACTGCTCAGATGGTATATGGTTGGCAGGGAGCCCAGTGGGTCCTGTGGGGCCCGGTGCTTCCTCCTCGCTGCCTCCTCGGTTGCCCTGCAGAGGAGGAGAGAGAAGAGACCCGCTGCACCCTGTCTACTCCGTCGGGGCCCACGGGCAGCACCCCCTCCTCAGCAGGCGGGCAGGGCTGCCCAGCACAGGCAGGGCAGGGCACGGGCTGAGGGTCTGGGGCAGGATCTGGGGGTCTCCCCCACACTCCCTGCTTCTCCTGTGTTGACTTGAGGTCCCATCCTTCATCCGCTAGCCGAGAAGCTGCTGAGGGAGGGGACGGAGTGAGCAGCCGGCAGCCCTTGGCACAGCCCCGGCTCAGGGCTGCTGTGGGGTGTGTGCTGTTTGCCCGGTGCTCGGTGCTGGGGCCACTCACTGCTCTGCTCCTGCGGGCGGGCTCTCACGTGCGTCATCCCTTGCTTTGGCTTCTTCCAGTCCCTCTGCAGGACCCCGGGAGCTGGGTGAGACGGGAGCAGCTCCCAGCCCCGCGCCGCAGCCCCCCACCCCTCCCCACGCTGCGGCACAGTGCGGTGCAGCAGTCGCCTACCTGGAGCCGCTTGGTCCGTAGCACAGAAGAGACCGCGCTGAGCCCCATCAAAAGCATCACGCGCGGAGCCAGGTGAGCTGCGGGGGGGACGTTGGAGTCCCTCCTGGCACCAGCTGCGGTGCAGCCGCGCAACCCTGGGGTGCCCCCCATGGGAAATGTTAAAGAAATAAAATGTTGGTCTCTATCCCTGGTGCTGTGGTTCATCCTCCCATCCCGCGGCTGGGGCTGTGCCCCCCTCAGTGCCCGACCCAGTGGGACAGGCTGGCACTGCTGGCACCCACCAACCTGGGGGGGTGGTGGTGTCGGGGGAGCTGGGTGGGCTGGAGAAAGGGAGGAAGCACCTCTTGAAACCAGCTGGGCCCTCTCCAGCCACAAAACCCTCCCCAGAGGCACCAGAGGGGACCCCCAGATCCTTGAAGGGCTGCCCCAGACTCCCTCTGGCCTGCAAGAGTCCCCCCCAGGACCCCTTACGGACACCCCAGTGGCATCCCAAATCTGGGTTCTTTACCTGCTGGGCAAGCCAGTAACACACTGTGTGGGAGCAGCCAGCCAAGCCGGTTTCAGAGCACCAGAGGTGAGAGGCAGGGAGCTGCCATCCCACTCAGCTCCATCCCCGCCGTGCCTTGGCTGTGCAGAGAGAACTTGGGGGGAGCTGCAAAACAGCTCAGCCCGGGCTTATCTCCAGATGGCACAGAACAACCAAGACCAAATGGCCCTTAACAATCAAAATGCCCCGAGTCCCATCCCACCACTCCTCCCGTGATGTTGAGTGCCGGACATCACAAACTGGCAACAGAGACTTTGCTATGGCACCACCAGAGGGAAATATCCCAGACAGTGTAATCCACTCGGGCATAATCCTGCACCCTCACCGAGTCAGGAAATATAAACCGCAGGGTCTGGGGAGACAAATGGGGAATCCTCCAAGGATACAGCTGGCCCCTAGGAGATCCGTCCCCCCCATCCAGGACTCTGTACAGGGTAACTTCCCAGGGATGGAGCGACCTCACCTGAGAGAGAGAGGGTAAGTGACTAAGAAACATCCATACGGTATAGGGCATGCGATTGAGTTTGTGACTGGTGCACTCTTCTAAGGCATTAATATCTAGCGCCCTTGTGGTTTGCGTTGCTACTTGTCGGGGGCATTTGTAGCTCGCAATAGTGGATCCCACTAATTGCTTTTAAACCGCAATAGTGTAATCGCCATCGCACACACAGAACTTGCAATAGTGACGTATTGGGCCCGTGAGTGAAGTCCAAAGAAATTGTTAATTTGAACCTCTCAGTGAAGCCCTTTTTCCCGTTTCGTCCCACTCCCCGAGCCACTGGGTAAAGGAACACCTGGCAAAAAAAACACCACCCCAAAAAAAAACCCACAGCACATCCCCCACTCCCCACCCACCCCTTCTCCCCCCATCACAGCCATGGGGCAAACTCCCACCACCACCCCCCCAATCTCAGCTCGGCCGTGACCCCCCCCGAGACACTGGAAAGAGAGCAACGGAGAGCAAGCTCAGGCTCGTGTGAGCTGGAGAGATTTCTCTTTGTTTTTTGATGTTGTTGTCGTTGGGTGGGGTTTGGTTGGTTTTTTTCACAGAACACTTTGCAGTGTGGTGTCACAGCCCCCGGGGCCGGCGCTGGCACCGCCACCTCACCCCCGGCTCTCGTCCTTCCTCTTGCCCGGTGGCTTTCACCCCGTTCCTTGCTTGGTTTGGTTGGTTGTTTTTTCCTTTCTACCTTTCTTTTTTTTTATATTTAGGGTTTTTGTTTCCTTTTCCTTTTTTTTTCTCTCCCCCCCCCTTTTTTCCTTTTCCCTTTTTTTCCGTTTCCCCCTTTTTTCTTCCCCCCTTTTATCTCTTTTTCTCTTTGTTCTTCTTTCCCCTCTTTTTTTTTCTCCCCCCATTTTTTTCTTTTGTTTTTTTTCTTTTTCTCTTTTTAAACATCTCTCAAGCTTTCTCCGAAGGAACGGCCCCTGGCTCTCAGCCAGCAGAAGGAGACTATGGAAGAGCTCTGGCACCCGTGGGATTGCTTTCCTTCTCCCGCCTTGCACTCAGTAGAGAGTGTCTTTTCCAACTCGCTTTTTTTTTTTATTAAGAAAATAAACAAAAATAATGCTCCAGCTATCAGTTTTACAAGGCACACAAAATCTCTAAAAGGGAAACAGAAGCGTAATGTGCTGAGGTATGAAAACCTGAGGTAGTTTTTGTGTGTGGATATGTGTGTGTGTCATCTGGGGTTGGGGGTTGTGTCTGTGTTACTTTTGAAATTAAAAAAAAAATAATAATTTTGCTAGTGTGTTGTTTTTTTTCCCCCAGCCCTGAGCTGACAACCTGTTGGAAATCTGGCTTTGCCCCCCTTCTCTCTTTGCAACCGGGATCTTTCCCCAAACCATTTTTATCCAAGCACAGCCTTTCCTTTAACCTCTAGAAAAGCCGGCATTTGCTAAAAAACAAACATCCCCCTCCCTCCCCCACCCCCTCTGAAATGAAATAAATAATAATAAAAAAAAATACTTACAAAACTTAAAAATCGCCGTTAGTTTCGTTATCGTTACATTAATTCTAAAAACTGATGAGTCGCTGCGCTGCGTGACGCAGCCCAACCTCCCCCCCTCAACGCTGGGCGAGCTCCTCTGGCCATGCCTGGGATGAAAACCGGGTGGCTTTTAGGAAATGAAAAATTTAAAAAAAAAAAAGAATAATAAAAACTCTCTTTCTCTGTCTCTCTGCCTGTGTTAGTCCAACGAAAGGGATAGCGTTGGGAGGCGAGGGAGGAGGAAGGGGGAGGCTGTGGGATGGAGAGAGCCCTCCCCGTACCCCTCGGCTGTGCATCCTCGCAGCGCCGCGGGGAATGGGGGGCTGTGTGTTTGGGGGGTCTTTGGTTTGCACAGGGTGGCCGTGGTGGGGGCTCAGCCCCATCCTTACAGTGCTGGGGCGCACGGGGCTACCAGGCACAGGGTCCCTCCCCCAGTGAGGTGCTTTGGTGCGTTGAGGTGTTAGATGGGGTGGCACAGCCCCTGCCCACCCCGGGAGGGGGGACACCACCTCTCCGGTGGCACTGGATGGGTGGGAGGGAGGGAGGGAGCAGAGCTGTGGGAGCCATGGAGAAAGGTGTGGGGGTGTCCCTCGTCGTGGCAGCCCCCAGCAGCCCTACCTGGCCACCCGGCCACCCCAAGGGACACCCAAGCCCCATCTTGGTCCTCTCCCTGTTGGGTGATGCCCTTCCACCCACCCCAGAGGTGCGCTCCTCTCCTGCGGGGGGGACGCCCAGCGCTCGCCTGGCTAGAGAAGCACCGGGGGGTGCTTAGGGGGCATCTGAGCTTCCCCATTGTTATAAGTTGATCCCACAAATTGATGTGAGATAGAGTCAATTAAAATTTGGAATATTTATTTAGCAAGCGGCAACAAGCAAAACAGCGCTGGGCGGCCTGGGAGACTCACTCTGCCGACGGCATGCGCCTGGTTCCCGAAAATCTTTTGGTTTTATACTCTTCTTTTTCCGGTATAGGCGTACTCCGCATTTGCACGACACGACTTGTTGCTAGGGGGTCGTTTTCTGCTTTCCTTTTCCTCCGGTGGTCGCAGGGATGAAAGATTCATGTCTTCCTCACATCATGTACTCTTCGTCTTCATGAGCCTCCCTCCCCTCCTTCAAGTCTTTTCACATCCTACTTTGTTTGCATAACCTGACCTTTGCAGTTTTTAACCTTGCCCGCTCACAGGATGCTGTGCTGGCTATCTTGCAACATCCGGTTCAGCAATTGCCTTTTTGTAAAACAATGTGACAATGTAAATTTCTAGGTTTGGTGAACAAACAGCGCTGGGCTTATCACACCCATTACACGGGCCTAATTACTGTGCTGTTAATAACCATTAATAACCACTTTGGCTCTGCTAACCAACTGCGGCGAGGCCCCCACCCCGCTTTAGCACAGGCTTCCTGATGCCAACACCTCCCACAGCCACTGGGTAAAGCGACACCTGGCAAAAAACCACCACCACCCCAAAAAAAACCCACAGCACATCCCCCACTCCCCACCCACCCCTTCTCCCCCCATCACAGCCATGGGGCAAACTCCCACCACCACCACCCCCCAATCTCAGCTCGGCCGTGACCCCCCCGCGACACTGGAAAGAGAGCAACGGAGAGCGAGCTCAGGCTCGTGTGAGCTGGAGAGATTTCTCTTTGGGTTTTGATGTTGTCGGTGGGTGGGATTTGGTTGGTTGTTTTTCACAGAACACTTTGCAGTAGAGGACAAAAACGTGGTGTCGCAGCCCCCGGGGCCGGCGCTGGCACCGCCACCTCCCCCCACGGCCCCCCATCCTCCCCCGGCTCCTGTCCCTCCTCCTGCCCGGCGGCTGTTCCCACTTTCCTTCCTTGGTTTGCTTTTTTTTTTTCCTTTCTACCATTATTTTTTAATATGTGGGGGTTTTCTTCTTTCTCCCTTTTGTTTTTCACTTCCCCCTCCTTTTTTCCCTTTTTCCCCTTTTCTTCTTTTTCCCTTTTTTTTTGCTTTTCCCCCCTTTTTTCTCTGTTTCCCCTTTTCCCCCCATTTTTCTTTTTCTCTTTTTTCACTTCTTTCCCCTTTTTTCTTTTTCCCCTTTTTGTTTTTTGCCTTTTCCCCGTTTTTTCTGTTTCCTGTCCCCCCGTTTTACTTTTTCTCTCTTTCTACTTTTTTCCTCTTTTTCCCCTTTTTTCTTTTCCCCCATTTTTTTTTCTCCTTCCCCCCACCCCCCACTCCCTTTTTTTTTTCTCTTTTTAAACAAGCTCTCTCCCGAAGGAGCGGCCCCTGGCTCTCCGCTGGCAGAAGGAGCCTACGGAAGAGCTCTGGCACTGACACGGGCAGGAACACCCACTCACACATCGCAACACAGCAGTTAGTTTGGCAACACCCCCACACCCTGTCACAAGTGAGACCTGCACAGACAAAAGGCTCCTGAGTGAGGGCACTGGGGCAGCCCCACCTTAGAAGCAGCAGAGGAGCAGAGCCGTCCGGAGCCATCAAGAGCACAGGAAGGGCTATTCAGGGCCTCATTGTCTGCGCCGAGTGACCGTCTGCTGAGAACCGCTCTGGCGGCTCAGAGCTCAGCCCCAGCAGCAGTCTGGAGCCAACGGGGAAAAGTACACTGGGAGGAAGACTGGCAGCCTTCCTCCACAACGCCCCGGAGAGAATGACCAGAGTGCTGCCTATTCCCATCGTTTTGTCCAACTCGTTTCTTTTTTTATTAGAAAATTAATAAAAAAACCCTCCAACTCTCAGGTTTCCAAGGCATACAAAATCTCTAAAAGGGAGACACAAGCGTGAGGTGCTGAGGTACCCAAACCTGCCCACGTTAGTCCAACTAAAGGGATAGCGTCGGGAGGCGAGGGAGGAGGAAGGGGGAGGCTGTGGGATGGAGAGAGCCCTCCCCGTACCCCTCGGCTGTGCATCCTCGCAGCGCCGCGGGGAATGGGGGGCTGTGTGTTTGGGGAGGTCTTTGGTTTGCTCCCCTGACCTGCTGGGGGTGGGGGAAGGGGGGGGGATGTCTGGCGGCGGGGTTACAGTCATCGGGCGGTGCTGGGCGGCACGGCGGGAGCCTCCCTTGCTGTGCTGCGAGGCCGGGGCTCCCGGAGTGTGTTTCTGCTCCTGCTGCTTCACCTGCTGGAGCAATTCCCTCATCTTGCGCTGTGCAGTTATGGAAGATGCACCCAGGTGGGATGCGGGTGGCTTTGCCTGCACAGAGGAGTCCATTCACACCCTGGGCGCTGCTCTGCACGGCCTCCAGAACACACATTTTTAGATCAATCGAGCCAATCTTCAATTTCAGCACTTGCACAGCCAGGGGGAAGCTACCGAAACACCTTCAAGTGACTCTTGGGGACACAGGGACCTCCCAAAAGAAGAGTGGCAGGGTGCTTGGGTGGTGCTGGGCTCAGCAAGCCCCACACCTTTCCTCGGTGGATGAAAGCGGCCGGGGAAGATCAGGTAAAGCCACGGCCAAACCGTACCTGACTGGCAAAGAAATGACCAATGATTTTAACGATGACCTCCTCGTTCTCGTCTGGGGTTTGGTCTCATGGCACAATGACTTCCGCACTGGTTAAGTTTTGCAGTTCGTTCACCTGGAGCGAACCACAAGAGGCTTCTGTTGTGGAAGAGCCAAAATCCTCCACTGCTGGTGTCACCACTTGTGTGTCTCCCCCTTCCTTGGGACCAACGAGAACCACCACCAGGACATGGGGGCTGAGGGTCAAGACGTCGCTGAAACCACTGTGCACCCGGGATTTGTCCCCCTGGGTTGGGCAGGGGTGATGGATGATTCCCAACTCTGCGTCCCCAGGGCACCACCACCTACCATCTTGCCACCTTTGCCTATCATACAGCCTGCTGTGAAGGAAGGCACCTTGATGTGGGCTTCAAGCTTCACTTCTTCTTTCGCGTTAAAGAAGTTTGCCTCTTTCAGCTTCCCAAATATTCACCCCTGGGCCTGGGGAGGAGACGGACAGGAAGGAAAACCATCAGGCAGCGCCCGCTGTGCCCCTCCATCCCCAAAGCTGATAATGTCCCCATGTCCAGCAGCATCAAAACCATGGTACCCAGCAAAGAGTTCCCCTGGTGCTGAGGGAGGCCAAGCCAGGCTGGCAGCACAGTGGTGATCACAGGGACGCCTGTGACTTGTCCCTTACTGTCCCCCCCCCTCATAGCCCCCACCCAGAGCACCCTGAACTGAGCCTCGGGCGGCCCTGTGATGATGACCATCTGCTCGCTGCCCTCGGGACCTTCTGTCGGGGTGAGCTGGGGAGGGATGGGGGAGAGGGAGCATGAGCGCAGCCCCCACTTCGGCAAGACCTTCCCTCTGTGGCATTTCCCCCCCAGCGCAGGGCAACCCCCCCATGCAGGAGCATCCCCTCCCACCCGAGCCGGGGTGATAACCGGGTGCTGCAGGCCTGGCCTTCTACTAACGACAGGACGGAGAGGTGGGCACATGCCAACCTCATGAAGTTCAATGAGGCCCAGTGCAAGGTCCTGCAGCTTAGTCGGGGCAATCCCAAGCCCAAATCCAGGCTGGGCGGAGAATGGATGGAGCGCAGCCCTGGGGAGAAGGACCTGGGGGTGCTGATTGATGAGAAGCTCAACATGAGCCGGCAACACGTGATCGCAGCCCAGAAAGCCATCCATATCCCAGCCTGCATCAGAAGTGGGCCAGCAGGGCGAGGGATGTGGTTCTGCCCCTCTGCTGCGCTCTGGGGAGACCCCACCTGGAGTACTGCGTCCAGCTCTGGAGCCCCCAACATAGGAAACACATGGACCTGCTGGAGTGGGGCCAGAGGAGGCCACGGAGATGCTGTGAGGGCTGGAGCCCCTCTGTTGGGAGGACAGGCTGAGCGTTGGGGTTGTTCAGCCTGGAGCAGGTGCCAGCCGGGGGGGCTCCGTACAGACCTGAGAGGTACGCCCAGGAGCTCTATGGTGGGAGAGAAAACGAGGGTCAGTGACGGCCCCAGCGTGCCAGACCCTTCCCCGCCACCCCCAGCCCGACGCAGAGCAGCATGCCACCACCGTGAGCCCAGCAGGCCCTGAAACCCCCCCTCACAGAGCACGGGGGCACCCGAGGGTGCATTGGGGTGAGCTGCAGCCCCGACTCAGCACCCAGGTACCCCCAGTTCCTCCCCGCTGCCATCTTTCTGCCTGTGTCCTGCCTTTGTAGGGGAAAACCGGCCCAAACGGCCTTTCAGAGCAGCCAAAACCCCGCAAAGCTGAAACTGTGCTCTGACCACCATCGGTCCCCTGCACAGAAAGTAGGGGATTGGCGAGAACCGAGCACCATGTCTGGTTTGGCTCTGATTTCCATCATCGTTTCACTTTTCCAGGTCCAAGAGAAGAGAAAGCCAAGGCTGAGGAAGATGTTCCCCCAAGACCTGGGCTGGGGACAGGGGGGAAAGCAGCAAGGGGTGCTTGCCAGCACTCCAACCCAAGTCAACCCAGCCCAAAGCCTCGTCAACTCTTCCATGTCTCAAATCCATCAGAAATCTCCCCTGGCAGTAGACACAACTCTCTCCTGCTCTGCATTCCAGCAAGTGCAACCAGATGCTACCTGCAAACCACCATTTCTCATGTGGAGAAGGAGCAGACCCAGCTCCCCTGCCCAGGCTGGACGCCACTCTTGCTCCCAGCCCTCTAGTTAAACCCGCTGTGCCGAGGTTGTGCTCCCTCTCACATTGAGCCCACGCTCCCCGTGTCCACCCTCTGCTTCTGGCCACGGGCTGCTCCATGGCTCCTACACCAACATGTCCTCTCCTGCCCAGCCAGTCCTCAAGGCCAGTGTGGACATCGCACCTCCTCACTTCCCTCCCTTCACCAGGAGGCTCATTCCTTCTCCTCCATCCTTGCCAGGTCTCTAGAGCTCCACAGTTGAAGCTACAGCCACCGGCCCCAGGTCCTGCTGAGGATGCAGTCAGAAATGACCACTCCAAGGTGTGAAACATAAAGTACTTGGGTGGAAGGAGCAGAGGCCTCACCAGGGTGGCTTCAATAAGGTCCCACAAAGTTTTGGGCTGAAGGGGGTCCCACCAAACGCTGCCCTTTGGGACACCTGCTCAGCTCTTCTCCAATACGCCAACAAACGCTCAACCAGACGCTTCCCCAAGGCCGCGCTTGCTCGGGCGGTCGCCGCGGGCAGAGCATCCTCCCGCACAGCCAGACCAACCGACCCTTCTCAGTGCCCTCCGGGGCCACCGCGCACATCACACTCACACACCCCTCCGCACCACCAGCCTGGCACTCACCCTTCTCTGACAGCTCTGCTGCTGGCATTGCCAGGAGAAGAAAACAGCACAAGTAAACTTCAGACAACAGCACAAGTGAACTTCAGAACTCAGCTTGGCCACTGCAGTTAAAGACAATAAGAAGAGATTCTTTCAGTATATCAATAGAAAAAGGAAGACTAGGGAAAATGTAGGCCCACTGGCGAATGAGACAGGTGCCCTAGTGGTGGAAGACACAGAGAAGGCAGAGTTCCTGAATGCCGCCTTTTCTTCGGTCTTCACTGCTAAAGCTGTCCTTCACGAATCCCATACTCTGAAGGCAAAGGAGAAGGTCTGGAGAGAGGAAGATTTTCCCTCAGTTGAGGAGGACCGGGTCAGAGACCACTTGGCCAAGCTGGACATTCATAAGTCCATGGGCCCTGACGGGATGCACCCGCGAGTGCTGAGAGAGCTGGTGGATGTTATTGCTGGACCACTCTCCATCATCTTTGAAAGGTCATGGAGAACAGGAGAGGTGCCTGAGGACTGGAGGAAGGCTGACATCACTCCGATCTTCAAAAAAGGCAAGAAGGAGGACCCAGGGAACTACAGACCAGTTAGTCTCACCTCTGTCCCTGGGAAAGTAATGGAGTGACTCATTCTGGATGTCATCTCCAAACACGTTGAGGAGCAGGAAGTTATTGGAAGTGGTCAACATGGATTTACCAAGGGTAAATCATGCTTGGCCAATCTAATAGCTTTCTATGATGTTATAAGTGGTTGGCTGGATGAGGGGAGAGTTGTAGATGTCACCTACCTTGACTTTAGCAAGGCTTTTGACACTGTCTCCCATAACATCCTCATTAGAAAGCTGAGGAAGTATGGGCTAGATGAGGCGACAGCGAGGTGGATTGAGAGTTGGCTGCGGGACAGAACTCAGAGGGTTGTGATCAGCGGCACAGAGTCTAGTTGGAGGCCTGTAACCAGTGGTGTCCCCCAGGGGTCAATACTCGGTCCAATTTTGTTTAATATATTCATTAATGACCTGGATGAGGGGGCAGAGTGTATCCTCAGCAAGTTTGCTGATGATACCAAACTGGGTGGGGTGGCTGACACCCCAGAGGGCCATGCTGCTATCCAGCGTGACCTGGACAGGCTGGAGAGCTGGGCAGAGAAGAACCTAATGAGGTTCAAGAAAAGCAAGTGCAAGGTCCTGCACCTGGGGAGGAAGAATGCTAGGCACCAGTATAGGTTAGGGGCGGACCTGCTACAAGTAGCTCGTAGGAGAAGGATCTGGGGGTCCTGGTAGACAGTAAATTATCCATGACCCAGCAATGTGCCCTTGTTGCCAAAAAAGCCAATGGAATCCTGGGCTGCATAGGGAAGAGTGTGGCCAGTAGGTCGAGGGAGGTCATTCTCCCCCTCTGCTCTGCACTGGTGAGGCCACAACTGGAATACTGTGTCCAGTTTTGGGCTCCCCAGCTCAAGAGGGACAGGGAACTGCTGGAGCGAGTCCAGCGAAGGGCAACTAAGATGATGAAGGGATTGAAGCATCTCCCGTATGAGGAAAGGCTGAGAGAGCTGGGACTCTTTAGCCTGGAGAAGAGAAGGCTGAGGGGAGACCTTATTATGGCATATGAGTATCTAAAGGGTGGGTTGAAGGAGGATGGAGCCAGGCTCTTTTCAGTGGTTCCCAGTGAAAGGACGAGAGGTAATGGGCACAAGTTAGAACACAAGAAGTTCCGTTCAAATACAGGGAAACACTTCTTTACGGTGAGGGTGTCAGAGCACTGGCACAGGCTGCCCAGGGAGGTTGTGGAGTCCCCTTCTCTGGAGCTTTTCAAGACCCGCCTGGATGCAGTCCTGAGTCATGTGCTCTGAGCAATCCTGCTTTAGCAGGGGAGTTGGGCTAGATGATCTCTAGAGGTCCCTTCCAACTCTGAAAACTCCGTGATTCCAATACAGAATTGCACAGGCATGAAAAATACCCCGTGATTCAACTTGTTTCACTCATTTAAGACAAGGCTTGTAGCTACAAGACAGTTGAGACAATTTAAAACCAGAACTAACCTGCACTCCCCCTTTGACTGCCAGAACTGTGTTTCTCAGTTCTTTGTATTTCTTTCTTCCATCCAGAGTACATATCAAGATTTTCCTGACTCAAAGAAACAAGAAAGGTCAGTCACAAACACAGAAAAGCAGACACCCACTAACTTGGGGACTGCACAGTAGCACTCTCATGGTCCTGCCTATATGCACAAAATTACATTAAGGCACCATTCGCCTACACAGCGAGCAATTCCAGCTCAAAGTCCAGCAGCACTCACAGCCACGTATCCCACACACCCCTCCCTCCCCTCAGGCCCTCCCCTCCTCAGGCCCCTCGGCCCCGCCCCCGGATGGCTGTGACTGACAGCCCAATACCGGCTCCGCTGATTGGCTCAGCCCTGGCCAATGGCACGGCGAGGGAAGACCCCGTGGTGAACCAGTGGAGGAGGGCTCCCTCACAGCCTGCCCGGGCCTCAGGTACCCGTCGGCGGCCTGAGCCTCTCTTCCCCCCAGAAGGGCGCTCCTGGGTAAGATTCGAACACTTCCCCGGGACACTTAGAGATCTCCACAGAGTGGCTTTATAGCTTAGTGCATTTGTAACCGAGCTGCATTACTGACGTCTGTAGTATTCGCACGGGCTTTGCAGACAGTCACTGTCACCGGCAATCCAAAAGAAGTCGTGTCTCTGTTGTTTAAGCAAACAGAGTGTTAAGGAAAACACTCCTGCCCTTTCTCTTCCTCCGGGTTTTGAGAAGAAGAGGTCCTGTCTCCCCAGCCTACACGTGGGGTCTGGGCAGCTCCACGCCTTGTGTTTGAACCGGGAATTGGGATGTTTCAGTTTTCTTCTGTGATCAGGCCTGGTTGTGAAAGGGCCAGTTGTAGTGTTTAGGGTTTTGTGGGTGAGGAACAGCAAATCTTATTGAACTTTTCCTTTTTTTAGGTTTTGTTTAGGGGGCTCGTTGTCCTCACACCCTCGAGTTCTGCTCCAGGTCAAGCGAAGCCCCATGGAACTGGTCCTAAGGGCCTAAGAATCATACCACCTCTGTTTTGCAGGAACTTCACTATCATAAAATTACACCCTAGACAGGAATATGTTCTGTTGGTTTGTTTTTTGTTATGAGTCCTTGCAACCTGCTCTCCAGCTGGAAGTGGGAAATGCAAAGGCATTAAAATGATAGATTTGCTAAATATGTTGCAAAGGTCTGTATTACTGGCTTTCCCTGCAGCGGGGAAAATACATCCTGTTTAATTGTTGTTTGCATTTGAAATTCTCTGTGAAATGGATTAAGCAGTGTGGGCTTCTTTTTGTGGGTCTGCCCTTGGAAGGAGAGCGCCTTTAGGAAAAGGCTTTTCTGGAGGGGACAGAGAACTTAATTGCTGATGGCTATAAAAGTGCGCCCTGTTTGGGTGGCCTGAAAACAAAACCCGTGAAAATCCATGACTGAAAAATAAGACTTTCTCCTAATGATCAGGGCTGGTGTGTCTACTGATTCGCCCATGAATAACAGCTCGTTCCTTACTCGTGGCTGAGGACCCTTGAATTGTTTCCCAAAGCCTAAGGCAGCGGGAAGGGCTGGGGTTGTCAGATCACTGCAAATCAAATAAAAGAGAGCGGTTTGGAGTTGTCTCGTTCCCTCTGTCTTTTCCCAAGAAAGAGGGGTGGAAGAATGGTAGAATTTGTTACATTGAAGGTCGGTGGTAATCCAAAGCTGCAGAGCGAGCTCGGTGCCCGTGGAAGGGGAACTGCGCTCTCAAGTGGAAATACTTGGTGTCTCGTTGCCTGTGGGACAGAAAGGGACATCAAGAGTCAACCAAACGACTTTCTCACCTTCAGAGATGAGGCTCTGGAGGTCACAGTTAATTAAGGGTAGTTGTGGAAGTGTGCCTTACTGAGCAACGTGCTGCTGCTGGCTCGGGGCCTAAATATCTCCAAAGTTTGGGGTTGGTTTAAGTGCTTTTTGGTTATTAGCTGGATGTCACTCTTCCAAGCGCCTCTTGCACTCTCCACAGGGGTTTGCTGCTGCCTCCTGCATTGGGCCGAGGGGACCAGCATCCCTCAGGACAGGGACTTTCTCAGGCGCGGAGGTTAAACCCTGTCGGTGCTGCTTAAAAACTGCTCTGATGTTACTGCGGCGGTCACAATGTGAAATCTGTTGGCTTAGGGGAGCCTAAGATTTGCATTCCTCGTAACTGCGGGGGATTTTGGGGAGCCTGGCTGATACAATCCCCTTCCTGCTCCCAGATTCCTGTCGCTGACCCTGCAGCGGGTGGTTGGAAGAACTGATGCCCGCAGCGGCTGAGGGTCGGCATGATCCCGTCATTGCCAGAGCTCGTGAGCTGAGGAATGGGAGCGTGGCCCGTTTCCATCGTGGCTTGTGAGGGAAATAATGCGGTTTGATATAGTTGCGGTGTGGAAATGGCGATTCCTCTTTACACGTGTGCTTACAGGGTGCACGCAGGTGTTTCTTAATGCCTGCGAAGCTTTATGAGATTGGTTAATGAGCATTGCTTTGCTGTGCAAGTGCAAAGTGTTATTTTCCTGGAGAAACCAACTCAGATGTTCCCTTTATTTTTCTTTTGTTAAAGGCAGAATGACTATTTTAAAGCTTTCCTTGCAGGCAGAATAACATCTGCTTCTGAGGATTGTTTCTTTCCCTGCAGGGTGGAAAAATCTACAGCCTCGCTAAGGCCGCAGAGGAAGAAAACTCATCAGTTTTCTAGAGAAAACTGCAGTTTGGAGGGGGGGGGGGTGGTCTGCCATAGCGCCTTTTAGCCCCTCGTCAGGCACATTTCTTTTCCCTCAGGGCTGAGATTTAACATAGCCTTTTCATTTGCCTAGCTTTTGGTTGTATGAATTAATGGGTGTTTCAGTGGGAACCACAAGACCTAATTTCTGAGTCTCCCTCCTAAGAATTGTTGAGGGACGGAAGCGGGACAGGGAGGTTACCCGAGTGAAATGCTGAAGGCTTTTAAGGATGGAATGAGGAATGGCGGGGCTTGTTCTGGTCACACACTATGACAATAAAAGGCCAGAAGTTCCCTGTGGAGGTAAAGAACCGACAATTCACATAGCCGCTCAAAGGAGGAGGGATCTTAACCACCTCTCTTATTTCAGGCTGCATCATGATAACGCCGGGGATTGATGTCCCGTTGGGGATTTTTCTCCAGTTCCCACCTTTTGCCGCTAAATGAGGGGCAGAGATTTCCCAGCTAGACAGGCAGTGAGCTCTACGCAGGAATGTGAGCGTGGTTGACGGTGATTGCACTGTTTTGTTCAGAGGCTCCTGCCTTCCAATGAAAGTCTGGAAAAGTGAAAAAGGATGTGCCTTTCTCCTTTGGGATTGCTATTGTAGCAGAGGGGATGGAAACAGCCCACCGGGGTTTTGCTCCGCTCCTGGCTTTGGCTTGGAAAAAGCCCCAAATGGCTCAATCTCTGCGGGGCCGACTCTGGGGGGTGGTGTGCGATGGTGAGTGCCGTGAGGCTAAAGGATGGTCTCAGCAGAATGATTTTTATCTTAAGCGGATTTTTTTTTATCTATCTTTCAGGCAGAATGGACGGGGACTTTGGGTTTTGGCCGATGAAGGATAACCCTAAAATCCACGTTGGGCCGTGAGTTCTGGCCCAACGGTCAGAATAACCGCAAACCCTGGGGAAACGGGGCTGAGGAGCAGGTGTGATGTTGGTTTGGTGCTGGGGCTCGGCCGGCCTTCATTGTTGCTGTTGTCCTTCTCCCCATGCCTCGGCCAGTTCTCCCACTGCCCCAAAGCACTGCTGAGGGTAACGGAGGGTTTTTGTTGGCCAGAGGATCCCCCCGTGCTGGCCAGAAATGGCCAGTGCTAGTCCAGGCTGGGCTTGCCACTCAGGCTGGCCTCATGATGCTGTTTGCCGGACTCCCGCGTTCTACACAACATTCTGACACTCATTTTGGCCTGCGGTCACAGCTCTTCTGCTGCTGGCCGTCAGTCTCGTAGTAGATCTTGCCATTTCGATCAGGTTTTGAGGAAGAAATACCCAATTTTCTTGCCTGATGGGGCACAAAAGGGCTCGAAGGGCATCACGGTAATGCTGTTGGTGCCAAGACGGGGCTGTGGGAGTTGTTAGAGGGCAGTTGGTGATGCTCTGCTGAGAAAAAACTGCCGTACCTGACGCGTCCCTTCCTTCGAAGCAGGTGCGTGCTATCGTGCTGTTCCCAACTTGCCTTCCTCACCTCCTCTGCCTTATCGATTTCAGATACGTCAACATGAGCAGCAACTTTCAGGCGGAGATCCCAGACCTGCAGGAGAGATCCCGCTTGGAAGAGGAGGAAGAGGGAGCGTCGCTGGTGTGGAAGCCCTGGGGAGACATCGAAACAAACCCGGATACCTGCTCCAAGATCGTGCAGGGGGAAAGAGCCAACCTTGAGCATGCCTTGCACCGCCTGCATGAAGCTCTGGTAAGAAGCAGCTGTTTTTGAATTCCTACCGGTCTAGGACAGCCTTTGGCACTCGGGTGAGCTGGGAGTCGCTCCTGAGTTTTCTGTTCTGCAGGCTCAAATCTCTTTGCTAAAGAGGCAGAGTTAAGGTCTCGTGGGGTGACAGACCCCATGTATCAATAAGAGCTTGTTTTGTCTCTTGTCAATTCTGTGACAATTTGGAGAACAGAAGTCCTCCTACTCCCAGTGCTGGGAATGAAGGAATATTAGCTAAAACCCGAGGTCTGCCCCGGAGAAACGTCCTGTCCTTGACAACTGCACCGTCCCTGGGCGCTCCTTGCTGAGCAAACGCCTCCAGCCTGACCCCGGTGAAGCCCCAAGCGGGTCTGCTTTGCTCCCTCTTCTTCGAAGAAGGGATTTCATACCGCTGAGCTGCGGCAGAGGACTCGGCATCTGCTGCATCTGCACGAGGAGGCTCTGCCTGCAGCAGGGACGAGCCCAAAAGGACTCGAGCAGCGAGCAGTCTTCTCCTGGAGGTGGTGGCCGGTGGGGTGCCACAGCTTGGTTCCCAGAGATGTCCACAGGTTCTGGTTTCTTAAAACACATCAGTGTGGATTGAGGAAATATTCCCATCAACTCCCGTGTGGGGAGGTGACCCCGACGCGCTGTTGCTGAGCATCGACTGAGCACCGTCTTCCCACAGTGGGCTGAAGAGTTGACCTTTTGGCCCCTCCTGAGGGGGAATCGAAGTCTTGTTCTCTGAACTCCCGCAGGAGGGTCTGGAGATGTTGCAGTCTGGGGCACCCCAGCGAACTGAATCCCATCCCCTGGCTGATTATCATTACGCAGGTAAAGTGGAAGCAGAGCTTGTTCCTTCTCCGGGAATGCGAGTGGGTACTACCGTTCCCTTTGTTCTGATTCAAAAATGTTGTTTTTAGAAATGAGCGAGCAATGGTTTGTGTTCTTTGGGTTGGGGAAAACAGTCTTTTTAATCTGTTCTGGTGGGGTTTTGGCACAGGGTGAGTGGTCTAATCGTTTCCATGTCTCTGTTTCTTCCCAGGGGCAGACACTTGGACTCCTCTCGAGGAGCAGTTGTTTAAAGAGGCCTTTTCTGTACACCAGAAGGATTTGCACCTGATACAGAAGAAGGTAAAGCCTTTAGACCGAGGCGGGTCTCGGGTTGTTAGCGTGGAGGGGAGTTTTAACCCAGAAAAGTCATCTTTTGAATAGTGGGTTGGAATCCTGTTCTTGGGATGCGCTTCACGCTAAAAAGACACTGGTACAAGACATAATGTGCCCTAATGTGTAATTACCACAGAATATTTCATCTCTCTGGTGCAAAATACCAGAAATACTAAAAGAATACTGACACGTTCCGCTGACCACCGGTGTGAAACGTACAATTCTGCCCTCCCATGGCTTCTTTACAGCCCTTTCAGAAGAAGGAGGCTCATTTTCTGCTTGATCTCTCCCTTTCGTTGTGCTGTGAGAACCAGAGATAAGGGGGGACAGACAAACAGCACTCGACAGATTTGTTGTGGGTCTGTGCCCTAAATGTTTTACTGCAGTCTTTCCCTCATCGATCGCTTCTGTTTTTCTCCCAATAGATTCAGACGAAGACTGTGTCCCAGTGTGTCGAATACTACTACGCCTGGAAAAAACGTGTCGCATTTGCCAGCGGTCAAGCTGAAAGGACTGAAGAAAAGCTGAAGGGAAACAAGGAGGAGGTGGAAGAGGCTGAAGAGAAGGTAGAAAAACTGCCCGGGGTTGGTGCGAGATGTCGCTCCTCGATGAAGCTATCGTCCCGGGCTCTTGGAAATAATCCCATTTGCGTTAAACTTGCTGATGATGATTTTCGGGGATGTTCCGTAACATCCCAGTGCTTCATAAAAGGAATTGCTTGTCACACGGCTGTGCACAGGGGTTGCCAAAAACGTTCCTTCCCAGGAAACAGGAATTAGGTTCACAGAATTATTTTTTTTTTCTAGTGGTAGAAATTGGGTAACCACGTCACTTCAGTGCTCAGTACTTCTACACTTTAAACCCATTGTACGGACTTCTGTGGAGGATAGTGCTGTTCCACTGAGGACAGTAGGAATTATACGGTTTTTCTTTCAAGGTCTGTCTTTGCACCCCCTCCTCCCTGTTGAATTTCAGTGTTTTTTTAACTGTTTCGTGTTCAGAGGAGTTCAGCAGGGCAGGCTGGCACTGACAGAACGCGTTACACCCAGCACAAAAATAAATCCCTCACTGCCGTGGCCATTTGGGGATGTTTCAAGCTAGTTGTTCACTTTAGCTGTCCCCCTTGCTGAGGAGAAGGGGAAATAACTAAAGGCTGTCTGCTTTACAGGCTGCTTGCAGCCCGAAGAAGAGGCACCGGCTTGGGCCGAAGGAAAACACCAAGAAAAAGCAGAGGAGTTGTGAAAACACGCCCCGCAGCACGGGCAGTCCCTCCCGCTGTCCCCATGACTCTCCGTGCTGGGGTGGAGGTGCCAGCGATGTGGCTGTTTCCCTGCAGAGAGTGTGGAAGGTTAGCTGGTCGTTTTTCTTCTTGAAACCTGCTGCTTTGGGCTCAAACCGATGGAAACTTTCAAAGGTGCCCAGGGGCAGCGGAGCTAAGGGCAGCTGGAGGGTTCCCCCTGCCCCGCAGAATTTTGGCGGTTTTGTTTGACTTTAAACCCAAACCTCTGTGTTTTCTGACGTGGGGAGACCCTCCCGCTGAGTCGCGAGGTTCGGGCCAGACCCCCTTTGCTTTCTCACCTCCTCTGGGAGAGGAGTCTCGGTGTGGCTGTATCCAGCCTCAGCCTCCAACTGGGAAGGAGAGTCCGGAGCCCCGTCTCTGCCCCAGAGTGGCTTTGTTCCAGCTGAGCTCGGTATCTCCGAAGAGAGAGCCCTCTCGCTTGTCTTCTGGTGCCTTAGAAGGTTTATTCCCTGAGGTGTTCAGGCACCTCTGTGTTCTGCATGCACCGACTTTTCTCCCAGCGATTTGTTTAATAGCCGCTTTTCCTCTGCATTGATTGGAGCGACAATGCAGTGGGAATTGTTTCTACTCCTGCAGTTTCATCTTCCTCCCATCCAATCCGCACTTGCATCTCCTCTGTCTCCTGCTGACTTCAGCTGGAACGGTTTCTCACTCTCTTTGAAGGCCCTTTCCTCGAATTACAGGCTTGTTCCGCTTCATCCGGTTGTGCAAGAATCCCAGCGTTTCTCTATTTTCACTAAGAAGAGGTTCCACTAAAGTTCCTTTTTGCGGTTTGCAGCCCGAGGGCTTTCATGCTGCAGTCACTCGTGCCAAGCAACATCACTCATGCCCAGCAAAGCTGCTCAAGTTTCAATCCACCATAATTTTAAGCAATCACACCGTTAATTCTCCTATTTTAATCCCCAACAATCTCTCTTGTTTAACCAGCAAGGTCCCACCCAGCCAGGGGTACCGGCAGAAACTGTGTAGGACCAAGCAGCAAAACACAGCAGAAACTCACAAAATAAAACTAATGAAACGTGGTCTAAGAAACTAAAAAAAGAAATTAAAAATTCCCATTTGTTTTCTCCCTTCCAGGGTGTTTGGGAAGGTCAATGGGAGGAACGCTCACATGAAATGCCATCGCCTGTGGGACGATTGGAAGGCCCCAGCAGCGTTTTTAAAGGGAGGTGAAGCCGAGAGAAGCCCAGATGGTGACCTCCTCCAGCTGGCAACTGGGCAACTGTCATCTCAGACCACCAACGAGGTCAATTTACTCTGTTTAGAAAACCCCACCGACCTCTAGCAGGGGGCAGCGCCTGAGCTCTGCAGAGGATCCACCACCACGAGGTCGCCCCCACTCCAGAAAGACCCAGAAGAAGCAAACAGCAGAGAAATAGTTATCGTATTTAATAGCGTTTCCCCCTTAGGTGATAGTCCCATGTATGTTTTAGGTCTTCGTTAGCCATCTTTTAGGTCTTAGTTTTAGGCTTTAGTGTTCTTCTGATAGGAGTAAGGTTTGGTTTTCTTCTGATAGGAGTAAGGTTTGGTTTTCAGGAATCATGAAATTTTCAGAGTTGGAAGGGACCTCTAGAGATCATCTAGTCCAGCTCCCCAGCTAAAGCAGGATTGCCCAGAGCACATGACTCAGGACTGCATCCAGGCGGGTCTTGAAGATCTCCAGAGAAGGGGACTCCACAACCTCCCTGGACAGCCTGTGCCAGTGTTCTGTCACCCTAACCTTAAAGAAGGTTTTTTCTTGTATTTGAATGGAACTTCCAACTTGTGCCCGTTGCCCTGTCACTGGGAACCACTGAAAAGAGTCTGGCTCCATCCTCCTTCAACCCACCCTTTAGATACTTAGAAGCAATAAGAAGGTCTCCCCTCAGCCTTCTCTTCTCCAGGCCAAAGAGTCCCAGCTCTCTCAGCCTTTCCTCATAAGGGAGATGCTCCAAGCCCTTAATCATCTAATCTGCCCTATGCTGGACTCTCTCCGGTAGTTCCCCATCTCTCTTGAAGTGGGGAGCCCAGAACTGGACACATTATTCCAGTTGTGGCCTCACCAGTGCAGAGTAGAGGGGGAGAATGACCTCCCTCCACCTACTGGCCCCAGTCAGATTCAACACTTGGCTCCAAATAGGCTGGAAAACTGTCCTTACCCCAATGCACCTCAGAAATCAATCTGCATGAACAGGGAACTGTCACTCTCTTTGCAAACTCATCACCAGGGGAGCTGGAAAAATATTTATAAAATCTATAGCTACTTAGAGTCCAGACGATAAAAAGCACAGCACAGGTCCCATGAGAGAAACTGCAATGGGAAGAGGTCTTGGTTTGATTAGGTTGCTGGATAACAGCTTCAAGTTAAGGGATTTCTTGAGCTACCGCAACCATTTGCTGATTGTCCTCCTCTTCCTTCCCCCTTGCTCTTCTCCTCACAAATCAATGGCAAAGGACACAAAGGGACAGACTTCCTTCATTGTATCCAAATGCCCCAGTGCCTTACATGAACACATTTTAAGGAAAAGAGCAACAGAAGTGACTGACAACATGGAAAAAGACTGGGCAATAATCCATTAAAAAAAAACCCAGACAATTAAACGACACCAGAAAATGCAATTGAAATGCCTCCTCTCTTCTTTGGCACTTGGGAAACTTCATCTGGACTCTTCTGTCCCCCTCCTGGTTTCCACAGCCCAAGAAAAGACTTGCTGTGGGCCCAGCCCAAAGCCTTTGGGATGGTGAGGAGCACACAAGAGGCAGGCAGAGGGAGCTGCCTCTGGTCTGCATCAAGAAGAGGAGGCTCGTGGTGGACCCAACTGGTGACTACAGCTGAACAAGTGGCACTAGGCCCAGAAGAAATCCCAGCTAGACAAAAATGAAAAGATTGTCACCATGAGGCTCCTCAGACACAGCACAAGGGCCCAGAGGGGTTGTGAAGCCTGTCCTTGAGGGTACCCAAACATGACTGAACTAAGTCCCAAGCAACGGGATCCAGCTGGGGCTGCTCTGAGCAGAAGCTTGGACTGAAGACCTCCAAGTGTCTCTACCAACCTCTATGCTTCTGTGGTTCTTCGAAGGTGAGCTGTCCTGCCTTCCCCAGATGGGCAGCGACAGCCACAACCTTGTGGAAGGCGGCCTGTCGCACTACCACCCAGGCCCCTACTTCAGATGAAGAGCCACTATGAAGCACGGGGGGCTTTGCCACTTGCAGGGCACTGGGTCGGTGGGAGGGCACTGAGGACCCCCAGCCCTCCTGGAACACTGTTGCCACCATGTTGTTGAGACCCCAGCCACGGGATGAGGAGAGAGCTGGAGTCCAGGGCTCATGAGGGGAGCTGGAAGGTGGTCCCTATGCCCAAGGGGTGGCCTTTCTCTCGGGCAAGCAACATGGCGGGCAGGAACGAGCCCCAGGAAAGAGGCTTTCAGCCCCCTCGACCCTCCTCCTCTTCCCACATTTGGGCATGTTTCAGGCCACAGCCCCCCCCCGCCCAAACATACCATAGTTGGCCACACACATCAGCCACAGTCCCAATCAACATCACAATGGCTTCCTGATGTCATCAGCCACCTCACACTGCCTGTTCTTGGGGACCTATAAAAGCAGGGGTCCCTGCAGCTGGCCCACAGTTTGCTGAGCTTCCAGGCCCTCGGATGCCAAGCATGCTTGGAAGGAAGAGGAGCTGGAGCAGCGAGGCGCATGGCTGCCCACCTTTGTGTGGAACGCCGCAGAGCCGCTCCCCGCAACCGCAGAGGAGGCAGGCTCATCCCAGGAGGAGGAAGCTCAATGAGCAGAGGCGGCACACCACTCCTGATGGCACAAGCGCGGATGACCTCGATATTATAATCAGAGGCATGGAGCGCCTGACCATAAGCTCACCAGGAGATGACACAAGCGCGGCTGACCTCGATATTATAATCAGAGGCATGGAGCGCCTGACCATAAGCTCACCAGGAGATGACACAAGCGCGGCTGACCTCGATATTATAATCAGAGGCATGGAGCGCCTGACCATAAGCTCACCAGGAGATGGCGTGGAGCCCAAGCGCATCTGCCTGCCAGGGAACAGCCAGAGCAGTGAGGCAGATGGCTGTCCACTTTGGCCACAGAGCCACTCCCTGCAACCAGGGAGGAGGAAGGCACCTGCCAGGAGGAGAAAGCGCAAGCAGCGGCGGAGGAATGTCACTCCTCATGGCACAGGTGCGAGTGACCTCGCTTCCACGATCAACGGCACACAGCGCATGGCTGTAAGCCCACGAGAGAACGGCGTGGAGCCCAAGCGCATCTGCCTGCCAGGGAGCAGCCGGCGCAGCGAGGCGGATAGCTGCTCAGCTTGGCATGGGATGCCACAGAGCCGCTTCCGGCAACCATGGAGGAGGAAGGCGCCTCCCAGGAGGAGGAAGCGCAATCGGAGGAGGAGGAGGAGGAGCAACATCATCACCCCCCATGGCATAATTGTGACCTCCCTTGCTTCTGCAATCAAAAGCATGCAATCAACAGCATGCAATGAACTGCAAATTTTATGTCTTTAACTTATTAAATTGGGTTGGTGAATGTAAAAGTTCTGGGACTGCTCTTGCTGTTTGTGCCGTAAATAATTTAAGCACTTAAAACTCGTTCTACTGGGTTGGTGGTGGTGTTATGGTTGGAGAGACCCATAACAATTTATTGTCATTTAGGCAATCATTCTATCACCCTATGAGCCCTCCCCACCCGGGAAAGGGAATCGGGTAAAACAAGGCAAACCGGGAGCTGAAGTATAAACACATTTAGTAGAGTTAGATTAGGTAATTAACATTAACAGCACATTCTCCTTTTGCTCCTCATCACTTGTACGTAAAAAGAACTGAAAATCAAAGAAGCGGCATTGTGTTCGCACCTCCTCCCTAAGGCCGCTCCTCACTGCGGGTGCTGCCAAAGCGATGCCAAAAGGTGGGAGTTTGGGGAAAATACCTTGCACAGTATTGAAATACAGGTCCGAAAGCCCCGTATGTGGATTTAAACCGCTGCTACCCCACGGAAGGGCTCCACATGCAGTTTCCTGCTGCGAGTCTCACTGCTGTTCCGCACCGCTTCCAAAAAGTTCTGATGCAAGAAGAGAATGTGGCGCAGGTTCTCTGGCGCCAGGACAGCGCGAGGGTGCTTTCCCCGGCAGCGAAGGCCTAGTTTGGCAGGAGGGCGGTGGCGGGGATGGCGAGGTACTGCCGGCTCAGCCGCCCCGTTGCCGGGAAGCGATGCTCGTTGCTATGCCACCAGTGCAGCAGCTGGTGCTGCGCTTGCAGAGGGGCTCCAGGATGTAGTTTTCCAGTTGCTGGTGGATCTCGGGGTTCTCTCCATGGCGTCCTTCCCCAGAAGGATGTCGTAGCTGCTCTGAGACGGGGCGCTGGCGCATGGGTCCTTGCGAGTAGGCAGCTGGCTGCCAGCATCTGTGCCTGTGGCTTTGGAATCCGAGTTTGACACCCCAAACAGGGTGGCACATGGGGACCAGTGGTTGCAAACCCACAACAGCATGGTTCTCACTGGCTAGTGCAGCTCGCTTCTCAGGCTGGGGCTGAGAAACCGCATCTCCTGGAAGCGCTACCCAAAACAGAGGCATCTTCGGGTCTGGGGTTCCCCTGATGGTGCTGGGGGTCCTTTTATGGTGTCCTGGTTTGTGCTGGATGGGCCCTTGAGGACACTGCGTGTCCACTGCAGTGTCCTGGTGCTGTAGTAAAATACCCGACATGGGTTCAATTACAGCATGTCTGCCTTTACCAAAGACAGCAAACTCTCCTTTGGAGCAGGGAATTTGAACCCTCGCTTTGAATTGGACCTTTGATACCATCTTCGTGAATGGAACCGGAATATTAAGATTTAATTTGAAAAAGGAAAGGGAATTTGGATTAGGGAAATGGAAGGTTCTGGGGAATGATTCTGAAAATTGGTGTTGGCATATTAACGAGACCCAGCAACCTGTATTGGTTAAGCAAACAGGACCATGTGATCGATTCCCTCGGGGAATGCAGTTCCCTTCAGTGTGGAAGACTGCAGAACACGGAGAATGGCATTACGTGCAATCTACTCCTTGGTGTATGGATTGGACAGGGAATCAGTCAAAAGAGAAGATAGGAAAAATTAATTTGCCTCCTGCTTGGATGGCAGAAATCTACGAGAGGCAATAGAAGTCGGATGGTTGAACAAGATCTTGCATGGCTTTGAGTTTGCCCGGACCAGATGGCTGCAAAGCCTATTGCGAAACCCAATCATTTTTGTGATTGTAGTGATTTTTGTTTGTGTTTTGTTTGGATGTCTTAAGAGCATCGTTATCAAGCAATTATCTCAACCTTATGTATTAGTGATATGGGATAGGAAATGAGGCTCACTGAAGTACAGGAAGACTTGGGTAAGTCTCAAGGGGGGGGAATTGTTGTAGTAAAATTGGCATAAACCAGGATAATTAAATGTAAACTGTAATTGAAGCAACAAAGGAAACCTGCTGCTGCTCAAGTCCTCTATACTGCCCCAACGCTAGTTATTTACCTAATCTCAATATAGGGAAATAGTTAGTAGACACGATTTCTCTATGATTCAGTTAAGGAACTACCCAGCAGACAGTGTAGCACTGTTGGTAAGCAGGGTATTCCTATCAAGAGAGCAACAAACTGTAGGCCTGGTCAGCAAACCCAGAAAACCACTTGGAACTGCCAAGATCAGAGGAAAAGCAGGTAAAAGGTGGTTCCGTCCGGGGGGAGATGGTGACCACCGGCTCATTGACCACCTCCCCAAATGATACCACCTATTAAAAAGAAGGAAAAAGAAGACAGAGTCTGCACGCTCATTTACTCATTTACCCAATCATTAGAGGGAATAACAGTGACTATGTATTAATTGTTTGAATATGTAATAATCAATGTGTAAAAGTGGAGACTTTTGGAACATAAGAGTGGAGAAAGAAGACAGAGTCTGCGCACTCATTTACATGGGAAGCAAAGAAACCTCGACCAATCATTGGAGGGAATGACAGTGAATATGTATTAATTGTTTGAATATGTAATAATTAATGTGTAAAAGTGAAGATTTTTGGAACTAAGGTGTGAGCGCTCCCGTTTTGGGACAAGCACCCATTTCTGCGATTAATGGCATAAACTTAGAAATACCTCTGCTCTGTGTGTTACTGGCTTGCCCAGCAGGTAAAGAACCCAGATTTGGGAGGACAGTGGGGTGTCCGTAAGGGGTCCTGGGCGGCGCTTATGGGGTCCTGGGGGGGACTCTTGCAGGCCAGAGGGAGTCTGGGGCAGTTTTTCAAGGATCTGGAGGTCCCCTCTGGTGCCTCTGTGGAGGGTTTTGTGTCTGGAGAGGGCCGAGCTGGTTTCAAGAGGTGCTTCCTCCCTTTCTCCAGCCCACCCAGCTCCCCTGACACAGCCACCCCCCCAGGTTGGTGGGTGCCAGCAGTGCCAGCCTGTCCCACTGGGTTGGGCACTGAGGGGGGCACAGCCCCAGCCGCGGGACGGGAGGAGGAACCACAGCACCAGGGATAAAACATTGGTCTCTATTTCTTTAACATTTCCCATGGGGGGCACCCCAGGGTTGCGCGGCTGCACTGCAGCTGGTGCCAGGAGGGACTCCAACGTTCCCCCCTGTGGAAAGATTACTAAAAATGATCAATAATACAGCATTGGTCACATGTTAAGGAAAGGGATACAATCAAAAGGCTTCTGTGTGAGCCGACTCGGGCAGGACGCAGGAACGACCACAAGACCACAGAAGACAAAGAACAAATGTGATCTCAATACCTCACGAATTGGGGGGTCTCCCCAGCAACGCCCGGACAGAGGGACACACGCAGGGGATGCAGGTGCCACAGGGCGGGAGAAAGTCCTTGTTAGCAGCAGCGTGAGCTCCAACTCGCTGTTCTCGCCTGCTTTTCAAGGGTTCAAGCAGGCATAGCTTTTGCTAGTTTTTACGTAGTTTTTACAGGCCTGTGTCTTTGTAGATACTTGATGTCTTTTGTTCCCTTTTTTATTTAAAAAGTTTACAAGCAAACAAAAAAAAACCCCACACACCCCTTCTACCTGTTCGTCACAGTAATGGAAAAAATTAATTACAAGTGAACACTTGTCTTGACACCAGATGCTCTCTAGGCTGTATTCTGGAGATACTGAGCCCCTCTTCTATCGTTGAGGCAGTGTGAAGAAACCGCCCCTGCGTATGTTAGCGTGGGATGCTGTCTGAGGGTGAGCTTTTGGCAGCATCTGTGGGATTGAATTAAACAGCACCAGTGAGTATTCCCGTGACCTGGACCTTGATCATCGGTACTGCTAAACCATTTGGAGGTTTAAAGGTGTTCGGTGAAGGGGCAAAATAGTTTTGGCAGAAAATAAACTCCCTCGCGTTCTAACACTCCTCACCGAGGCGGGAGGCGAGTTGCGGCTAGGGTTAAATTCTGAGTGATGCCCCATTCAGCACTATCAGCCCAGGCACCTTTAGGATATTTTAAACTGTTACAGTTCTGAATACACTAACAGAAGACTGTACCTTCAGCCCAGTCATGTTCCTGAACTGGCACGGCCACTCTTTGGTCGCTTTCCATGAGAAACCCAAACGACGAGCTGCCTACACAGTGCAGTTTATTTCAACAACAGAGACACAAGTTCTTTTGGATTGCTGGTGACAGTGACTGCCTGCAAAGCCCGTGCGAATGCTAAAGATGCTAGCAATATAGCTCGGTTACAAAAGCGCTGAGGTATAAAACCACTCCATATAGAGATTTCTAGTTTCCCGGGGAAGCACTTGGCATAACCAAGCGTTCGAATCTTACACACAAGCGTCCTTATGGGGGCAAAGAGAGGCTCAGCCCGTCGACTGATCCCAGAAGTGCACGATGGTGTCTTCCCTCACATCATCCCTTTCCTGGGCCATTTTTATGCTATTTTTTATGTTCAAGGTGGAGTTTGATTGACTCTTGTCATAAATACTTTCATTACGCTTGGCGTAAAATTTTCTCGCCTCACGTTTAAAGGTACAGTTTACAAAAGATTCAGGGCGCAGACTCAAGGAGGAGTGGTCACACCTTGAAGGCAGGTAGCCTTTGGGATGGAGGTGTGTTTTGGTATTATAATGACATTATAACGAGCAAAGTTCACCAAAGGACAGCATTTCATCAAAAAAAATGACAGATCGTTGGCTCAGCGGAACAAGTAGCACTTTATCAGTTCTATAAGACCTTCGAGGGCTCCGTTTGGCCCTCAAGTTCCCAGTTTATCACAGGGGTTTAGCTGCAGTGTCTCCACTCTGCTCCATCCTTCGCACTGTTTTTCTTCCGTGGTGCCATCTCTTTCCCATGTTTGCTGGATTATCACAGGGTTTGGCCTTGGAGTCTCCACCCCACTCCACTCCCCGTGTTGCTCTGCAAGCAATATTGTACAGGGAATCGCAGATGTAGCGGATTCTTCACACACCGGCTGCGGCTGCGTTCTACCCTAGAAACCTTTTGATTTTATACCTTTCCTTAATGTGTGACCAGTGCTGTATTAACGATCATTTTTAGTAATCATTCCACAGGCTCCTTTTCCATTCTGCTCTTCCTTTTATGCTTTACTCCTAAGTTCCCAGGTTTTGGTCTAACAGTGCTCTGAAGTGTTCCTCTCCAAGTCAGTGATGTCACTCAGTGTTGTAAATGTGACCCCATGTCCTGGGCATAACAGTATGCCTTACCATTTTCCAGGATTGAAACTTCATTTCCCCCCCAAAATATTTTTTGTTCAGGGCAGCCTGGGACCTGAATGGGAACAAAGGTTAGGGACACGAGTGTACGCTGTTCTTGCTGCTTGAGCTGTGGCAGTGGACATCATGGAGGCCCGAGAAAGCAATGAACCCCAGCAGTGTGAACAGGTAACGGTTAACAGTGTACTAACAGGAAGCAGCAAGTTTCTCCATCCAAAGAACAGTAAGAAACACAATGAGCACAAAGATTTTGGTTAAAAAACAGTCAAAGAATGAGGTTTGTCTTAGATTTTTTTCTAAAAGACCTCAGTTCCTGCAGCAAGAAGCTGGGTACGATTTAAGCCCCGCCAAATGGGTTTGTTCCTTTTTACGTTAAGCTGAACGGGACACTTTTTGAAACTGTCCAATTTTCCGTACTTTACTCTGAAGCAATGGAGATAAAGGAAGATGTTCAAGCTGGACAGGTCCCATAGCACCATCTTGATGATCTCACAAGCTGGAGGAGCATCTGGCAACCGTGGAACCTTGGAAATGTAACATTCTATACCGGCTGGCAACTGCCGTCTTGTTTCAGAAAGCCTGGAGCAGGTACCACCTCCTTCATTTGAGCGTATTTCTGTCCGTTGGAGTTTTGTTTCAAAAAAGAAGCAGAGCTAAGGTTCTGAAGGTATAGTTTTTGAAAGAAAAGTACTGCTTTCAGGATGAGAATACGGTTTGCCTGACTGTTGATAGCTTTAATGTTTTCGTGTATGTTCTGGCAGTATTAAGAGAGTGGAGGAGAAGCACAAAAGGGGAAAATGGCCACAGCTGGGAATGACTGCTATTTCCATTTTTATTCCCGCTATGCACAGGTAAATGCTGTAGAATTTAGAGTGGTTTGTATCCTTGATTTTCTTGACATGTCATGTTGAAGGGGAGGTTTATTGTGTAAAGTTGGAAGTTGATATGTCACTCTGCCTGGGTTATGGCAGCATCTGTAGATCAAATATCTGATCTTTGGAAGTGGTGAGAAGAGCTAATGATCATCTAAACTATGGGCAATTTCTCCTGGGAACTCTGCTCAGATACCCAAAGAACACACAAGTTAAAAACCGCACATGAGGATAGCTCATCACTTTCTTATTGAACCAACATTATATTGATTCTGAATAAGTAGTCCATGTTTGTAATTTCTGCTTATAGCAACTACCTGAATTTCTGCAAAATCCGTTATTTAACACAAAGTCCTTCAAAACAGGTTTGTTCTTCAAAGAAACATTTATATTGCACCTGGTGAAAATCTGGGGGTGGGTGTAGGGCTCTCTGTCATTGCATCCATTTCAGCACTGGGGATTTAGGTGTTAATACCTGGGTGATGGCCTTTGGCTCCAGACCCCATCATGTCTCAGGGGATGGCCCAGTCGTACTGACTAGAGACCAAAAGTGGCGTGGTTTTGAGATGCTGCTCCTAGACCCAGCTGTTAATGTCTGGAACTGGGTGAAACTGACCTTCAAATATTCAAATATTTTCAAATGTGACTTTGTTTTCCTCTAAAAAATTACACAGAAACCCATTAAGAAATAACCGGCAACTTGGCACTTACAGATGTCAGCTGGGATGTTGTTCATACCCAGGATACAAACCCAAGTGTCTATTTGTCACCATAATACTGTTATACCTGGACTACTGAACCACCTCCCCCGTTAATTAAAACCAAGAATTTTTAAAAGAGGACGTTCACATTTCAGGCAACGACTAGAGCATGGGAATCTAGCGTGACTTACCCACAAAGTCGTTTTCCTCATGGGGGTTCCAGGTGCAGATTCTGTCGCTGTGAAAAAACTCTTGGCTGTGTTCACAGCAGCACACCCCGTATTAATCCGTTTAGTCATTTTTTATTGTTGTATTTACAATACCTGAAAACTGTTTTCTCCTGCAGCAGAAGAACAGCAACATCTCCTGTTTCTGGGAAAGACAACCCTCAGGCTGTCTGAGGATCACTTGTGCATTCCATCATAGCAAACCTCGTTATATAAATGGACTTTTTTTGCCACCTAGCAACAGTGAGTAAAAACATATTGTCAACAATTTGTTCGTGAGAGTAAGTAGATGCAGGAGAATGTCCTCCTAGTGCTTACTTCCTGTGCTTATGTCGTATATGTTAAGGTCAAGATGTGCACCATGGCAAAGAAATCAGGTATGATCTGCTATCCCAGCAAGTTGAAGGCAAAGAAAGGAAATTGGCATTTGAATAGGGTTGCGTATGATTTTTTTTAGCTGTCATTTTAGGGATCTTCCTAAGTGTCAGTGACATGAAAGATGAACTCGCAAACAGCAATTTAGGTTGCCAAGGTCCACAGAGTAAAAGTGTTGCTTTACTTGGGTATTTGCTAGATCAAATCTTTCTAGTAGTAAAAGTGGTGAGTAGGCAGGTGATGATGTAAGAGAAACGAAAAGTAGTGTGTGTGGTGGTGGGAGGAGGTTGGTAGGGCCACGAGTAGCAATATCTGTTGACAGAGCACAACATGTGAGATGGATGAGACCCCCCTCAGACAGATAACATCAGATTACAATGCTGTGTGTGCAGGTGTACTTCCAGTTCATCGTTTCGAATAAATTTTTCAGGCTTGAACACTGGATGCAGGCTGTTGAAGTACAGTACTAGTGTACAAGGCAGTATAATATCTGAAAATCAGAGTATTTATGGAAAAAAAAAAAATTATAAGTTGGGATTTTTCCCTCAGTCCATTCTAAGAAGAGCTCTTGTCTACCAGGAGTCCTAGTAGACAGCCGGAACCTGGAACGGGGTAAGACTCCAGGGCAGGGAACCAAGACAGATGTCAGAAATCGGGGGAAGCCAAAGTGAGAGCAAGCCATCGAACCATAGAATAATATAATAGTTTAGGTTGGAAAGGACCTTAAAGATAATCCTGTTCCAAGTCCCCTGCCATGGGCAGGGACACCTCCCACTAGACCAGGTTGCTCAAAGCTCCATGCACCCTGGCCTTGAACACATCCACAACTTCTCTGGGCAACCTGGACCAGTGCTCAGCAACCTCAGAGTGAAAAATTTCTTCCTCATGTCTAATCTAAATCTCCCCTCTTCCAGTTTGAAGCCATTACCCCTCATCCTATCACTACATGCCCTTGTAAAAAGTC
Source organism: Vanellus vanellus (assembly GCF_965231255.1). NCBI lineage: Eukaryota > Metazoa > Chordata > Aves > Charadriiformes > Charadriidae > Vanellus > Vanellus vanellus. The sequence continues at coordinate 400,448 of NW_028126759.1, read as the reverse complement.
CCTCTCCAGCCTTCTTGTAGGCCCCCTTCAGATGCTGGAAAGCTGCTATAAGGTCTCCCCCGAGCCTTCTCTTCTCCAGGCTGAACACCCCCAACTCTCTCAGCCTGTCCTCCCAGCAGAGGTGCTCTGATCATCTTCATGGCCCTCCTCTGGACCCGCTCCAACAGGTCCATGTCCTTGTTATGTGGAGGCATCCAGAGCTGGACACAATAGTCCAGGTGGGGTCTCAGAAGAATGGAGTAGAGGGGCAGAATCCCCTCCCTCGCCCTGCTGGCCACGCTTCTTTTGATGCAGCCCAGGATATGGTTGGCCTTCTGGGCTGTGAGCACACGTTGCCGGCTCATGTTGAGCTTCTCGTCAGTCAGCAACCCCAAGTCCTTCTCCTCAGAGCTGCTCTCCATCCATTCTCTGCCCAGCCTGCATTTGTGCTTGGGATTGCCCCGACCCAGGTGCAGGACCCTGCACTTGGCCTTGTTGAACTGCATGAGGTTGGCATGGGCCCACCTCTCCAGCCTGTCCAGGCTCTGGATGGCATCCCTTCCTTCCAGCGTGTCAACCACTCCAGGCAGCTTGGTGTCAATGGCAAACTTGCTGAAGGTGCACTCAATCCCACTATCCTTGTCACCGACAAAGATTGGTTCCCTTTAATCCTGACTCTCAAACTCTCGGTTGGCTCCTCATCTATCCCTAGGTGGAGCTCCATGCACTCACTCCAGGTGGTCATTGGCATAGAGGGCAACACCCCCTGCTTGTTTCCCCTGCCTGTCCTGCCTGTCCTTCCTAAAGGGCCTGTATCCCTCTATTCCACCACTCCAGTCATAGGCGCCGTCCCACCACGTCTCTGTGATGGCAATGAGATCATGGACCTGGAGGTGTGCACACGTCTCTAACTCCTCTTGTTTACTCCCCACGCTGTGTGCGTTTGCATAGAGGCACTTAAGCTGGGTCCCCGTTGAAGGTGACTTAGTGGCTGGAGTGGCTGCAGTTCCTTTGTGCTGTTCTCCAGGTGGCCTTCCTTTGAGGTGTTTACCTGTGTTTCCCCATTGGCTCCTATTGCCTCAGGAGCCCCTGGCTCCTCTTCATAAGACTACGAGTGTGCTGCAGTATACCCAGCACATCTTGGAGCAAGAGGCTGAGGGCCCTCGCTCGCGCCCCATCCCTCATACCTTGGAGTGTCATCCCTTGGCTTGTCACAGCCATCCTGATAACACCCCGCGAGTGTCCCTGCACTGGCCCAGCCTTTCCTGCCTCAGAAAAGCTCTAGAAAGGCCCTGTTTGCTGCCAAAAAGGGGTTCCGCTGCGGCCGTGCCTGTACCAGCACTGCTCATTTCAGCGAGTCGGCATGGCGTGTCATAGACGGATGAAGAAGTGGACTAAACCAGAGTTGTTCCTGGGCCTTATCTCCAGAGCTGTGGACAGGTGTCACCAGAGAACTCCAGAGAGACCTCTAGTCAGAAGCAAACACCTTGAGTTCCTGAAATTCCCCCAGGAAAGGGTAGCCTGTCATATCTGGGCATGTTGAGCCTAACTAACCCCATGGCAAGGGGTTGTGTGCTCTTTCTGTGAGTGCCCATACTGCTTTCAGTGCAGTTTCCACTTCCCCCGTGTCGGCGCCAGGCAGCTGGTGCTGCCGTGCCCACCACATAGGCATGACATTGGGTCTGGTGTGAGTCAGAGACTGTGCCTAAGAGGCACTGCGGACAAGGGCATCCTGTAGAAGAGCAACGTCCAACAATCAGAAAGAGAAAATGGACGCAGGCCTTTTCCTTTTTACTGCAATATGGATGAATTCAAAGTTCGTGTGCTGCACAATAACATTGCAAATACGAAAAGTGCATTGATTCGTTTTAATACTTAGAAATCTTGTTAAACCAATTCAAGTTTGGTTTGGCTTACACTACCCAGGGCTAATAATATCCTATTCTGGACACTGACAAAGGCTCTATCAAGATAAAGTGTTGTATCTTACTTTCTCTGGCATGAAATACAACAAATCTGATCTGCAGGAGTGTTATTGAAATGGGTTTGCTAGGATACACATGCTGCTCCTAGGCAAGCAAGAGATGCGGAAGAATAACAGCAACTGGAATAACAGAAAATGCCCACGCTTCATCTTATTTCTTTGATATTTTTAATATAATGCACAGAATCCTGATTGTATATAGAGCTGCAAATTGGTCAGCTTGAACAGTACAAATAGACTTACCATTTTTCATCATTTTTATTTTCAGTCCGTTGCATTTCCTGGCTCTCAGAAAATGCTATCCCTGTACTGGAATGGTTTTGCTGCAAATATTATGGGTAGATATAAATTCCTAAGGAAAAGAATATCTTTTCTGATTTTCTTCTAATTAAGTGCAAATTATTTTTGTGAACTTGATATTCTTTCTCAAAATCTACATTTTGTACTTAGTAAAGAGAATTCTGATTCAGAAAATTGATAGCAAAAGAACGTCTACAAGCCAAAAAAAGGTAATCTTAGCATTGCTAAATCCTCCAAAACTGATGCCATGAGGAGCGATACAGGCCTGCCTATTATTCAGCATGTTTAAACGAGTTTCACAGGTGGGGTCCTGAACTCACTCACTTCAGCCCAGGTATTACTGATTGTGTGTTTCCCTAAGCTGTAAATATCTTAAAAGGTATTGGAAGAAAGAAGGTTTCTGCCTCAAATTAATCTATCCACCAGCTGGAAGAGACAGCCAGCCTTTTTAAAATAGCGTAGAATGGTCAAAATGTTCCTCTTTTCAAAAGGCCTTATTCAGCACTGCCTCATCTGTCCAGTCAGAGGAGTGAGTGCCCATGATTCTTCCTACTCTCTGTAGTTGGGAGATGCTCTCGGAAGAGAGCGTCTTTCCTACTTTCTTGTAGTTGGAAGACGTCAACCTCCGCAGAAGATTTTTCCTAAAAGGCACAATCTGTCTATTTAATGATTCCTTCAATATAATGATTTAAAAACTGTACCTGCTGGTCTGAACCTGGACTTGATATTCTAGTTCCCTCCTAATAAAATAAATATAATGTTCTTGTCTGCAGATGCCCCATTGCCACAGGGTGTACAAGAAGGGATTCTGCCTCATCATCAAGAATCACTCAGAAATCAAAAGAATATTTTACTACCCGTTCACCCTCCACTGATTATAAACCTCAATGATGAGGAGGAGGAAGAGGATGACGAAGAGAAAGAGAACTGTAAAGAGTTTTTTTCTCTCTTTTACAAGGAAGCAGAATGGGTTTTTTGGACTCTTGCAGTGTATACATCACAACTGATGTATTATAATAACAATTACATTGTTAGAAAAGAGTTGTTGACAGGTTTTGGAAATAGCTTCCAGCTAATCCTCAAAATATTGGAACTGGTAGTTCCCAGATGTGAGTGAGGCAATGTTTTCTAACTCCTGTGAATTGCCTAGCTGTATATTTCAATGGTGGTACAATTCACTTCTTTTTCATTCAATGAAGTTTAAAATGTGATCCACTATTCAGATGATGTGATCCGCCATTCAAAAATTCTCAAAATTTGGGGATGAAATCACAAATTCAGGAGGTACTTCTTTCCCGGGAAACAAACTTTGGAACAGGGGCTCTACACACTCATCCCTGAAGGTGAAGTCACAGGTTTGTTTACAAAAGATAGCTGAGTGACTTCAACTTAAATAATTTGTTTGACTGATTTCCTAAACTGTGAAGGCAGTCTCATTTTATTGCAGAAAGTTACTCTCGAGTCTAGCGAAGAGAAACCAGACAAAACTCTTCACTAGATTAACTGCAGTGTCTATATATATATATTTACATTATTATTTATTCCCTTTTTGTGAACTGTAGTTAAACCGTTGACTGTATCTCACTCAGAGATGAGAGATTCATAGTGATGGAATGAATTGCACATTCCCAGAGCGTAAGAGAACAACCTACTCTCCTGCGTGCACCCTGCAAATGACGGTGCTAGGTCTCAGGCAGCCCCGAGCAGCCTTTCCTTTTCCCGCTGTCCTTTGGGTGAGCGGGCAGGGCTGCCTGTTAGGGCCTCCAAACTCGGTTTCAGTCTGAGTTGGCCAAGTTAACTTCAACAACAGAAAGAGCAGGGCTTTGCTCGTCTTAGTAGCCTGAACTGAGACAGATAAGGAGCGCTCATTTCACCAGCTCTGCTGGCAGACGTTACAGGACAGTAACTTTGGGCAGAGGTTTTGTGACAAGCGCTCCCTGGGGACATGTTTAGTCACAAGATTTCCTTTTGGGTGTAAATGAAGGACTGTTTTGCAAATAAGGACTGAAGATTTTTTTTAACTCATTTTAAATCAACAGACATTAACTTCTTAATAGGTGTTGTAACTGCAATTCCATTGCACTTGGCAATACCTAATATTACGGAATCATTTTTCTGTCCAGAAGCAGAGGTTGCAGTGAGAAAAGAAACACCCATGACAGAAATGAAATTCATTGTGGTATTTGATTATTAAGAATTATTGAAGGCCTTTGTATAGATAACTAGTAAAATCTATCCTATAGATGTTTCTAATTGGGTGCCTAAGACTGCTGCAGATATTGAAGAGGAAAGAGCAATAAAGGAAATGTGCTATAAATCTGGTAAGTATGGAATTAGTCACTCTTTCCTAAACAGCAGTGCTGCCAATATAGTAAACTTTGCATTTTTTTTCCCTCTTGGGATATATTTAGCTGAGTATTACAAGATTCCGTACCCTCACGAACACCAATCAACAAAACCTGTGTCTTCACCTCAGGAAAATGAGCTATTACCCTTGGAAGCGACCGGGCGAGACTTGCAGAAAGGCAAGTACTTTCCATCTTCTCAGACAATGTTTACCAGTTTTTAAATTACTGTTAGAGGGAGAAACTATGACATCATTTGCCCATCCTCCCCGCTTTTTGAACTTGGTGATGATGAAAGATAGCATATTACAAAGAGGATAGAAATACTTTTAATTTTTCCCCATATATATAGGGGATCAGGCCTAGTACCAGGGGATCAGGCCTAGTTACCAGGGGGTGAGGCCTAGTCAGCATGGGTTTATGGAAGGCTGGTCCTGCCAGACGAAACTCATCTCCTTCTACGACAAGATTACCAGAATATTGGACAAGGGAAAGGCTGTTGATATTGTATACCTGGGCTTTCAAAAAGCATTCGATACTGTCCCCCATACAATTCTTGTGGAAAAACTGGCTTCGCACGGCCTGGATGAGCATACGATCCGCTGGATCAAGCACTGGCTGACTGGAAGGTCCCAAAGAGTGGTGCTCAGTGGATTTAAATCCAGCTGGCGGCCAGTCACAAGTGGTGTGCCTCAGGGCTCAGTGTTGGGACCATTTCTGTTCAACGTCTTTATTGATGATCTCGATAAGGACATAGGGTGTATCATCAGCAAGTTTGCAGATGACACTAAGCTAGGCGGGTGTGTTGATCTGCTTGAGGGTAGGATGGCTCTGCAGAGTGATCTGGACAGGCTGGACCAATGGCCCGAGGCCAATAGTATGAGGTTCAAGAAGGCCAAGTGCTGGGTCCTGCAGTTGGGTCACAACAACCCCATGCAATGCTACAGGCCTGGGGAAGTGTGGCTGGAAAGCTGCCCGGCAGAAAGGACCTGGGGGTGTTGGTGGACAGCTGGCTGAACATGAGCTGGCAGTGTGCCCAGGTGGCCAAGAAGGCCAACTGCTTCCTGGCCTGTATCAGGAATAGTGTGGTGAGCAGGACTAGGGAAGTGATCATCCCCCTGTACTCGGCACTGGTGAGACCCCACCTCGAGGACTGTGTTCAGTTTTGGGCCCCTCACTACAAGAAGGACATTGAGGTGTTGAAGCATGTCCAGAGAAGGGCTACAAAGCTGATGAGGGGTCTGGAGGACAAATCTTATGAGGAACGACTGAGGGAGCTGGGGTTGTTTAGCCTGGAGACAAGGAGGCTGAGGGGAGACCTTATCACCCTCTACAACTACCTGAAAGGAGGGTGTAGAGAGGTGGGGGCTGACCTCTTCTCCCTGGTGAAAACTGATAGGACGAGAGGAAATGGATTCAAGTTATGTCAGGTGAGATTTAGATTGGATATTAGGAAACATTTTTTCACTGAAAGGGTTGTTAAACATTGGAATAGGCTCCCCAGGGAGGTGGTGGATTCGCCATCCCTGGAGGTGTTTAAAAACAGGGTAGATGTGGTAGTCGGGGACATGGTTTAGAAGTGGTTTTGTCAGGGTAGGTTAATGGTTGGACTTGATGATCTTAAAGGAGCCTTGAAACTTCAGCGATTCTACGATTCTATGATATTTTCCTTCATCTTTTTTCCGTTTCCTCTTGATAGTATGTACTATGTCATAAATTTGACAAGAAGCCTACAGGTGGGATTCTGAGTCTTGTATCTTTCTTTTTGGCAATCTTTTTCAGACATAACAATAATTATACATCTTTCCCTTTATTTTTACATTGCTAATAGAGCTTCATGCAATCTAGTACAGTACATCACTGGGGTTTTTTTTGCCTTTCTACTTTCCGTTTCCATGGTTTCTCTGGATAATTGTGGTTTTTCATCTGTCACTTCATCAAGAAATTAAGTGGTAAATAATGTAAATAATCATAAGTTAATCAGGTGATTTTATCTTGCCAGTTCCAGTCATCTCTCCTAAGCTGGGTTCTCCTCTTCAGGTGCCTCCCTGCCTTAATTTCCAATACAAGGAACCTTCTTTCAGACAAAGTAACCCCTACTTTCAGATGAATAAATTTAAGTTAAATGAATCCCAACATCACTGGTTCATCTCAGGGATGAAGAGTAGTTGAAGAATAGAATTTCTACGTTGATGAAATGTGGACAGATTTGTACAGAGATTACAGAGAAAACATTCTTCAAGTGAAGAATACATCTTATCAAATTTCCAGGTTACAAAAGGATAAAGCATGTAAAAAAAAAAAAAGGTGATCAGCATTTTTATCATAGAAACAACCATTACCATTTTCTCTACCTTTATTTTCAGCAGTGCCTGAGCCATGTGGTGGGAAAAGCTCCAAACAAAAGAACCAGCTTGACATAAATAGAAGATTTTGCACCCAAATGGAAAACTACGGTAATACTTACACATTTTGTATAAATTGCAACTTTTGAGATTATTGTGCAATTAGTAATTGGAATTAATGGAAATAGTCTGGAATCAACAGCAAATCAGAGTATTAATGATAATGTTTTTTAACCAAAATTACAGAAAATGGTTAGTCATTATGCAGCATGCTCTGATGCAAATCAACTGCCTAGAACAAAACCATCATGCTGCCTTGCCTCTAGTGCTTTCACAAGCAGAGATAAAGGAGGGGGTTGGATTATAGACTTGTTGAATCTAAAAGCACCTGATGCCTTTGGGAAGGTTTTCAGCATGGGAACATTCACTTTGTTCAGGTCAAGGATGTCCGTGGCAGAATTGCCTCATTTGGAAGATCCTGTGAGCCTGATGCAAACACTGCAAGTTACAAATTATCTTTACCAGAGAGAAAGTCTGTATTTAATACCAGCTTGTGTGTGAGAGACAATGTAGGATTCACCTGATGCCTTCATTGACACTTCAGCTGATGTAACATTCAATTCACGTATCAGACTGAGAGTCTTTCCTGGACCTCTATCTCGTGTCTCATGTAGCCGGAATTAAGAGGCAACGTCTATGTTTTTTTCTATAGACAAATACCCTTCAGGACCTTACAACGCACCAGCTTGGAGGAGAAGAAATCCACATGCAAACCCCTTGTCTAAGTATAAAACAACTATTCAGGTAACTGTTTGACAGAAGTGTTTACAATTCAGTCTTTTTAGTAAAAGCAACATGCCCCTCCCCACCTAGGACATGTAAAGGCGCTCTTCAAACTTCCCCAGCCGAAACCCTGCAAGATTGTAAGCAACGCTGAGTAGTCTGAAAGAGCAGTTTTGTTGGTGTGCAGACATGTAATTCTGCCTGTATGACTCACCCGTGATTTCTGAGTTTTCACAACATTACTGATATGAAAGCAAAGTACGTCCTTGCCTTTCAAGTGAGGAGCCAGAAGCAGTGGGGTTTGGCTTGTCGCACTGGCCAAAGCACAGCAGAGACTCTATGAGTGCGATCTGTTTGTCTCTGTTCAATTGCTTGTGAAGCGTCTGCAATAGCGGAATGGTGATCAGCCCAGTTTCCAATTCATAAAAGGACTCGGGCTACAAAACATTCCCGAGACACCCTAAGGACCATGGAAACATTTTACAAGTGTCTCAAAAGCAGAGGTTAGAACCTCTATCTCATGTCTCATGTTGAAAGTTTACCTCTTAAAGCGTTTCTGAAAGAGCACATAGTTTTACTCCAACAAATCAGGCACAAAATGTTCTGTCTCTATTTTGACAGCAGAGCCAAGAAGACACAGAAGTGAATAGAAAAGGAGAACAATACATGGAGAGGAGAAAGAGATGAAGCGAGTACTTCCATTTACAAGAAAAATCTAAACGGAAAGAAGGAAGTTATCAATTGGAAAAACTGGATCCACTGGAAAAAGATGATAAAACTGCAAATTCCAAAAATGAGATGCGGGAAGAACACCACAAAGTTTCAAAACTGATTACAAATTTAAAAAGTATGCTCTGCATGGTCACATATAAATGTCATCAATACATTCACTAAGTTTAGTCTGCTCTGAAAGCTTCCAGTTGAAATGATTGTTACAGACTATGTTTTAATGTATAATTACTAATATGAATAAATACAATTAGTTTTACTTAGCAGTTTCAGAGGACTTTTAACGTAAACAGCAATAGTAATGCATTCTAGGAAGTAGCTGTTTTGGTGTGAAAGCCAGATTCTGAGATGGTTCAGCTGTTTGTCAGATGTTTGGGTGCTCAGTCTCAGTTTGATCTTGAGATTTTGCCATTTTCGCTGGGCATCAGAACTGTGAACTGAAAGAACTTCACAAGAAAACTTTCAGAATTAACTGAAAAATGCTTTTACATGTATTTTAAAGTACAAAAGACTGGGTAAAGACTGAGAGGAAGAATTGATAAAGGTGTGGAGGGAGCAATGCTGTTGGGGTGCCGTGCTCCCCTTGGCGTGCCTTTTCCAGCCCCACAGTCCCTGGAGCCGGAGGCTTTGTGGCTCTCCGGACCCGAATCCTGACCATAACTGAAACTCGCGGCTGAGGCTGAGCTCCCAAACACTGTGGTGTGGTGGTGCAACACCACCACCACCCCCCGCCCCACTTTGGCCACTCGGTGCTTGGTGCGATTCCCCATCCCTGGGCTACAAACCAACCCAGGAGGTGTCAGGCACATGTATCTGCCAAAGAGAAAGGACCAGAGCGTTAAGGCACCCCTGCAACATGCCTGGCTCCTGCCTCCGGTGTCGCTTGGGACTGTCACTCTCTGACAGCCTACCACATCTGTACCTGGGTCATGGCCCAAAAGGGGGCGATACCAGAACTTGCAGATCTGGCAAGTTCTGGACTTGCACAACTAGTGGAAAGTACCAGAATATTCCATCGTCCAGTTGGGCTGGAGTGGAAAAATACCCAATGAAAGTACATTATCTCAGACCCTATAAGCAGCGATTCTAGCGAGACCCTTAGAGCTCTCCTGGATGGCAGTGAGCTGTGGCCAGCACCTCCCCTGAGTCAGGACACTATTCAGGCAGACACCTCGAGGACTGGAGGGCCGGGGCAAGTCAACCCCCCTCGAGTCCCAGTTATCACCCACTGAGGGATTTCTTGAGATTTTCAGCTGACATGGGCCAAACCTGTACCTGTTGTGGAATAATTACTACAAATGATCAATAATACAGCACTGGTCACACATTAAGGAAAGGTATAAAATCAAAAGTTTTCTAGGGTAGAACGCAGCCACAGCCGGTGTGTGAAGAATCCGCTACATCTGCGATTCCCTGTACTATATTGCTTGCAGAGCAAGACAGGGAGTGGAGTGGGGTGGAGACTCCAAGGCCAAACCCTGTGATAATCCAGCAAACATGGGAAAGAGATGGCATCACGGAAGAAAAACAGGGCGAAGGATGGAGCAGAGTGGAGACACTGCAGCTAAACCCCTGTGATAAACTGGGAACTTGAGGGCCAAACGGAGCCCTCGAAGGTCTTATAGAACTGATAAAGTGCTACTTGTTCCGCTGAGCCAACGATCTGTCATTTTTTTTGATGAAATGCTGTCCTTTGGTGAACTTTGCTCGTTATAATGTCATTATAATACCAAAACGCACCTCCATCCCAAAAGCTACACGTCTCCAAGGTGCGACCACTCCTGCTTGAGTCTGCGCCCTGAATTGTTCGTAAACTATGCCTTTAAATGCGAGGCGAGAAAATTTTACACCAATCATAATGAAAGTATTTATGACTCGAGTCACTCAAACTCCACCTTGAAGATAAAAAAAAGTATAAAAATAGCCCAAGAAAGGGGGGATGTGAGGGAAGACACCATCGTGGACTTCTGGGACCAGTCGATGGCCTGAGCTTCTCTTCCCCCCATAAGGACGCTCGTGGGTAAGATGCAAACACTTGGCTGTACCAAGTGCTTCCCCAGGAAACCTAGAGATCTCTACAGAGTGATTTTATAGCTTAGCGCATTTCTAACTGAGCTGTATTACTGACATCTGTAGTATTCGCAGGGGCTTTGCAGACAGTCACTGTCACCGGCAATCCAAAGGAACTCGTGTCTCTGTTGTTTGAGCAAACTGCACTGTGTTGGCAGCTCGTTGTTTGGGTTTCTCACGCAACGCGACCGAAGCGTGGCCGTGTTAGTTCATGAGCATGACTGGGCTGAAGGTGCAGTGCGCTATTAGTGTACCCAGAACCGTAACAGTTTGATATATATTAAACGCGCCTGGACTGATAGCGGTGAATTGGGCATCACTCAGAATTTAACCCCATCTCTGGGGCGGCCCCATGGCCTCCTGCGAGGCCGGGAGCAGCGTTTCCCTCAGGGCTGGAGCCCCCTCCTTCCCCCAACCCCACTCCTGGGCAGAATTTCCTCCCTCCCACCTTCTCCCCACACCTCAGCGCTGGGGCAGCCCCACAGCCTCTTCCAGGGCTGGGAAAACACTCCTGCCCTTTCTCTTCCTGCAGGTTTTGAGAAGAAGAGGCCCCGTCTCCCCAGCCCACACGTGGGATCTGGGCAGCTCCACGCCTTGTGTTTGAAGCGGGAATTGGGATGTTTCAGTTTTCTTCTGTGATCAGGCCTGGTTGTGAAAGGGCCAGTGGTAGTGGTTAGGGTTTGATGGGTGAGGAACAGCAAATCTTATTGAACTTTTCCTTTTTTTAGGTTTTGTTTAGGGGGCTCGTTGTCCTCACACCCTCGAGTTCTGCTCCAGGTCAAGCGAAGCCCCATGGAACTAGCCCTAAGGGCGGCAGTGGCCATGGACCAGCACTCCTTTGGCATGGAGAACATGGTTTATTTCAAGGTGAATCCCCCTGTTTTTTTCAAAAGCAGGGGGCTGGTTTGTAGCGAGGCTTAAAACCCCGGTTTGTGCCTAAACGTGGGGCTGATTTCAACCTCAGGGGCTGCAACTCCTTCCATCTCCGACTCACAGCCCTGGCTGCACTGTCACCGCACCGGGCTCAGCATTCTCTTGTATTTTGGAGGTTTTTTTACAGATCGGCAGCAGCTGGGGATATTTAGCAGCTGTGTATTGGTGGCAGAATCCATGTCGTTATGTGTGTGATCTGTGCTCAGATCTGGAGGGACAGTGAAGAGATAACAACCGGTGGCGCTGTCAGTCACGTCCTCTGGGAGAGATGGTCAGGGCCATTTGTAGCTGTCCCACCTCAACTGCAAGATCTGTCTCTGGAGCTGCCAGTGCCAAAGCTGCTCTTAAGGAAGAAAGAGCGATAGAGGATAACCTGCCTTTTTTTTGGTGCCTTTTCTGGGTCTCCAGTCTGTCTGCTCTGTTTGCCCTCTGCCTTGGATCGCACCTTTTCTCCTTTCTTGACGGAAACTGACTTTCTGTTGGGTTTTGTTGCATTTCTAGTAACAAATCTGCTCAACTTCGCCTGCTCCAACATTGTGCCAGGGAAAAGAGCCAACCTTGAGCATGCCTTGCACCGTCTGCATGACGCTCTGGTAAGAAGCAGCTATTTTTGAATTCCTACCGGACTAGGACAGCCTTTGCCACTGGGGTGAGCTGGGAGTCGCTCCTGAGTTTTCTTTTCCGCAGGCTCGAATCCCTTTGCTAAAGGGGCAGAGTTCTTGCGTGCTGCCTGTTGGCCGCCATCTGCGTTAAGGTCTCGTGTGGTGACAGACGCCATGTATCAATAAGAGCTTGTTTTGTCTCTTGTCAGTTCTGTGACAATTGGGAGAATAGAAGTCCTCCTACTCCCAGTGCTGGGAATGAAGAAATATTCGCTAAAACCCGAGGTCTGCCCCGGAGAAACGTCCTGTGCTTGACAACTGCACCGTCCCTGGGCGCTCCTTGCTGAGCAAATACCTCCAGCCTGACCCTGGTGAAGCCCCAAGCGGGTCTGCTTTGCTCCCTCTTCTTCGAAGAAGGGATTTCACAGTGCTGAGCTGCGGCAGAGGACTCGGCGTCTGCTGCGTCTGCACGAGGAGGCGCTACCTGCAGCAGGGACGAGCCCAAAAGGACTCGAGCAGCGAGCAGTCTTCTCCCAGAGGTGGTGCCCGGTGGGGTGCCACAGCTTGGTACGTGGAGATCTCCGCAGGTTCTGGTTTCTTAAAACACATCAGTGCAGATTAAGGAAATATTCCCATCAACTCCCGTGTGGGGAGGTGACCCCGACGCGCTGTTGCTGAGCATCGACTGAGCACCGTCTTCCCACAGTGGGCTGAAGAGTTGACCTTTTGGCCCCTCCTGAGGGGGAATCGAAGTCTTGTTCTCTGAAATCCTGCAGGAGGGTCTGGAGATGCTGCAGTCTGGGGCACCCCGGCGACCTGAATCCCATCCCCTGGCTGATTATCATTACGCAGGTAAACTGGAAGCAGAGCTTGTTCCTTCTCCAGGAATGCGAGCGGGTACTGCTGTTCCCTTTGTTCTGATTCAAAAATGTTGTTTTTAGAAATGAGCGAGCAATGGTTTGTGTTCTTTGGGGTGGGGAAAACAGTCTTTTTAATCTATTCTGGTGGGGTTTTGGCATGGGGAATTCCTCGTCCCTGTGTTCCAGCCCACTGTTTTCCTGTGTGGTGACGCCCCACGCCACCGTACGCTCCTCCATTCCCTCGTACGCCGGCTTTATGGCGTTCAGGGCTTGCTCTGCTGGCAGCCGTAACTGCTTCTGCTAAAGAACTCCCTGTAGAGTTAGCTAATTTCTCTTTAAGGAGGAGAGATTTTGATGTATGAGGAATAAATGGTGCGGGTTTCCTTGAGGCTGCAAGTGGTCTAATGATTTGCACATGGCTGTTCATTCCCAGGCTCAGACACTTGGACGCCTCTCGAGGAGCAGTTGTTTAAAGAGGCCTTTTCTGTACACCAGAAGGATTTCCACCTGATACAGAAGAAGGTAAAGCCTTTAGACCGAGGCGGGTCTCGGGTTGTTAGCGTGGAGGGGAGTTTTAACCCAGAAAAGTCATCTTTTGAATGGTGCGTTGGAATCCTGTTCTTGGGATGCTGCTTCACGCTAAAAAGACACTGGTACAGGACATAATTTGCCCTAATGTGTAATTACCACAGAATATTTCATCTCTCTGGTGCAAAATACCAGAAATACTAAAAGAATACTGACACGTTCCGCTGACCACCGGTGTGAAACGTACAATTCTGCCCTCCCATGGCTTCTTTACAGCCCTTTCAGAAGAAGGAGGCTTATTTTCTGCCTTATCTCTCCCATTCGTTGTGCTGTGAGAACCAGAGACAAGGGGGGACAGACAAACAGCACTCGACAGATTTGTTGTGGGTCTGCGCACTAAATGTTTTCCTGCAGTCTTTCCCTCATCAATCGCTTCTGGTTTTCTCCCAACAGATTCAGACGAAGACTGTGTCCCAGTGTGTTGAATACTACTACACCTGGAAAAAACGTGTCAGATTTGCAAATGGTCAAGCTCAAGGGACAGAAGAAAAGCTGAAGGGAAACAAGGAGGAGGTGGAAGAGGCTGAAGAGAAGGTAGAAAAACTGCTGGGGGTTGGTGCGAGATGTCGCTCCTCGATGCAGCTATCGTCCCGGGCTCTGGGAAATAATCCCATTCGCGTTAAACTTGCTGCTGCTGATTTTCAGGGATGTTCCATAACATCCCAGTGCTCCATAAAAGGACTTGCTGGTGACCCGGCTCTGCACAGAGGTTGCCAATACTTTCGTTGTCCGGAAACAGGAATTGGGTTCACAGAATTTATATGCAGTTTGTGGCCCGAGGGCTTCCACGCTGCAGTCACTTGTGCCAAGCAACATCACTCATTCCCAGCAAAGCTGCTCAAGTTTCAATCCACCTTAATTTTCAGCAATCACACCGTTAATTCTCCTATTTTAATCCCCAACAATCTCTCTTGTTTAACCAGCAAGGTCCCACCCAGCCAGGGGTACCGGCAGAAACTGTGTAGGACCACGCAGCAAAACACAGCACAAACTCACAAAATAAAACTAATGAAACGTGGTCTAAGAAACTAAAAAAAGAAATTAAAAATTCCCGTTTGTTTTTGCCCTTCCAGGGTGTTTGGGAAGGTCAATGGGAGGAACGCTCACATGAAATGCCATCGCCTGTGGGACGATTGGAAGGCCCCAGCAGCGTTTTTAAAGGGAGGCGAAGCTGAGAGAAGCCCAGATGGTGACCTCCTCCAGCTGGCAACTGGGCAACTGTCATCTCAGACCACCAACGAGGTCAATTTACTCTGTTTAGAAAATCCCAACGACCTCTAGCAGGGGGCAGCGCCTGAGCTCTGCAGAGGATCCACCACCACGAGGTCGCCCCCACTCCAGAAAGACCCAGAAGAAGCAAACAGCAGAGAAATAGTTATCGTATTTAATAGCGTTTCCCCCTTAGGTGATAGTCCCGTGTATGTTTTAGGTCTTCGTTAGCCATCTTTTAGGTCTTAGTTTTAGGCTTTAGTGTTCTTCTGATAGGAGTTAGGTTTGGTTTTCTTCTGATAGGAGTAAGGTTTTGTTTTCAGGAATCATGAAATTTTCAGAGTTGGAAGGGATCTCTAGAGATCATCTAGTCCAGCTCCCCAGCTAAAGCAAGATTGCCTAGAGCACATGACTCAGGACTGCATCCAGGCGGGTCTTGAAGATCTCCAGAGAAGGGGACTCCACAACCTCCCTGGGCAGCCTGGGCCAGTGCTCGATCACCCTAACCTTAAAGAAGGTTTTTTCTTGTATTTGAATGGAACTTCCAACTTGTGCCCGTTGCCCTGTCACTGGGAACCACTGAAAAGAGTCTGGCTCCATCCTCCTTCAACCCACCCTTTAGATACTTAGAAGCAATAAGAAGGTCTCCCCTCAGCCTTCTCTTCTCCAGGCCAAAGAGTCCCAGCTCTCTCAGCCTTTCCTCATAAGGGAGATGCTCCAAGCCCTTAATCATCTAATCTGCCCTATGCTGGACTCTCTCCAGTAGTTCCCCATCTCTCTTGAAGTGGGGAGCCCAGAACTGGACACATTATTCCAGTTGTGGCCTCACCAGTGCAGAGTAGAGGGGGAGAATGACCTCCCTCCACCTACTGGCCCCAGTCAGATTCAACACTTGGCTCCAAATAGGCTGGAAAACTGTCCTTACCCCAATGCATCTCAGAAATCAACCTGCATGAACAGGGAACTGTCACTCTCTTTGCAAACTCATCACCAGGGGAGCTGGAAAAATATTTATAAAATCTATAGCTACTTAGAGTCCAGACGATAAAAAGCACAGCACAGGTCCCATGAGAGAAACTGCAATGGGAAGAGGTCTTGGTTTGATTAGGTTGCTGGATAACAGCTTCAAGTTAAGGGATTTCTTGAGCTACCGCAACCATTTGCTGATTGTCCTCCTCTTCCTTCCCCCTTGCTCTTCTCCTCACAAATCAATGGCAAAGGACACAAAGGGACAGACTTCCTTGATTGTATCCAAATGCCCCAGTGCTTTACAGGAACACATTTTAAGGAAAAGAGCAACAGAAGTGACTGACAACATGGAAGAAGACTGGGCAATAAACCATTAAAAAAAACCCCAGACAATAAAACGACACCAGAAAATGCAATTGAAATGCCTCCTCTCTTCTTTGGCACTTGGGAAACTTCATCTGGACACTTCTGCCCCCTCCTGGTTTCCACAGCCCAAGAAAAGACTTGCTGTGGGCCCAGCCCAAAGCCTTTGGGATGGTGAGGGGCACACAAGAGGCAGGCAGAGGGAGCTGCCTCTGGTCTGCATCAAGAAGAGGAGGCTCGTGGTGGACCCAACTGGTGACTACAGCTGAACAGAAGAAATCCCAGCTAGATAAAAAGGAAAAGATTGTCACCATGAGGCTCCTCAGACACAGCACAAGGGCCCAGAGGGGTTGTGAAGCCTGTCCTTGAGGATACCCAAACATGACTGAACTAAGTCCCAAGCAACGGGATCCAGCTGTGGCTGCTCTGAGCAGAAGCTTGGACTGAAGACCTCCAAGCGTCTCTACCAACCTCTATGCTTCTGTGGTTCTTCAAAGGTGAGCTGTCCTGCCTTCCCCAGATGGGCAGCGACAGCCACAACCTTGTGGAAGGCGGCCTGTCGCACTACCACCCTGGCCCTTACTTCAGATGAAGAGCCACTATGAAGCACGGGGGGCTTTGCCACTTGCAGGGCACTGGGTCGGTGGGAGGGCAGCCCTCCTGGAACACTGTTGCCACCATGTTGTTGAGACCCCAGCCACGGGATGAGGAGAGAGCTGGAGCCCAGGGCTCATGAGGGGAGGCGGTCCCTATGCCCAAGGGGTGGCCTTTCTCTCGGGCAAGCAACATGGCGGGCAGGAGCGAGCCCCAGGAAAGAGGCTTTCGGCCCCCTCGACCCTCCTCCTCTTCCCACATTTGGGCACGTTTCAGGCCACAGCGCCCCCATGCCCAAACATACCATAGTTGGCCACACGCATCAGCCACAGTCCCAATCAACATCACAATGGCTTCCTGATGTCATCAGCCACCTCACACTGCCTGTTCTTGGGGACCTATAAAAGCAGGGGTCCCTGCAGCTGGCCCACAGTTTGCTGAGCTTCCAGGCCCTCGGATGCCAAGCATGCTTGGAAGGAAGAGGAGCTGGAGCAGCGAGGCGCATGGCTGCCCACCTTTGTGTGGAACGCCGCAGAGCCACTCCCCGCAACCGCAGAGGAGGCAGGCTCATCCCAGGAGGAGGAAGCTCAATGAGCAGAGGCGGCACACCACTCCTGATGGCACAAGCGCGGATGACCTCGATATTATAATCAGAGGCATGGAGCGCCTGACCATAAGCTCACCAGGAGATGACACAAGCGCGGCTGACCTCGATATTATAATCAGAGGCATGGAGCGCCTGACCATAAGCTCACCAGGAGATGACACAAGCGCGGCTGACCTCGATATTATAATCAGAGGCATGGAGCACCTGACCATAAGCTCACCAGGAGATGGCGTGGAGCCCAAGCGCATCTGCCTGCCAGGGAACAGCCAGAGCAGTGAGGCAGATGGCTGTCCACTTTGGCCACAGAGCCACTCCCTGCAACCAGGGAGGAGGAAGGCACCTGCCAGGAGGAGAAAGCGCAAGCAGCGGCGGAGGAATGTCACTCCTCATGGCACAGGTGCGAGTGACCTCGCTTCCACGATCAACGGCACACAGCGCATGGCTGTAAGCCCACGAGAGAACAGCGTGGAGCCCAAGCGCATCTGCCTGCCAGGGAGCAGCCGGCGCAGCGAGGCGGATAGCTGCTCAGCTTGGCATGGGATGCCACAGAGCCGCTTCCGGCAACCATGGAGGAGGAAGGCGCCTCCCAGGAGGAGGAAGCGCAATCGGAGGAGGAGGAGGAGGAGCAACATCATCACCCCCCATGGCATAATTGTGACCTCCCTTGCTTCTGCAATCAAAAGCATGCAATCAACAGCATGCAATGAACTGCAAATTTTATGTCTTTAACTTATTAAATTGGGTTGGTGAATGTAAAAGTTCTGGGACTGCTCTTGCTGTTTGTGCCGTAAATAATTTAAGCACTTAAAACTCGTTCTACTGGGTTGGTGGTGGTGTTATGGTTGGAGAGACCCATAACAATTTATTGTCATTTAGGCAATCATTCTATCACCCTATGAGCCCTCCCCACCCGGGAAAGGGAATCGGGTAAAACAAGGCAAACCGGGAGCTGAAGTATAAACACATTTAGTAGAGTTAGATTAGGTAATTAACAGCACATTCTCCTTTTGCTCCTCATCACTTGTTCGTAAAAAGAACTGAAAATCAAAGAAGCGGCGGTGTGTTCACACCTCCTCCCTAAGCCCGCTCCTCGCTGCGGGTGCTGCCAAAGCGATGCCAAAAGGTGGGAGTTTGGGGGAAAATAACCAGCACGGTATTGCAATACAGGTCCAAAAGCCCCGCGGGTGGATTTAAACCACCGCTGCCCCACGGAAGGGCTCCACGTGTGGATTCCTGCTGCAAGTCTTGCTGCTGTTCCGTACGGCTTCAAAAACCTCAAAGCTCTGACGCATAAACAGAATCTGGACCAGATTCTCTGGCACCAGGACGGCGCGCCCATGCTCCAGGGCACCTTCCCTGGCAGCGAAGGCCTAGTTTGGCAGGAGGGCGGTGGCGGAGATGGCGAGGTACTGCCGGCTCAGCCGCCCCGTTGCCGGGAAGCGATGCTCGTTGCTATGCCACCAGTGCAGCAGCTGGTGCTGCGCTTGCAGAGGGGCTCCAGGATGTAGTTTTCCAGTTGCTGGTGGATCTCGGGGTTCTCTCCATGGCGTCCTTCCCCAGAAGGATGTCGTAGCTGCTCTGAGACGGGGCGCTGGCGCATGGGTCCTTGCGAGTAGGCAGCTGGCTGCCAGCATCTGTGCCTGTGGCTTTGGAATCCGAGTTTGACACCCCAAACAGGGTGGCACATGGGGACCAGTGGTTGCAAACCCACAACAGCATGGTTCTCACTGGCTAGTGCAGCTCGCTTCTCAGGCTGGGGCTGAGAAACCGCATCTCCTGGAAGCGCTACCCAAAGCAGAGGCATCTTCGGGTCTGGGGTTCCCCTGATGGTGCTGGGGGTCCTTTTATGGTGTCCTGGTTTGTGCTGGATGGGCCCTTGAGGACACTGCGTGTCCACTGCAGTGTCCTGGTGCTGTAGTAAAATACCCAACATGGGTTCAATTACAGCATGTCTGCCTTTACCAAAGACAGCAAACTCTCCTTTGGAGCAGGGAATTTGAACACAGAGAAAGGCATTATGTGCAATCTACTCCTTGGTGTATGGACTGGACAGGGAATCAGTCAAAAGAGAAGATAGGAAAAATTAATTTGCCTCCTGCTTGGATGGCAGAAATCTACAAGAGGCAATAGAAGTCGGATGGTTGAAGAAGATCTTGCTTGGCTTTGAGTTTGCCCGGACCAGATGGCTGCAAAGCCTATTGCGAAACCCAATCATTTTTGTGATTGTAGTGATTTTTGTTTGTGTTTTGTTTGGATGTCTTAAGAGCATCGTTATCAAGCAATTATCTCAACCTTATGTATTAGTGATATGGGATAGGAAATGAGGCTCACTGAAGTACAGGAAGACTTGGGTAAGTCTCAAGGGGGGGGAATTGTTGTAGTAAAATTGGCATAAACCAGGATAATTAAATGTAAACTGTAATTGAAGCAACAAAGGAAACCTGCTGCTGCTCAAGTCCTCTATACTGCCCCAACGCTAGTTATTTACCTAATCTCAATATAGGGAAATAGTTAGTAGACACGATTTCTCTATGATTCAGTTAAGGAACTACCCAGCAGACAGTGTAGCACTGTTGGTAAGCAGGGTATTCCTATCAAGAGAGCAACAAACTGTAGGCCTGGTCAGCAAACCCAGAAAACCACTTGGAACTGCCAAGATCAGAGGAAAAGCAGGTAAAAGGTGGTTCCGTCCGGGGGGAGATGGTGACCACCGGCTCATTGACCACCTCCCCAAATGATACCACCTATTAAAAAGAAGGAAAAAGAAGACAGAGTCTGCACGCTCATTTACTCATTTACCCAATCATTAGAGGGAATAACAGTGACTATGTATTAATTGTTTGAATATGTAATAATCAATGTGTAAAAGTGGAGACTTTTGGAACTAAGGTGTGAGCGCTCCTGTTTTGGGACAAGCACCCATTTCTGCGCATTAATGGCATAAAATTAGAAATACCTCTGCTCTGTGTGTTATTGGCTTGCCCAGCAGGTAAAGAACCCAGATTTGGGACGCCACCGGGCTGACTGTAAGGGGTCCTGGGCGGCCCTTATGGGGTCCTGGGGGGGGAGTCTTGCAGGCCAGAGGGAGTCTGGGACAGCCCTTCAAGGATCTGGGGGTCCCCTCTGGTGCCTCTGGGGAGGGTTTTGTGGCTGGAGAGGGCCCAGCTGGTTTCAAGAGGTGCTTCCTCCCTTTCTCCAGCCCACCCAGCTCCCCTGACACAGCCACCCCCCCAGGCTGGTGGGTGCCAGCAGTGCCAGCCTGTCCCACTGGGTTGGGCACTGAGGGGGGCACAGCCCCAGCCGCGGGATGGGAGGAGGAACCATAGCACCAGGGATAAAACGTTGGTCTCTATTTCTTTAACATTTCCCATGGGGAGCACCCCAGGGTTCCGCGGCTGCACCACAGCTGGTGCCAGGAGGGACTCCAACATCCCCCCCTGTAGAAAGATTACTAAAAATGATCAATAATACAGCATTGGTCACACGTTAAGGAATGGTATACAATCAAAAGGCTTCTGTGTGAGCCGACTCGGGCAGGACGCAGGAACGACCACAAGACCACGGATGAAAGACAAAGAACAAATGTGATCTCAATACCTCGCGAATCGGGGAGTCTCCACAGCAACGCCCGGACAGAGGGACACACGCAGGGGATGCAGGTGCCACAGGGCGGGAGAAAGTCCTTGTTAGCAGCAGCGTGAGCTCCAACTCGCTGTTCTCGCCTGCTTTTCAAGGATTCAAGCAGGCGTAGTTTTCCACTGTGCTCTGACCTTCTTCAAGACCAAGGCAGTGATCTCCCATATGCCAGATAAGGTGTCCCTAAGCCCATCCCAGGCTCACGGTATCTAAGTGCAGATATTCCATCTGCGAGCACACGGGGCTGAATTAGTGTGATAGATGTGTTGTCCAGCACCCCAGGTGCGCATCACTTGAGCGTGTTTACAGTCCTCCTCGCCAATCTTCTGTTACTTTCCCACATTCCACCCCCTCGCTCAAGAGACCGCTTCAGCTGGGGCTGACAAAGTTGGAAATGTTCATTCAAACTTGTGGGGTGTAATAAAGAGTAATTTACAGAGGCATGAAATAAACACACATAAAAAAAGAAATAAACAACTCTCTAAAGTAAAGCTTTGAATCAGGTGTCCCATTCCTCCTGTCAAGAAATTAAACCCCTCAGCCAGCCGGGCACCGCCAGTACGTTGTTTCACTGGATGCATTAAGTCCTGGAGGATTTTGAATGTCTTGCTTCATGCTGACTGATTCCTCAGTTATGTTGGAACAACACGTGTTTTCAAAGTCGAAGCAGCATTTCTGACGTCGAGGGAGGAAACAGTCCACCATCAGTTGGGTTTGTAATATTCATTGGCGTACAGCTGTTACCTACTCAGAAGAGAGCAATGAGAGACATTAATACCAAAACCACTTTGCACAGTGTAGTTCTATAGTACAGCTGCTGGGGTTGATGTGCCACGGAAACAAGTTACCAAAAGACCTGCAGCTGCTCATCTTCCCTTGATACAAAAGGCAGATGAGTTAGTGACAGTAGAGGCTGACCAAATCTAAGTATTTGCATGTTGGTTTGTCAGAGCTGTACCCAGGGCATGCGCTCGTAGCACAAGACTACAAAGCACGAGTGGCCAACCTGTGATAGGGGAGAAAAGCAGCAGTGTCATCTCCTTCCAGTGACACATAGACATCGCTCCAGCTCCTTCAGCCAATATTACTCTAGATTTGATACCCTCATGTGGGGTAATTGCCCATACAGACTGGAGAGCTGTGGCGTGCACTTTTTCAGATGGAACTTCAACGTGATGTTGTGTTTGCAACACCGTTCCGATGCCGTCTCCTCTAGATAAGAGGCAGATATTTGTCGAAGATACCTGAAATACAAGAACTCGAGAATCTGATACTAATAAGTGATGTCAAATAAGAGGGGAAGTTGGGGTATAATGTATTGTGGAGCCTTGTAATGCCTTGGACCAAAATCCTACAGGTTCTTTCTCATTTCTTGTCCCAATCATCTGCCACAATCCCAAGAGTGTATCATCTGGACTTGTTACTTCTAATTCAAAAGGATATCCTTGCTTAGGAGTGCATAATTGCAAATGCTCAATCAAAGCATTTTTGCAGGCATCAGAGGCTTCTTGTTGCTTGGTCCCCTGCCAGAAAACTTTCTTCCTCGTTAATTTCTGCAGAAGGCACATTAATATCACCAAATGTGGGAAAAAAGTCCTCCAATGCCCTAAAAGTCCCCCAAAGGTCTGTAACTCTTTTACTGCGATGGGCACAGGAAGCTGCTGGGCTGTTTGCTGTACCTGATCTGGTATTCCTCTCATCTGTCCATGCCAAACTACTCCCCAAAATTGTACGGTAGTACTCGGACCCTGTACTCTCTTGGCATTCATTGCCCAGCCTCAGTCCTGCAAATGCGCTTTCAGCAATTTGGCAGCTGCTTCACTTTCTTGTTATGACTCGGCCAGAATCAATAGATCATCAATAGAATGACTCGGCCAGAATCAATAGATCATCAATAGAACGGTAACCAGTAACAGTCCCCGAGCATAGTGCTAAATCAGCTGCTGTCATTAGGCGGCAAATGGAGGGACTGTGTGTGTATCCCTGAGGCAATACTCGGAAAGTACAGTGCTTTTGTTTCCAGGTCACACCTTGCAGTGAGGGGGCAGGCAGGGTGGAGGGGGGTGAGGAGTTGGTGGTGGGGCAGGGGGCGGTTGGCTTTTTTGCGTAAACGCTAACTTTTGCCATCGTTGAAACCTTTTTGATGCTGTGATCCCATCTATTTCTGGTCGGGGGATACTGGCTTGCACAAGATTATTCCACATTTGTTTCCTTGTAACCTGTGCTGTAACTCCCCTCGGTTTTGCCGGCTTTACTTTATTCACCACCTGCACAGATGGTCCCAAAATTGCAGCCCCAATTTCCCTCAAGGTGTTTCCTAGGGCACCTACATTACCCACAGCATTTGTCACATGGGGTTTAGTGAGGCAGGCGGTCCCCTCACAAACTGCATTTTGATACTTCTCATCACTGCTAAACTCTCTGGATTGCACCCTGTACCCAACACATGAGCCATCCCCACCTGCTGCACCAAATTAGTACCTTTCTCCATTGCACACCAGTTTCTGAGGGACGACACTGATCCAACGGGTTCTGTATATGCTGCTGAAACTGCTGCACACAACCACTGATACAACATCGGTGCAATAATGTCTCGCCTGGCAGGACCTCTGACATTTTGCAGCTGAGCATATCCTCATTGTGTCTGATCATCATTGGCTATAAGGCTTACTAAATCTTTTCCACCTGCTGATAAAAGAATAGATGTAGCTCTACTACCCCAAGATTGCAAAATCCATGCCGGCATTCCTTCCTCACTCTTTTACTGATACATCTCTAAAAACTCCCTTAAATCTTTCAGAGTTCCTCATCTACATCCTCCTCATTAACAGGAGGTCCCTAGCAGGTACCTGCAAGCACGGCACCCACGTTGGTCTGCCTGCTGACCCTGGCCCCTAAGCCGGCTCCTGTCCCACCCCGAGCAGCAGGCAAGTCCACCTCCTCGCCTTCCCACATGGCCCTTCCTGAAGAACTCGCGTCTCTCCACTGCAGCTCTCCCGCTGTGCCATTTACACACCACACCTCCACGGTCCCAGTGTGGTCACAGCCTGGTAATCACGTGCAGACTTCTGGCCCTGCTGGTGGTACTCCGTGCAGTGTGCAGGAGCGTGCCAGGCATGTCAGGGAGGTACCAGCTGGGCTGGTTTCCCACCCAGGAAGGGTGTGAGAGTTCAGGAGGCTGCACATCTTTGCGCTGTGGGCTATGTGTGGACTCCATCTCTCCTGCCCCTACGAGGAGTTCTGGGATGACACATGGGGTGTGCACAATCCCTTTAGATTGATCCACGCCAGGCACAGGCCAGTCAGTCCAGCTGGGAACAGCCCCAGAGCTCTTGATTTTATATTTCTAGGTGCATATCAGCAGCTGAGAAGCCGCCCAGCCCCTTGGCTAACCGCCACCGCTACAGCCGCTGCTCCCAGCATCTGCCCCTCTGCTGCAGTACCAGCATGTAGTGCCAGGGAAGAAGAAAGAAAAGTGTATGATCATATGGAGAGGGAGAAGGCAGAGATACCCCACAGGCATCGCTCAGGCCACCCACGGTGGGAGGGATCTGCTTGCGAGAGAGCCTCAAGGTGTCTGTGAAGTGGGAGAGGCCCCTGATGCCCAAGCCCAGGAGAAGGTCCCAGGTACAGCTGGTCAGCCTGGGGCTGAGACCTTGGCTGTCCCATAGTGGTATGCCCCCTCAGGGCAAGGCATCTTGGGGCAGGACATGCTCTCCAGTTTGGAAAGAGGAAGCTACAGCCATCAGAGGGATCCCTCTGCCTTCAGCCAGGACTTCTACTGCCCCCGTGGAAAGCCAATTCTGGGTGCCCAGGCAGTCCCCTTGGGGGGCAGGGAGGTCCAGCCTAAAGCCAAAACCTCCTTCTGTCTGACGAGTGGTGTCAGAGATATCCCCTCCTTCCCCCAGGGCTGCCCTCAGTAGAGGGATGGGTCCTGGAGCCAGGGGAAGCACCATCCCTTCTTGGACACAGTTACCAGGGGAGCTGCCTCTGCTGCTCTCCACACAGCCTGTTCTCAGTGACGTGCTGGAGTATGTTCCTCTGTGCCTGATGCAGCTCCAGCCTTCTGAGGACTTGGGTGGCTCGTGGAGAAGGGTGGCTGCAACAAGAGGGCAACATCATCCCTCTGCCGGAGACCCCTTCTTGCCACCTCAAGTCCACATGCCCACCCTGTCCCACATCCACCCACCCTTTAACCCTGCGGGTGGGTTTTGGGCCTTGGCTTGGGAGGGCAATCCACATCATGCCCATGGTAGGAGACATCAGAGAGTGTCCTGTACAACCCCAGGACGCAGGGACCCCCCGGGCATCTCTGCGGGGTCATGGCTGCTCGACTGCCCCAGGCTGTGGCCCGAGTCAGCGCACACTTACTCAGGCTGGAGTCTCTGCAGCTGGGCTGCTGCTGCCATCTCCTCTGCTGGGAGAGGCTTTCCAGCCTTCCTCCACCTCTGGCTGACCTCCTTTCTCCTGGGCTGGGCTGGAGGGTGGGGAGTCCAAGTGCCTCCAGTGCCGAGTGCCTGCCAAGGAGGAGACGCTCTCAGCAAACCAGACAGCAAACAGAGGTGCCCTTTCCCAGAGGACCTCCTGAAAGGAGCCTGCAGCAGGACCTGGGAGCTGGGAGACTCGGCACCACGTGCCCGTCCTCACGGATGGCGGCTGCTTTGCCCCTCGCACCCTGCTGCCCACCTCTCCTGCACGGGGCTGAGCAGGCAAAGCCCTGCCCTGCAGCTGGGGATCAGTCGTGCTCCCACCCCCACAGACCTGCCACCCCGGCTGCCGCGACAGAGAGGGTGGCTGCTGTCGCATTGCTGTCAATGGCTGCCCGTACCTGGGGCAGCTGTCGGTCCTCCCCTGCAGGCCAGGCTTCCCACGCCCCCCATTCGGCCCTCGCTTGTTCCTGCCGCTCCTGTCACGGCATCTTCAACCCGTCCCACTCTGCAGACAGCTCCTGACCTCCTCCTCAGCAGGAGGCAGGATTAGTCTTGGGTCCTGGAGGGGCTTCCTTTGGCTCTGACCCGTGTTGGTGCCCCTGCCTCAGCCGCTCGGTCGGCAGCGCTTTGCCCCTGACAGATCAGGGGCCGTGGAGTCATGCCAGGCTCCTCAAGTCCTGGCAAAACACAGCAGAGTGACCAAGACCTCCACTGCCAACCACCTGGAAAGGACTCGCACATTTCCCATAGCCCCTGTCCACAGTAAGGTTTCCCTGACCACTCAGGGGGCAATAAAAGGCAGGAAGGGCATGCAGCACCTTCCTTGTCGTGAAGCAGATCTGAAGGAGGTGACAATGAATGCAGGCCAAGGGATCCTTTCAGGATGGCTCTCTGCACAAAGAGGCCTTTGCCGAGTCTCAGACAGCACAGCAGTTAAAGCAAGGCAGGGCACGTACCTGCAGTGCTCTCTTGCAGTTTTCAGAGGATGGGAGGGCCACGGTGGGCCTGGCTGGAGGAGCTGGCTCCTGCCTGCCCGCCTCCTTGGTCCTGGGGGAGCTGCCTGGACACGGGGGGAGCGCACTGCAAAGAGACACCAGGAGGAGGCGGCACGAGCACGGGGCAGGTTGGCCTCCCGTGTGCATCTGGGATCAAAGCTTCCCAGGCTGGCAGAAGAAGCGGGGGAGGTGGGGCCGTTTCCCATGGCAAGGGGGGATGAGCCCTGAGCCCCTTCAGGAGGATGGGAGAGGACTGCACCTCAGGTCTGCTGTAAGGGCAAGCAAAGTGATGCGGGGTGCACTCAGCATCTGCCGTCTTCCCCACTCAGAGGCCTGCAATGAGGCAAACAAGCTCATGAAAACCATATGGCACGTGTTGGGGACCTCCAGAGTCCCTACAGCCACAGTGTCCAAAGGGGATGGCTCTCCTGCATGGCTGCAACTTAAACCTGGAAAGCAAATGATGACACAGGCTTGAAGAGGGCTGATCCCTACCCTCTGCAGCTCCCCAGCACTAGTCCTCCTGGCTGTCATGTGAGGCGTGGCATCCCTCTCCCTTTGGGGCCATGCACGCCTTTTATTGGCAATCTCCCCCCAACACCAGAAAACTTGCCTCTCTGTGTCCTCTCCATCTGCACTTGGTTCTCTCTGCTGGCAATGACAGCAGGCTGGCTGCGAGAAATGCGATCACGATGTCCAGTCACTCCAGGAGAATACACACGCAGCCCAAACTCAGCATTAGTTAAACAGAAAGCAGTCCCTTCAGGACTGATCCCTGACTCGGCACCTAGTGTTGAGCCCCTACAACGCGTGCTCCTAAGCAGGAGCTGGCAAGCCACCCGCTCGCTCACTCGAGGGCTGCAGAAGAACCGCACTCACTTTGGGAATGCATGGGGAACAAGCAGCTCGGCTCCAAGCTGACGGCCACAGTGCAGCAGCCCTCCCTCGCGCTTGCTGCTTGCCCTCAGCTCAGGGAAAAGGGATGCTCTTTGCAGCTCCCTGCCCAAAACTCCTCTCCGACGTGCTCCTGCTCTGCCTGTCAGCAAGGGTCCCCCAGCACAGCCCCGCTGCCTCCCGACCCCGCTCCTGGCTGTGCAGCAGATCTGAAGGGAAGCAGTAGGGAGCCCCTCAGCAGTGCCCAGGCCTCGCCGGGAAGTCCTGGCAATGCTGCTTTGCTGGGGTGACCTCCCTGTGCCATCAGCCTGCGTCACGTGAAGGTGTGTTATGACACCTGCAGGGAGGGGGCACAGCTGGGTAGAGAGGAAATAGGTTTCCCATCTTGTCCTGGGAATCAGCGATCCCCTTTTTCCCCAGTCCTTTCCCAAAAATCCCAACTGCCCCCTGCACCAGTATGTCTCTGCCACTGGCAGCCCGTCCGGGCAGGTGGGGTTTAGGGGTGGGCTGCGGCTGGGCAGTTACAAGAGAGGGCATCGAATGCCTCTGGGATGCATCGGCCTCTCCAGCGTGCTCCAACACTCCTCTCTGCTGCGTGTGGCTGCTGCGGCAGGAGTAGGATGGGCTTTACGGCACTGCTTTTGCCTGGGACGGAGTTAGTTTGCTCCACAGCAGCCCAAATGGTGCCCTGTTTTGGATCCGTGACCAAAACAGTCCTGATAACACAACGCAGTTTTAGCTGTCGCTGAACAGGGCTTGCACAGCAGCAAGGCCTTCTCTGCCTCTCATGCTGACCCACCAGCAACTAGCCTGGGGGTGGGCAAGAAGCTGGGAGAGGACACAGACGGGACAGCTGACCCCAACTGACCAAAGGGATATCTCACACCATAGGACGTCGTGCTCAGCAATAAAAGTTGGGGAAAGATAGAGCAAGGTGTTGGGGGAAGGTCTCTTGAAGGCTATGGCGTTTGTCCTTCCAAGTGACTGTTATGCGTGATGGAGCCCTGAACATAATGAGTAGCAAAAGGTGCAGTTGCTCTAAATTTTGGCATCTGCTGTCATCTCAGTTGGACAAAGGAATTTCCCAACAACCTCCAAGGAGATGCCCCTAGATGTTGCCCCGTCTCTCAGAGTTGCTCCCTTAGAGCTTGCAGTTCCCTGCACGTACCCTGGACCAACTCAGTACCTCCCATGTCACCAGGTGTTTGTGTCTGAGCAGCTCACCACTGCCCTCCACCTCCAGTCATTAGCAGCAGAGCCCAGACAAGGAGCTCCCACCAGGGCGGCTGTGTTGTGCACACCTGAGCTGAGGCAAGAGGAATCCCACCTCCTTTGATGTATATGTAGTGTGCATGGGAGGGAACCGAGTTCCTTCCTGTCCCCAGGACTGAAAACACCAGAGGAGGTGCCTCAATTGACTCAGCTGAATCCCTTCCCTTCTCAGGGGTAAAGGAGATCCCTCCCTGGCACTGTCTGGTTGTCCTGCCTAACGATGGGACAAGGCAAGACAATTCTCATGCCCAGCTGCTTTCCTGGAAGGAGAAATGACACTGCTGGAAAGAAGCCTTTGACCCCGGCTGAGAAAGGGAACATCAGTGATTCCTTCTGAAAAAGGAGCAAGGAGACAATTCTGAGAGAATGAGGTAACTTCAGAAGGTGGCCACCCAGAAAACCAATAAGAAATCAAGAGACCACCAACCAGAATGAAGCGATTGCACTTGGGCATTGGGTGATGGGCGGTATTTTCTGGGGAATCTGTCTGTAAGGGTATAATTGGGGTGCGCAATCTGCAGTAGGGGTCCCTCCCTGGAGGCAACAGCTTGAACTGCTCTGCGTGTCGGGTAAATAAACCACCGAGTTACTCAGCAGACTGGCGACTCGTCTTCTGCGAGGGGCAACCTGGGGCTGAGTCCTGTTGGGGTGGCACACACATAATTCCTACCACAGTCTCGCTGGCGGCTGCGTAATTCCTGAAACAACAAGCCAGAGGCTTCTCCTGCCCTAACACCTACTCAAACACAGATGACATTACAAGCAGCTGCACAAGCCAGGTCCTGCTCCTGCTCTCAGGCAGGCACCTCTTCAGGCACATGGGACAGCACAAGCACATGAAAAAGCCAGGTGTGACCTTCTACACTATCACCTACTCACCCAGCTGTGGCAGCACAAGCAGCTGCACAAGCCAGGGCCTTCTCCTGCCTTAAATCCTGCTCAGCCACCAGCGACCTCACAAGCACCTGCACAGCAGGAGCACCCTTACTGCCAACCCCCAAGATTTTGCCCCTCCATCCCTGTCTCCCACTTCCCCAGGCTCTCCCCTCTCCCAGGCACCTTTCTCACCTGCTCCATGACATCCCAACATCTCCGGCTGTCTCTGTGTTTGTGTGGCAGATGGTACCTCAGAAGCATTGTCCCAGCCACATCACCTGCATCTCCTTCTGCTCTCATCGTTACTGCGCCAGCTGTCTGATGAGCTTTTGCACCTCATGCACCCTCTCATCCTGCCTCTCTTCTGCTCTTAAACCTGCAAGAGAAGTGACAGCCAGGCGGTTGCCCCCTCTGTGGCATCTTACCAGCACCTGCCTGAGATGCACAGCTGGTGGGAACTGTCACCATCAGCCCCAGCATGGCGGGAAGTCTTCTCTTGGCACAGCAACAGCTCTGGCTGTGCTTGGTGCGTACCGTGCTTCCTGAAGGAGAACCACAGCACTCAGAGCCTCCTGGGAAGAGCTGATTTGAAGGCAGCTTTGCTGCAGGTCCCCAGGCCGCTCCAGGGGTTCTTCCTCTCCCCCGGCTCGGCCACAGGTCCCTCATCTAGCTCCTTCCAGCAGGATTTTGCAGAGCCTGTTCCAGCTGTGAGCACCGGGCCAAGGGCTCGGGGCACAAACAGCCCCCACCCCCCAAGGCCCAGCCCACAATGCGACTCTGTCCCCAAACTACTACACCCGCCAAACAGGCTCTCCCGCTACCGCAAGGATCTTCCCTTTTAAGAAGAGCTTACGTAGTCGCACACCATGAGAGGGCAATTTGGACTTCAGCCCCAGAACAAAAGAATTCCCATTATAGAATCTCAGCCAACACCTCCAGGAGCCTCTTGTCAGCGACCCACAAACACTGTGTTGCAAAGAAAGCTGACAGCTAATACAAAGTATTATAATATAATATAATAACAAAGTGTTATACTATGTATAATACAAAGTATATGACAGCTAATACAAAGTATCTTCTACTGTCATTACCACCGGTCTGAAACATCTCCAAACCATCACTCACCGATGTCGACGTGGACATCTCTGCCTGACAAGAGACAACTGGCCCCAAAACTGGATCTTAGGGTGTCCTGGCTCTACTGAAGCCAAACCATTTAGAATAAGGATACAAACAAGTTTCAGAGAAAGCAGCATAGTTAGTGAAAGAGGTGAGAAATGTGATGTGTCTCAGCCACCCCTAATTTCACAGGAAGTTTCAAGAGTTTTTGTTTTTTTCTTTTTTAATCACTGCCCAGCACAAGTGAAAAAGCACACACCCACTCTTTTAAGGAGAACGAAAAACCACAAGAGTAGGACTGTCGAGATCTGAGCAGCTCAACCACTGCCACAGCATTTTCTGTCCCTACGAGCAGTCCTGCCCCATTCCAAGGCACTTGGAAAGCGCCCACAAGGACCATCTCACTCACTGCCTTAATCACAACTAGCGGTGGCCTCGGCACCCTGAAGCTGTTTCCGTCACTGCACACATGCAGTTCATACGGCCTTTCTTGATGCAGCCTCCTTCCTCGTGGGACTTCCCACCGAGTACCATGATGGCAGCTCTTCACTGTATGTCCACAAAGCAGCTTCCACCCACTGTCCCCTGCTCACAGCAAGAACAAACAGCCCTGTCCTCTCCCCTGCCCGTCTCCACGCTTGCTCAGGAGGGGCTGCTCACACGCCCCTTGCGGCCCGAAAATTCCTAACAAGGCTCATGGCTAGAAGAGAGTTGAGACAATTTAAAACCAGAACCAACCTTTGACTGGCAGCACTGTCTTTCTCAGTTCTTTGTATTTCTTTCTTCCCTGCGGAGTACATATCAAGATTTTCCTGACTCAAAGAAACAAGAAAGGTCAGTCACAAACACACAGAAAAGCAGACACCCACCAACTTGAGGACTGCACAGTAGCACTCTCATGGTCCTGCCTATATGCACAAAATTACATTAAGGCACCATTCGCCTACACAGCGAGCAATTCCAGCTCAAAGTCCAGCAGCACTCACAGCCACATATCCCACACACCCCTCCCCCTCCTCAGGCCCTCTTCTCCTCAGGCCCCTCGGCCCCGCCCCCGGATGGCTGTGACTGACAGCCCAATACCGGCTCCGCTGATTGGCTCAGCCCTGGCCAATGGCACGGCGAGGGAAGACCCCGTGGTGAACCAGTGGAGGAGGGCTCCCTCACAGTCTGCCCGGGCCTCAGGTACCCGTCGGCGGCCTGAGCCTCTCTTCCCCCCAGAAGGGCGCTCCTGGGTAAGATTCGAACACTTCCCCGGGACACTTAGAGATCTCCACAGAGTGGCTTTATAGCTTAGTGCATTTGTAACCGAGCTGCATTACTGACGTCTGTAGTATTCGCACGGGCTTTGCAGACAGTCACTTATTTATTTATTTATTTATTTATATTTTATTTATTTAAGTAAATCTTATTTAACTTTTCCTTTTTTTAGGTTTTGTTTAGGGAAGTCATTGTCCTCACGCCCGCGAGTTCTGCTCCAGGTCAAGCGAAGCCCCATGGAACTGGCCCTAAGGGCGGCGGCGGCCATGGACCAGTGCCCCTTCGGCATCGAGAACGTGGTTCATTTCGAGGTGAATCTCCCTGTTTTTTTCAAAAGCGGGGGTCTGGTTTGTAGTGAGGCTTAAAACCCCGGTTTGTGCCTAAACGTGGGGCTGATTTCAACCTCAGGGGCTGCGACTTCTTCCATCTCCGACTCACAGCCCTGGCTGCGCTGTCACCGCACCGGGCTCAGCGTTCTCTTGTATTTTGGAGGTTTCTTTACAGATTGGCAGCAGCCGGGGATATTTAGCAGCTGTGTATTGGTGGCACAATCTGTGTCATGAAAAGATCTTTGGGGTACAGAGGTGAATAAGTGGGGTTATTTTGTACCTCAAATATTTCTTGTTTCTTTGTACCTGTAAAAAGATGTTCAAATCGATAAGGCTGAAGAAGTCGGTAACAATCATAACACCTCTGTTTTGCAGGAACTTCACTATCATAAAATTACACCCTAGACAGGAATATGTTCTGTTGGTTTGTTTTTTGTTATGAGTCCTTGCAACCTGCTCTCCAGCTGGAAGTGGGAAATGCAAAGGCATTAAAATGACAGATTTGCTATATATGTTGCAAAGGTTTGTATTACTGGCTTTCCCTGAAGCGGGGAAAATACATCCTGTTTAATTGTTGTTTGCATTTGAAATTCTCTGTGAAATGGATTAAGCAGTGTGGGCTTCTTTTTGTGGGTCTGCCCTTGGAAGGAGAGCGCCTTTAGGAAAAGGCTTTTCTGGAGGGGACAGAGAATTTAATTGCTGATGGCTATAAAAGCGCGCCCTGTTTGGGTGGCCTGAAAACAAAACCCGTGAAAATCCATGACTGAAAAATAAGACTTTCTCCTAATGATCAGGGCTGGTGTGTCTACTGATTCGCCCATGAATAACAGCTCGTTCCTTACTCGTGGCTGAGGACCCTTGAATTGTTTCCCAAAGCCTAAGGCAGCGGGAAGGGCTGGGGTTGTCAGATCACTGCAAATCAAATAAAAGAGAGCGGTTTGGAGTTGTCTCGTTCCCTCTGTCTTTTCCCAAGAAAGAGGGGTGGAAGAATGGTAGAATTTGTTACATTGAAGGTCGGTGGTAATCCAAAGCTGCAGAGCGAGCTCGGTGCCCGTGGAAGGGGAACTGCGCTCTCAAGTGGAAATACTTGGTGTCTCGTTGCCTGTGGGACAGAAAGGGACATCAAGAGTCAACCAAACGACTTTCTCACCTTCAGAGATGAGGCTCTGGAGGTCACAGTTAATTAAGGGTAGTTGTGGAAGTGTGCCTTACTGAGCAACGTGCTGCGTCTGGCTCGGGGCCTAAATATCTCCAAAGTTTGGGGTTGGTTTAAGTGCTTTTTGGTTATTAGCTGGATGTCACTCTTCCAAGCGCCTCTTGCCCTCTCCGGAGGGGTTTGCTGCTGCCTCCTGCATTGGGCCGAGGGGACCGGCAGCCCTCAGGACAGGGACTTTCTCAGGTGCGGAGGTTAAACCCTGTCGGTGCTGCTTAAAAACTGCTCTGGTGTTACTGTGGCGGTCACGATGTGAAATCTGTTGGCTTAGGGGAGCCTAAGATTTGCATTCCTCGTAACTGCGGGGGATTTTGGGGAGCCTGGGTGGTACAATCCCCTTCCTGCTCCCAGATTCCTGTCACTGAGCCGGCAGCGGGTGATTGGAAGAACTGATGCCCGCAGCGGCTGAGGGTCGGCATGATCCCGTCATTGCCGGAGCTCGTGAGTCGAGGAATGGGAGCGTGGCCCGTTTCCATCATGGCTTGTGAGAGAAATAATGCGGTTTGATATAGTTGCGGTGTGGAAATGGCGATTCCTCTTTACACGTGTGCTTACAGGGTGCACGCAGGTGTTTCTTAATGCCTGCGAAGCTTTATGAGATTGGTTAATGAGCGTTGCTTTGCTGTGCAAGTGCAAAGTGTTATTTTCATGGAGAAACCAACTCAGATGTTCCCTTTATTTTTCTTTTCTTAAAGGCAGAATGACTATTTTAAAGCTTTCCTTGCAGGCAGAATAACATCTGCTTTTGAGGATTGTTTCTTTCCCTGCAGGGTGGAAAAATCTACAGCCTCGCTAAGGCCGCAGAGGAAGAAAACTCATCAGTTTTCAAGAGCAAACTGCAGTTTGGAGGGGGGTGGAGGTCTGCCAGAGCGCCTTTTAGCCCCTCGTCGGGCACATTTCTTTTCCCTCGGGGCTGAGATTTAACATAGCCTTTTCATTTGGCTGGGTTTTGGTTGTATGAATTAATGGGTGTTTCAATGAGAACCACAAGACCTAATTTCTGAGTCTCCCTCCTAAGAATTGTTGAGGGACGGAAGCGGGACAGGGAGGTTACCCGAGTGAAATGCTGAAGGCTTTTAAGGATGGAATGAGGAATGGCGGGGCTTGTTCTGGTCACACACTATGACAGTAAAAGGCCACAAGTTCCCCGTGGAGGTAAAGAACCGACAATTTGAGAGAGCGTTAAGGGATTTGCCTCATCGAAAGGTGTCCTGGTTTGAGAGACACAGGACTAATTTCTCTTCTAATGCTTGGGAAAACTGCACTTTCAGAAGACTCCAGTGTCTGAATTTGTGACAATATTTACTTTACAGCCAGCTATGGTGTGTGGGTCTCAAGGTCTCAGCGTTTTCGAGCTAGCCAGGTGCAGGGATGAGGAGGAGCGAGACCTGGGCACTTGACCCAAGCTGGCCAACAGGATTATTTCATACCATCAACGTCACACTCATTATAAATTAGAAAGTTTGCTGCGAAGTGCTCTCTCTCTCTCCCTTGATGGCTGCCATCCTGAGAACTTCGTGCCCTGGTGCCGGAGCCCTGAGGCCTTCCCTTCCTCCTGAAGCCGTAGCACTCGCAGTGTCCCACATTAGCTGTCCACTGCTGGGAGTGCACAGCTTCCTACTGATAGAATTGGCTGAGTATAATCTTTGCATATTCTGTACTGGTGTCGGGATCAATATCAGTTCTTTAGTGCTGTTAATGTTAATTATCTAATCTTATTCTATTAAATCTGTTTATACTTCAGCTCTCGGGTTTTCTTGTTTTTCCCGATTTCCCTTTCCCAGGTGGGGAGGGGTCATTGGGTGATAGAATGATTGTCTAAATGACAACAAATTGTTATGGGTCTCTCAAACCATAACAAATTTGGCGCCCAACGTGGTATTGTAACAAGTTTGGCACTCAGTGTGATATTTTGCGCTTAATTTAAATAGTGCTGTGAGAACTATAAGTTTTAATTGGAGAGTTCTGAAGGGTTGAAGTTTTAAACAGATTTGATTGGATTCATTAAAAAGTCACTATGACTCTGTTGGAATGGTTTCAAAGGAACCTGGTCAGAGTTCTCCGCTATCTTTGTATAAACTTAGGTCAGGAGCTATCAGAGCTGTGGGGGAGGTCATTGCTGTTTTTCTCTCCTTTAAGGCAGCTTATCGTTTCTCAGTTTGGATTTAAAAACATTGCCTTGTTATTTTGTGTGGCGGTATTTTGCTACGTTATCGGGTCGTTTGTAATCTTTCCGTTATTTGTCACCTATGTAATGACATCTCGAGAATCACAGCGGTCAGACCCACCTCTGGACGGTGGGAGTCCTTTGCTGACCATTGTGCATAATTATACCTTGGGTTATGTTACAGGCCATTTAGCAAAGGAGCGGATGTCTCTTGAGAATTTGTAGGTACTGATGTCATCAATAGTAACATTTTTTGAGAGTTTGGAATACCCTTGGAATATTTTGATTGTTGTGCTTGGGTTGTTAAGTTTTGAGGGTTTGATCTGTTTTATTGTCTGGATCTGCAGTAGAGGGAAACGTCCGGCAGAGACCGCGCCGGCTCCTACCGGCCACAGCTGCCGCCGGCCTCTATGGCAGACAGTGATCCCATCCAGACTCTGCAGGCTGAGATCCTGCTGGCTCCTACGACAGTCCCCACCGACCCCCCCTGCTGTACACCGTACTGGCACAGACCCCGCCAGCCCCCCCGACGGACATCGCGCCTGCACGGCCCCCGCGACATACCTCATCCCTGCGCAGCCCCTGCTGGCCCTGTGACAGACACTGATCCCATCCAGACCCCACCGCCTCCCACGACAGCACCCGCAGCTGCAACAAGGACCAGACCTACTCTGACCGTGGTGATGGCTGATGCAGCTGAGCTACAGACACAGTCGGTGCCGGTATCAGTCAACCCTGTACATTAGAGGAAACGTGCAGTAGGGCCAGACAGCAATGGGCAACCAGGGACATCATACAACGAAGTGACAGAGGAGACTACTCGATCATTAACCCTTAGTGAGGTGCATGACATACGTAAGGATTATGGCCGTCAGGAAGGCGAGCAAGTGATTCCTTGGCTACTCCGATGCTGGGATACTAGAGCTGATAGTTTGAACTGACATGGTAGAGAAGCCAAGCGGCTGGGACCATTAGCTAGAGATTCGGGTATTGACAGGGCTCTTGGAGGACCGCCAGAATCCCTCACCCTCTGGAGGCGACTCCTGTTAAGTGTGAGGAGCAGGTATCCCTATAGGGACGATATCCCATACCGCCCATCCAAGTGGACAACTATTGAGAGAGGTGTTCAGAATCTGAGGGAAATAGCTGTGAGAGAGATGATTTTTACTGATTTGGACAACCTGCAGGCATCATTAAATCCAGATGGACTCAAAATTACTGGACCCATTTGGCGCAAGTGGGTACTGAGTGCACCGGCAGCGTACGCTCATGTATTGGCATTCTTTCGTTGGAAAGAGGATGAGGCACTGACGGTGGGTGATGTGGATAATGACATGCAGCATTATGCACATAATCTTTTTTCTACCCCACAGGATGGTGTCTCAGCATTGGACAGGTTACGTGACTGGGCCGGTGTTTCAGCGTTGGACAAGTCGTGTGACCAGGCTGGTGTCTCAGTTAAGGAAAAACGTTTTCCTAAAAGAACTGTTCAAGAGAAACGATGCACACCGCAACGTGTTCTGTGGGCTACTTTGCGTGATTGGGGGGAAAACATGAAGCAGTGGGATGGAAAACCTACTTCAGCATTACAGACACGCGTACGTGACTTGCGGAGTAAAACACCCCCAAGGAGGGATTCTTTCAGAAGACATGCTGCTCCAGTTTCCAGTGGACAGTCCCCCAGACAGCACAGATGGGCTTCGGAACCTGATTTACAACATGTGGATGTCAGGGATGGCACTGAGGGACCCTCTAGTCGAAAGTAGAGGTGTCCTGCCTCCGGCCAGGAGGAGGAGGGGGATAATCGAGTTTATTGGACTGTGTGGATTCGATGGCCTGGCACATCAGAACCACAAAAGTATAGGGCCTTGGTGGACACTGGTGCACAGTGCACCATAATGCCGTCAAATCATAGAGGGGCAGAACCCATCACGATTGTTGGAGTGATGGGGGGATCTCAAGAGCTGACTGTATTGGAGGCCGAAGTGAGCCTAACTGGGAATAAATGGGAAGAGTTCCCCATTGTGACTGGTCCAGGTGCTCCATGCATTCTTGGCATTGATTACTTCAGGAGAGGGTATTTTAAGGACCCGAGGGGGTACTGGTGGGCGTTTGGTGTAGCGGCGGTGGAGATGGAGGAAGTTATCCAACTGTCTACTTTGCCTGGGCTGTCAGAGGACCCTTCTATTGTGGGGTTATTGAGGGTTGAGGAACAAAAGGTGCCCGTTGCTATTACAACGGTGCATAGGCGACAATATCGCACTAATCGAGATTCTTTGCTCCCTATCCAGAAGTTGATCCGTCAGCTGGAAAGCCAAGGGGGGATCAGTAGGACTCGTTCACCCTTTAACAGTCCCATATGGCCAGTGCGAAAGCCTAATGGGGAATGGAGACTGACGGTAGACTATCGTGGCCTGAATGAAGTCACACCACCATTGAGTGCTGCCGTCCCAGATATGTTAGAACTTCATTATGAGCTGGAGTCAAAGGAAGCTGAGTGGTATGCTACAATGGACATTGCTAATGCCTTTTTCTCTATTCCTTTAGCGGCAGAGTGCAGGCCAGTTTGCTTTCACCTGGAGGGGCGTACAGTACACCTGGAATCAACTGCCCCAGGGGTGGAAACACAGCCCTACTGTTTGCCATGGACTGCACTGGACTTCCAGACTGCACTGGAGAAGGGTGGAGCTCCAGAACACCTGCAATACATTGACGACATCATTGTATGGGGTAATACAGCAGAAGAAGTTTTTGAGAAAGGGGAGAAGGTCATCCAAATCCTTCTGGAAGCTGGTTTTGCCATCAAACGAGGTAAGGTCAAGGGGCCTGCGCGAGAAATCCAGTTTTTAGGAATTAAGTGGCAAGACGGGCGTCGTCAGATCCCAATGGACGTGATTAATAAAATAACAGCTATGTCACCACCTACTAACAAAAAGGAAACACAAACCTTCTTAGGCGTTGTGGGTTTCTGGAGAATGCATATTCCTGGTTACAGTCAGATTGTGAGCCCTCTCTATGAAGTGACGAGGAAGAAGAATGATTTTAAATGGGGCCCTGAGCAGCAATCAGCCTTTGAACAAATTAAACGGGAAATTGTCCATGCAGTAGCCCTTGGGCCAGTTCGGACTGGACCAGATGTAAAAAATGTGCTCTACACTGCAGCGGGGGAGAACGGCCCTACCTGGAGTCTCTGGCAAAGGGCACCTGGAGAGACTCGAGGCCGACCCCGTGGGTTTTGGAGCCGAGCATATAGAGGATCCGAGGCTCGGTATACCACTACTGAGAAAGAGATATTGGCAGCATATGAAGGAGTTGGAGCTGCTTCGGAGGTAATTGGTACTGAAGCACAGCTCCTCCCGGCGCCTCGGTTGCCAGTGTTGAACTGGATGTTTAAAGGGAAGGCTCCTTCCACACATCACGCCACTGATGCGACGTGGAGTAAATGGATCGCACTAATTACTCAGCGAGCTCGAATAGGGAACCCTAATCGTCCAGGAATTTTGGAGGTGATCACGGATTGGCCGCAAGGCACAGATTTTGGCGGGTCCCCAGAGGAGAGGGTGGTGCGTGCTGAGGAAGCCCCACCATATAATCAATTATCAGCAAATGAAAGGCAATATGCGCTATTCACAGATGGATCTTGTCGTATTGTAGGAAACCAGTGAAGGTGGAAAGCTGCTGTATGGAGTCCCACTCGACGAGTCGCAGAAGCGGCTGAGGGAGTGGGTGAGTCGAGTCAGTTTGCAGAAGTGAAAGCCATCCAGTTGGCTTTAAATATTGCCGAGCGAGAAATTGGCCAGTGCTTTATCTTTATACTGACTCATGGATGGTGGCACATGCCTTGTGGGGATGGTTAAAGGAGTGGAAAAAGAGTAACTGGCAGCGCAGAGGTAAACCCATTTGGGCTGCTGATTTGTGGCAAGATATTGCTGCCCGATTAGAAAAGTTGTCTGTTAAGGTACGCCATGTAGATGCCCATGTACCCAAGAGTCGGGCCACTGAGGAACAACAAATCAACCAGCAGGTGGATCAGGCTGCTAAAATTAAAGTGTCCCAAGTAGACTTGGATTGGCAACGTAATAGTGAATTGTTTTTAGCTCAGTGGGCCCATGACACTTCAGGTCATCAAGGAAGAGATGCGACATACAGATGGGCTCGTGACCGAGGGGTGGATTTGACTATGGATAATATATCACAGGTTATT
This sequence comes from Vanellus vanellus, assembly GCF_965231255.1. Classification (NCBI taxonomy): domain Eukaryota; kingdom Metazoa; phylum Chordata; class Aves; order Charadriiformes; family Charadriidae; genus Vanellus; species Vanellus vanellus. The sequence continues at coordinate 360,793 of NW_028126759.1, read as the reverse complement.
TATGAATGTGAAACATGTGCTGAAATTAAGCTAAACGGTCAAAACCTTTATGGTACGGGGAACAGTGGCTGAAATATAAGTATGGAGAGGCCTGGCAAAGTGACTATATTTCCCTTCCACGAACCCGCCAGGGCAAGTGCTATGTGCTTACAATGGTGGAAGCAACCACCGGATGGCTGGAAACTTATGCTGTGTCTCATGCCACTGCCCGTAGCACTATTTTAGGCCTGGAAAGACAAATGTTGTGGCGACATGGTACTCCAGAGAGAATTGAGTCGGACAAAGTGAGTTCGGGACTCACTTCCGAAATAATCTCATAGATGCCTGGGCTAAAGAACATGGTATTGAATGGATATATCATATCCCCTACCACGCACCAGCTGCTGGGAAGGTCGAACGATGCAATGGATTACTGGAGACTACCTTGAAAGCAATGACTGCTGGAACATTTAAAAAGTGGGATGAGCATTTACCGAAAGCCACCTGGTTAGTCAACACCAGGGGAACTGTCAGCCGAGCTGGTCCGGCTCAGTCAGAGCTTTTACCTACTGTAGAAGGGGACAAGGTCCCTGTGGTGCATGTAAAGAATATGTTGGGGAAAACAGTCTGGGTTACCCCGGCCTCAGGTAAAGGCAGGCCCACTCGTGGGGTTGCTTTTGCTGAAGGACCGGGGCATACCTGGTGGGTGATGCAGGAAAATGGAGAAGTTCGATGTACACCGTTAGGAGATTTGATTTGGGGCGAGAATCCTTAATTTTAAAATGTGTGGTGTTAATTGTCACATAACACTAACAGTGTTCAATAAGTGTTTTTCAGGATAACATGGTGGTAATGAAACCGGAGCCAACTCCATCGAATGGCGTCCAGCGACAGTGAACATGCTAGCCGTGAGCACAACACGTTATATTGCTGCACCCAACTCTACACGTCTGTTGTCCTGTATGGAGGCCTGGTCCCGATCTGACAACTGAGACAATGCCACATCACTGGTTCTTACCCTAAAAGACTATTATGATAGATGGAACTCCTAGTTTTCAACTAAAAAACTTAATAGACCTTTTAGAGGAATAGTTTATAGCTTTAGAGGATTATATATTTGTGTGTATATATATGAGAGGACTAATACAACAGTAATTTGAGTGTGTCATATATATGGTATGAAATAAGGGGTGGAATGTCCTGGTTTGAGAGACACAGGACTAATTTCTCTTCTAATGCTTGGGAAAACTGCACTTTCAGAAGACTCCAGTGTCTGAATTTGTGAAAATATTTACTTTACAGCCAGCTATGGTGTGTGGGTCTCAAGGTCTCAGTGTTTTCGAGCTCGCCAGGTGCAGGGATGAGGAGGAGCGAGACCCGGGCACTTGACCCAAGCTGGCCAACAGGATTATTTCATACCATCAACGTCACACTCATTATAAATTAGAAAGTTTGCTGCGAAGTGCTCTCTCTCTCTCCCCTGATGGCTGCCATCCTGAGAACTTCGTGCCCTGGTGCCGGAGCCCTGAGGCCTTCCCTTCCTCCTGAAGCCGTAGCACTCGCAGTGTCCCACATTAGCTGTCCACTGCTGGGAGTGCACAGCTTCCTACTGATAGAATTGGCTGAGTATAATCTTTGCATATTCTGTATTGGTGTCGGGATCAATATCAGTTCTTTAGTGCTGTTAATGTTAATTATCTAATCTTATTCTATTAAATCTGTTTATACTTCAGCTCTCGGGTTTTCTTGTTTTTCCCGATTTCCCTTTCCCAGGTGGGGAGGGGTCATCGGGTGATAGAATGATTGTCTAAATGACAACAAATTGTTATGGGTCTCTCAAATCATAACACTCCTGAAGACACCATTGCAAACTGAAATTAACATCACCGTGCACCAGTTATTCTTTATGTTGTCTCTACTTTTTCAGTCTTTCCCTGTCTGTTTTGTGCTGGGGTTGTGTCTTTCCGGTGGCCAGAAATGGCCTTGTCATTACAATTCTCAGAGAAGGACTGGCAGTGTAACGTGCTCTTGTTGTTGTTTCCCCAGCATCATCTTTTTGCCACTCCAGCATCTTTTTGGTGGAAAGAACTGACCTGGAAGCACTGATTGTTGTGGAAAGGTAAACTTGTAGTGTGACTGTTTGGTGGTATTGTTTCTTGTGTAACTCTGCTTTTCACATGGCTTGTCTCAGCTAGTGAATGCTTTAAGTGAAATGCTACTTTGTTTATGTTTCCAAATTGATGTACTGAAGGTGTTGGGTTGGAATGTGTTTTTCTGCACAACCTAGAGTTTTGGGGAAAAGAGCAACAAGCTTTAAGATTTTGATCCTTGCGTGTCACAAAGTGGCAATGTGCCTTTGAAAAACTGTTCTATGGGATTCTAATAAAAGAAGCAGCAACTTGGAACTTGGTGTTATTTTAATCAGTCTTTAATCAGTCTTACCCCGGCAGAAAACACTCATTCCCTCCAAGAAGCAGCAGAGGTTTCTAGTATGAGCCGGGCCTCTGCTTCCCAGCATGAAAAAAGTCAAGATTGGTGAAGATACGGCGGCCTTGTGGAAGGAAAGGGAAAGGTACTGGAAGCAGAGGAGCCGCAGCAAGGCAGCGGGGCTGCGTCTGGGGGCCTCTTCCCGCTCTTGCCCTCGGCATCCCGTCGGGGCGGGAAGAGGCGGACGCCTCCAGCGGCGCCTGTGCTGTCGGCACCGGTGACTCGGGGCCCGATGCTCCTGGCTGCCGCCGTCAGTGCCACCGGCCCCGAGCTCGCTGGCGGGAGCAGTCGGGGCAGGAAAAGGCTTCTGCGTTGCTCCTCTTGCGCAGACGTGGCTGTGCTACTTACCCGCCCCGACGGGGGCTCCCCCGGCCGGGGGCTGCCCCTCCTGCCGCTGCCTGTGCCGCTGCGCTGCGCTGCGGGGGCTGCTCTGGGCGGCCCCTCGGGCTCCTTTCGCTCCGCATCGGGCAACCTGCGGCGCTCGGTGACTCCCGGGCGCAGCCCCACAGGGCTCTGCCCGCCCCGCGGTGGCCCCACCGCCCTCCCAGCGGGGGAGAGGGCGGGTACGGACGGGACGGTGTGTGCGGCACAGAGCCCGTGCGGCGGGGCCCGGGGCAGGCAGGAGGGTCCGGCCGTGCCCCCCGCCGGCTGCCCCGCCAAAGGGGGATGGCCGCCGGGACGGAGCCGGCCCCAGCCCAGCCCCGGGGCTGCCCCGACGCCCGGACAGCGGGGACCCGAGGGACACCGAGCGGCTGCCCCGGACCGGCCGGGACCTCGGGGCAGCGCAGGAGGGGAGCGCCCCGCGGCCGCCTCCCGGGGCGGCTCGGCCCCGCCGCCGCGCTCGGGGACGGCCCTGACCGGCCGAGAGGGGCCGCGAGATGACGAGCCGATCCGAGCGGGGCCGAGTGTTGCCGAGCGGAGCCGAGCGGCAGCCGGTACCTCTCGCCGCAGCCGCTGGCGAGACCTGGGCGTTGCCCGGGCAACGGCGGGAGGCTCAAACGCGCCGCAGCGGAGGGAGCGGCCGGTGGCCGAGGGAGCCGCTCCGGGGCCGGCCCGCTCCGCGGCGGAGAGCAGCGCAGCGTGAGGGGGGAGCAGGGGGACGGTGCGCTCGGCCTGGCGGCAGAGCCGGGGGGGAAGGAGAAAGGCTGAGGAGCAGTCGGGAGCGTGAGCGAGAGAGAGAGGGGCCGCTGGAGCCACGCTCTGCCCTCCCGGAGACGGGGACGGGAACAGAGGACCGGATCTGCCGGTGACATGCGGAAAGGAAACTCCAGAGACTCCACAACCGGGAAGGTTGTAAAGTGGGTATATTTATTCAGCGCTGGGCAGCACGGGGGGGTCGCCCCACCACAATCGTGCGCGCCCAATGCAGCGGCTTTCTCAAATATATATAGTTCTTAATTACATAATCATAAGATTTCCCAATACGCCTATACATATGCATAACCTGTCCCCACTTCGTATTAAAATTAGCTCTAAGAAGTCATTTCCATAAACTCCTCCCAACTGCGCTTGCGCAATGCCTCCTGGTGGTGGTCGCTGAGGGTCGTGACCACGAAGGCTGATGATTCCTCTTCATCAACGCAAGTAACTCTTTGTCCTTGCGCAGACTCAGTTCTTCTTTGGTCTTTGTCCAGACTGCAGGGTTGGTTTCAGCCGCTTTTCAAGGCCTTCTCTTATTCGTTATCAGGAGCTGTCCTTGGCAATCTCAAGACTTCTTGCTTCGTCCATGTTTATCAGGCCTGTCCTTTAGGTTATGAATCACTGCTAGTCAATCAGTGCACAATGTGTTATTGTCTCTATCACATACCCCTGACTCACCGGGCAGACCGTCCTCTTGGGGAAGTCTGCTGCCCCCCTGGGCCCGGGTTAAGGACGTCACTAGGAAACTTCCCGGCCTGGTACGGCCCTCGGACTATTGCCCAGCGCTGCTCTTCCCTGTGGGTGGCCACGAAGCCGCAATGCGTAGTCTGAAGGAGATCCGGAGAGACTTCAGGGCCTTGGGATGGGTGGTAAGGGAATCTGGAGCGCCGGCTATTTTTCCTCTCTCCTTCCAGTTATGCGCAGCGACACTGGAAGGAACAGATGGACCTGGTCTCTTAATACATGGCTCCGTGGCTGCTGTCACCACCACAATTTTGTTGGGTGGGGTTTTTTGGTTTTTTTTTGGGGGGGTTGGGTTTTTTTTGTTTGTTTGTTTGTTTGTTTTTTTCACAAATAGGGTGGCCTCCATGGTGCCAGGCCTGCTGGGGTCAGATGGGATTGAGCTTTCTGAAAGGGGGAAGAGGGTCTTTGCTCAGGAGCCAGTGGGGCTCATTGGCAGAGCTTTAAACTAGACTTGAAGGGGTCAGGGATAGGATCAGGCTTGAAGGGGTCAGGGATAGGATCAGGCTTGAAAGGGTCAGGGATAGGATCAGCCTTGCCTGTGACAAGCTGCGGGAACATGCTAAGGTCAGGGGGACGGGGCGCCAGCGAGGACCCTCAGCCTGTTGGTCTGAGACGTGCTGGGTGCAGCACACTCGGAGTCTTATGGAGATGAGCCAGGGGCTTCTGACGGAACAGAAGCCAACAGGGAAACATCAGTGAAATCACAGTGTCATAGAATCATTTGGGTTGGAAGGGACCTTTAGAGGTTGTTGAGTCCAACCCCCTGCAATAAGCAGGGATGGGGCATCTGGGAAGATTATGTTTTTTGATGATGAGGGTGGGGAGACACTGGCCCAGGTTGCCCAAAGAGGTGGGAGATGGCCCATACCTGGAAACATTCCAGGTCAGGTTGGATGGGGCTCTGAGCAACCAGATCCAATTGAAGACGACCCAGATCATTCTATGATTAATTACCGCTTGGAAGAAACATACAAAGGAAAACTGAGTTAGAATCAAGTTAGGCTGATTCACACAGAGACTGGAGACGCAAAGAGTAAGGAAGACCCTCCCATTGAGTCACGAGGTTCAGAGTGGATCCCCTTGCCTTCTAAACTCCTTATGGAACCCAGGTCTCACACCTGGAGAACAGCTTATGTCTAACGGAATTATCTATACAATGTTTGCAATAATATTGAGTAGCTGCATGGATTAGTAATGTCTCATTAGTACTAATTCAGCACGCTCTCAGTCACTTACTGAGGATCTGCCGCAGCTAAGGCATCTCTCCGCCTTGGGTGAGGAAGGCTCTCAGTCTCAGGTAAGGAATCTCTAACCTTGAGAGTCGCCCCTGCCCACGGGGAGAGTCGCCTGGCGTGCAGTCCAGCTGCCATTCAGGGAGAGGTCAAATTGGGCTCCTCCTGACGGTGATATTTATCGAGGGGAGTAGTTGGCTGCTAGGCGATAGCACAGACAAGAGAGATGTCTTTTGTTTAGCTCGGGTATCTCGTTCTGTACTTTGGTTATCTTGCATTTTTAGGGTTTGAAACCACCTTTAGTTCTTAAAGCAAGCAAACAAATAAACTTCTCCTGTACAATAGAATTTTACATTGTGTAACAGTTCTTTGGTTCCTTTTCCTTTCAGAATTCCTCCAAAGAAAAGGAGTGTGACTTTAGTCCAGCATCCCTCAGCGTGGGCTGTATCCAAGTGAGATTCTGTAAGTAAAGAATTCCTGGATTGTTTCATTCAGTTCGGTCATATTAGACTGCTTGCCCTCACTATCCCTTGGCAGCACTTTCACAGCCCGACCAACACTGGGGCTCTGCGCTTTCCTTGCACCGTAACGCTCCCAACACTCTCTCCCACACTCGACAGAGCCCCGCTCCAAAATGGAAAACATCCAGCGACTGCTCCTACACAAAAGGAGCAAGGATGGAAAGCTGTTCCTGCCTTCACCATCCCGTAGCAGCGCTCTGACAGGCAGCTAATGGCAGCGTGGGCTGAGGCTGAGGTCCCCAGCAGCACGGGTGGCCCAGAGGAGAGAGGTGTCTGTTGCGGATGGAGCGATGCACTTCACTCGTAGAGAGAAGCAGCGACACGTTTATTGATACAAAACAGGGATTTAACAAAGTTTGAGAGTAAATGCGACAGTGCTTTAGCAGGATTCGATGGCAAGGTACACTTGGCTATTTCCTGCATGGAGGACAGGGTCAGGCAGAACTGCCAGGGAGACCCTCCTGTTGGGCTGAGGTTCGGAAAGGAGCCCCTTGCTTTCTAACCTCCTTCTCAGAGAGGAGTCTGGGTGCGGCTGGATCCAATCCTGGTCCCAGACTGGGTCAACGGTTTATGTCTAAGGGATTATATATGTGCAATCAATCCTTTCTATCACTTAGCTAAGATTTCACAGTTTCGCGTGCTATTAATCACTGACCGAGGATCTGTTGCGGCAAAGAATCTGTGAAGCTCGAGGAGTAACCTTGAGAGGCGTCCCCGCTCATGGGGAGATCCTGGCGTGCAGGGGAGCTCAAAGGGCTCTTGGGCTGTTCACTATTGATGTGGGTGAGATGATTGACCTATAGTCATATCTGCATATTGGCCACAGTACCAGCACTGCTCAAGTTAGCCCTTGGCTACTGTGGTGTTATGTGTTTCCCCGAAACCACATCGAGCCGGGGGCAGCCATCACATGTACACGTGCCCATTGTGACCACCACAGGTGTTAGTGCTTGGGCAGGGTCACGGGAGATAAAGGTCAGGTTGGAAGGCGGGGAGGGGGAGCACACCATCACAGTGTCAAGGGAGTGATGTTGGTACAATGCCGTTCCCTCCGCGACATACCTTTTCCAGCCACGTGTCCCTGGAGCTGTGGGATTCTCATACAGAACGCACACCCTAACCTAACGCTAATGGGAGGGTTGGATGGATCCAGGAACAGAGACCTATTGGCAAAACAGAAGGAAGCTTTCTTGGAGGAGTCTTGGTAGCTACCTGTGATATCAGGTCCCTCAACTAGAGATCAAAAGTCTCTGGGAGATGCCTGGAAGGACCCATGGGTTTATTGCGGGGTAAAAAGCTTTGCCTAAAAGAGAAAAAACATGATAGGTTACTTCACAGTGAGAAAAAACCATCACAGTTATCTCCCTTTGGAGAGTCTGGAGGTCCTACCAGGGATCTGAGGTCCCTAAAATACATGACAAAAGACAACAACAGAAGCCTGGAAGGAGTCTCGGGTGAAACCCAGAGGATGGAACATTGTCCAAGGAGAAAAATCATCTCAGGTATCTTCCCTGGAGGGGTCTGGGGTTGCTACCCGGGATCAGAGGACCGCAAACCACCAGAATAAAGACTCAGGGACATACCTGCAAGGAGTCTCGGATGCATCCCAGAGGATGGAGCATTGTCCAAGGAGAAAAATCATCTTGGGTATCTTCCCTGGAGGAGTCTGGGGTTGCTACCCAGGAACACAGGGCCCTAAAGCATTCGAGAAAACTTTGCGGGACACGCCTGGGAGGAGTTCTGGGTAGATCCCGCAGGATGGACCACTGTCAAGAGAGAAAAATCATCTTGGGTATCTTCCCTTGAGGAGTCTGGGGTTGCTACCCGGGATCACAGGGCCCTAAACCCCATGAAGAAAGCACTCAGGAAGAGAGCTGGGAGGAGTCTCGGGTGCATCCCGCAGGATGGACAATAGTCCAAGGAGAAAAATCAACTTGGGAATCTTCCACGGAGGAGTCTGGGATTGCTACCCGGGACGACAGGGCCCCAAAACACCGGAATAAAGACTCAGGAACATACCTGCAAGGAGTCTCGGATGCTTCCCGGAGGAAGGAGCTTTGTCCATAGAGAATAATCATCTCGGGTATCTTCCCTGGAGGAGTCTGGGGTTGCTACCTGGGCTGACAGAACCCTAAACCGCGAGAAAAAAGACTCAGGGACATAGCTGCGACAAGTCTCGGATGCATCCCAGAGGATGGAGCTTTGTCCAAGGAGAAAAATCATCTCGGGTATCTTCCCTGGAGGAGTCTGGGGTTGCTACCCGGGATCACAGGGCCCCAAAACACCGGAATAAACGCTCAGGGACATACCTGCATAGAGTCTCGGATGCTTCCCAGAGGATGGAGCTTTGTCCAAGGAGAAAAATCATCCCGGGTAACTTTCCTGGAGGAATCTGGGGTTGCGATCTGGGATTACATGGACCCAAACCACTGGAAAAATGTCTGCGGGAGACGCCTGGGAGCAATCTCAGATGCATCCCAGAAGATGGAGCATTGTCCAAGGAGAAAAATCATCTCGGGCATCTTCCCTGGAGGAGTCTGGGGTTGCTACCCGGGATCACAGGGTCCCAAAACACCGGAATAAACACTCAGGGACATACCTGCAAGGAGTCTCGGATGCTTCCCAGAGGATGGAGCATTGTCCAAGCAGAAAAATCATCTCGGGTATCTTCCCTGGAGGAGTCTGGGGTTGCTACCCGGGATTACAGGGACCCAAACCACAGGAAAAATGTCTGCGGGAGACGCCTGGGAGGAATCTCAGATGCATCACAGAAGATGGAGCATTGTCCAAGGAGAAAAATCATCTCGGGTATCTTCCCTGGAGGAGTCTGGCGTTGCTACCTGGGATGACAGAACCCTAAACCGCGAGAAAAAAGACTCAAGGACATAGCTGCAACAATTCTCGGATGCATCCAAGAGCATGGAGCATTGTCCAAGGAGAAAAATAATCTCGGGTATCTTCCCTGGAGGAGTCTGGGGTTGCTACCCGGGATTACATGGACCCAAACCTCAGGAAAAATGTCAGCGGGAGACGCCTGGGAGCAATCTCAGATGCATCCCAGAGGATGGAGCATTGTCCAAGGAGAAAAATCATCTCGGGTATCTTCCCTGGAGGAGTCTGGGGTTACTACCCGGGATCACACGGCCCTAAAGCATTGGAGAAAACTCGGTGGGAGATGCCTAGGAGGAGTTCTGGGTAGATCCCGCAGGATGGACTACTGTAAAGAGAGAAAAATCATCTTGGGTGTCTTCCCTGGAGGAGTCTGGGGTTGCTACCTGGGATGACAGAACCCTAAACCGCGAGAAAAAAGACTCGGGGACATAGCTGCGACAAGCCTCGGATGCATCCAAGAGCATGGAGCATTGTCCAAGGAGAAAAATCATCCCGGGTATCTTTCCTGGAGGAATCTGGGGTTGCTATCTGGGATTACATGGACCCAAACCACAGGAAAAATGTCTGCGGGAGACGCCTGGGAGGAATCTCAGATGCATCCCAGAAGATGGAGCATTGTCCAAGGAGAAAAAATCATCCCGGGTATCTTTCCTGGAGGAATCTGGGGTTGCGATCTGGGATTACATGGACCCAAACCACTGGAAAAATGTCTGCGGGAGACGTCTGGAAGAAATCTCAGATGCATCCCAGAAGATGGAGCATTGTCCAAGGAGAAAAATCATCTCGGGCATCTTCCCTGGAGGAGTCTGGGGTTACTACCCAGGATCACAGGGCCCTAAAACACCGGAATAAACACTCAGGGACATACCTGCAAGGAGTCTCGGATGCTTCCCAGAGGATGGAGCATTATCTAAGGAGAAAAATCATCTCGGGTATCTTCCCTGGAGGAGTCTGGGGTTGCTACCCGGGATTACAGGGACCCAAACCACAGGAAAAATGTCTGCGGGAGACGCCTGGGAGGAATCTCAGATGCATCACAGAAGATGGAGCATTGTCCAAGGAGAAAAATAATCTCGGGTATCTTCCCTGGAGGAGTCTGGAGTTGCTAACTGGGATGACAGAACCCTAAACCGCTAGAAAAAAGACTCAAGGACATAGCTGCAACAAGTCTCGGATGCATCCCAGAGGATGGAGCATTGTCCAAGGAGAAAAATAATCTCGGGTATCTTCCCTGGAGGAGTCTGGGGTTGCTACCCGGGATTACAGGGACCCAAACCACAGGAAAAATGTCTGCGGGAGACGCCTGGGAGCAATCTCAGATGCATCCCAGAAGATGGAGCATTGTCCAAGGAGAAAAATCATCTCGGGTACCTTCCCTGGAGGAGTCTGGGGTTACTACCCAGGATCACAGGGCCCTAAAACACCGGAATAAACACTCAGGGACATACCTGCACGGAGTCTCGGATGCTTCCCAGAGGATGGAGCATTGTCTAAGGAGAAAAATCATCTCGGGTATCTTCCCTGGAGGAGTCTGGGGTTGCTACCCGGGATTACAGGGACCCAAACCACAGGAAAAATGTCTCTGGGAGACGCCTGGGAGGAATCTCAGATGCATCCCAGAAGATGGAGCATTGTCCAAGGAGAAAAATCATCTCGGGTATCTTCCCTGGAGGAGTCTGGGGTTGCTACCCGGGATCACAGGGCCCCAAAACACCGGAATAAACACTCAGGGACATACCTGCAAGGAGTCTCGGATGCTTCCCAGAAGATGGAGCATTGTCCAAGCAGAAAAATCATCTCGGGCATCTTCCCTGGAGGAGTCTGGGGTTGTTACCCAGGATCACAGGGCCCTAAAACACCGGAATAAACACTCAGGGACATACCTGCAAGGAGTCTCGGATGCTTCCCAGAGGATGGAGCATTGTCCAAGGAGAAAAATCATCTCGGGTATCTTCCCTGAAGGAGTCTGGGGTTACTACCCGGGATCACACGGCCCTAAAGCATTGGAGAAAACTCAGTGGGAGATGCCTAGGAGGAGTTCTGGGTAGATCCCGCAGGATGGACCACTGTCAAGAGAGAAAAATCATCTTGGGTGTCTTCCCTGGAGGAGTCTGGGGTTGCTACCTGGGATGACAGGGCCCCAAAAAACCCGGAATAAACACTCAGGGACATACCTGCAAGGAGTCTCGGATGCTTCCCAGAGGTTGGAGCATTGTCCAAGGAGAAAAATCATCTCGGGTATCTTCCCTGGAGGAGTCTGGGGTTGCTACCCGGGATTACAGGGACCCAAACCACAGGAAAAATGTCTGCGGGAGACGCCTGGGAGGAATCTCAGATGCATCCCAGAAGATGGAGCATTGTCCAAGGAGAAAAATCATCTCGGGTATCTTCCCTGGAGGAGTCTGGAGTTGCTAACTGGGATGACAGAACCCTAAACTGCGAGAAAAAAGACTCAAGGACATAGCTGCAACAAGTCTCGGATGCATCCAAGAGCATGGAGCATTGTCCAAGGAGAAAAATCATCTCGGGCATGTTCCCTGGAGGAGTCTGGGTGTGCTACCCGGGATCACAGGGCCCCAAAACACCGGAATAAACACTCAGGGACATACCTGCACGGAGTCTCGGATGCATCCCAGAGGATGGAGCATTGTCGAAGGAAAAAAATCACGTCGGGTATCTTCCCTGGAAGAGTCTGGGTTTGCTACCCGGGATTACAGGGACCCAAACCACAGGAAAAATGTCTGCGGGAGACGCCTGGGAGGAATCTCAGATGCATCCCAGAAGATGGAGCATTGTCCAAGGAGAAAAAATCATCCCGGGTATCTTTCCTGGAGGAATCTGGGGTTGCGATCTGGGATTACATGGACTCAAACCACTGGAAAAATGTCTGCGGGAGACGTCTGGGAGGAATCTCAGATGCATCCCAGAAGATGGAGCATTGTCCAAGGAGAAAAATCATCTCGGGCATCTTCCCTGGAGGAGTCTGGGGTTGCTACCCGGGATCACAGGGTCCCAAAACACCGGAATAAACACTCAGGGACATACCTGCAAGGAGTCTCGGATGCTTCCCAGAGGATGGAGCATTGTCCAAGCAGAAAAATCATCTCGGGTATCTTCCCTGGAGGAATCTGGGGTTGCTACCAGGGATCACACGGCCCTAAAGCATTGGAGAAAACTCGGTGGGAGATGCCTAGGAGGAGTTCTGGGTAGATCCCGCAGGATGGACCACTGTCAAGAGAGAAAAATCATATTGGGTGTCTTCCCTGGAGGAGTCTGGGGTTGCTACCTGGGATGACAGAACCCTAAACCGCGAGAAAAAAGACTCGGGGACATAGCTGCGACAAGCCTCGGATGCATCCAAGAGGATGGAGCATTGTCCAAGGAGAAAAATCATCTCGGGTATCTTTCCTGGAGGAATCTGGGGTTGCTACCTGGGGTGACAGAACCCTAAACCGCGAGAAGAAAGACTCGGGGACATAGCTGCGACAAGTCTCGGATGCATCCCAGAGGATGGAGCATTGTGCAAGGAGAAAAACCATCCCGGGTATCTTTCCTGGAGGAATCTGGGGTTGCTATCTGGGATTACATGGACCCAAACCACAGGAAAAATGTCTGCGGGAGACGCCTGGGAGGAATCTCAGATGCATCCCAGAAGATGGAGCATTGTCCAAGGAGAAAAATAATCTCGGGTATCTTCCCTGGAGGAGTCTGGGGTTGCTACCCGGGATCACAGGGCCCCAAAATACCCGTAATAAACACTCAGGGACATACCTGCAAGGAGTCTCAGATGCTTCCCAGAGGATGGAGCATTGTCCAAGGAGAAAAATCATCTCGGGTATCTTCCCTGGAGGAGTCTGGGGTTGCTACCCGGGATTACAGGGACCCAAACCACAGGAAAAATGTCTGCGGGAGACGCCTGGGAGCAATCTCAGATGCATCCCAGAAGATGGAGCATTGTCCAACGAGAAAAATCATCTCGGGCATCTTCCCTGGAGGAGTCTGGGGTTACTACCCAGGATCACAGGGCCCTAAAACACCGGAATAAACACTCAGGGACATACCTGCACGGAGTCTCGGATGCTTCCCAGAGGATGGAGCATTGTCTAAGGAGAAAAATCATCTCGGGTATCTTCCCTGGAGGAGTCTGGGGTTGCTACCCGGGATTACAGGGACCCAAACCACAGGAAAAATGTCTGCGGGAGACGCCTGGGAGGAATCTCAGATGCATCACAGAAGATGGAGCATTGTCCAAGGAGAAAAATAATCTCGGGTATCTTCCCTGGAGGAGTCTGGGGTTGCTACCCGGGATTGCAGGGACCCAAACCACAGGAAAAATGTCTGTGGGAGACGCCTGGGAGGAATCTCAGATGCATCCCAGAAGATGGAGCATTGTCCAAGGAGAAAAATCATCTCGGGTATCTTCCCTGGAGGAGTCTGGAGTTGCTAACTGGGATGACAGAACCCTAAACCGCTAGAAAAAAGACTCAAGGACATAGCTGCAACAAGTCTCGGATGCATCCAAGAGCATGGAGCATTGTCCAAGGAGAAAAATAATCTCGGGTATCTTCCCTGAAGGAGTCTGGGGTTGCTACCCAGGATTACAGGGACCCAAACCACAGGAAAAATGTCTGCGGGAGACGCCTGGGAGCAATCTCAGATGCATCCCAGAAGATGGAGCATTGTCCAAGGAGAAAAATCATCTCGGGTATCTTCCCTGGAGGAGTCTGGGGTTGCTACCCAGGATCACAGGGCCCTAAAACACCGGAATAAACACTCAGGGACATACCTGCACGGAGTCTCGGATGCTTCCCAGAGGATGGAGCATTGTCCAAGCAGAAAAATCATCTCGGGTATCTTCCCTGGAGGAGTCTGTGGTTGCTACCCGGGATTACAGGGACCCAAACCACAGGAAAAATTTGTGCGGGAGACGCCTGGGAGCAATCTCAGATGCATCCCAGAAGATGGAGCATTGTCCAAGAAGAAAAATCATCTCGGGCATCTTCCCTGGAGGAGTCTGGGTTTGCTACCCGGGATCACAGGGCCCCAAAACACCGGAATAAACACTCAGGGACATACCTGCACGGAGTCTCGGATGCATCCCAGAGGATGGAGCATTGTCCAAGGAAAAAAATCATCTCGGGTATCTTCCCTGGAGGAGTCTGGGTTTGCTACCCGGGATTACAAGGACCCAAACCACAGGAAAAATGTCTGCGGGAGACGCCTGGGAGGAATCTCAGATGCATCCCAGAAGATGGAGCATTGTCCAAGGAGAAAAAATCATCCCGGGTATCTTTCCTGGAGGAGTCTGGGGTTGCGATCTGGGATTACATGGACCCAAACCACTGGAAAAATGTCTGCGGGAGACGTCTGGGAGAAATCTCAGATGCATCCCAGAAGATGGAGCATTGTCCAAGGAGAAAAATCATCTCGGGTATCTTCCCTGGAGGAGTCTGGGGTTGCTACCCGGGATCACAGGGTCCCAAAACACCGGAATAAACACTCAGGGACATACCTGCAAGGAGTCTCGGATGCTTCCCAGAGGATGGAGCATTGTCCAAGGAGAAAAATCATATCGGGTTTCTTCCCTGGAGGAGTCTGGGGTTGCTACCCGGGATTACAGGGACCCAAACCACAGGAAAACTGTCTGCGGGAGACGCCTGGGAGGAATCTCAGATGCATCCCAGAAGATGGAGCATTGTCCAAGGAGAAAAATCATCTCGGGCATCTTCCCTGGAGGAGTCTGGGGTTGCTACCTGGGATGACAGAACCCTAAACCGCGAGAAAAAAGACTCAAGGACATAGCTGCAACAAGTCTCGGATGCATCCAACAGCATGGAGCATTGTCCAAGGAGAAAAATAATCTCGGGTATCTTCCCTGGAGGAGTCTGGGGTTGCTACCCGGGATTACAGGGACCCAAACCACAGGAAAAATGTCTGTGGGAGACGCCTGGGAGGAATCTCAGATGCATCCCAGAAAATGGAGCATTGTCCAAGGAGAAAAATCATCTCGGGTATCTTCCCTGGAGGAGTCTGGGGTTGCTACCCGGGATCACAGGGCCCCAAAACACTGGAATAAACACTCACGGACATACCTGCAAGGAGTCTCGGATGCTTCCCAGAGGATGGAGCATTGTCCAAGCAGAAAAATCATCTCGGGTATCTTCCCTGGAGGAGTCTGGGGTTGCTACCCGGGATTACAGGGACCCAAACCACAGGAAAAATGTCTGTGGGAGACGCCTGGGAGGAATCTCAGATGCATCCCAGAAGACGGAGCATTGTCCAAGGAGAAAAATCATCTCAGGTATCTTCCCTGCAGGAGTCTGGGGTTGCTACCTGGGATGACAGAACCTTAAACCGCGAGAAAAAAGACTCAGGGACATAGCTGCGACAAGTCTCGGATGCGTCCCAGAGGATGGAGCATTGTCCAAGGAGAAAAATCATCTCGAGTATCTTCCCTGGAGGAGTCTGGGGTTGCTACCCGGGATCACAGGGACCCAAACCACAGGAAAAATGTCAGCGGGAGACGCCTGGGATAAATCTCAGATGCATCCCAGAGGATGGAGCATTGTCCAAGAAGAAAAATCATCTCGGGCATCTTACCTGGAGGAATCTGGGGTTGCTACCCGGGATCACAGGGCCCCAAAACACCGGAATAAACACTCAGGGACATACCTGCAAGGAGTCTCGGATGCTTCCCAGAGGATGGAGCATTGTCCAAGGAGAAAAATCATCTCGGGTATCTTCCCTGAAGGAATCTGGGGTTACTACCCGGGATCACACGGCCCTAAAGCATGGGAGAAAACTCGGTGGGAGATGCCTAGGAGGAGTTCTGGGTAGATCCCGCAGGATGGACCACTGTCAAGAGAGAAAAATCATCTTGGGTGTCTTCCCTGGAGGAGTCTGGGGTTGCTACCTGGGCTGACAGAACCCTAAACCGCGAGAAGAAAGACTCGGGGACATAGCTGCGACAAGTCTCGGATGCATCCCAGAGGATGGAGCATTGTCCAAGGAGAAAAATCATCCCGGGTATCTTTCCTGGAGGAATCTGGGGTTGCTATCTGGGATTACATGGACCCAAACCACAGGAAAAATGTCTGCGGGAGACGCCTGGGAGGAATCTCAGATGCATCCCAGAAGATGGAGCATTGTCCAAGGAGAAAAATCATCTCGGGCATCTTCCCTGGAGGAGTCTGGGGTTGCTACCTGGGATGACAGAACCCTAAACCGCGAGAAAAAAGACTCAAGGACATAGCTGCAACAAGTCTCGGATGCATCCAACAGCATGGAGCATTGTCCAAGGAGAAAAATCATCTCGGGTATCTTCCCTGGAGGAGTCTGGGGTTGCTACCCGGGATCACAGGGCCCTAAAGCACTGGAGAAAACTCTGCGGAAGACGCCTGGGAGGAGTTCTGGGTAGATCCTGCAGGATGGACCACTGTCAAGAGAGAAAAATCATATTGGGTGTCTTCCCTGGAGGAGTCTGGGGTTGCTACCTGGGATGACAGAACCCTAAACCGCGAGAAAAAAGACTCAGGGACATAGCTGCGACAAGTCTCGGATGCGTCCCAGAGGATGGAGCATTGTCCAAGGAGAAAAATCATCTCGGGCATCTTCCCTGGAGGAGTCTGGGGTTGCTACCCGTGATCACAGGGCCCCAAAACACCGGAATAAACACTCACGGACATACCTGCAAGGAGTCTCGGATGCTTCCCAGAGGATGGAGCATTGTCCAAGCAGAAAAATCATCTCGGGTATCTTCCCTGGAGGAGTCTGGGGTTGCTACCCGGGATTACAGGGACCCAAACCACAGGAAAAATGTCTGTGGGAGACGCCTGGGAGGAATCTCAGATGCATCCCAGAAGACGGAGCATTGTCCAAGGAGAAAAATCATCTCAGGTATCTTCCCTGCAGGAGTCTGGGGTTGCTACCTGGGATGACAGAACCTTAAACCGCGAGAAAAAAGACTCAGGGACATAGCTGCGACAAGTCTCGGATGCGTCCCAGAGGATAGAGCATTGTCCAAGGAGAAAAATCATCTCGAGTATCTTCCCTGGAGGAGTCTGGGGTTGCTACCCGGGATCACAGGGACCTAAACCACAGGAAAAATGTCAGCGGGAGACGCCTGGGATAAATCTCAGATGCATCCCAGAGGATGGAGCATTGTCCAAGAAGAAAAATCATCTCGGGCATCTTCCCTGGAGGAATCTGGGGTTGCTACCCGGGATCACAGGGCCCCAAAACACCGGAATAAACACTCAGGGACATACCTGCAAGGAGTCTCAGATGCTTCCCAGAGGATGGAGCATTGTCCAAGGAGAAAAATCATCTCGGGTATCTTCCCTGAAGGAATCTGGGGTTACTACCCGGGATCACACGGCCCTAAAGCATTGGAGAAAACTCGGTGGGAGATGCCTAGGAGGAGTTCTGGGTAGATCCCGCAGGATGGACCACTGTCAAGAGAGAAAAATCATCTTGGGTGTCTTCCCTGGAGGAGTCTGGGGTTGCTACCTGGGCTGACAGAACCCTAAACCGCGAGAAAAAAGACTCAAGGACATAGCTGCAACAAGTCTCGGATGCATCCAAGAGCATGGATCATTGTCCAAGGAGAAAAATAATCTCGGGTATCTTCCCTGGAGGAGTCTGGGGTTGCTACCCGGGATTACAGGGACCCAAACCACAGGAAAAATGTCTGCGGGAGACGCCTGGGAGCAATCTCAGATGCATCCCAGAAGATGGAGCATTGTCCAAGGAGAAAAATCATCTCGGGCATCTTCCCTGGAGGAGTCTGGGGTTACTACCCAGGATCACAGGGCCCTAAAACACCGGAATAAACACTCAGGGACATACCTGCACGGAGTCTCGGATGCTTCCCAGAGGATGGAGCATTGTCTAAGGAGAAAAATCATCTCGGGTATCTTCCCTGGAGGAGTCTGGGGTTGCTACCCGGGATTACAGGGACCCAAACCACAGGAAAAATGTCTGCGGGAGACGCCTGGCAGGAATCTCAGATGCATCCCAGAAGATGGAGCATTGTCCAAGGAGAAAAATAATCTCGGGTATCTTCCCTGGAGGAGTCTGGGGTTGCTACCCGGGATTACAGGGACCCAAACCACAGGAAAAATGTCTGTGGGAGACGCCTGTGAGGAATCTCAGATGCATCCCAGAAGATGGAGCATTGTCCAAGGAGAAAAATCATCTCGGGTATCTTCCCTGGAGGAGTCTGGGGTTGCTACCCGGGATCACAGGGCCCCAAAACACCGGAATAAAGACTCAGGGACATAGCTGCAAGGAGTCTCGGATGCTTCCCAGAGGATGGAGCATTGTCCAAGGAGAAAAATCATCTCGGGTATCTTCCCTGGAGGAGTCTGGGGTTGCTACCCGGGATCACAGGGCCCTAAAGCACTGGAGAAAACTCTGCGGGAGACAACTGGGAGGAGTTCTGGTTAGATCCCGCATAATGGACCACTGTCAAGAGAGAAAAATCATCTCGGGTATCTTCCCTGCAGGAGTCTGGGGTGTCTACCCGGGATGACAGAACACTAAACCACGAGAAAAAAGACTCAGGGACATAGCTGCGACAAGTCTCGGATGCATCCCAGATGATGGAGCATTGTCCAAAGAGAAAAATCATCTCGGGTATCTTCCCTGGAGGAGTCTGGGGTTGCTACCCGGGCTTACAGGGACCCAAACCACAGGAAAAATGTCTGCGGGAGACGCATGGGAGCAATCTCAGATGCATCCGAGAAGATGGAGCATTGTCCAAGGAGAAAAATCATCTCGGGTATCTTCCCTGAAGGAGTCTGGGGTTACTACCCGGGATCACACGGCCCTAAAGCATTGGAGAAAACTCGGTGGGAGATGCCTAGGAGGAGTTCTGGGTAGATCCCGCAGGATGGACCACTGTCAAGAGGGAAAAATCATCTTGGGTGTCTTCCCTGGAGGAGTCTGGGGTTGCTACCCGGGATTACAGGGACCCAAACCACAGGAAAAATGTCTGCAGGAGACGCCTGGGAGCAATCTCAGATGCTTCCCAGAGGATGGAGCATTGTCCAAGGAGAAAAATCATCTCGGGTATCTTCCCTGGAGGAGTCTGGGGTTGCTACCCGGGATCACAGGGCCCTAAAGCACTGGAGAAAACTCTGCGGAAGACGCCTGGGAGGAGTTCTGGGTAGATCCTGCAGGATGGACCACTGTCAAGAGAGAAAAATCATATTGGGTGTCTTCCCTGGAGGAGTCTGGGGTTGCTACCTGGGATGACAGAACCCTAAACCGCGAGAAAAAAGACTCAGGGACATAGCTGCGACAAGTCTCGGATGCGTCCCAGAGGATGGAGCATTGTCCAAGGAGAAAAATCATCTCGGGTATCTTCCCTGGAGGAGTCTGGGGTTGCTACCCGGGATTACAGGGACCCAAACCACAGGAAAAATGTCTGCGGGAGACGCCTGGGAGCAATCTCAGATGCATCCCAGAAGATGGAGCATTGTCCAAGGAGAAAAATCATCTCGGGCATCTTCCCTGGAGGAGTCTGGGGTTACTACCCAGGATCACAGGGCCCTAAAACACCGGAATAAACACTCAGGGACATACCTGCACGGAGTCTCGGATGCTTCCCAGAGGATGGAGCATTGTCTAAGGAGAAAAATCATCTCGGGTATCTTCCCTGGAGGAGTCTGGGGTTGCTACCTGGGATGACAGAACCCTAAACCGCGAGAAAAAAGACTCAGGGACATAGCTGCGACAAGTCTCGGATGCGTCCCAGAGGATGGAGCATTGTCCAAGGAGAAAAATCATCTCGGGTATCTTCCCTGGAGGAGTCTGGGGTTGCTACCCGGGATTACAGGGACCCAAACCACAGGAAAAATGTCTGTGGGAGACGCCTGGGAGGAATCTCAGATGCATCCCAGAAGATGGAGCATTGTCCAAGGAGAAAAATCATCTCGGGTATCTTCCCTGGAGGAGTCTGGGGTTGCTACCCGGGATCACAGGGCCCCAAAACACCGGAATAAAGACTCAGGGACATAGCTGCAAGGAGTCTCGGATGCTTCCCAGAGGATGGAGCATTGTCCAAGGAGAAAAATCATCTCGGGTATCTTCCCTGGAGGAGTCTGGGGTTGCTACCCGGGATCACAGGGCCCTAAAGCACTGGAGAAAACTCTGCGGGAGACAACTGGGAGGAGTTCTGGTTAGATCCCGCATAATGGACCACTGTCAAGAGAGAAAAATCATCTCGGGTATCTTCCCTGCAGGAGTCTGGGGTGTCTACCCGGGATGACAGAACACTAAACCACGAGAAAAAAGACTCAGGGACATAGCTGCGACAAGTCTCGGATGCATCCCAGATGATGGAGCATTGTCCAAAGAGAAAAATCATCTCGGGTATCTTCCCTGGAGGAGTCTGGGGTTGCTACCCGGGCTTACAGGGACCCAAACCACAGGAAAAATGTCTGCGGGAGACGCATGGGAGCAATCTCAGATGCATCCCAGAAGATGGAGCATTGTCCAAGGAGAAAAATCATCTCGGGTATCTTCCCTGAAGGAGTCTGGGGTTACTACCCGGGATCACACGGCCCTAAAGCATTGGAGAAAACTCGGTGGGAGATGCCTAGGAGGAGTTCTGGGTAGATCCCGCAGGATGGACCACTGTCAAGAGGGAAAAATCATCTTGGGTGTCTTCCCTGGAGGAGTCTGGGGTTGCTACCCGGGATTACAGGGACCCAAACCACAGGAAAAATGTCTGCGGGAGACGCCTGGGAGCAATCTCAGATGCATCCCAGAAGATGGAGCATTGTCCAAGGAGAAAAATCATCTCGGGCATCTTCCCTGGAGGAGTCTGGGGTTGCTACCCGGGATCACAGGGCCCCAAAACACCGGAATAAACACTCAGGGACATACCTGCAAGGAGTCTCGGATGCTTCCCAGAGGATGGAGCATTGTCCAAGGAGAAAAATCATATCGGGTTTCTTCCCTGGAGGAGTCTGGGGTTGCTACCCGGGATTACAGGGACCCAAACCACAGGAAAAATGTCTGCGGGAGACGCCTGGGAGCAATCTCAGATGCATCCCAGAGGATGGAGCATTGTCCAAGGAAAAAAATCATCTCGGGTATCTTCCCTGGAGGAGTCTGGGGTTGCTACCTGGGATGACAGAACCGTAAAACGCGAGAAAAAAGACTCAAGGAGATAGCTGCAACAAGTCTCGGATGCATCCAAGACCATGGAGCATTGTCCAAGGAGAAAAATAATCTCGGGTATCTTCCCTGGAGGAGTCTGGGGTTGCTACCCGGGATTACAGGGACCCAAACCACAGGAAAAATGTCTGCGGGAGACGCCTGGGAGCAATCTCAGATGCATCCCAGAAGATGGAGCATTGTCCAAGGAGAAAAATCATCTCGGGTATCTTCCCTGGAGGAGTCTGGGGTTGCTACCCGGGATTACAGGGACCCAAACCACAGGAAAAATGTCTGTGGGAGACGCCTGGGAGGAATCTCAGATGCATCCCAGAAGATGGAGCATTGTCCAAGGAGAAAAATCATCTCGGGTATCTTCCCTGGAGGAGTCTGGGGTTGCTACCCGGGATCACAGGGCCCCAAAACACCGGAATAAAGACTCAGGGACATAGCTGCAAGGAGTCTCGGATGCTTCCCAGAGGATGGAGCATTGTCCAAGGAGAAAAATCATCTCGGGTATCTTCCCTGGAGGAGTCTGGGGTTGCTACCCGGGATCACAGGGCCCTAAAGCACTGGAGAAAACTCTGCGGGAGACAACTGGGAGGAGTTCTGGTTAGATCCCGCATAATGGACCACTGTCAAGAGAGAAAAATCATCTCGGGTATCTTCCCTGCAGGAGTCTGGGGTGTCTACCCGGGATGACAGAACACTAAACCACGAGAAAAAAGACTCAGGGACATAGCTGCGACAAGTCTCGGATGCATCCCAGATGATGGAGCATTGTCCAAAGAGAAAAATCATCTCGGGTATCTTCCCTGGAGGAGTCTGGGGTTGCTACCCGGGCTTACAGGGACCCAAACCACAGGAAAAATGTCTGCGGGAGACGCATGGGAGCAATCTCAGATGCATCCCAGAAGATGGAGCATTGTCCAAGGAGAAAAATCATCTCGGGTATCTTCCCTGAAGGAGTCTGGGGTTACTACCCGGGATCACACGGCCCTAAAGCATTGGAGAAAACTCGGTGGGAGATGCCTAGGAGGAGTTCTGGGTAGATCCCGCAGGATGGACCACTGTCAAGAGGGAAAAATCATCTTGGGTGTCTTCCCTGGAGGAGTCTGGGGTTGCTACCCGGGATTACAGGGACCCAAACCACAGGAAAAATGTCTGCGGGAGACGCCTGGGAGCAATCTCAGATGCATCCCAGAAGATGGAGCATTGTCCAAGGAGAAAAATCATCTCGGGCATCTTCCCTGGAGGAGTCTGGGGTTGCTACCCGGGATCACAGGGCCCCAAAACACCGGAATAAACACTCAGGGACATACCTGCAAGGAGTCTCGGATGCTTCCCAGAGGATGGAGCATTGTCCAAGGAGAAAAATCATATCGGGTTTCTTCCCTGGAGGAGTCTGGGGTTGCTACCCGGGATTACAGGGACCCAAACCACAGGAAAAATGTCTGCGGGAGACGCCTGGGAGCAATCTCAGATGCATCCCAGAGGATGGAGCATTGTCCAAGGAAAAAAATCATCTCGGGTATCTTCCCTGGAGGAGTCTGGGGTTGCTACCTGGGATGACAGAACCCTAAAACGCGAGAAAAAAGACTCAAGGAGATAGCTGCAACAAGTCTCGGATGCATCCAAGACCATGGAGCATTGTCCAAGGAGAAAAATAATCTCGGGTATCTTCCCTGGAGGAGTCTGGGGTTGCTACCCGGGATTACAGGGACCCAAACCACAGGAAAAATGTCTGCGGGAGACGCCTGGGAGGAATCTCAGATGCATCCCAGAAGATGGAGCATTGTCCAAGGAGAAAAATCATCTCGGGTATCTTCCCTGGAGGAGTCTGGAGTTGCTAACTGGGATGACAGAACCCTAAACCGCTAGAAAAAAGACTCAAGGACATAGCTGCAACAAGTCTCGGATGCATCCCAGAGGATGGAGCATTGTCCAAGAAGAAAAATCATCTCGGGCATCTTCCCTGGAGGAATCTGGGGTTGCTACCCGGGATCACAGGGCCCCAAAACACCGGAATAAACACTCAGGGACATACCTGCAAGGAGTCTCGGATGCTTCCCAGAGGATGGAGCATTGTCCAAGGAGAAAAATCATCTCGGGTATCTTCCCTGAAGGAATCTGGGGTTACTACCCGGGATCACACGGCCCTAAAGCATTGGAGAAAACTCGGTGGGAGATGCCTAGGAGGAGTTCTGGGTAGATCCCACAGGATGGACCACTGTCAAGAGAGAAAAATCATCTTGGGTGTCTTCCCTGGAGGAGTCTGGGGTTGCTACCTGGGCTGACAGAACCCTAAACCGCGAGAAGAAAGACTCGGGGACATAGCTGCGACAAGTCTCGGATGCATCCCAGAGGATGGAGCATTGTCCAAGGAGAAAAATCATCCCGGGTATCTTTCCTGGAGGAATCTGGGGTTGCTATCTGGGATTACATGGACCCAAACCACTGGAAAAATGTCTGCGGGAGACGCCTGGGAGCAATCTCAGATGCATCCCAGAAGATGGAGCATTGTCCAAGGAGAAAAATCATCTCGGGTATCTTCCCTGGAGGAGTCTGGGGTTGCTACCCGGGATTACAGGGACCCAAACCACAGGAAAAATGTCTCTGGGAGACGCCTGGGAGGAATCTCAGATGCATCCCAGAAGATGGAGCATTGTCCAAGGAGAAAAATCATCTCGGGTATCTTCCCTGGAGGAGTCTGGGGTTGCTACCCGGGATCACAGGGCCCCAAAACACCGGAATAAACACTCAGGGACATACCTGCAAGGAGTCTCGGATGCTTCCCAGAAGATGGAGCATTGTCCAAGCAGAAAAATCATCTCGGGCATCTTCCCTGGAGGAGTCTGGGGTTGTTACCCAGGATCACAGGGCCCTAAAACACCGGAATAAACACTCAGGGACATACCTGCAAGGAGTCTCGGATGCTTCCCAGAGGATGGAGCATTGTCCAAGGAGAAAAATCATCTCGGGTATCTTCCCTGAAGGAGTCTGGGGTTACTACCCGGGATCACACGGCCCTAAAGCATTGGAGAAAACTCAGTGGGAGATGCCTAGGAGGAGTTCTGGGTAGATCCCGCAGGATGGACCACTGTCAAGAGAGAAAAATCATCTTGGGTGTCTTCCCTGGAGGAGTCTGGGGTTGCTACCTGGGATGACAGGGCCCCAAAAAACCCGGAATAAACACTCAGGGACATACCTGCAAGGAGTCTCGGATGCTTCCCAGAGGTTGGAGCATTGTCCAAGGAGAAAAATCATCTCGGGTATCTTCCCTGGAGGAGTCTGGGGTTGCTACCCGGGATTACAGGGACCCAAACCACAGGAAAAATGTCTGCGGGAGACGCCTGGGAGGAATCTCAGATGCATCCCAGAAGATGGAGCATTGTCCAAGGAGAAAAATCATCTCGGGTATCTTCCCTGGAGGAGTCTGGGGTTGCTACCCAGGATCACAGGGCCCTAAAACACCGGAATAAACACTCAGGGACATACCTGCACGGAGTCTCGGATGCTTCCCAGAGGATGGAGCATTGTCCAAGGAGAAAAATCATCTCGGGTATCTTCCCTGGAGGAGTCTGTGGTTGCTACCCGGGATTACAGGGACCCAAACCACAGGAAAAATTTGTGCGGGAGACGCCTGGGAGCAATCTCAGATGCATCCCAGAAGATGGAGCATTGTCCAAGAAGAAAAATCATCTCGGGCATCTTCCCTGGAGGAGTCTGGGTTTGCTACCCGGGATCACAGGGCCCCAAAACACCGGAATAAACACTCAGGGACATACCTGCACGGAGTCTCGGATGCATCCCAGAGGATGGAGCATTGTCCAAGGAAAAAAATCATCTCGGGTATCTTCCCTGGAGGAGTCTGGGTTTGCTACCCGGGATTACAAGGACCCAAACCACAGGAAAAATGTCTGCGGGAGACGCCTGGGAGGAATCTCAGATGCATCCCAGAAGATGGAGCATTGTCCAAGGAGAAAAAATCATCCCGGGTATCTTTCCTGGAGGAGTCTGGGGTTGCGATCTGGGATTACATGGACCCAAACCACTGGAAAAATGTCTGCGGGAGACGTCTGGGAGAAATCTCAGATGCATCCCAGAAGATGGAGCATTGTCCAAGGAGAAAAATCATCTCGGGTATCTTCCCTGGAGGAGTCTGGGGTTGCTACCCGGGATCACAGGGTCCCAAAACACCGGAATAAACACTCAGGGACATACCTGCAAGGAGTCTCGGATGCTTCCCAGAGGATGGAGCATTGTCCAAGGAGAAAAATCATATCGGGTTTCTTCCCTGGAGGAGTCTGGGGTTGCTACCCGGGATTACAGGGACCCAAACCACAGGAAAACTGTCTGCGGGAGACGCCTGGGAGGAATCTCAGATGCATCCCAGAAGATGGAGCATTGTCCAAGGAGAAAAATCATCTCGGGCATCTTCCCTGGAGGAGTCTGGGGTTGCTACCTGGGATGACAGAACCCTAAACCGCGAGAAAAAAGACTCAAGGACATAGCTGCAACAAGTCTCGGATGCATCCAACAGCATGGAGCATTGTCCAAGGAGAAAAATAATCTCGGGTATCTTCCCTGGAGGAGTCTGGGGTTGCTACCCGGGATTACAGGGACCCAAACCACAGGAAAAATGTCTGTGGGAGACGCCTGGGAGGAATCTCAGATGCATCCCAGAAAATGGAGCATTGTCCAAGGAGAAAAATCATCTCGGGTATCTTCCCTGGAGGAGTCTGGGGTTGCTACCCGGGATCACAGGGCCCCAAAACACTGGAATAAACACTCACGGACATACCTGCAAGGAGTCTCGGATGCTTCCCAGAGGATGGAGCATTGTCCAAGCAGAAAAATCATCTCGGGTATCTTCCCTGGAGGAGTCTGGGGTTGCTACCCGGGATTACAGGGACCCAAACCACAGGAAAAATGTCTGTGGGAGACGCCTGGGAGGAATCTCAGATGCATCCCAGAAGACGGAGCATTGTCCAAGGAGAAAAATCATCTCAGGTATCTTCCCTGCAGGAGTCTGGGGTTGCTACCTGGGATGACAGAACCTTAAACCGCGAGAAAAAAGACTCAGGGACATAGCTGCGACAAGTCTCGGATGCGTCCCAGAGGATGGAGCATTGTCCAAGGAGAAAAATCATCTCGAGTATCTTCCCTGGAGGAGTCTGGGGTTGCTACCCGGGATCACAGGGACCCAAACCACAGGAAAAATGTCAGCGGGAGACGCCTGGGATAAATCTCAGATGCATCCCAGAGGATGGAGCATTGTCCAAGAAGAAAAATCATCTCGGGCATCTTCCCTGGAGGAATCTGGGGTTGCTACCCGGGATCACAGGGCCCCAAAACACCGGAATAAACACTCAGGGACATACCTGCAAGGAGTCTCGGATGCTTCCCAGAGGATGGAGCATTGTCCAAGGAGAAAAATCATCTCGGGTATCTTCCCTGAAGGAATCTGGGGTTACTACCCGGGATCACACGGCCCTAAAGCATGGGAGAAAACTCGGTGGGAGATGCCTAGGAGGAGTTCTGGGTAGATCCCGCAGGATGGACCACTGTCAAGAGAGAAAAATCATCTTGGGTGTCTTCCCTGGAGGAGTCTGGGGTTGCTACCTGGGCTGACAGAACCCTAAACCGCGAGAAGAAAGACTCGGGGACATAGCTGCGACAAGTCTCGGATGCATCCCAGAGGATGGAGCATTGTCCAAGGAGAAAAATCATCCCGGGTATCTTTCCTGGAGGAATCTGGGGTTGCTATCTGGGATTACATGGACCCAAACCACAGGAAAAATGTCTGCGGGAGACGCCTGGGAGGAATCTCAGATGCATCCCAGAAGATGGAGCATTGTCCAAGGAGAAAAATCATCTCGGGCATCTTCCCTGGAGGAGTCTGGGGTTGCTACCTGGGATGACAGAACCCTAAACCGCGAGAAAAAAGACTCAAGGACATAGCTGCAACAAGTCTCGGATGCATCCAACAGCATGGAGCATTGTCCAAGGAGAAAAATCATCTCGGGTATCTTCCCTGGAGGAGTCTGGGGTTGCTACCCGGGATCACAGGGCCCTAAAGCACTGGAGAAAACTCTGCGGAAGACGCCTGGGAGGAGTTCTGGGTAGATCCTGCAGGATGGACCACTGTCAAGAGAGAAAAATCATATTGGGTGTCTTCCCTGGAGGAGTCTGGGGTTGCTACCTGGGATGACAGAACCCTAAACCGCGAGAAAAAAGACTCAGGGACATAGCTGCGACAAGTCTCGGATGCGTCCCAGAGGATGGAGCATTGTCCAAGGAGAAAAATCATCTCGGGCATCTTCCCTGGAGGAGTCTGGGGTTGCTACCCGTGATCACAGGGCCCCAAAACACCGGAATAAACACTCACGGACATACCTGCAAGGAGTCTCGGATGCTTCCCAGAGGATGGAGCATTGTCCAAGCAGAAAAATCATCTCGGGTATCTTCCCTGGAGGAGTCTGGGGTTGCTACCCGGGATTACAGGGACCCAAACCACAGGAAAAATGTCTGTGGGAGACGCCTGGGAGGAATCTCAGATGCATCCCAGAAGACGGAGCATTGTCCAAGGAGAAAAATCATCTCAGGTATCTTCCCTGCAGGAGTCTGGGGTTGCTACCTGGGATGACAGAACCTTAAACCGCGAGAAAAAAGACTCAGGGACATAGCTGCGACAAGTCTCGGATGCGTCCCAGAGGATAGAGCATTGTCCAAGGAGAAAAATCATCTCGAGTATCTTCCCTGGAGGAGTCTGGGGTTGCTACCCGGGATCACAGGGACCTAAACCACAGGAAAAATGTCAGCGGGAGACGCCTGGGATAAATCTCAGATGCATCCCAGAGGATGGAGCATTGTCCAAGAAGAAAAATCATCTCGGGCATCTTCCCTGGAGGAATCTGGGGTTGCTACCCGGGATCACAGGGCCCCAAAACACCGGAATAAACACTCAGGGACATACCTGCAAGGAGTCTCAGATGCTTCCCAGAGGATGGAGCATTGTCCAAGGAGAAAAATCATCTCGGGTATCTTCCCTGAAGGAATCTGGGGTTACTACCCGGGATCACACGGCCCTAAAGCATTGGAGAAAACTCGGTGGGAGATGCCTAGGAGGAGTTCTGGGTAGATCCCGCAGGATGGACCACTGTCAAGAGAGAAAAATCATCTTGGGTGTCTTCCCTGGAGGAGTCTGGGGTTGCTACCTGGGCTGACAGAACCCTAAACCGCGAGAAAAAAGACTCAAGGACATAGCTGCAACAAGTCTCGGATGCATCCAAGAGCATGGATCATTGTCCAAGGAGAAAAATAATCTCGGGTATCTTCCCTGGAGGAGTCTGGGGTTGCTACCCGGGATTACAGGGACCCAAACCACAGGAAAAATGTCTGCGGGAGACGCCTGGGAGCAATCTCAGATGCATCCCAGAAGATGGAGCATTGTCCAAGGAGAAAAATCATCTCGGGCATCTTCCCTGGAGGAGTCTGGGGTTACTACCCAGGATCACAGGGCCCTAAAACACCGGAATAAACACTCAGGGACATACCTGCACGGAGTCTCGGATGCTTCCCAGAGGATGGAGCATTGTCTAAGGAGAAAAATCATCTCGGGTATCTTCCCTGGAGGAGTCTGGGGTTGCTACCCGGGATTACAGGGACCCAAACCACAGGAAAAATGTCTGCGGGAGACGCCTGGCAGGAATCTCAGATGCATCCCAGAAGATGGAGCATTGTCCAAGGAGAAAAATAATCTCGGGTATCTTCCCTGGAGGAGTCTGGGGTTGCTACCCGGGATTACAGGGACCCAAACCACAGGAAAAATGTCTGTGGGAGACGCCTGTGAGGAATCTCAGATGCATCCCAGAAGATGGAGCATTGTCCAAGGAGAAAAATCATCTCGGGTATCTTCCCTGGAGGAGTCTGGGGTTGCTACCCGGGATCACAGGGCCCCAAAACACCGGAATAAAGACTCAGGGACATAGCTGCAAGGAGTCTCGGATGCTTCCCAGAGGATGGAGCATTGTCCAAGGAGAAAAATCATCTCGGGTATCTTCCCTGGAGGAGTCTGGGGTTGCTACCCGGGATCACAGGGCCCTAAAGCACTGGAGAAAACTCTGCGGGAGACAACTGGGAGGAGTTCTGGTTAGATCCCGCATAATGGACCACTGTCAAGAGAGAAAAATCATCTCGGGTATCTTCCCTGCAGGAGTCTGGGGTGTCTACCCGGGATGACAGAACACTAAACCACGAGAAAAAAGACTCAGGGACATAGCTGCGACAAGTCTCGGATGCATCCCAGATGATGGAGCATTGTCCAAAGAGAAAAATCATCTCGGGTATCTTCCCTGGAGGAGTCTGGGGTTGCTACCCGGGCTTACAGGGACCCAAACCACAGGAAAAATGTCTGCGGGAGACGCATGGGAGCAATCTCAGATGCATCCGAGAAGATGGAGCATTGTCCAAGGAGAAAAATCATCTCGGGTATCTTCCCTGAAGGAGTCTGGGGTTACTACCCGGGATCACACGGCCCTAAAGCATTGGAGAAAACTCGGTGGGAGATGCCTAGGAGGAGTTCTGGGTAGATCCCGCAGGATGGACCACTGTCAAGAGGGAAAAATCATCTTGGGTGTCTTCCCTGGAGGAGTCTGGGGTTGCTACCCGGGATTACAGGGACCCAAACCACAGGAAAAATGTCTGCAGGAGACGCCTGGGAGCAATCTCAGATGCTTCCCAGAGGATGGAGCATTGTCCAAGGAGAAAAATCATCTCGGGTATCTTCCCTGGAGGAGTCTGGGGTTGCTACCCGGGATCACAGGGCCCTAAAGCACTGGAGAAAACTCTGCGGAAGACGCCTGGGAGGAGTTCTGGGTAGATCCTGCAGGATGGACCACTGTCAAGAGAGAAAAATCATATTGGGTGTCTTCCCTGGAGGAGTCTGGGGTTGCTACCTGGGATGACAGAACCCTAAACCGCGAGAAAAAAGACTCAGGGACATAGCTGCGACAAGTCTCGGATGCGTCCCAGAGGATGGAGCATTGTCCAAGGAGAAAAATCATCTCGGGTATCTTCCCTGGAGGAGTCTGGGGTTGCTACCCGGGATTACAGGGACCCAAACCACAGGAAAAATGTCTGCGGGAGACGCCTGGGAGCAATCTCAGATGCATCCCAGAAGATGGAGCATTGTCCAAGGAGAAAAATCATCTCGGGCATCTTCCCTGGAGGAGTCTGGGGTTACTACCCAGGATCACAGGGCCCTAAAACACCGGAATAAACACTCAGGGACATACCTGCACGGAGTCTCGGATGCTTCCCAGAGGATGGAGCATTGTCTAAGGAGAAAAATCATCTCGGGTATCTTCCCTGGAGGAGTCTGGGGTTGCTACCTGGGATGACAGAACCCTAAACCGCGAGAAAAAAGACTCAGGGACATAGCTGCGACAAGTCTCGGATGCGTCCCAGAGGATGGAGCATTGTCCAAGGAGAAAAATCATCTCGGGTATCTTCCCTGGAGGAGTCTGGGGTTGCTACCCGGGATTACAGGGACCCAAACCACAGGAAAAATGTCTGTGGGAGACGCCTGGGAGGAATCTCAGATGCATCCCAGAAGATGGAGCATTGTCCAAGGAGAAAAATCATCTCGGGTATCTTCCCTGGAGGAGTCTGGGGTTGCTACCCGGGATCACAGGGCCCCAAAACACCGGAATAAAGACTCAGGGACATAGCTGCAAGGAGTCTCGGATGCTTCCCAGAGGATGGAGCATTGTCCAAGGAGAAAAATCATCTCGGGTATCTTCCCTGGAGGAGTCTGGGGTTGCTACCCGGGATCACAGGGCCCTAAAGCACTGGAGAAAACTCTGCGGGAGACAACTGGGAGGAGTTCTGGTTAGATCCCGCATAATGGACCACTGTCAAGAGAGAAAAATCATCTCGGGTATCTTCCCTGCAGGAGTCTGGGGTGTCTACCCGGGATGACAGAACACTAAACCACGAGAAAAAAGACTCAGGGACATAGCTGCGACAAGTCTCGGATGCATCCCAGATGATGGAGCATTGTCCAAAGAGAAAAATCATCTCGGGTATCTTCCCTGGAGGAGTCTGGGGTTGCTACCCGGGCTTACAGGGACCCAAACCACAGGAAAAATGTCTGCGGGAGACGCATGGGAGCAATCTCAGATGCATCCCAGAAGATGGAGCATTGTCCAAGGAGAAAAATCATCTCGGGTATCTTCCCTGAAGGAGTCTGGGGTTACTACCCGGGATCACACGGCCCTAAAGCATTGGAGAAAACTCGGTGGGAGATGCCTAGGAGGAGTTCTGGGTAGATCCCGCAGGATGGACCACTGTCAAGAGGGAAAAATCATCTTGGGTGTCTTCCCTGGAGGAGTCTGGGGTTGCTACCCGGGATTACAGGGACCCAAACCACAGGAAAAATGTCTGCGGGAGACGCCTGGGAGCAATCTCAGATGCATCCCAGAAGATGGAGCATTGTCCAAGGAGAAAAATCATCTCGGGCATCTTCCCTGGAGGAGTCTGGGGTTGCTACCCGGGATCACAGGGCCCCAAAACACCGGAATAAACACTCAGGGACATACCTGCAAGGAGTCTCGGATGCTTCCCAGAGGATGGAGCATTGTCCAAGGAGAAAAATCATATCGGGTTTCTTCCCTGGAGGAGTCTGGGGTTGCTACCCGGGATTACAGGGACCCAAACCACAGGAAAAATGTCTGCGGGAGACGCCTGGGAGCAATCTCAGATGCATCCCAGAGGATGGAGCATTGTCCAAGGAAAAAAATCATCTCGGGTATCTTCCCTGGAGGAGTCTGGGGTTGCTACCTGGGAAGACAGAACCCTAAAACGCGAGAAAAAAGACTCAAGGAGATAGCTGCAACAAGTCTCGGATGCATCCAAGACCATGGAGCATTGTCCAAGGAGAAAAATAATCTCGGGTATCTTCCCTGGAGGAGTCTGGGGTTGCTACCCGGGATTACAGGGACCCAAACCACAGGAAAAATGTCTGCGGGAGACGCCTGGGAGGAATCTCAGATGCATCCCAGAAGATGGAGCATTGTCCAAGGAGAAAAATCATCTCGGGTATCTTCCCTGGAGGAGTCTGGAGTTGCTAACTGGGATGACAGAACCCTAAACCGCTAGAAAAAAGACTCAAGGACATAGCTGCAACAAGTCTCGGATGCATCCCAGAGGATGGAGCATTGTCCAAGAAGAAAAATCATCTCGGGCATCTTCCCTGGAGGAATCTGGGGTTGCTACCCGGGATCACAGGGCCCCAAAACACCGGAATAAACACTCAGGGACATACCTGCAAGGAGTCTCGGATGCTTCCCAGAGGATGGAGCATTGTCCAAGGAGAAAAATCATCTCGGGTATCTTCCCTGAAGGAATCTGGGGTTACTACCCGGGATCACACGGCCCTAAAGCATTGGAGAAAACTCGGTGGGAGATGCCTAGGAGGAGTTCTGGGTAGATCCCACAGGATGGACCACTGTCAAGAGAGAAAAATCATCTTGGGTGTCTTCCCTGGAGGAGTCTGGGGTTGCTACCTGGGCTGACAGAACCCTAAACCGCGAGAAGAAAGACTCGGGGACATAGCTGCGACAAGTCTCGGATGCATCCCAGAGGATGGAGCATTGTCCAAGGAGAAAAATCATCCCGGGTATATTTCCTGGAGGAATCTGGGGTTGCTATCTGGGATTACATGGACCCAAACCACTGGAAAAATGTCTGCGGGAGACGCCTGGGAGCAATCTCAGATGCATCCCAGAAGATGGAGCATTGTCCAAGGAGAAAAATCATCTCGGGTATCTTCCCTGGAGGAGTCTGGGGTTGCTACCCGGGCTTACAGGGACCCAAACCACAGGAAAAATGTCTGCGGGAGACGCCTGGGAGCAATCTCAGATGCATCCCAGAAGATGGAGCATTGTCCAAGGAGAAAAATCATCTCGGGCATCTTCCCTGGAGGAGTCTGGGGTTGCTACCCGGGATCACAGGGCCCCAAAACACCGGAATAAACACTCAGGGACATACCTGCAAGGAGTCTCGGATGCTTCCCAGAGGATGGAGCATTGTCCAAGGAGAAAAATCATATCGGGTTTCTTCCCTGGAGGAGTCTGGGGTTGCTACCCGGGATTACAGGGACCCAAACCACAGGAAAAATGTCTGCGGGAGACGCCTGGGAGCAATCTCAGATGCATCCCAGAGGATGGAGCATTGTCCAAGGAAAAAAATCATCTCGGGTATCTTCCCTGGAGGAGTCTGGGGTTGCTACCTGGGATGACAGAACCCTAAAACGCGAGAAAAAAGACTCAAGGAGATAGCTGCAACAAGTCTCGGATGCATCCAAGACCATGGAGCATTGTCCAAGGAGAAAAATAATCTCGGGTATCTTCCCTGGAGGAGTCTGGGGTTGCTACCCGGGATTACAGGGACCCAAACCACAGGAAAAATGTCTGCGGGAGACGCCTGGGAGGAATCTCAGATGCATCCCAGAAGATGGAGCATTGTCCAAGGAGAAAAATCATCTCGGGTATCTTCCCTGGAGGAGTCTGGAGTTGCTAACTGGGATGACAGAACCCTAAACCGCTAGAAAAAAGACTCAAGGACATAGCTGCAACAAGTCTCGGATGCATCCCAGAGGATGGAGCATTGTCCAAGAAGAAAAATCATCTCGGGCATCTTCCCTGGAGGAATCTGGGGTTGCTACCCGGGATCACAGGGCCCCAAAACACCGGAATAAACACTCAGGGACATACCTGCAAGGAGTCTCGGATGCTTCCCAGAGGATGGAGCATTGTCCAAGGAGAAAAATCATCTCGGGTATCTTCCCTGAAGGAATCTGGGGTTACTACCCGGGATCACACGGCCCTAAAGCATTGGAGAAAACTCGGTGGGAGATGCCTAGGAGGAGTTCTGGGTAGATCCCACAGGATGGACCACTGTCAAGAGAGAAAAATCATCTTGGGTGTCTTCCCTGGAGGAGTCTGGGGTTGCTACCTGGGCTGACAGAACCCTAAACCGCGAGAAGAAAGACTCGGGGACATAGCTGCGACAAGTCTCGGATGCATCCCAGAGGATGGAGCATTGTCCAAGGAGAAAAATCATCCCGGGTATCTTTCCTGGAGGAATCTGGGGTTGCTATCTGGGATTACATGGACCCAAACCACTGGAAAAATGTCTGCGGGAGACGCCTGGGAGCAATCTCAGATGCATCCCAGAAGATGGAGCATTGTCCAAGGAGAAAAATCAACTCGGGTATCTTCCCTGGAGGAGTCTGGGGTTGCTACCCGGGATCACAGGGCCCCAAAAAACCCGGAATAAACACTCAGGGACATACCTGCAAGGAGTCTCGGATGCTTCCCAGAGGATGGAGCATTGTCCAAGCAGAAAAATCATCTCGGGTATCTTCCCTGGAGGAGTCTGGGGTTGCTACCCGGGATTACAGGGACCCAAACCACAGGAAAAATGTCTGCGGGAGACGCCTGGGAGGAATCTCAGATGCATCCCAGAAAATGGAGCATTGTCCAAGGAGAAAAATCATCTCGGGCATCTTCCCTGGAGGAATCTGGGGTTGCTACCCGGGATCACAGGGCCCCAAAACACCGGAATAAACACTCAGGGACATACCTGCAAGGAGTCTCGGATGCTTCCCAGAGGATGGAGCATTGTCCAAAGAGAAAAATCATCTCGGTTATCTTCCCTGGAGGAGTCTCGGGTTGCTACCCGGGATCACAGGGCCCTAAAGCACTGGAGAAAACTCTGCGGAAGACGCCTGGGAGGAGTTCTGGGTAGATCCCGCAGGATGGACCACTGTCAAGAGAGAAAAATCATATTGGGTGTCTTCCCTGGAGGAGTCTGGCGTTGCTACCTGGGATGACAGAACCCTAAACCGCGAGAAAAAAGACTCAGGGACATAGCTGCGACAAGTCTCGGATGCATCCCAGAGGATGGAGCATTGTCCAAGGAGAAAAATAATCTCGGGCATCTTCCCTGGAGGAGTCTGGGGTTGCTACCCGGGATCACAGGACCCTAAAACACCGGAATAAACACTCAGGGACATACCTGCAAGGAGTCTCGGATGCTTCCCAGAGGATGGAGCATTGTCCAAAGAAAAAAATCATCTCGGGTATCTTCCCTGGAGGAGTCTGGGGTTGCTACCCGGGATTACAGGGACCCAAACCACAGGAAAAATGTCTGCGGGAGACGCCTGGGAGCAATCTCAGATGCATCCCAGAAGATGGAGCATTGTCCAAGGAGAAAAATCATCTCGGGCATCTTCCCTGGAGGAGTCTGGGGTTGCTACCCGGGATTACAGGGACCCAAATCACAGGAAAAATGTCTGTGGGAGACGCCTGGGACGAATCTCAGATGCATCCCAGAAAATGGAGCATTGTCCAAGGAGAAAAATCATCTCGGGTATCTTCCCTGAAGGAGTCAGGGGTTGCTACCCGGGATCACAGGGCCCCAAAACACCGGAATAAACACTCACGGACATACCTGCAAGGAGTCTCGGATGCTTCCCAGAGGATGGAGCATTGTCCAAAGAAAAAAATCATCTCGGGTATCTTCCCTGGAGGAGTCTGGGGTTGCTACCCGGGATTACAGGGACCCAAACCACAGGAAAAATGTCTGCGGGAGACGCCTGGGAGCAATCTCAGATGCATCCCAGAAGATGGAGCATTGTCCAAGGAGAAAAATCATCTCGGGCATCTTCCCTGGAGGAGTCTGGGGTTGCTACCCGGGATTACAGGGACCCAAATCACAGGAAAAATGTCTGTGGGAGACGCCTGGGACGAATCTCAGATGCATCCCAGAAAATGGAGCATTGTCCAAGGAGAAAAATCATCTCGGGTATCTTCCCTGAAGGAGTCAGGGGTTGCTACCCGGGATCACAGGGCCCTAAAACACCGGAATAAACACTCACGGACATACCTGCAAGGAGTCTCGGATGCTTCCCAGAGGATGGAGCATTGTCCAAGCAGAAAAATCATCTCGGGTATCTTCCCTGCAGGAGTCTGGGGTTGCTACCCGGGATTACAGGGACCCAAACCACAGGAAAAATGTCTGCGGGAGACGCCTGGGAGGAATCTCAGATGCATCCCAGAGGATGGAGCATTGTCCAAGGAAAAAAATCATCTCGGGTATCTTCCCTGGAGGAGTCTGGGGCTGCTACCCGGGATCACAGGGCCCTAAAGCACTGGAGAAAACTCTGCGGAAGACGCCTGGGAGGAGTTCTGGGTAGATCCCGCAGGATGGACCACTGTCAAGAGAGAAAAATCATATTGGGTCTCTTCCCTGGAGGAGTCTGGGGTTGCTACCTGGGATGACAGAACCCTAAACCGCGAGAAAAAAGACTCGGGGACATAGCTGCGACAAGTCTCGGATGCGTCCCAGAGGATGGAGCATTGTCCAAGGAGAAAAATCACCTCGGGTGTCTTCCCTGGAGGAGTCTGGGGTTGCTACCCGGGATTACAGGGACCCAAACCACAGGAAAAATGTCTGTGGGAGACGCCTGGGAGGAATCTCAGATGCATCCCAGAAGATGGAGCATTGTCCAAGGAGAAAAATCATCTCGGGTATCTTCCCTGGAGGAGTCTGGGGTTCCTACCCGGGATCACAGGGCCCCAAAACACCGGAATAAACACTCACGGACATACCTGCAAGGAGTCTCGGATGCTTCCCAGAGGATGGAGCATTGTCCAAGGAGAAAAATCATCTCAGGTATCTTCCCTGGAAGAGTCTGGGGTTGCTACCCGGTATTACAGGGACCCAAACCACAGGAAAAATGTCTGTGGGAGACGCCTGGGAGCAATCTCAGATGCATCCCAGAAGATGGAGAATTGTCCAAGGAGAAAAATCATCTCGGGCATCTTCCCTGGTGGAGTCTGGGTTTGCTACCCGGGATCACAGGGCCCCAAAACACCGGAATAAACACTCAGGGACATACCTACAAGGAGTCTCGGTTGCTTCCCAGAGGATGGAGCTTTGTCCAAGGAGAAAAATCATCTCGGGTATCTTCCCTGGAGGAGTCTGGGGTTGCTACCCGGGATTACAGGGACCCAAACCACAGGAAAAATGTCTGCGGGAGACGCCTGGCAGGAATCTCAGATGCATCCCAGAAGATGGAGCATTGTCCAAGGAGAAAAATCATCTTGGGTATCTTCCCTGCAGGAGTCTGGGGTTGCTACCTGGGATTACAGGGACCCAATCCACAGGAAAAATGTCTGTGGAGACGCCTGGGAGGAATCTCAGATGCATCCCAGAACACGGAGCATTGTCCAAGGAGAAAAATCACCTCGGGTATCTTCCCTGGAGGAGTCTAGGGTTAGTACCTAGTATGACAGGGCCCTAAAAACCGGAATAAAGACTCAGGGACATACCTGCAAGGAGTCTCGGATGCTTCCCAGAGGATGGAGCATTGTCCAAAGAGAAAAATCATCTCGGTTATCTTCCCTGGAGGAGTCTCGGGTTGCTAGCCGGGATCGCAGGGCCCTAAAGCACTGGAGAAAACTCTGCGGGAGACGCCTGAGAGGAGTTCTGGGTAGATCCCGCAGGATGGACCACTGTCAAGAGAGAAAAATCATCTTGGGTTTCTTCCCTGGAGGTGTCTGGGGTTGCTACCTGGAATGACAGAACACTAAACCGCGAGAAAAAAGACTCAGGGACATAGCTGCAACAAGTCTCGGATGCATCCAAGAGCATGGAGCATTGTCCAAGGAGAAAAAAAATCTCGGGTATCTTCCTTGGAGGAGTCTGGGGTTGCTACCCAGGATTACAGGGACCCAAACCACAGGAAAAATGTCTGTGGGAGACGCCTGGGTGCAATCTCAGATGCATCCCAGAAGATGGAGCATTGTCCAAGGAGAAAAATCATCTCGGGCATCTTCCCTGGAGGAGTCTGGGGTTGCTACCCGGGATCACAGGGCCCCAAAACACCGGAAGAAACACTCAGGGACATACCTGCAAGGAGTCTCGGATGCTTCCCAGAGGATGGAGCATTGTCCAAGGAGAAAAATCATCTCGGGTATCTTCCCTGGAGGAGTCTGGGGTTGCTACCCGGGATTACAGGGACCCAAACCACAGGAAAAATGTCTGCGGGAGACGCCTGGGAGGAATCTCAGATGCATCCCAGAAGATGGAGCATTGTCCAAGGAGATAAATCATCTCGGGTATCTTCCCTGGAGGAGTCTGGAGTTGCTTCCTGGGATCTCAGGTCCCTAAAGCAGTGATCAAATGGCTCCAGGAGTTGCCTGGGAGGAGTCTTGGGTGGACCCTGGAGGATACATTTTCATAGAAAAAGAGTGTTTTGGTAGAGAAAACCATGTCAGGTTTCCATGCTGGGATTGCCCTGAGGTGCCCCCAGTGGAAGCAGGGGCGGGGTTGGGCAGTGCTCATGTCCCCTGGAGCCACGGCTGCACCGGGGGCCAGGCAAAAGGTCTTGCTCAGGGAACAGCCCATCGCCACTTTTGGGGTCAGGAAGGAATTTTTCCCCGGGGCACACTGGCACGGGCACCCGGGGGTTTTTCGCCTTCCTCTGCAGCCCCGAGCACGGCCCCTTGCCAGGGCTCCTCGGGGCCAGTTGTGGCCAGCGGTTCCCTGTCCTGGCAGGAGCGGGAGTCCAGCGGTGCCCTCCATCCCTCCGCCTCTCCTCCCTGTGCCAGCTTGGCAGGGGCACCTCCGGGACCTCCCTGCACGAGCCCCCCGGGGGTCTTCTGCCCTGTGCCGGGCACGGCCTGCTTGCACAGGCTGCAGGCGCCATGCTGCCTCAGGACGGAGCGGGCAATCGAAGCGGAGCCTCCGTCTCCTCTGCCAGAGCCGCCGGCTGTGCCTCGTCTGTCCCGGCCGCAGCCCGAGAGCGTCTCCACCGGCCCGGGCCCGACCCTGTGCCCCGGGGGAGCCCCGCAGCCTCTGCCCCGCCGCCAGCCCGCCTCTCCCCGGGCCCGTCCCCGTCCCCGTCCCCGCCGGCACCGGGGGGAGCGCAGCCAGCGGCCGCAGCCCGGCCCCTCTCCGCACCCCCGCTGCCCGCCGACGGCCGCCCCGCCAGACCCCCGGCAGCAGCGGGCACCGGCGGGGCCGCGCCCGGGGGACGCCCGACGGCTGCGCCGCTGCCCGCTCCCGCGGGGACCCGCTCCCGGGCCCGCCGGCCCCGCGCTTCTGCCCTCGGGCCCCGCCGCGGCCTCCGCAGCCTCCGCGGAGCGAGGCCCACACACCCCCTGCCCGCAGCCCCCGCACGCACCCACCGGGACCCCCGGCCCCCTCCGCGCCCACACCTGCCCCGCCGCTCCGCCGGGGCTCCCGCCGCACGGCCCGGCCCGGGCCCGCAGGGTCGCAGCCCACTCGAGCCGAGCCGAGCCCAGCCCAGCCCAGCCCGGCCCAGCCCGGCCCAGCCGAGCCGATCCAGCCAGCCGTGCGGGCAGAGCCGGGCCGAGCCGGGCGGGGGGAGCAGGCGGCAGGCGCGGCCGGAGCGAGGCAGTGCCGCCTCCCCGGGACTCCCTCCCGCCTCTGCCGGGGATGGGGGCGGGTGGCCGAGCAGCGCAGCGTCCCCGCAGGGCCCTCCCTGCCCTCTGCACCTGCGGGAGCAGACAAGTCCCCCCCAGGAGAGGCACTCCACGCTGTTCCATCCTTCCCCCGCTCTCTGCCCCCCTGCCCGTCCCCAGCGTCTTCCCGTCCTTTGGGACCTGCTCCTTGCTGCCCGGCCAGCTCCTCTGGGAAGCCCCTTCCCGGGCACTCTTGGGCCAGCAGGCAGTGCCAACGGCGGCCCTGGCAAGGGCCTGTGGCCCAACGCCTGTGGCAACCCAGCCCCGTCCTGCTGGGGAGGGCGAGGATGGGGCTGTGCTCGTGGCCGGGCGAGAGCAGTGTGGGTTGGGGGGATGCTGCCATGCCCCCAGGGATGCCATAGCCGTGGACATGCTGTGCCCGCAGGGATGCCATGCCTGTGGGGGTTGCCATGGCCACTGGGGTGCTGTGCCTGGGGGATCACCATGTCTGTGGAGATTCTACGCCTGCAGGGACGTAGGTGCTGTACCCATGGGGATGCCGTGCCCCTGGAGATGCTGTGACCATGGTGGTGCCGTTCCCGTTGGGATGCTGTGCGCGCAGCGTGCTGGCACTGTGCGAGGTCTGCTGGTCCCTGCTGCAGGACTGGGTGATCAGTGTGACCATCGGCTGGAACTGCAACCTGGACCTATCCGACAGCGAGTGCCGCCCTCGCTACTCCTTCCACCACCTTCATCCCAAAAGGACTTCGGCTTCCCCTTGGCTACAGCTACAGGTGATGACCCTGGCCCTGCCCTGGCCCCGCTGCCCCGCATCCTTTATCCAGCCCTGCCCCACCATCCCCACAGCACCCATTGGTCTGAGGATGCTCTGTGGTGGGGGGGCATCACCCTGGGGTGCTCCAGCCTCAGGCCAGCCCGTCCCGTCCCTGCCCCGGTACCGCCGGAGCTGCAAAGGGCCATGGTGGCAGGCTGGGGTAACACTCGCTCTGCCCGAGACCATCCAAGTCCCCCCCAGCTCTGAGTGACATGCTGCCCCCAGAAGGAGTTGCACCCCTACCTGGGTGGGACATGTCCTACAGCCAAGTGTCACCGCTGCCAGCCCCAGGCCTGTCAATAAACCCCCGTGCCTGGGGCTGCTCCCTGCGGACAGAATGGAGGGGACGGGGGGACGGGGGGGATGGGGGGGACACGGGGGGGTGTCGTCCCCATCCTTGAGCCCTGCAGTGCTGACGTACGGAAACAAACTCCACAACTCACGCAGAGTTATAAAGCAGCTATGTCTATTGCAGCGCTGGGTGCAAGGGGGATCGCTCCTCCAAACTTGCACACCCTAAAGGGTTAGTTATACACCTTATAGACATGCCATATATACACATTCACAAGGTTTCGGGAAATGATTAACATGTTCATGACTTTTCCGGGAACTCATTACCATAGGCTACTACCCACCCCGGTATGCCCATTATAGTCTCTCGATGGTCCTTCAGAATCCTCTGGGAGTCGCTGACTCCTTTTTAATCACTGTATTGTTTTGGTCAACTGTCCTTATCTGGTTGCCAAAGCCGCTGCTCTATGGCTCCAGATGGCTCTGCTCCTCTGCCACTTCCAAGGTAGAGCTGCCCCAGGGTCACCATTCAGGAGCCTCTCAGCTACGACTCTCGCTATGCATTTTGCCATGTTGCAATGTCTCACTGGATGTTGTTTCCCCGTAGCGGTGCCATGGTGGGGACAGGCACATCCCCCGGCGCTCGTGGGGGGCTGGAGGGTCCTGGGGCTGCTTGCCCTGCTGCAGGCATGTGGGAAGAGCGCGGGGTCCCCCCCGCCCCCTCCGGGCACCGTCCCTGCCCACAGGCTGCCTGCAGAACCTGACACAGGCAGGCACCTTGGTTCGGGCGGCATTGCCCCCCCCCGCTGCTACTGCAAGAGGAGGTCGCCCCTGACGGCACCTTGGCGTTGTCCCGAGAGCCCCCGGGGAGCACAGGAGGGGCTCTGCCCGCAGCCCCGGGGACCCTTTTCCCCCGGAGGGGGGCAGGAGCAGGAGCCGCCTGTCCGACGCTGGCAGCCCCTTCCCCTAGAGCTGCAGGGGGACAGCCGGGGGGGCTGCAGGGGTCAGACACGGACGGGTCCGTGGTCCTTCCTGCCCAGCAAGGTCACAGCTCCACCCCCTCAGCTGCATGCACCCCCCCACGGCCACAGCTCCTGCTTCACCCCTCCCCAAATCTACACCTGCCTTCTACAAGCCACTTATTTACAGAAATTCAACATTAAAACCGCACCTGGGGGCCAGCACAGCCCTGCGGAGCACAGCTCCAGCCCTCAGTGCCCCCAGACCCCCGTGCCCGGCAGCGGGGGGCAGGACAGCCCCACGTTCCAGCTCTTCTCCCGCAGCTCCTCCGCGTTCGGCTCCCCTTCCCCCTCCTCTTCTGCCCCCGCCACCTCCTCCTCCCACACTCCTCTCTTGCCGCTGTCCTTCTGGAGGGAGACAGGGACGGCGCAGCAGTTCCTCCTGCCCGGCCAACACCTCCCTGCTCAGCTCAACCCCCCCCGCTGCTGCCGGGGTACGGAGCGCTTCCCAGCTCTGACCTCCCCGTAGCGGACGCGAGAGTCCAACTTCCCTCGGTACCTCCATAACCGGCTGGATCCATCCAGAGCAGGAACTCCCCGCAGCGGGAGCAGGAGATGGTCAGAGAGCGGAAGATCCCCTCGGAGTGGGTGCGGGAGGGCAGAGACTGCAGTCCCCCCCCGCGTTGGCATCGTCCCGAGTTCAGAGCCTTCTCTGGGGGACACTGTGGGGAGGAGGCGGTGCTGGCAAAGAGGGGGGGTTCCCTTCTCCCCTCCCACCACTGGGGGATGGATGGGCCGTACCCATCC
This sequence comes from Vanellus vanellus, assembly GCF_965231255.1. Classification (NCBI taxonomy): domain Eukaryota; kingdom Metazoa; phylum Chordata; class Aves; order Charadriiformes; family Charadriidae; genus Vanellus; species Vanellus vanellus. Next base: position 318,241 of record NW_028126759.1, on the reverse strand, counting down.
GACTCCATCCGAGCGGAGCCGAGCCCCGCCGGTGCCCGCGGGCGCGGTGCGGCTCCTCCCGCCGCGGGTGACGGCGCGCAGGAACCGGCCCCGCGGCACCGGGCGCTGCAGCTGCTCGTCCCGCTGCGCTCCGGCGGGGCGGCGCGGGCTCGGGGAGCTCCTGCCCAGGGCGGGGGCGGGCGGGCGGAGCGGGGCGCTGCCGGGGCCGGGGGGCCGCCCGCGGGGGAGGGGGCGTGTGGCGATGGGAACGCGCGGACTGCGATATGCAGGATCGAAACCGGAATCCGCTGTATTAAGCAAGCGTGCTCTTTACATACCTTTCTACCAAGGCAGTAATTTCCTACTGTACTTGTTTACACCATCGCGTACTCCAAAAGATCACGTTCCCACCGAAAAGGGAATCTCTCTTCCCTGTGAGCAGCACCTCCTTATCTCGGGAGGAGCTTCACACAGCTTCATCGTCTGCCAGAACAGTGCTGCAGCTGCTTATTCCTCCCTATTAGTTCTACCCCACTTAACCCTTCTTTTGCCTCAGTCCCCACATCTCGTGATCATGTGTTGCCATCTCATGTTGAGCTTCTCATCAGTCAGCACCCCCAGGTCCTTCTCCCCAGGGCTGCTCTCCATCCATTCTCCGCCCAGCCTGGATTTGGGCTGGGGATTGCCCCGACCCAGGAGCAGGACATTGCACTTGTCCTGGTTGAACTTGATGAGGTTGGCATGGGCCCACCTCTCCGGCCTGTCATTAGTAGAAGGCCAGGCCTGCAGCACCCCGGTTATCAGCCCGGCTCGGGTGGGAGGGGATGCTCCTGCATGGGGGGGTTGCCCTGCACTGGGGGGGAAATGCCACCGAGGGAAGGCCTCGCCAAAGTGGGGGCCGCGCTCATGCTCCCTCTCCCCCATCCCTCCCCAGATCGCCCCGGCAGAAGGTCCCGAGGGCAGCGAGCGGATGGTCATCATCACAGGGCCGCCCGAGGCTCAGTTCAAGGTGCTCTGGGTGGGGGCTGTGGGTGGGGGGGACAGTAAGGGACAAGTCGCGGGCGTCCCTGTGGTCACCACTGTGCTGCCAGCCTGGCTTGGCCTCCCTCAGCGCCAGGGGATGCTCTTTGCTGGGTACCGTGGTTTTGATGCTGCTGGACGTGGGGACATTATCAGCTTTGGGGATGGAGAGGCACAGCGGGCGTTGCCTGATGGTTTTCCTTCCCGTCCGTCTGCTCCCCAGGCCCAGGGGTGAATATTTGGGAAGCTGAAAGAGGCAAACTTCTTTAACGCGAAAGAAGAAGTGAAGCTTGAAGCCCACATCAAGGTGCCTTCCTTCACTGCTGGCCGTGTGATAGGCAAAGGTGGCAAAACGGTAGGTGGTGGTGCCCCGGGGATGCAGAGTTGGGCATCACCCATCACCCCTGCCCACCCCAGGGGGACAAATCCCGGGTGCACAGTGGTTTCAGCGACGTCTTGACCCTCAGCCCCCATGTCCTGGTGGTGGTTCTCGTTGGTCCCAAGGAAGGGGGAGACACACAGGGTGCCTGGTGCCGTCGTGACACCGGTAGTGGAGGTTTTTGGCTCTTCCACAACAGAAGCCTCTTGTGGTTCCTCCAGGTGAACGAACTGCAAAACTTAACCAGTGTGGAAGTCATTGTGCCATGAGACCAAACCCCGGACGAGAACGAGGAGGTCATCGTTAAAATCATTGGGCATTTCTTTGCCAGTCAGGTACTGTTTGGCTGTGGCTTTACCCGATCCTCCCTGGCCACTTTCATCCACCGAGGAAAGGTGTGGGGCTTGCTGAGCCCAGCACCACCCGAGCGACCTGCTGCTCTTCTTTTGGGAGGTCCCTGTGTCCCCAAGAGGCACTGAAGGTGTTTCGGTAGCTCCCCCCGGCTGTGCGAGAACTGAAATTGAAGATTGGCTTGATTGAGCTAAAAATGTGTGTTTTGGATGCTGTGCAGAGCAGCACCCAGGGTGTGAATGGACTCCTTGGTGCGGGCAAATCCATGCGCATCCCACCTGGGTGCATCTTCCATAACCTTGTCTCCTGTCCACTTCGGCGGGATGGCGACCCCCCCAAAAATTCAGGCTCTCTCGAGGAGTGAAGCACAAGTTAAAAAAAAAAAAGAACAAAACAAAACAAAAAATTAACAAAAAAAAACCCAAACACACACCAGCACCACTCCCACGAAATTAATTACAGCTTGTCCAGAGTGAAAAGTTGGGAGTGGCGAGATGCTCAGTGGGGGCTCGGGAGTGGTTGGTGGGGGGAGAAGAGGTGCCCTGACCCCCACCTCTTGCTTTTCCCCTCTCCTCCCCAGGACTGCACAGCGCAAGATGAGGGAAATGCTCCAGCAGGTGAAGCAGCAGGAGCAGAAACACGCTCCGGGAGCCCCGGCCTCGCAGCACAGCAAGGGAGGCTCCCGCCGTGCCGCCCAGCACCGCCCGATGAATGTAACCCCACCGCCGGACATCCCCCTGTCCCAAACCCTCCTCCCCCACCCCCAGCAGGTCAGGGGAGCAAACCAAAGACCCCCCCAAACACACAGCCCCCCATTCCCCGCGGCGCTGCGAGGATGCACAGCCGAGGGGTACGGGGAGGGCTCTCTCCATCCCACAGCCTCCCCCTTCCTCCTCCCTCGCCTCCCGACGCTCTCCCTTTAGTTGGACTAACGTGGGCAGGTTTGGGTACCTCAGCACCTCACGCTTGTGTCTCCCTTTTAGAGATTTTGTGTGCCTTGGAAACCTGCGAGTTGGAGGGTTTTTTTATTAATTTTCTAATAAAAAAAGAAACGAGTTGGACAAAACGATGGGAATAGGCAGCACTCTGGTCATTCTCTCCGGGGCGTTGTGGAGGAAGGCTGCCAGTCTTCCTCCCAGTGTACTTTTCCCCGTTGGCTCCAGACTGCTGCTGGGGCTGAGCTCTGAGCCGCCAGAGCGGTTCTCAGCAGACGGTCACTCGGCGCAGACAATGAGGCCCTGAATAGCCCTTCCTGTGCTCTTGATGGCTCCGGACGGCTCTGCTCCTCTGCTGCTTCTAAGGTGGGGCTGCCCCAGTGCCCTCACTCAGGAGCCTTTTGTCTGTGCAGGTCTCACTTGTGACAGGGGGTGGGGGTGTTGCCAAACTAACTGCTGTGTTGCGATGTGTGAGTGGGTGTTCCTGCCCGTGTCAGTGCCAGAGCTCTTCCGTAGGCTCCTTCTGCCAGCGGAGAGCCAGGGGCCGCTCCTTCGGGAGAGAGCTTGTTTAAAGAGAGGAAAAAAAAAAAGCGGGGGGGGGGAAGTGGGAAAAGAAAAAAGGGGAAAAAAGAGAAAAAAAGGGGAAAAAAGTGAAAAAATGAGAAAAGTGAAAACGGGGGGAAAGGGAGAAACAGAGAAAAAAGGGAGATAAGGAAAAAAAAAGGGAAAAAGAACAAAGGGGAAAAAGAGGAAAAAAGTAAAAAAAGAGAAAAAGTAAAACGGGGAAAAGGAGAAACAGAAAAAAGGGGGAAAAGGCAAAAAAAAGGGAAAAAGAAAAAAAGGGAAAAAAGAGAAAAAAGGAGGGGGAAGCGAATAACAAAAGGGAGAAAGAAGAAAACCCCACATATTAAAAAAGAAAGGTAGAAAAGAAAAAAAAACAAACAAACCAAGGAAGGAAAGTGGGAACAGCCGCCGGGCAGGAGGAGGGACAGGAGCCGGGGGGGGGGGGGGGGAGGGGGGGGGGCCGTGGGGGGAGGTGGCGGTGCCAGCGGCGGCCCCGGGGGCTGCGACACCACGTTTTTGTCCTCTACTGCAAAGTGTTCTGTGAAAAAACCCCAACCAAATCCCACCCACCGACAACATCAAAACCCAAAGAGAAATCTCTCCAGCTCACATGAGCCTGAGCTCGCTCTCCGTTGCTCTCTTTCCAGTGTCTCGGGGGGTCACGGCCGAGCTGAGATTGGGGGGTGGGGGTGGTGGGAGTTTGCCCCATGGCTGTGATGGGGGGAGAAGGGGTGGGTGGGGAGTGGGGGATGTGGTGTGGGGGTTTCAACAGCACAGTAATTAGGCCCGTGTAATGGGGAAGCTCAGATGCCCCCTAACCACCCCCCCCCGGTGCTTCTCTAGCCAGGCGAGCGCCGGGCGTCCCCCCCACAGGAGAGGAGCGCACCTCCGGGGTGGGTGGAAGGGCGTCACCCAACGGGGAGAGGACCAAGATGGGGCTTGGGTGTCCCTTGGGGTGGCTGGGTGGGGCTGCTGGGGGCTGCCACGATGAGGGACACCCCCACACCTTTCTCCATGGCTCCCACAGCTCTGCTCCCTCCCTCCCTCCCACCCATCCAGTGCCACCGGAGAGGTGGTGTCCCCCCTCCCGGGGCGGGCAGGGGCTGCTGCCACCCCATCTAACACCTCAACGCACCAAAGCACCTCACTGGGGGAGGGACCCTGTGCCTGGTAGCCCCGTGTGCCCCAGCACTGTAAGGATGGGGCTGAGCCCCCACCACGGCCACCCTGTGCAAACCAAAGACCCCCACACAGACCCCCCCCACCCCCATTCCCCGTGGCACTGTGAGGAGAGAGAGAGAGGTTTTATTATTCTTTTTTTTTTTTTTAATTTTTTATTTCCTAAAAGCCACCGGTTTTCATCCCAGGCATGGCCAGAGGTGCGCCCAGCGTTGAGGGGGGGAGGTTGGGCTGCAGTGCACAGCACAGCGGCTCATTAGTTTTTAGAATTAATGTAACGATAACGAAACAAATGGTGATTTTTAAGTTTTGTAAGGACTTTATTTTATTTATTTATTTATTTCATTTCAGAGGGGGTGGGGGCGGGAGGGGGATGTTTGTTTTTTAGCACAAGCCGGCTTTTCTAGAGGTTAAAGGAAAGGCTGTGCTCAGCCGTAAACGCTTTGCGGAAAGATCCCAGTTGCAAGGAGAGAAGGGGGGAAAGAGGGGCGGGGGGGAAAAACAGATTTCCAAGAGGTTGTCAGCCCAGGGCTGGGGAAAAAAAAAACCCAACACTAGCAAAAATATTAATTTTTTTTTTAGTTTCAAAAGTAACACACACACAACCCCCAACCCCCGATGACACACACACATCCACACACAAAAACTACCTCAGGCTTTCATACCTCAGCACATTGCGCTTCTGTTCCTTTTAGAGATTTTTTGTGCCTTACAAAACTGATAGCTGGAGCATTATTTTTGTTTATTTTCTTAATAAAAAAAAAAAAAAAAGACTTGGAAAACACGTTCTCTACTGAGTGCGAGGCGGGAGAAGGAAAGCAATCCCACGGGTGCCAGAGCTCTTCCATAGTCTCCTTCTGCTGGCTGAGAGCCAGGGGCCGTTCCTTCGGAGAAAGCTTGAGAGATGCTTAAAGAGAGAAAAAGAAAAAAACCAAAAGAAAAAAATGGGGGCGAAAAAAAAAGAGGGGAAAGAAGAACAAAGAGAAAAAGAGATAAAAGGGGGGGAAGAAAAAAGGGAGAAAAAGAAAAAAAGGGAAAAGGAAAAAAGGGGGGGGAAGAGAAAAAAAAAGGAAAAGGAAACAAAAACCCCAAATATAAAAAAAAAGAAAGGTAGAAAGGAAAAAACAAACAACCAAACCAAGCAAGGAAAGGGGTGAAAGCCATCGGGCAAGACGAGGGACGAGAGCCGGGGGTGAGGTGGCGGTGCCAGCGGCGGCCCCGGGGGCTGTGACACCACACTGCAAAGTGTTCTGTGAAAAACCCAACCAAAACCCACCCAACGACAACATCAAAAACCAAACTCACAAGAGCCTGAGCTCGCTCTCCGTTGCTCTCGTTCCAGTGTCTTCGGGGGGGTCACAGCCGAGCTGAGACTGGGGGGTGGTGGTGGTGGGAGTTTGCCCCATGGCTGTGATGGGGGGAGAAGGGGTGGGTGGGGAGTGGGGGGTGTCGTGTGGGGTTTTTTTGGGGTGGTGGTGGTTTTTTTGAGGTGGTGGTGTTTTTTTTGCCAGGTGTCGCTTTACCCAGTGGCTCGGGGAGTGTGACGAAACGGGAAAAAGGGCTTCACTGAGAGGTTCAAATTAATAATTTCTTTGGACTTCGGTCACGGGCCCAATATGTCACTATTGCAAGTTCTGTGTGTGCGATGGCGATTACACTATTGCGGTTTAAAAGAAATTAGCGGGATCCACTATTGCGAGCTACAAATGCCCCCGACAAGTAGCAACACAAACCACAAGGGCGCTAGATATTAATGCCTTAGAAGAGTACACCAGTCACAAACTCAATCGCATGCCCTATACCGTACGGATGTTTCTTAGTCACTTACCCTCTCTCTCTCAGGTGAGGTCGCTCCATCCCGGGGAAGTTACCCTGTACAGCGTCCTGGATGGGTGGGACAGATCTCCTAGGGGCCAGCTGTATCCTTGGAGGATTCCCCATTTGTCTCCCCAGACCCTGCGGTTTATATTTCCTGACTCGGTGAGGGTGCAGGATTATGCCCGAGTGGATTACACTGTCTGGGATATTTCCCTCTGGTGGTGCCATAGCGAAGTCTCTGTTGCCAGTTTGTGATGTCCGGTGCTCAACGTCACAGGAAGAGTGGTGGGATGGGACTCGGGGCATTTTGTTTGTTAAGGGCCATTTGGTTTTGGTTGTTCTGTGCCATCTTGAGATAAGCCCGGGCTGAGCTGTTTTGCAGCTCCCCCCAAGTTCTCTCTGCACAGCCAAGGCACGGCGGGGATGGAGCTGAGTGGGATGGCAGCTCCCTGCCTCTCACCTCTGGTGCTCTGAAACCGGCTTGGCTGGCTGCTCCCACACAGTGTGTTACTGGCTTGCCCAGCAGGTAAAGAACCCAGATTTGGGACGCCACTGGGGTGTCCGTAAGGGGTCCTGGGCGGCCCTTATGGGGTCCTGGGGGGGACTCTTGCAGGCCAGAGGGAGTCTGGGGCAGTTTTTCAAGGATCTGGGGGTCCCCTCTGGTGCCTCTGGGGAGGGTTTTGTGGCTGGAGAGGGCCGAGCTGGTTTCAAGAAGTGCTTCCTCCCTTTCTCCAGCCCACCCAGCTCCCCCGACACCATCACCCCCCCAGGTTGGTGGGTGCCCGCAGTGCCAGCCTGTCCCACTGGGTCGGGCACTGAGGGGGGCACAGCCCCAGCCGCGGGATGGGAGGAGGACTCCGTCCCCTCCCTCAGCAGCTTCTCGGCTAGCAGATGAAGGAACGGAACTCAAGTCAACACAGGAGAAGCAGGGAGTGTGGGGGAGACCCCCATATCCTGCCCCAGACCCTCAGCCTGTGCCCTGCCCTGCCTGCGCTGGGCAGCCCTGCCCACCTGCTGAGGAGGGGGTGCTGCCCACGGGCCCCGATAGAGGAGACAGGGTATAGCGGGCTCTCTTCTCTCTCCTCCTCTGCAGGGCAACCGAGGAGGGAGCACCCACTGGGCTCCCTGCCAACCATATACCATCGAAGCAGTGATGCCTCTCTCTACCCCCTGCCCCCCCCCAAGCCCCCAGGTCCCCCTGCCCTCCTCTGCCACCCATAGGTCCTATCAGTGGGGACAGCTCCTTCTGGTCCAGGCACCCCCTGGGCTCCTGGGCCCCCCGAGGGCCACCGCAAGAGCCCCTGCAGCCTGTGCTCGCTGGCCAACTCGGAGGACTGCAGCAGCCTGTTGAGGAGCAGCTCCTCTCCCCAGAGCTCCCTCTACCACTTCCTGGAGCCCTGGCCCAGTGCAGCAACAGAGCCAGTGGTGCTCACACACTCAGGACACCCCTGCTCTCCCATGGCTGCTGGTGGGGCAGTGGGGAAACTGGGGCTGGTCCTCAGCCAGGAGCCTCCACAGGAGCTGCCAGCAGGGACCGAGAAAGAGTGGGTTCCCAGGAAGGGGACGGAACTGAGCGTGGAAGCATACGCTGTGAAGCTCTGAGCTGCTGCGTGGTGCCAGGTCTATCCAACATCAGGCAGTACGTTCACAGGAGATGTCACCGCTAACAACTCTTCCGAGGAAGTGGGGCCGTTTCTGTAGTCGTAGCCTGCCTGGAGAAAGAGCCCCACGGAGCTAAGAGTCTGCTGAGCAGCAAGGGAGCAGAGTCGCTGACTCTCAACCCAGGACTGAAATACAGCAACCCACTCTATTGCCTTCCCCCTTCGCCCGCTGCCTCCCACAGTCACCAGGGAGCTCCAAGTGAGGGGACCCCTCCCCCACTCCCCCAAATCTGCCCAACACCCCCAAAGCTCCCTCAAGACACGGGACTCCTCCCACACCCCTCCACTCCCCACACCGACAACCCTCCCCCTCCCCCAACGCTCCAAAAAGCAGCAGTCCTTAGGGCAGACTCCTTAAGCTGACTCCACAGCTACGGCTCCCCGTCGGCTCTGGGGGAGACAAGGGGGCCCCGGGGCTCTCCGTGGGCTTTAAGGGGGTCCCAGGGCTGCCCACGGGCTCCCAGCAATGCCCGTGCCCACCACCCACCCCCGCTTCAGGGGGCCCAGCGCTGACACCCCCCGACCCATCTCGGGGGTACCTGGGGGGACTCGGCCGTGGGCTGGAGGCGGGCGAAGGGGGCACGGCCGGGCTGACCTGCCGGGGGGGGCTGAGAGCGGAGCCCAGAGCGGAGCCAAGCGCCCGGCCAGGCCGGCCCCGGGCACCCTGCGCTGCGGCCGGGGCTGCCGCCACCTGCGGGGAGCGAGCGGGGGGTGAGGGGGGGCAGCGGGGGACGGGGGGCCTGAATCGGCCCTGTTCCCTCCGGGGACCCCCCAGTCAGCTCTGCCCCCCCCAAACAGGCCCAGCCCACCCCCCGAGCCCCCCAGCCCGGTCCCGCCACCCCACAAATCCCCCGAACTGGCCCTGGACACCTCCGCTCCTCCCGCTGCCGCTGCCGCCGCCGCCGCCTCCGCCTCCGCCTCCGCCTCCGCCGCCGCCGCCGCCCCGCCCCGCCCCGCCCCGCCCGCGCACGCTCCCGCTCCCGCCCACCCTCGGCCCCGGTCCGACCGGGTACCGTCTCGCCCGGTACCGACCATCGCAGGTCCCGACCGCCGACGCACACCGGAAGTGCTCCCCTTCGCGTCCGCCCACCCGCGCATGCGCCGAAGGGCAAACCCGGGCCACGCCCCCCAGCACCGCCCCCGCCCTCATCACCGCACCACCGCTTCTTTCCGCCTCGGGCAGTGCGAGGCCGAAACCAGCCCAGCGCTTCCCCAAATGCGCCGGGACCTCCGAAACCAGCCCAGCCTTCCCCAAAATGAGCCGGACAGCCGTCTGCAGAGCTCCGCCAGCCCCCCCGACGGACATCACGGGGATGGGGGGAAAGAAAACAACCAGAAAGGTACTGAAAATAACGTGGAGACGGTGCTTAGAGATCCTTCCGAGAGGCAAAACACGGCCTTTGTTCTCATTTTTGAACACGGGGTTTCGCAGTGCTTCGCGGGCAGTGCTTATCCAGGGGCATCAGCTATCCCGGGAAGCGAACGTTCCCATCCCGTGTGGCAAAAGTCCACTCGCATGAATAACTTAGACAAAACCAGCCCACAAGAGGCACGTTTGGTCACCCTTTGCTTGAAGCTTCGCTAAAACTGTATACTCAGATTGGCCCTGTCCTGCAGTTTCTTTCCCAGAGTTTTGCCCCAAACCCACGCTTCTAGCCCCGCTCCCCAAGCCCTCCCTCAGGGCCCACCACCTTTCCCCAGCCCAGCCTGTCCTTAAAGCTTTTCTTTCCACACACGGCCCTTTCCACTCAGCTCCCTCCGGGGCCTCCTCTCTCACAGGCACCTCACAGCCCTGCAAACCTCCCTCTCACGAAAACCCATTCCCCCCTCGCTCCCCCCTCACGCAACACCTCTTCCCCTCACACACTCGCTCCCACCCCCCTCACCATCCTCTCTCCTCCCCTCCCCCTCCCCCCATCTTTCGCCCCCCCTTCCCCTCTCCTGCCATTCAAAATGTCCCTTCCCTCCCCCTCTCGCCTTTTCCTGCCTCAGCCCCCGCCCCCCGCTCAGGTGACACCGCACACAGCCGCCATGAGGCGCGGCGGGGAGGGCCGGGGCTGTGAGAGGCGATGGCGGGGAGGGAATTTTCGGCTTTTCTCCTCTTCTTTTCATCTCCTCAGGCTTCGGGCAGCCCCGCGTGGGCGGCTGGAGATCCCCCCCTCCCCTTCCAGGAGTGGCCCCGGCCCTGGGGCGGCCCCCGCCTCCCTCCTCCCCACAGGCTCTCCTCAGGGAGAGCCCCCAAATCTGTCCCCTGGGCGGCCCCACAGCCTCCTGTGTGTCCGGGAATGGGGTTTCCTTCAGGGAGAGCCCCCAAATCCATCTCTGTCATTGCCCTACAGCCTCCTGCATGGCTGGGAGCAGTGATTCCCTCAGGGATAGATCCCCCCTCATCCCCAAACCTATCCCCAGGGTGGTCCCACAGCCTTCTGCATGGCTGGGAGCAGTGTTTCCCTCAGGGAGAGCCCCCAAATCCATCCCCAGGGTGGTCCCACAGCCGCCTGTGTGGCCAGGAACGGCGTTTCCCCTATGGATGGAGCCCCCTCCTCCCCCCAACCCCACTGCTGGGCAGCCTTTTCCTCCCTCCCACCTTCTCCCCACAGCTCTTCCAGGGCTGGGAAAACACTCCTGCCCTTTCTCTTCCTGCGGGTTTTGAGAAGAGCCCCCTGTCTTCCCAGCCCACACGTAGGGTCTGGGCAGCTCCACGCCTTGTGTTTGAAGCGGGAATTGGGATATTTCAGTTTTCTTCTGCCATCAGGCATGGTTGTGAAAGGGCCAGTTGTAGTGGTTAGGCTTTGGTGGGTGAGCAACAGCAAATCTTATTTAACTTTTCCTTTTTTTCAGATTTTGTGTAAGGGGCTCGTTGTCCTCACGCCCGCGAGTTCTGCTCCAGGTCAAGCGAAGCCCCATGGAACTGGCCCTAAGGGCGGCGGCGGCCATGGACCAGCGACCCTTTGGCGTCGAGAACGTGGTTTATTTTGAGGTGAATCTCCCTGTTTTTCTTGAAAAGCGGGGGGCTGGTTTGTAGCGAGGCTTAAAACCCCGGGTTGTGCCTGAGTGTGGGGCTGATTTCAACCTCAGGGGCTGCGACTCCGTCCTCAGGGGCTCCGACTCACAGCCCTGGCAGCACCGTCAGCGCGCTGGGCTCAGCGTTCTCTTGTATTTTGAAGGGTTTCTTACGGATCGGCAGCAGCCGGGGATATTTAGCAGCTGTGTATTGGTGGTGGAATCCGTGTGGTGAAAAGATCTTTGGGGTAAAGAGGTGAATAGGTGGTTTGTTTTTTTTTCACCTCGAGAATGTTTCTTGTTGCCTTGTACCTGTAAAAAGATGTTCAAATCGTTAAGGTGTTCAAATCGTTTCATAAAATTACCCCCTAGACAGGAATATGTTTTGTGGTTGGTTTGAGGTTTTTTTATGAGTCCTTTCAGCCTGCTCTCCAGGTGGAAATGGGCAATGCAAAGGCATTACAATGATAGATTTGCTAAATATGTTGCCAAGGTCTATATTAGTGGCTTTCCCTGAAGCGGGGAAAAGACGTCCTGTTTAATTCTTGTTTGCATTTGAAATTCTCTGTGAAATGGATTAAGCAGAGAGGGCTTCTTTTTGTGGGTCTGCCCTTGGGAGGAGAACGCCTTTAGGAAAAGGCTTTTCTGGAGGGGATGGAGAACTTAATTGCTGATGTCTCTAAAAGCGCGCCCTGTTTGGGTGCTTTGAATTTTCCAGTGTGGGAAAAGCCGCAGAAGTGTGTATTTCTGTCCAGCTGCAGAGAAATGGGTAATACTGAGCCCTACAATAGCTTGGTTGTTTTTTTTCCCCTGTGTGATGACTGGTGTGGAGGGAGTTTGTACCAAAGAGTCAACTTCTGATTGTGGGCAGCCCCTGTTTTAGGAACTGTTGCGCAGATTGCTTATCGATGCAACTGCTGCCGCGACTCCCGCACTCCCTGCTGCTGTCAAGCTTTTATTACTTGTTCTGAAAAGCTCTCGAAATACGTGCAGAGCTGCGCGGCTCCCCCGAGCCAGGTGTCCACGGCCACTGCCTCCTCGGCTCCTGTTGGCCATGGCTGACTATTTTCAGCAGGATTCGAATATGTCTGTGTGCTCCTCCTTCCTTTTTAGCCATCTGTTATTTGAGTTTGGGACTCGGAGGCCTTACTGTCTTCCTGCGCTCTGTTTTTTATCACTGTTGACAGTTCTGGATTCACCAATAACAGTACTCAGCGCTTACATCTGGAACTCCCTGAAAACAATGAACTCATTGATCCAGGGCCAAAGGTTTAGAAATAAATGGAACAAGGTCAAGCCTTGGGATCTTTAGTAACGTGATTCGGAGCCTCTCACCTGGCTTCTTGGTGGAGCTGGCACAGAGGTCGGTGATAATCCAAAACTGCAGAGCGAGCTGGGTGCCCGTGAAAGGGGAACCGCACTCTCAAGTGGAAATACTTGGGGTCTCGTTGCCTGTGGGAGGGAAAGGGACGTCAAGAGTCAACCTAAAGGAACTTCTCACCTTCAGAGGTCGCGCTCTGGAGGTGATGGTTAATTGAGGGGAGTCGTGGAAGTGTGCCTTACTGAGCAACATGCTGCTGCTGGCCCGAGACTAAATGTCTCCAAAGTTTGGGATTGGTTTAAGTGCTTTTTGGTTATTAGCTGGATGTCACTCTTAGAAGCACCTCTTGCCCTGTCTGGAGGGGTTTGCTGCTGCCTCCTGCATTGGGCCAAGGGGACCGGCAGCCCTCAGGACAGGGACTTTCTCAGGCGCGGAGGTTAAACCTGGTGCGTGCTGCTTAAAAACTGCTCTGGGTGTTAGTGCGGCGGTCACGGTGAGAAATGTGTTGGCTTAGGGGAGCCTGAGATTTGCATTCCTCTTAACTGCGGGGGATTTTGGGGAGCCTGGGTGGTACAATCCCCTTCCTGCTCCCAGATTCCTGTCACTGACCCGTCAGCGGGGTGTTAGCAGAGCTGATGCCCGCAGCGGCTGAGGGTTGGCATGATCCCGGCATCGCCGGAGCTCTGGAGCCGAGGAATGGGAGCGTGGCCCATTTCCATCACAGCTTGTGAGGGAAATAGTGCGGTTTGATATAGCCGGGGTGCGTAAACGGGGATTCCTCTTTGCACATGTGCTTACAGGGTGCACGCATGTGTGTTACGTGGAGTGTTTCTTAGTGCCTGCAAAGATTTACGAGATTGGTTAATGAGCGTTGCTTTGCTGTGCAAGTGCAAAGTGTTATTTTCATGGAGAAACCAGCTCGGATGTTCCGTTTAGGCATTCTGCCTTTAAAAAAAGAAAAATATTTTAAAGCTTTCCTTGCAGGCAGAATAACATCTGCTTTTGAGGATTGTTTCTTTCCCTGCAGGGTGGGAAAATCTACAGCCTCGCTAAGGCCGCAGAGGAAGAAAACTTGTCAGTTTCCTGGAGCAAACTGCAGTTTGGAGAGGGGGGTGTTTTGCCAGAGCGCCTTTTAGCACCTCGTCGGGCACATTTCTTTTCCCTGGGGGCTGAGGTTTAACACGGCCTTTTCATTTGCCTAGCTTTTGGTTGTATGAATTAATGGGTGTTTCAATGGGAACCACAAGACCTAATTTCTCAGTCGCCATCTTAAAAATTGTGCAGGGACGGAAGTGGGACAGGGAGGTGACCGGAGTGAAACGCTGAAGGCTGTTAAGGCTGGAATAAGGAATGGCGGGGCTTGTTCTGGTCACACACTATGACAATAAAAGGCCACGAGTTCCTCGTGGAGGTAAAGAACCGACAATCTGGGAGGGCGTTCAGGGATTTGCCTCATCGAAGGGTTTCCAGGGGAATATGGGGGTCACTCTCCATCTCATTCCTGGTGAGCTGCCTGCCTGTTAAGACCATTATTACTTTATAATCACGGAGGGAGGCCCTGAATTCAGGTTTGGGAAGCCATTAGCTAATTTTGTGGTTAATGCTTTTTTTTTTTTTCAGAGTGAGTCTGTGAATCGGTTCTCTGTGCTGAAGGTGAGACACGTCCTTCCCTCTGCTTTGGCAATGGCCGCTTTCCTTGGGCACAGGGACCACACAGCCCTCTGCACGTTTCTCGGTAAGTAAATTGTGGCTGTGCCGCCTTCCTGCCCGGCCTGGGGAGCTTGTCCTTTACTGAGTGAGAAAGCAAGTTTTTCCCTGGAAGAAATAAAGAGATTTAAAAATCTCTATCCTTCTGTGCAGCAGTGCCGTCCCAATGCGGCCTCGGGAGAGGCACCTTTCCTCCAGCGCTGGAACCATGGCAGGGAAGGGACCTGCTATATCGTTAGGTGGACGAATTTCATCGTTCTTTGGCAAGAAACGAATGTGGTGACAATGGTGACCTGGTCCAGCCAGCCTTGGTGATCAGTCCGCTCCTCCCTTTCCCTGTGGGAAGGCTCCGAGGATCTCCTGGGCTGTAGGAAAGGGGAGGCAGTAAGGATGCTGTGCTGGGGAGCTTTGACTGCCTTTGCTGTCTTCCAGATGGAGAGATGGATCCACAGCACTTGGGAGCTCACCTTCCCCAAACGCTGAGTTTGCCAGCCATTTGTTATCCACAAACGACGTGTTTTTCCGTGCAGGAAATGGATTTTTCAGAAATTCCAGCGTGTTATGGAAAGAAAACGCTCCTGGAGTTTTTAATGCAGGTCATTCTTTTTTGGTGTAGCGGTTAAAACGTGATGTCTGTAACTTTGAAATGAATATTTGTATGCATCTGTCAACGGGTACAATTCACATAGCCGCTCACAGGAGAAGGGATCTTAACCGCATTTCTGATTTTAGGCTGTATCGTGATAATGCCGGGGATTGATGTCGCGCTGGAGATTTTTCTCCAGTTTCCACCTTTTGCCACTAAATGAGCGGCAGAGATTTCCCAGCTAGACAGGCAGTGAGCTCTACGCAGGAATGTGAGCGCGGATCCAACGTTGACGGTAATTAAATTACGTTGTTCAGAGGTTCCTCCTTTTAATGAAAGTCTGGAAAAGTGAAAAAGGAGGTGCCTTTCTCCTTTGGGATTGCTGTTGTGGCAGAGGGGATGGAAACAACCCACGGGGGTTTTGCTCCGCTCCTGGCTTTGGCTTGGAAAAAGCCCTGAACGGTTTGATCCCTGTGGGGCCAACTCTGAGCAGGGTGAGGGGCAACTGTGCCAGGAGATCCAGAGGGTCCATCTCCACAGCTTCCGTGTCCAGTAAGCAGTTTCCCCGAAAGGAGGGAAATTCTGGGAGAATGGGGAGCGGTGTGTGATGATGAGGGCGGTGAGGAAGGCTAAAGGATGATCTCAACGATTTTAACTTGTGCTGTTTTTTCTATACATCTTTTGGGCAGAATGGATGGGGACTTTGGGTTTAGCCGAAGAAGGATAACCCTAAAATCAGCGTTGGGCCGTGAGCTCCGGCCCAGCGGTCAGAATAACCGCAAACCCTGGGGAAAGGGGGCTGAGGAGCGGGTGCACGGTTGGTTCGGCACCGGGGCTCTGCCAGTCCTTGCTGTTGCTGTTGACCTGCTCCCCATGGCTTGGCCAGTTCTCCCACTGCCCCGCAGCGCTGCAGAGGGTAACAGAGGGGTTATTTTGGCTGGACTATACCCCCGTGCTTGCCAGAAATGGCCAGTGCTAGCCCAGGCTGGGCTTGCCACTCAGGCTGACCTCATGATGCCGGTTGCCGGCCTCCCGCGTTCTACACAACATTCCAACGGTGGTCTTGGCCCACCGTCGCAGCTCTTCTGCTGCTGGCTGTCGGTCTCAGAGTGAACCTCGCCAGTTTGCTCAGCGTTTGAGGAAGGAAGTGGCAATTTTCTTGCCCGATGGGGCGCAAAAGGGCTCACGTGGTGGAACGGTAATGCTGTTGGTGGCGAGAAGGGGCTGTGGGAGTTGTTAGAGGGCAGTTGGTGACGCTGTGCTGGGAAATAACTGCCATACCTGACACGTCCCCTCCTTCGAAGCGGGTGCGTGCTAGCGTGCTGTTCCCAGCTCTCCTTCCTCACCTCCTCTGCCTTAACAATTTCAGACACGTCAACGTCGGCAGTGAATTTCAGGCCGAGATCCCAGACCTGCAGGACAGATCCCGGTTGGAGGAGGAGGAGGAGGGAGCATCGCTAGTGTGGAAGCCCTGGGGAGACATCGCAACGAACCAGGAAACACAGGACAGAGGTTTCTCTTAACGCTTTTCTTCCCAGGTCCCCCCCGAGATACTAAGGGTCGAAAACTGCACGTTTTCACAGCAGCTGTTTGTCCGTTGGGACCCTCTCCCTCTTTTCCTTGACAGCATTCGTGGCTGGTAGCACCCGAGGGTGGCTCAGATCTGGTGGGACAGTGAACAGATAACAACCGGTGGTGCTCTGAGTCGCGTCCTCTGGGAGAGACGGTCAGGGGCGTTTGTAGCTGTCCCACGTCAGCTGCAGCGACCTCGGGAGAGGGGAGATCTGTCTCTGGAGCTACCGGTCCCAAAGCTGCTCTGAAGGGAGAGAGAGCGATACTGGATAACCTGCCTTTTTTTCGGTGCCTTTTCTGGGTCTCCAGTCTGTCTGCTCTGTTTGCCCTCTGCCTTGTATCGCACTTTTTCTCCTTTCTTGACGAAAACTGACTTTCTGTTGGTTTTTGTTGCATTTCTAGTGACAAATCTGCTCAACTTCGCCTGCTCCAATGTCATGCCGGGGGGAAGAGCCAACCTGGAGCACGCCTTGCACCGCCTGCATGAAGCTCTGGTAAGAAGCAGCTCTTTTCGAATTCCTACTGGACTAGGAAATATTCTCATCAACTGCCGTGGGCGGAGGTGACCCCGACACGCTGTTGCTGAGCGTCGACTGAGTACCATCTTCCCACAGTGGGCTGAAGAGTTGATCTTTTGGCCCCTGCTGAGGGGGAATCTAAGTCTTGTTCTCTGAACTCCCGCAGGAGGGTCTGGAGATGTTGCAGTCTGGGGCACCCCAGCGACCTGAATCCCATCCCCTGGCTGATTATCATTACGCAGGTAAACTGGAAGCAGAGCTTGTTGCTTCTCCGGGAATGCGAGCGGGTACTGCCGTTCCCTTTGTTCTGATTGAAAGAAGTGATTTTTAGAAACGTGCGAGCAGTGGCTCGTGTTCTTTGGGGCAGGGAAGTAGTCTTTTTAATCTGTTCTGGGGACCTTTTGGCACGGGGAATGCCTCGTCCCTGTGTTCTAGCCTGCTGCTGTCCCTTGCGGTGACACCCCACGCCGCCCAACGCTCCTCCTTTCCCTCGCGCCCCGGCTTTACTGCGTGCAGGGTTTGCTCTGCTGGCAGCCATAACTGCTCGTGCTAACAAACTGCCTGCGGTGTTGGCTAATTGCTTTGCGAAGGAGGAGACATGTGGACGCGTGACAAATACATCGTGCGCGTTTCCGTGAGGTTGCAAGGGGTCTAATCGTTTGCACGTGGCTGTTTCTTCCCAGGCTCAGACACTTGGACGCCCCTGGAGGAGCAGTTGTTTAAAGAGGCTTTTTATGTGCATAAGAAGAATTTCCACCTGATCCAGAAGAAGGTAAAGCCGTTAGACCGAGGCGGGTCACGGGTTGGTAGCGTGGAGGGGAGTTTTAACCCAGAAAAGTCGTCTTTTGAATGGTGCATTGTAATCCTGTCCTTGGGATGCCGCTTCATTCCAAAAAGATACCGGTACAAGACATAATTGGCTCTAATGTCTACCGAATTTGCCCGAATATCAAGCGAATATTTAATCTCTCCAGTACAAAATACAGGAAATACTAGAAGAATACTGACACGTTCCGCTGACCATCGGCACGAAACGTACAGTTCTGCCCTCCCAAGGCTTCTTTACGGCCCTTTCAGAAGAAGGGGGCTCGTGTTCAGCCTGATCTCACCCGTGCGTTGCGCTGTGGGAACCGCAGACACAGGGGAGGACAAACAGTGCTGGATAGATCCGTCCTGGGTCTGTGCCTTCATTGTTTTCCTGTGGTATTTCCCTCATCGATCGCTTCTGGTTTTCTCCCGACAGATTCAGACGAAGACCGTGGCCCAGTGTGTGGAATATTACTACACCTGGAAAAAACACGTCAGGTTTGGCGCCACCCGACCAGGATGGACAGCCAAAAGGCTGCAGCGAGGCACGGATGAGGTGGAGGAGGCCGAAGAGAAGGTAGGAAAACTGCCGGGGGTGGGTGCGAGATGCCGCTCCTACATGAACCCTTCGTCCCAGGCTCTGGGAAACGATCCACTTCGTGTTAAACCTGCTGATGATGATTTTTGGGGATGTTTCGTAACGTCCCAGTGCTCCGTCAAAGGAACTGTTGGTGACCCACCTCTGCGCGGGTGTTGCCAAAACCTTCCTTGCCAGGAAATGGGACTTTGGCTCACAGAAACACATATTATTTAGGTTTTTTTTTGGTGGTAGACACCGGGTAACCATGTCCCTTCAGTGCTCAGTAATTCTACGTTTTAAACCCATTTTACAGACTTTTGTGGAGGAAAGTGCTGTTCCGCTGAGGACGGTAGAAATAATACGGTTTTTCTTTCACCATCTGTCTTCGCACCCCATCCTCCCCGCCGAGTTTCAGCATTGTTTGGGCTGTTTTAGCGTTCGGAGGAGCTCACCGGGGCAGGCTGGGGCTGACAGAACACGTTCCACCCGGCACACAAATAGACCCCTCACTGCCTGGGCCATTTGGGGATGTTTCCAGCCAGTTTTTCGCTTTAGCTGTCCCCCTTGCTGAGGAGAAGGAGAAATGAGCACAGGCTGTCTGCTTTACAGGCTGGTTGCAGCCCGAAGAAGAGGCGCCGGCTCGGGCCCAATGAAAAGCTCACCAAGAAGCAGAAGAGCAGCGAAAAGACGCCCCGTGGCACAGGCAGTCCCTCCCGCCATTCCGGGGACGCTCCGTGCGGGGCTGGAGGCGCAGGCGATGTGGCTGGGTTTCCCTGCGGGCAGTGTGGAAGGTGAGCCGCTCGTTTTTTCTTCTCAAAACCCGCTGCTTTGGGCTCAAACCGATGGAGACTCGGCATTTCCATCCTCTTCCCATCTCCTCCGCACTCGGGGCTCCTCCGTCTCCCGCTGACTGCAGCCACAAGGGTCTCTCTCTCTCTCTCTCCCTTTGAAGGCCCTTTCCTCCCATTACAGGCCTGGGGCGGTTCATCTCCTCGGGCGAGAATCCCAGCGTTTCTCGTTTTTTTTGGCTGAGAAAAAGGTTCCACTGAAGTTCCTTCTTGCGGTTTGCGGCCCGAGGGCTCCCGCGCTACAGTCGCTTGTGCCACGCAGAGCCACTTGAGTTTCAGTCTGACCCGATTTTAAGCCGTCTCGCCGTTACTTCTCTTATTTTAATCCCTAATGATCTGCCGTGTTTAACCACCGAGGTCCCACCCACCTGGGGGTACTGGCACAAGCTGTATGGCACCACGCAGCAAAACAGACCAGAAGCTCACAAAAGTAGAAATAATGAAATGTCATCTAATGATTATTTTTTTTTTAAAAAAAAAAAAAAAGGAATTCAAAATCCCTGTTTGTTTTCTCCCTTCCAGGGTGTTTGGGACAGTCAACGGGAGGAATGCGCACGTGAAATACCATCGCCTGCAGGAGGATCGGAAGGCCCCAGAGGAGTCTTTAAAGGGCGGCGAAGCCGGCAGAAGCCCAGAGGGTGACCGCCTCTAGTTGGCAACTGGGCAACTGCCGGTTCAGCCCGGCAACCAGGTCCCTTTCATGCTCTGGGAAAACCCACCCACCATCTCTCGCCTCCGGCAGCACCTGAGCTCTGCGGAGGGTCCACCACCACGAGGTCGCCCCCACTCACGAAAGACCCACAAGATGAGAATGGCAGAGAAAGAGTTATCATATTTAATAGTGTTTCCCCCTTAGGTAATAGTCCCGTGTAGGTTTTAGGTCTTAGCTAGCCATCCTTTAGGTCTTAGTTTTAGGCTTTAGTGTTCTTCTGATAGGAGTGAGGTTTGTTGTTCTGGTACGAGTCAGGATGTTTATCTTGTTATAGGAGTAAGTGGGGGGGGTTATGTGTTGTTGTCCTTAATTTATTACATTGGGTTGTTGAACGTTCCAGTCCTGGGGCTGCTCTTGCTGGGTTTGTGCTGTAAATAACTGAAGCCGTCCAAACCCGTTCCACACGGTTGGTGGTGCAAAGTGAAGGAGAACCTGGGTCCGCGCCGCGTGGTGCTGTTCCCTGGTTGGTTTTCCCACTGGAAAGCACTGTGGCACCACCGTGGCAGAGCCAGCAGCAGGATTGGGGCGGGTGAAGGCGTTGGATGGCTGCGAGGCCTCTCGGTTATCCGCCAGAGTCGGCGTTGGCCTTTCGTGCTGCACTGTAGCGCCCATCGGTGTTTGATTGCACAAATAACGCGGCTTTCGGCAGTGAAAATGGCAGTTGGATTAGTCCAGGGAATGACATTGGAGTTTTCCCTGACCGGATGGCTGCAAAGGTTTTTGTCATCATAGTGAGTTTTGTTCGAATGTCTTAAGAGTCTCGCTATCAAGCAATTATCTCAATCTTATGTATTAGTGATAAGGGATAGAAAATGAGGCTCATCCAAGTACAGAAAGACTTGGATAAGTCTCAAAGGGGGGAATTGTTGTAGTAAAATGGACATCAACTAGGAAAATTAAATGTCATTGAAGCAACAAAGGAAACCTGCTGCTGCTCAAGTCCTCTCTACTGCCCCAACGCTATTTCTTGACCTCATCTTCACATAGAGAAATAGTTACTGGACACGATTTATCTATGGTTCAGTTAAGGAACTACCCAGCAGGCGATGGAGCACTGTTGAGAAGCAGGGGGTTCCTGTCGAGAGAGCCATGAACTGTAGGCCTGGTCAGCAAACCCCGAAAACCACTCGGAAGTGCCAAGATGAGAGGAAAAGCAGGTAAAAGGGAGTTCCGGCAGGGGGAGATGGTGACCACCCACTCATTGACCACCTCCCCAAACGGTACCACCTACTCAAAAGAAGGAAAAAAAAGACAGAGTCTGCGCACTCCTTTACGTGGGAAGCAAAGAAATCTCGACCAGGCATTAGAGGGAATGACAGGGAATATGTATTAATTGTTCGAATATGTAATAATCAATGAATGAAAGTGGAGATTTTTGGAACTAAGGTGTGAGCACTCCTGTTTTGGGACAAGCAGCCCATTTCTGCGCATTAATGGCATAAACTTAGAAATACCTCTGCTCTGTGTGTGTGACAAAACGGGAAAAAGGGCTTCACTGAGAGGTTCAAATTAACAATTTCTTTGGACTTCTCTCACAGGTCCAATACGTCACTATTGCAAGTTCTGTGTGTGCGATGGCGATTACACTATTGCGGTTTAGAAGCAATTAGTGGGATCCACTATTGCGAGCTACAAATGCCCCCGACAAGTAGCAACACAAACCACGAGGGCGCTAGATATTAATGCCTTAGAAGAGTGCACCAGTCACAAACTCAATCGCATGCCCTATACCGTACGGATGTTTCTTAGTCACTTACCCTCTCTCTCTCTCAGGTGAGGTCGCTCCATCCCGGGGAAGTTACCCTGTACAGAGTCCTGGATGGGGGGGACGGATCTCCGAGGGGCCAGCTGTATCCTTGGAGGATTCCCCATTTGTCTCCCCAGACCCTGCGGTTTATATTTCCTGACTCTGGGAGGGTGCAGGATTATGCCCGAGTGGATTACACTGTCTGGGATATTTCCCTCTGGTGGTGCCATAGCGAAGTCTCTGTTGCCAGTTTGTGATGTCCGGCGCTCAACGTCACGGGAAGAGTGGTGGGATGGGACTCGGGGCATTTTGATTGTTAAGGGCCATTTGGTTTTGGTTGTTCTGTGCCATCTTGAGATAAGCCCGGGCTGAGCTGTTTTGCAGCTCCCCCCAAGTTCTCTCTGCACAGCCACGGCACGGCGGGGGTGGAGCTGAGTGGGATGGCAGCTCCCTGCCTCTCACCTCTGGTGCTCCGAAACCGGCTTGGCTGGCTGCTCCCACACAGGGAGGCGTGTGCATCACGAAGCCCGCACTAAAGCGGGGTGGGGGCAGTTGGTTAGCAAAGCCAAAGTGGTTATTAATGGTGGTTAATGGCACACTAATTACACCCGTGTAATGCGGAAGCTCAGATGCCCCCTAACCACCCCCCCCCCGCCCCGGTGCTTCTCTAGCCAGGCGAGCGCTGGGCGTCCCCCCCGCAGGAGAGGAGCGCAGCTCCGGGGTGGGTGGAAGGGCGTCACGCTCTTGTGGTTCGCTCCAGGTAAACGAACTGCAAAACTTAACCAGCGCGGCAGTCACTGTGCCACGAGACCAAACCCCAGACGAGAACGAGGAGGTCATCGTTAAAATCATTGGGCATTTCTTTGCCAGTCAGGTACGGTTTGGCCGTGGCGTTACCCGATATTCCCCGGCTGCTTTCATCCACCGAGGAAAGGCGTGGGGCTTGCTGAGCCCAGCACCACCCGAGCACCCTGCCACTCTTCTTTTGGGTGGTCCCTGTGCCCCCAAGAGGCACTGAAGGTGTTTCGGTAGCTTCCCCCTGGCTGTGCAAGTGCTGAAATTGAAGATTGGCTCGATTGATCTAAAAATGTGTGTTCTGGAGGCCGTGCAGAGCAGCGCCCAGGGTGTGAATGGACTCCTCTGTGCAGGCAAAGCCACCCGCATCCCACCTGGGTGCATCTTCCATAACTGCACAGCGCAAGATGAGGGAAATGCTCCAGCAGGTGAAGCAGCAGGAGCAGAAACACGCTCCGGGAGCCCCGGCCTCGCAGCACAGCAAGGGAGGCTCCCGCTGTGCCGCCCAGCACCGCCTGATGAATGTAACCCCACTGCCGGATATCCCCCCCCCCCCAAGCCCTCCTCCTCCACCCCCAGCAGGTCAGGGGAGCAAACCAAAGACCCCCCCAAACACACAGCCCCCCATTCCCCGCGGCGCTGCGAGGATGCACAGCCGAGGGGGACGGGGAGGGCTCTCTCCATCCCACAGCCTCCCCCTTCCTCCTCCCTCGCCTCCCGACGCTCTCCCTTTAGTTGGACTAACGTGGGCAGGTTTGGGTACCTCAGCACCTCACGCTTGTGTCTCCCTTTTAGAGATTTTGTATGCCTTGGAAACCTGAGAGTTGGAGGTTTTTTTATTAATTTTCTAATAAAAAAAGAAACGAGTTGGACAAAACGATGGGGATAGGCAGCACTCTGGTCATTCTCTCCGGGGCGTTGTGGAGGAAGGCTGCCAGTCTTCCTCCCAGTGTACTTTTCCCCGTTGGCTCCAGACTGCTGCTGGGGCTGAGCTCTGAGCCGCCAGAGCGGTTCTCAGCAGACGGTCACTCGGCGCAGACAATGAGGCCCTGAATAGCCCTTCCTGTGCTCTTGATGGCTCCGGACGGCTCTGCTCCTCTGCTGCTTCTAAGGTGGGGCTGCCCCAGTGCCCTCACTCAGGAGCCTTTTGTCTGTGCAGGTCTCACTTGTGACAGGGGGTGGGGGTGTTGCCAAACTAACTGCTGTGTTGCGATGTGTGAGTGGGTGTTCCCGCCCGTGTCAGTGCCAGAGCTCTTCCGTAGGCTCCTTCTGCCAGCGGAGAGCCAGGGGCCGCTCCTTCGGGAGAGAGTTTGTTTAAAAAGAGAAGAAAAAAAAAAAAAAAAAGGGAGGGGGGGAAAGGGAAAAAAAAAGTGGAAAAAAAAAGGGGGGGAAAAGAAAAAAGGGGAGAAAAGTAAAAAAAGAGAAAAGTGAAAACGGGGGAAAAGGGGGAAACAGAGAAAAAAGGGGGAAAAGGCAAAAAAAAGGGAAAAAACAAAGGGGAAAAAGAGGAAAAAAGTAAAAAAAGAGAAAGAGTAAAACGGGGGGAACGGGAAACAGAAAAAGGGGGGAAAAGGAAAAAAAAAGGGAAAAAGAAAAAAGGGGAAAAGAGAAAAGGGGGAAAAGAAGTGAAAAAAAGGAGAAAAAAAATATGGGGAAAAGGGGAAACAGAAAAAAGGGGGAAAAAGCAAAAAAAAAAGGGAAAAAGAAAAAAAGGGGAAAAAGAGAATAAAGGAGGGGGAAGCAAAAAACAAAAGGGAGAAAGAAGAAAACCCCCACATATTAAAAAAGAATGGTAGAAAGGAAAAACCAAACAAACCAAGGAAGGAAAGTGGGAACAGCCGCCGGGCAGGAGGAGGGACAGGAGCCGGGGGAGGGGGTCGGGGCGTGGGGGGAGGTGGCGGTGCCAGCGCCGGCCCCGGGGGCTGCGACACCACGTTTTTGTCCTCTACTGCAAAGTGTTCTGTGAAAAAAACAACCAAATCCCACCCGACGACAACATCAAAACCCAAAGAGAAATCTCTCCAGCTCACACGAGCCTGAGCTCGCTCTCCGTTGCTCTCTTTCCAGTGTCTCGGGGGGGGTCACGGCCGAGCTGAGATTGGGGGGTGGTGATGGTGGGAGTTTGCCCCATGGCTGTGATGGGGGGAGAAGGGGTGGGTGGGGAGTGGGGGATGTGCTGTGGGGTTTTTTGGGCGGTGGTGGTTTTTTGCCAGGCGTCGCTTTACCCAGTGGCTCGGGGAGGTGTTGGCATCAGGAAGCCTGTGCTAAAGCGGGGTGGGGGCCTCGCCGCAGTTGGTTAGCAGAGCCAAAGTGGTTACTAATGGTTATTAATGGTGCACTAATTACGCCCTTGTAATGGGGAAGCTCAGATGCCCCATAAGCACCCCCCCCCGGTGCTTCTCTAGCCAGGCGAGCGCTGGGCGTCCCCCCCGCACGAGAGGAGCGCACCTCTGGGGTGGGTGGAAGGGCGTCACCCAACGGGGAGAGGACCAAGATGGGGCTTGGGTGTCCCTTGGGGTGGCGGGGTAGGGCTGCTGGGGGCTGCCACGATGAGGGACACACCCACGCCTTTCTCCATGGCTCCCACAGCTCTGCTCCCTCCCTCCCTCCCACCCATCCAGTGCCACCAGAGAGGTGGTGTCCCCCCTCCCGGGGCGGGCAGGGGCTGTGCCACCCCATCTAACACCTCAACGCACCAAAGCACCTCACTGCGGGAGGGACTCTGCGCCTGGTAGCCCTGTGCTCCCCAGCACTGTAAGGATGGGGCTGAGCCCCCACCACGGCCACCCTGTGCAAACCAAAGACCCCCCCAAACACACCCGTCCATTCCCTGCGGCGCTGTGAGGATGCACAGCCGAGGGGTACGGGGAGGGCTCTCTCCATCCCACAGCCTCCCCCTTCCTCCTCCCTCGCCTCCCGACACTATCCCTTTAGTTGGACTAACAGAGGCAGAGAGAGAGAGAGAGGTTTTACTATTCTTTTTTTTTTTTTTTTAATTTTTTATTTCCTAAAAGCCACCGGTTTTTCATCCCAGGCATGGCCAGAGGAGCTCGCCCAGCATTGAGGGGGGGAGGTTGGGCTGCGGCGCACAGCGCAGCGGCTAATCAGTTTTTAGAATTAATATAACACTAACGAAACTAAGGGTGATTTTTAAGTTTTGTAAGGATTTTAATTATTTATTTATTTATTTCATTTCAGAGGGGGCTGGGGCAGGAGGGGGACATTTGTTTTTTAGCAAAAGCTGGCTTTTCTAGAGGTTAAAGGAAACGCCGTGCTCGGCTGTAAATGTTCCCCTCCAGCGTCCTGGATGGGGGGGACAGATCTCCGAGGAGCCAGCTGTATCCTTGGAGGATTCCCCATTTGTCTCCCCAGACCCCGCGGTTTATATTTCCTGACTCGGTGAGGGTGCAGGATTATGCCTGAGTGGATTACACTGTCTGGGATATTTCCCTCTGGTGGTGCCATAGCGAAGTCTCTGTTGCCGATTTGTGATGTCCAGTGCTCAACGTCACGAGAAGAGTGGTGGGATGGGACTCGGGGCATTTTGTTTGTTAAGGGCCATTTGGTTTTGGTTGTTCTGTGCCATCTTGAGATAAGCCCGGGCTGAGCTGTTTTGCAGCTCCCCCAACTTCTCTCTGCACAGCCAAGGCACGGCGGGGATGGAGCTGAGTGGGATGGCAGCTCCCTGCCTCTCACCTCTGGTGCTCTGAAACCGGCTTGGCTGGCTGCTCCCACACAGTGTGTTACTGGCTTGCCCAGCAGGTAAAGAACCCAGATTTGGGACGCCACTGGGGTGTCCGTAAGGGGTCCTGGGCGGCCCTTATGGGGTCCTGGGGCGGGGGGGGGGGGGGAGTCTTGCAGGCCAGAGGGAGTCTGGGGCAGCCCTTCAAGGATCTGGGGGTCCCCTCTGGTGCCTCTGGGGAGGCTTTTGTGTCTGGAGAGGGCCGAGCTGGTTGCAAGAGGTGCTTTCCTCCCTTTCTCCAGCCCACCCAGCTCCCCCGACACCACCACCCCCCAGGTTGGTGGGTGCCAGCAGTGCCAGCCTGTCCCACTGGGTCGGGCACTGAGGGGGGCACAGCCCCAGCCGCGGGATGGGAGGAGGAACCACAGCACCAGGGATAGAGACCAACATTTTATTTCTTTAACGTTTCCCATGGGGTCACCAAAGGGTTGCGTGGCTGCACCGCAGCTGGTGCCAGGAGGGACTCCAACGTCCCCCCCACAGCTCACCTGGCTCCGCTCGTGATGCTTTTGATGGGGCTCAGCGCGGTCTCTTCTGTGCTACGGACCAAGCGGCTCCAGGTAGGCGACTGCTGCACCGCACTGTGCCGCAGCGTGGGGTGGGGTGGGGGGCTGCAGCGCGGGGCTGGGAGCTGCTCCTGTCTCACCCAGCTCCCGGGGTCCTGCAGAGGGACTGGAAGAAGCCGAATCAAGGGATAACGGATGCAAGAGCCCACGCGCAGGAGCAGAGAGGTGAGTGGCCCTGGCACCGAGCACCGTGCAAACAGCCCACACCCCACGGCAGCCCTGAGCCGGGGCTGTGCCAGGGGCTGCCGGCCGCTCACTCCGTCCCCTCCCTCAGCAGCTTCTCGGCTAGCGGATGAAGGATGGGAGCTCAAGTCGACACAGGAGAAGCAGGGAGTGTGGGGGAGACCCCCAGATCCTGCCCCAGACCCTCAGCCCGTGCCCTGCGCTGCCTGTGCTGGGCAGCCCTGCCCGCCTGCTGAGGAGGGGGTGCTGCCCACGGGCTCCAGCGGAGGAGACGGGGTGCAGCGGGCTCTCTTCTCTCTCCTCCTCTGCAGGGCAACTGAGGAGGCAGCACCGGGCCCCACAGGACCCACTGGGCTCCCTGCCAACCATATACCATCCGAGCAGTGATGCCTCTCTCTACCCCCTGCCCCCCCCGCCCCCCCCCAGCTCCAAGCCCCCAGGTCCCCCTGCCCTCCTCTGCCGCCTATAGGTCCTATCAGTGGGGACAGCTCCTTCTGGTCCAGGCACCCCCTGGGCTCCTGGGCCCCCCGAGGGCCACCGCAAGAGCCCCTGCAGCCTGTGCTCGCTGGACAACTCGGAGGACTGCAGCAGCCTGTTGAGGAGCAGCTCCTCTTCCCAGAGCTCCCTCTACCACTTCCTGGAGGCCTGGCCCAGTGCAGCAACAGAGCCAGTGGTGCTCACACACTCAGGACACCCCCGCTCTCCCATGGCTGCTGGTGGGGCAGTGGGGAAACTGGGGCTGGTCCTGGGCCAGGAGCCTCCACAGGAGCTGCCAGCAGGGACTGAGAAAGAGTGGGTTCCCAGGCAGGGGACGGGACTGAGTGTGGAAGCACACGCTGTGGGGCTCTGAGCTGCTGCGTGGTGCCAGGTCTCTCCAACGTCAGGCAGTACGTTCCCAGGAGACGTCACTGCTAACAACTCTTCCGAGGAAGTGGGGCCGTTTCTGTAGTCGTAGCCTGCCTGGAGAAAGAGCCCCACGGAGCTAAGAGTCTGCTGAGCAGCAAGGGAGCAGAGTCGCTGACTCTCAACCAAGGACTGAAATACAGCAACTCACTCTATTGCCTTCCCCCTTCGCCCGCTGCCTCCCACAGTTTGGAAGAAAAGAACCAGGGAGCTCCAAAGGAGGGGACCCCTCCCCTACTCCCCCAAATCTGCCCAACATCCCCAAAGCTCCCCAAAGACACGGGACTCCTCCCACACACCTCCACTCCCCACACCGACAACCCTCCCCCTCCCCCAACGCTCCAAAAAGCAGCAGTCCTTAGGGCAGACTCCTTAAGCTGACTCCACACCTACGGCTCCCCGTCGGCTCTGGGGGAGACAAGGGGGCCCCGGGGCTCTCCGTGGGCTTTAAGGGGGTCCCAGGGCTGCCCACGGGCTCCCAGCAATGCCCGTGCCCACCACCCACCCCCGCTTCAGGGGGCCCAGCGCTGACACCCCCCGACCCATCTCGGGTGTACCTGGGGGGGCTCGGCCGTGGGCTGGAGGCGGGCGAAGGGGGCACGGCCGGGCTGACCTGCCGGGGGGGGCTGAGAGCGGAGCCCAGAGCGGAGCCAAGCGCCCGGACAGGCCGGCCCCGGGCACCCTGCGCTGCGGCCGGGGCTGCCGCCACCTGCGGGGAGCGAGCGGGGGGTGAGGGGGCGGCAGCGGGGGAAGGGGGGGGCCTGTATCGGTCCTGTTCGCCCCGGGGACCCCCCACTCGGCTCCGCCCCCCCCCAAAAAGGCCCAGACCGCCCCCCGAGCCCCCCAGCCCGGTCCCGCCACCCCACAAACCCCCGAACTGGCCCTGGACACCTCCGCACCACCGCTCCTGCCGCTGCTGCCGCTGCTGCTGCTGCTGGCTGGCTAGCTAGCTAGCTGGCTAGCTGGCTAGCTGGCTGGCTGGCTAGCTGGCTGGCTGGCTAGCTAGCTGGCTGGCTGGCTGGCTGGCTGGCTGGCTGCCGCCCGCCCGCTCCCGCCCTCCTCGGGCCCGGTCCACCCGTCTCCCCCGGTACCAACCCTCGCAACTCCCGACCGCCGCCGCACACCGGAAGTGCTCCCCTTCGCGTCCGCCCACCCGCGCATGCGTCGAGGGACAAACCCGGGCCACGCCCCCCAGCGTCGCCGCGGCAAAAGCGGGCGAGAGGGGCGGGGCCGCGCCGAGGAAAACGAGGGGGCGGGGCCGGGGCCGGGGCCGGGGCCGGGGGCGGAAGAGGGGGCCGGGGCCCAACCCCCCCGGTGCTTCTCTAGCCAGGCGAGCGCTGGGCGTCCCCCCCGCACGAGAGGAGCGCACCTCCGGGGTGGGTGGAAGGGCATCACCCAAAGGGGAGAGGACCAAGATGGGGCTTGGGTGTCCCTTGGGGTGGCGGGGTAGGGCTGCTGGGGGCTGCCACGATGAGGGACACCCCCACGTCTTTCTCCATGGCTCCCACAGCTCTGCTCCCTCCCTCCCTCCCACCCATCCAGTGCCACCGGAGAGGTGGTGTCCCCCCTCCCGGGGCGGGCAGGGGCTGTGCCACCCCATCTAACACCTCAACGCACCAAAGCACCTCACTGGGGGAGGGACCCTGTGCCTGGTAGCCCCGTGCGCCCCAGCACTGTAAGGATGGGGCTGAGCCCCCACCACGGCCACCCTGTGCAAACCAAAGACCCCCCCAAACACACAGCCCCCCATTCCCCGCGGCGCTGCGAGGATGCCCAGCCGAGGGGGACGGGGAGGGCTCTCTCCATCCCACAGCCTCCCCCTTCCTCCTCCCTCGCCTCCCGACGCTATCCCTTTCGTTGGACTAACAGAGGAAGAGAGACAGAGAGTTTTTATTATTCTTTTTTTTTTAATTGTTTTATTTTTTATTTCCTAAAAGCCACCTGGTTTTCATCCCAGGCATGGCCAGAGGAGCTCGCCCAGCGCTGAGGGGGGGAGGTTGGGCTGCGTCGCGCAGCGCAGCGGCTCATCAGTTTTTAGAATTAATGTAACGATAACCAAACTAATGGCGATTTTTAAGTTTTGTAAGGATTTTAATGCTTTCTTTATTTCATTTCGGAGGGGGTGGGGGCAGAGGCAGAGGGGGTGTTTGTTTTTTAGCACGAGCCGGCTTTTCTAGAGGTTAAAGGAAAGGCCGTGCTTTGATATAAATGCTTTGGGGAAAGATCCCGGTTGCAAAGAGAGAAGGGGAGAAGAGCCAGATTTCCAAGAGGTTGTCAGCCCAGGGCTGGGGAAAAAAAAAAAAAACACACTAGCAAAATTATTATTATTTTTTTTTAATTTCAAAAGTAACACACACACAACCCCCAACCCCAGATGACACACACCCATCCACACACAAAAACTACCTCAGATTCTCATACCTCAGCACATTGGGCTTCTGTTTCCCATTTAGAAATTTTGTGTGCCTTGTAAAACTGATAGCTGGAGCATTATTTTTGTTTATTTTCTTAATGAAAAAAAAACGAGTTGGAAAACACGCTCTACTGAGTGCGAGGCAGGAGAAGGAAAGCAATCCCACGGGTGCCAGAGCTCTTCCGTAGTCTCCTTCTGCTGGCTGAGAGCCAGGGGGTGTTCCTTCGGAGAAAGCTTGAGAGACGTTTAAAAAGAGAAAAAGAAAAAAAAACAAAAGAAAAAAATGGGGGGAGAAAAAAAAAGAGGGTAAAAAAGAACAAAGAGAAAAAGAGATAAAAGGGGGGGAAGAAAAAAGGGGGAAACGGAAAAAAAGGAAAAGGAAAAAAGGGGGCGGAGGGGGAAGAGAAAAAGAAAGGAAAAGGAAACAAAACCCCCAAATATAAAAAAAAAAGAAAGGTAGAAAGGAAAAAACAAACAACCACACCAAACAAGGAAAGGGGTGAAAGCCACCGGGCAAGAGGAAGGACGAGAGCCAGGGGGTGAGGTGGCGGTGCCAACGCCGGCCCTGGGGGCTGTGACACCACACTGCAAAGTGTTCTGTGAAAAAACCAACCAAAACCCACCCAACGACAACAACATCAAAACACAAAGAGAAATCTCTCCAGCTCACACGAGCCTGAGCTCGCTCTCCGTTGCTCTCTTTCCAGTGTCTCGAGGGGGTCATGGCCGACCTGGAATTGGGGGTGGTGGTGGTGGGAGTTTGCCCCATGGCTGTGATGGGGGGAGAAGGGGTGGGTGGGGAGTGGGGGATGTGGTGTGGGGTTTTTTTGGGGTGGTGGTGGTTTTTTGCCAGGCGTCGCTTTACCCAGTGGCTCGGGGAGGTGTTGGCATCAGGAAGCCTGTGCTAAAGCGGGGTGGGGGCCTCGCTGCAGTTGGTTAGCAGAGCCAAAGTGGTTACTAATGGTTATTAACAGCACAGTGATTAGGCCCGTGTAATGGGGAAGCTCAGATGCCCCCTAAGCACCCCCCCGGTGCTTCTCTTCTTCTGGTGTTTTTTTGCCAGGTGTCGCTTTACCCAGTGGCTCGGGGAGTGGGAGAGCGGCAGCATACGCTGTGGGGCTCTGAGCTGCTGCGTGGTGCCAGGTCTATCCAACGTCAGGCAGTACGTTCCCAGGAGACATCACTGCTAACAACTCTTCCGAGGAAGTGGGGCCGTTTCTGTAGTCGTAGCCTGCCTGGAGAAAGAGCCCCACGGAGCTAAGAGTCTGCTGAGCAGCAAGGGAGCAGAGTCGCTGACTCTCAACCAAGGACTGAAGTACAGCAACTCACTCTATTGCCTTCCCCCTTCGCCCGCTGCCTCCCACAGTTTGGAAGAAAAGAACCAGGGAGCTCCAAAGGAGGGGACCCCTCCCCCACTCCCCCAAATCTGCTCAACACCCCCAAAGCTCCCCAAAGACACGGGACTTCTCCCACACACCTCCACTCCCCACACCGACAACCCTCCCGCTCCCCCAACGCTCCAAAAAGCAGCAGTCCTTAGGGCAGACTCCTTAAGCTGACTCCACACCTACGGCTCCCCGTCGGCTCTGGGGGAGACAAGGGGGCCCCGGGGCTCTCCGTGGGCTTTAAGGGGGTCCCAGGGCTGCCCACGGGCTCCCAGCAATGCCCGTGCCCACCACCCACCCCCGCTTCAGGGGGCCCAGCGCTGACACCCTCCACCCCATCTCGGGGGTACCTGGGGGGACTCGGCCGTGGGCTGGAGGCGGGCGAAGGGGGCACGGCCGGGCTGACCTGCCGGGGGGGGCTGAGAGCGGAGCCCAGAGCGGAGCCAAGCGCCCGGCCAGGCCGGCCCCGGGCACCCTGCGCTGCGGCCGGGGCTGCCGCCACCTGCGGGGAGCGAGCGGGTGGTGAGGGGGCGGCAGCGGGGGACGGGGGGGGGCCTGAATCGGCCCTGTTCCCCCCGGGGACCCCCCACTCGGCTCTGTCCCCCCCAAACAGGCCCAGGCCGCCCCCCGAGCCCCCCAGCCCGGTCCCGCCACCCCACAAACCCCCCGGAACTGGCCCTGGAGACCTCCCCCCCGCTCCCCCGTCTCCCCCGGTACCGACCGCCGCAGCTCCCGACCGCCGCCGCACACCGGAAATGTTCTCCTTCGCGTCCGCCCACCCGCGCATGCGCCGAAAGGCAGACCCGGGCCACGCCCCCCAGCGGGGTGGGGGGGCGCCGCGCCGAGGAGAACGGGGTCCCCTCAGACCCGCGCCGCCGGTTCCCTCCGCCCCGGGCGCTGCGAGGCCGAAGAAACCAGCCCAGCCCTCCCCCAAATGAGGGTGTCCCTGGCACCCTCCTCCCGGCTGGGATGCGTCACCGCGGGGGCGGCCAGGGGCACCAAAACGGCCCAAAATGGGGGAGTTCATGGGGTCTTTGGACCCCCTGAACGGGCGTTTCCTGTGGGGCGACCCCCCCCAGCACTGGGGCAGAAGGAGCCCACCCCTTCGCCTCCTGCCATGGGATCGGGCCCTGCCGCCACAAAAAAGGGGGTGTCAGCACCATTTTAGAGACGGAATCCATCCAAAGGTGCTTCGGGAACATTTGGGATGGATGTTGGGTACGGGCATCGATATGGAGCTGGTGGGGAGAGAAAAAACCCAAATCGAGCTGGCAGAGACCCACGGGTAGCTCTGAAGGACTCAGGGGGGGTTAATTACAGTTCCCCAAGTTATTGTAGAGATTGATAAACCAATAAAATACTCTAAATTCCTTTTAATACGCTGTGACTGCATCACCCGGACAAAGAACACATGCACGGGATGCCAAAAATGGTATTGCCAAAAGCAGAGATAGAGACTGTCACCGATCGGGTTTGCATCCTCCAACAATTAATGGCTTTCTCCCCAAAAATGCTTTAGCTTCTGTGCGCCTTCATCAAATCAATAGCTCTGAATTGTGGCTGAAAAACCTAAAGAAATGGGCAATGAAACCAGGAAGGGAGGAGCGGGTTTGCCAGTGAGACGGGCGCTGCTCCTTCTATTTGTCTGATCCCGTGTGTGAAGCCAGAAAAAAGCAGACGGAGGCAGCGCTGCAGGGACTTGGCACTGATTTAAAACACTATGAACAATATCTTTACAGATATTCACTCACCAGGAAAAAAATTGTACTTAAGAAGGGTTCAAAACTGCTTTAGGGGGGCTGAAAAACTGCTTTGGAAGGGTTAACCAACTGCTTTAAGTAGTGTTCAAAACTCCTTTCAGGAGGGTTCCAAACTGCTTTTGGAAGGGCCACGAACTGCTTTCTGCAGCAGGGAAGCTGGGAGAAACCCCGCATTTCCCACCTGGAAAACCAACAAAAAGAAAGAAATAATCCACAGCCTCACTGAGGCCGCAAAGGAAGAAAACTTGTCAGCTGGGCGCCCGGCGGCGGCACTGCAGTTTTGGGGGTGGGTTGTGTGTGCCAGAGCGCCTTTTAGCACCTCCTCGGGCACATTTCTTTTCCCTCGGGGCTGAGATGTAACAGGGCCTTCTCATCCGGCCAGCTTTCCATTGCGCTCATTAATAGGGGTTGCCATTAGAATGCCCTGGGAACCTTTTGATGGTTGTGCTTGCGTTGTTAAGTTTTGCGGGTTTGACCTTTGTCATTGTCTGGATCTGCGGTAGAGGGAAACGTCCGGCAGAGACCCCGCCGGCTCCTACCGGCCACAGCCGCCGCCGGCCTCTATGGCGGGCAGTGATCCCATCCAGACTCCGCCGGCTGAGATCCTGCTGGCTCCTACGACAGCCCCCACCGACCCCCTGCTGTACACTGTACCGGCTCAGCTCCCGCCAGCCCCCCCGACGGGCATCCCGCCTGCACGGCCCCCGCCAGCCCCCGCGACATACATCATCCCTGCGCAGCCCCTGCTGGCCCTGTGACAGACACTGATCCCATCCAAACCCCACCGCCTCCCACGACAGCACCCGCAGCTGCAACAAGGACCAGACCTACTCTGACCGTGGTGATGGCTGATGCAGCTGAGCTACAGACACAGTCGGTGCCGGTACCAGTCACCTCTGTGCATAAGAGGAAACGTGCAGTAGGGCCAGACAGCAATGGGCAACCAGGGACATCATACAACGAAGGAACAGAGGAAACTACTCCATCAATAGCCCCAAGTGAGCTGCGAGACATACGTAAGGATTACGGCCGTCAGGAAGGCGAGCGAGCAATTCCTTGGCTACTCTGATGCTGGGATACTGGAGCTGAGAGTTTGGACTGAGATGGTAGAGAAGCCAAGCGGTTGGGACCATTGGCTAAAGATTCGGGTATTGACAGGGCTCTTGGAGGACCACCACAATCCCTCACCCTCTGGAGGCGACTGTGACGAAACGGGAAAAAAGGACTTCACGGAGAGGTTCAAATTAACAATTTGTTTGGACTTCACTCACAGGTCCAATACGTCACTATTGCAAGTTC
The DNA here is from genome assembly GCF_965231255.1 of Vanellus vanellus. NCBI lineage: Eukaryota > Metazoa > Chordata > Aves > Charadriiformes > Charadriidae > Vanellus > Vanellus vanellus. The sequence continues at coordinate 283,908 of NW_028126759.1, read as the reverse complement.
TGTGTGTGCGATGGCGATTACACTATTGCGGTTTAGAAGCAATTAGCGGGATCCACTATTGCGAGCTACAAATGCCCCCGACAAGTAGCAACACAAACCACAAGGGCGCTAGATATTAATACCTTAAAAGAGTGCACTGTGGGAAACCTCGGCTGGTCCGAGGGATCAGAATGCGAGTTTAACATTGACCTTGAGCAGATATCCGTGTACCCTTGAAGAGACTGGGGAGTCCTGAGAAGAGCTGAGTAAAAAGATAAGGGTCGGCAAACATCCTGGCTCTGACCAGAGCATGAACAGCGTGTGATGTGAGAGCGTATCGGGCAAAAGTAGAATGCTGAATATATGCATAGATAAGCACCTGGGTAAGAGAATATAAAAAAGCACTGCTTGTTAAATAAAGAAATTGGATTGCTGCAACTTGATGTCCAGTGTCGTGTCCGTCCCAACAACAACAACTGGTGACCCTGACGTGATTCTAAGGAAGAAGATGACTGGAAATAGTCGTGGGGACGGAGCCCAGTGAAGCTGAGGACAGCGGGCAGAGCTGTTGATGGATCCGGATCATATTTAAGAAGACACCTGTAGTAGGTGAGCCATCGGGGACATGGGAGGGAAGTTAACTAAGGAGGAACAGACTAGACTCTCCACATGGACGCTGTTGTTGAAACGGCAAGGTGTAATCCTCCCTGAAGTGACTTTGCGAAAAATGCTATTGTGGGGAAAAGAACGGGGAGTAGAAGTAACGTCGCTTACAGCATTTAGTATAACGCAATGGACAAAGCTAGGGCAGACTTTATTTGAGGAAGCTACGCGCGGCTCAAAAACGGCTGCTGTGTTGTTAACTATGTGGCGGCTTTTATTAGAGACATTAAAGAACTTTAAGGAGCAGAGAGATTTAGCAGGAGGGAGTGAACAGCCGTCCGCAGCCCCTGCGCTGTTTGTCTCTAAACCTCATGTTGATGATTTAAAGGGGCAGGAGATTGCTGCTCGGGAAAATAAAGGACTGCTCCCGATGAACACAAAAGATAAACAATATAAATATGTATTACCTCGCGACCAAGCTGCAAGTGAAGGTGCTAACCGATCGGGATTTGTATTGCCTAGAGACCAAGTCGAGAGCAGTGAAGAGGTCCAAAAGACCCCTCCGGAGGAGGTGCTCATCCCTTGTGAACCTCCTAATCCACCCTTCCCTTATCCACCTTTGCCTCCTGAATCGGACGATGAGGAGGAAAGCAATTTGATCGACTGGGGCAATTCTCCTCCAGTTTCTGTCCCTTCTGCCCCACCTCCCCCTTGTCCTTCTCCAACTGATGTAAAATCACAAATAGAACAAGGGGGTCCTCTCTGTTGTTCAAAGTATCCCCGAACTTGGGACTTACCACCAGTTCAAGTGATGGTTAAACCCCGAAACCCTGTCCGATTTTGGAGGGAGGTGAAGCAAAAAGCGATGGAATTGGGTGAATGGGACATGTCAGAGAAAATACCTGTTTCACTTTCTCATGCCGAGTCTCCTAGTACTGAAATTGCCGAGCCTGCTGCTTTTCCTGTAGTATACAATGACCCTGCATCAGGGCAGCCCCATGAACATATGCCCTATTCCTGGAAAGTGATTCAGGATTTGCAGAAAGCTGTTGCTCAGTACGGCCCGAACTCTCCTGCAGTAATGCAACTCATAAGATTGCTGTCCTTAGAAGCGATGACTCCTTATGATATTCAACACCTCACTCAGATTATTTTTCAGCCGGTGCAGTTAACAGTTTTTAGAAGCATTTGGCAACAAAGAGCTGAGGCACAAGCTGTGGCTAACTTACAGTTTCCGCAAGGGGACCCTCGCTTTGGTAATGGCGCTGAAGTATTAACAGGGACGGGTCAATTTAATAATCCACAGCACCAGGCGCAATGGCCCCCCCTTGTGTTAGAACAAGTGAAGCGAGTAGGAATTGGATCATTAATCCCTACTGCCGAGTTGGCAGAGCCAAAACAGAAATATACCACTATTAAGCAAGGTACTCGCGAAGCATTTCTTCCGTTTGTTGAAAAACTGCAGGCAGCCATTGAGCGACAGGTGTTTGGCACTCACCTCCGTGAGATGCTACTGAAACAGCTAGCCCGAGGTAACGCGAACGCGGACTGCCAAAAAATAATTGAAGCTTTGCCAGGTGATCCCACCTTAGAGGCAATGATAACCGCATGTGCTAAAGTTGGGTCTATGGAACATAAAATGACTGCACTTGCAACAGCAATGGCAGTAGTGCGTGTGCAAAGCCTAAAATGTTATGGGTGTGGTCAGTCGGGCCATGTAAAAGCAGAGTGCCCTAAAAAGAAGCCACAGAGAACTGGCCCTCAAAAGCAGAGTACAGGAGGTGCTGCAAGCATGATGTGTCATCGATGTGGAAGAATGGGACATAGTGCTAAGCAATGTCACTCAAAATATCACTTTAATGGGCAACCTATACCATCGGGAAACGGCAAGAAGAGCACGAAAGGGCGTGCGCAGACACAAATACCCCGCCTCAACAATCCGTTCCTGGGAGTAGTGCAAGAGCAACCCTCTGTGACAGGCTATCAGGAGAGACAAGAGGGGCAGCCAGGATGGATGTATCCACTGCCGACGCAGTGACAATAAGTACGAAAGAGGTACACAAGTTGCCCCTGGATGCTTGGGGACCAATTGGCAAAGGTACCTTACTGATAGGAAGATCTCGTACCACCTTACAAGGCCTCATGGTACATGTTGGAGTGATTGATGCTGATTACACAGGACAAATATGTACCATGGTATCAACAGCTACACCACCTGTGACTATTGAGAAGGGAACTCGACTTGCTCAGTTAATCCCATTTCAAAATTGTGTTCCACAAACAAACAACGTTACACGTGGTAATGGTGGTTTTGGCTCTACAGGAAAGCCACAAGTCTATTGGGTGCAAAGAGTATCTAATCAACACCCACAAATGCATTGTGTTCTTGAACTTAATGATGCCACCCCCAAGAAGATCCGACTGACTGCAGACACTGGAGCAGATGTGACGATCATCTCTTTACGGGAGTGGCCTGTTGCTTGGCCATTAACCTCCAATGCCTTGGGAGTGGCAGGACTCGGAGGAGTTGTCAACAGTTATATGTCCACTAACCCTATTGTGATTGTAAACTCAGAAGGGCAAAGGGCTACAGTGCGGCCATATGTGACCTCAACTCCTTTAAACCTATGGGGAAGGGACTGCTTAGGCCAATGGGGAGTTCGCATAACTACGGATTTTTAGTCGGGGCCACTGTATTGCAGGGTGTTTCTCAACCCACTTTAGCTCTAAAATGGCTAACAGAAAAACCGGTGTGGGTTGATCAGTGGCCCCTTGGCCAAGAGAAATTAACGGCCCTGCAGTCTCTGGTAAGGGAACAACTTGTTGCAGGAGACGTAGAGGCCTCACATAGCCCTTGGAATACCCCAGTATTTGTTATCAAAAAGAAATCGGGGAAATGGAGATTGTTGCATGATTTGAGAAAGATTAACGATGTCATGGCAACAATGGGAGCACTACAACTGGGATTACCTTTGCCTACTATGATACCTACGGGGTGGGAAATTGTTGTAATAGATTTAAAAAAAAATTTTTTTTACCACTCCTCTGGCAGAACAAGACAAATTAAAATTTGCATTTACTGTTCCCTCTGTGAATAACATGGAGCCTACCAAAAGGTATCAGTGGAAAGTGTTGCCACAAGGTATGAAAAACTCGCCTACAATTTGTCAATGGTCTGTAGCAAAAGCGTTGACCATTTACCTTCACACCCATTGCTTAAATTGGGCACACAAATAACCTTTGGAAAAAAAAAAATCTCAGTCGTAGAAACCCAGTGGAGGGCCCCACGGTGTTCACAGATGGGTCAGGAAAAACTGGAAAAGCTGCCATTGTCTGGAGACAAGGAACACAATGGCGACATAAGATTGAACATCAGGAAGGTTCGCCCCAAGTCGTAGAACTACAAGCGATGACCATGGTGTTTCAGAGTTTCCCCGGCCCAGTCAACATTGTGACAGATTCAGCTTATGTGGCCGCTCTGGTACATAAAGCTGTTTTAGGTAATGTAACTAATGAATTACTGTTTGGTGTATTGAAACTGTCATGGATAACAATGCAGAGGCGACAGCAGGAATATTATGTGATGCACATTAAAAGTCATACCCAGTTACCAGGATTTATTGTAGAAGGCAGTGCACAAGCTGATGCTTTAGTGTCTGCAGTGGCCCTGGGACCTGTGCCCAATGTTAAACAGCAAGCGATAGCATCGCATAGTTTTTATCATCAGGGATATCGTGCTTTGAAACGTCAGTTTAATCTTAGTAATACTGAAGCCCGCAATATTATTGCGGCCTGCCCCGATTGTCAAGATGAACATGTACCTGTATATTATGCCACCAATCCACGAGGATTACGCGCTTTACAGCTTTGGCAAACTGATGTCACACATATTACTGAATTTGGCCGTTTGAAGTATATACATGTATCAATGGATACCTTTTCTTCTGCCCTCGTAGCCACTGCTCACACTGGAGAATCAGCTCGAGATGTCTTACGCCACTGGCAGCGTGCATTTTCTGTTTTAGGTGTCCCACAACAGATCAAAACTGATAACAGTCCTGCTTATGTATGGCAAAAGGTAGCTTGTTTTTTACAACTCAGGGGTGTGACACATGTCACAGGCATCCCCCACTCACCCACAGCTCAGAGTACCGTTAAGCATGCACACAGGACTCTAAAACACCTTTTACAAAAACAAAAAGGGGGAATGATAGGGGAAACCCCTGAAGCACGATTAACTACAGCTGTATATGTATTAAACTTTTTGCAGCTTGCTGATGATACTCCTGCTGCGATGCCACCCCTTCTTTGGCACTTTGGTTCCCTTGTGACCCAGGAACGGGTGGGTCCTGGAGCAAAAGTGCTGCTGTGAGACCTAATAACCGCGGCATCCTTTTTAGCCCCTGGAGTGGCATCAGCTAGAGCGTGCTACGCTTAACAAGCTTGGGTGTTGGCTGGCCAAGCAATCTAATGCTACATCTTCAGCTTTAAGTAGTTTACTACTAGATGTAGACTCAGACATGCCACACTGCAGAATCGAGCTGCAGTAGATTTTCTGTTGCTGGCTCAAGGTCATGGTTGTCAAGATTTTGATGGGATGTGCTGCATGAACTTATCAGACCATTCTCAATCCATTCATGCGCGCATACAAGAGTTAATGGAACGAACGAAAAAGTTAAAGGAAGAGGATGGGTTCTTCTCTTTTGATCACCTTTTGCAAAACTGGGGACTCTCGGGATGGCTGGTTTCAAAGGTCAAAGCAGGATTAATAATATTGATGATAGTTGTAGTTGTGCTAATGATGGTGCCATGTCTCATCTCCCTACTGCAAAGGGCCCTGCAGCGGGTGATGGGGGCGGCATTTGTAGCACAAATACAAAAAGGGGGAATTGTGGGAAACCTCAGCTGGTCCGAGGGATCAGAATGCGAGTTTAACATTGACCTTGAGCAGATATCCGTGTACCCTTGAAGAGACTGGGGAGTCCTGAGAAGAGCTAAGTAAAAGGATAAGGGTTGGCAAACATCCTGGCTTTGACCAGAGCATGAACAGCGTGTGATGTGAGAGCGTATCGGGCAAAAGTAGAATGCTGAATATATGCATAGATAAGCACCTGGGTAAGAGAATATAAAAAAGCACTGCTTGTTAAATGAAGAAATTGGATTGCTGCAACTTGATGTTCAGTGTCATGTCCGTCCAACAACGACACCTGGGTATTGCGAGGGCCGCAGCAGCACATGGGAAAGGAGTTTGCCAGAGTTGTGTTCCATTTTCAGCTGCTTTAGTGTGTTTGCTGAGTTTACGGGTTTTATCCCAACGTCCTTGGTGAAAAGAAACGGCAGCAAGCCTGGGCTCTAAAGTTCAAAGTTGGGATGCTGAAACCAACCAAGCAAGGCAAAAGCGCTACCGCTCACTGAGCCAAGAAACCGTCGGAGGCAGTTGCTCTGTCACCTGAGCTGAATTTACAGGCCGTGTTTCAGTGGAAAGCTGCCCCCAGGTCAGCGTGCTCCATGCGCTGTTTCACAAGTCCTTCCCCATTGAATTGTTCCTTTCAGGCCATGGAGAGAGAGGTCAGTGCCGCATTTGGCAGAGGTGAGCCAGATGAGATCATGAGCAGTGCCTTCAAACTAAAGGTCACTCGTGAGGACATCCGCACGCTCAGGAACCTTTGCTGGCTAAATGATGAGGTAAAACCAGCTGCAGCACAGGGACAGTCTCATTCAGCCTTTATTGAAAAATACCCCTCCGCCCTGTACAGAAGTCGCGTCAACGTTCTTTGACGACCTCCGCTGCAGAGCCTAGAAATCTCTGTACAGGTCTTATTTGAGGTATTGAAGGGTCGATCGTTTCTGGAAGTTCCGTTACTTCTTGTATGACGCAGCTTCCAGGAGTTCGTCCGGGTTATTGGCATGGGGGGCAGGTGTTTTGATCAAACTGCCAATGTAACCCCATGTGAAATTCTGGGAACAAAAGCTGACAGCTGAGGCTGGAGTTCTCTCCGCTGCGTGCTTAAGGGTGGCCAGAAAAGACGTGGTGCTGTATTTTTCGTTGGGGATGCCAGCGTCTTATTTTTACACCTCATGTTTCCTCTTTATGGTACAGGTGGTTAATTTCTACATGGGTTTGCTGATGGAAAAAGGCAAGAAGGAAGGGTATCCAGTGGTCCACGCTTTCAGTACCTTCTTTTATCCCAAACTAACATCTGGGGGCTACGATGCAGTAAGAAGATGGACCAGAAGTGTCGATGTCTTCAAGCAGGACATCATCTTTGTGCCTGTGAACTTGCGAGCGCACTGGACACTAGCCGTGAGTCCCACGGGCTTTTTCTGTAGAATTGGACAGGGAGCAAAAACTGGCAAGAAAAGTCATTTAGGTGTTGGGGGGTGTGCGGCAGAAGGTTGTGCTTTGTCTAATGGTCACCTTTTAATAACAGGTCATAGATCTCAGGAAGAATACGATCACGTACTTGGACTCGCTGGGCCAGAAAGGGGACAAGATTTGTCAGACTTTGCTGTAAGTAACCGCTCCGTCACTGCTTTTCTGGTGTGAACGAGGAGAGGGTTTTTAGATTGAGTCCCTGTAAGGCAACTGCAAGTTTTCACATGGCTTGTAGATAACCAACCCGGAATCTTGGAGTTGCTTGCTGCGAGTTGTCTGGCATCGGCTGTTTATCTGGTGTCACAGCGTCCCCTCCGCCCAGGGTCTGGGGTGCCTGGATTCTGCCACCTTCCCGTGAGAGGCACAGCCAAATACGCCATAGCCCCGTGGCACACGTGTGCCGACTTTGTTAGTCAGATCCCAGGATGTGGGATCAAGGCACTCGGTGGAATTATGGCATTACGGTTCCCTGCTTGGTTTGTCTCTTGGTCCTCTGATAACATGTGATTTGGGGTTTTTTGACCTCTCTGAAGCAATGAACTTAGGTTTGTGTGGAAGCTTCTGTTGGAATCGTTGGCCTCGTTCTTGACCATTAGCTCACAGCCTCTCCCCATGTTTGTAAGTTTCAGATTGGGATTTTTCCTCCCAAATCAGCCTTAAATCAGCTGCTGTGAGAATCCTCTGACATTTTCCCGTTCTGCCGTCTGTCTTCCTGTGATCCTTCAGCCGCTTTATTTTGTTGTTGGCCTAAATTACAGAGATGAAAAGGGATTTCTGTTTTTCCCTTTTGTTTTAACCAGCCAATACCTGCAAAAAGAAAGCCGGGAAAAAAGAAACCTGGAGCTGAATGTTTTGGAGTGGACTCTTCACAGCATGGAGCCACGTGTACGTGAGCACCGCTTGGGTTTGAAATGGGAACTGTCAGTGCTTCTTTGGGGCCCAGATCCTGGCACGTGACAAAGCAAAGGGTTGAGCTGATGTTTTTCGAGGAGTTAATAGTAAAAATCGGTCCCTAAAGACTGGATTTAAGAAAGGTCACTTGAGAAAGACGCCGTGCGAACCTCAAGACGCCTCGCAGGGAGGAGGGCTGCTGCCCCTTCTGGGCCTGCCAAGAATTTGGATTGTAGTGTCCAAGTCCGGGAGGCAGAGGGGAGGGATGGTGCGCAGTGAACTGGGTCTGTTCCTCGTGGGCGGGAGTGAGTATTCGGGATTACGCAAGTAGGGTCAGGAGTGTGCGGTGAGCGCAGTGTCGGTGTGGGTAATGTGCGCTACTTCCGAGCTGCTTTTCTTTTGAGACAGAGGGAAATCCTCCATCTTCTTTGCATTCCTTAGGAGATCCCTCAGCAGCTGAACGGAAGCGACTGCGGCGTCTTTATGTGCAAATACGCAGATGACATCTCCAGAGAGAAACCGTTCAACTTTACCCAGGTGAGTGAAGGTCATAAACCCCTCCAGCCCCTTTCGCGCAGGGACAGGAGCCGGGGAGGTTAGGCAGCAGCTCTTCATTGTGTCCGGGGCAGGGGCTGAGGTTTCGTGCCCCGTTTCGGTGCGTAGTTGCTGGGGTCAGAATTTCCAAGTGGCCTGGGCAGGGCAGAGCTGTTGTTCTCCATCCCCGTCTTTGGGACCTGCTGCTGGTGAGATTCCTCTTGGGCAAGATACTGCCCAAGGAATTCGAAAAAAGCTGCTTCTTACCAGAGCTTCATGCAGGCGGTGCAAGGCGTGCTCCAGGTTGGCTCTTCCCCCTGGCACCATGCTGGAGCAGGCGAAGTTGAGCAGATTTGTCACTAGAAATGCAACAAAAACCAACAGAAAGTCAGTTTCCATCAAGAAAGAGGAAAAGGTACGATACAAGGCAGCGGGCAAACAGAGCAGACAGACTGGAGACCCAGAAAAGGCACCGAAAAAAAAGGCAGGTTATCCGGTATCACGCTCTCTCCCTTCAGAGCAGCTTTGGGACCAGTAGCTCCGGAGATAGATCTGGCAGTTGAGGTGGGACAGCTACAAACACCCCTGACCGTCTCTCCCGGAGGACGCGACTGAGAGCACCACCGGTTGTTATCTGTTCACTGTCCCATCAGATCTGAGCACCCTCGGGTGCTACCAGCCATGAAGGCAGTCAAGGAAAGGAGGGAGAGGGTCCCAAAGGACAAAAAGCTGCTGTGAAAACACAGAGTTTTCGACCCTTAGTATCTCGGGGGGGGGGACCTGGGAAGAAAAGCGTTAAGAGAAACCTCTGTCCTGTGTTTCCGGCTGCGTTGCGATGTCTCCCCAGGGCTTCCACACCAGCGACGCTCCCTCCTCCTCCTCTTCCAACCGGGATCTGTCCTGGAGGTCTGGGATCTCGGCCTGAAATTCACTGCCGACGTTGACGTGTCTGAAATCGTTAAGGCAGAGGAGGTGAGGAAGCAGAGCTGGGAACAGCACGATAGCACGCACCCGCTTCAAAGGAGGGGACGTGTCAGGTACGGCAGTTATTTCCCAGCACAGCATCACCAACTGCCCTCTAACAACTCCCACAGCCCCTTCTCGCCACCAACAGCATTACCGTTCCACCACGTGAGCCCTTTTGCGCCCCACTGGGCAAGAAAATTGCCGCTTCCTTCCTCAAAAACCTGAGCAAACTGGCGAGGTTCACTCTGAGACCGACAGCCAGCAGCAGAAGAGCTGCGACGGTGGGCCAAGACCACCGTTGGAATGTTGTGTAGAACGCGGGAGGCCGGCAACCAGCGTCATGAGGTCAGCCTGAGTGGCAAGCCCAGCCTGGGCTAGCACTGGCCATTTCTGGCCAGCACAGGGGTATACTCCAACCAAAAATAACCCTCCATTACCCTCCGCAGTGCTGTGGGGCAGTGGGAGAAGTGGCCGAGCCACGGGGAGAAGGTCAATGGCAACAGCAAGGGCTGGCAGAGCCCTGGCGCCGAACCAACCATGCACCCACTCCTCAGCCCCCTTTCCCCAGGGTTTGCGGTTATTCTGACCGCTGGGCCGGAGCTCACGGCCCAATGCGGATTTTAGAGTTAACCTTCATCGGCCTAAACACAACGTCCCCGGCCATTCTGCCCAAAAGATACATGAAAAAACCCGCTCACGGTAAAAATCATTGAGACCATCCTTTAGCCTTCCTCGCCACCCTCGTCATTGCACACCACTCCCCATTCTCCCAGAATTTCCCTCCTTTCGGGGAAATCTCTCACTGGACACAGAAGGTGTGGAGATGGACCCTCCGGATCTCCTGGCACAGCTGCCCCTCACCTGGGTCACAGTCGGCCCCGCAGGGATGGAGCCATTCGGGGCTTTTTCCAAGCCAAAGCCAGGAGTGGAGCAAAACCCCGGTGGGCTGTTTCAATCCCCGCTGCCATAACAGCAATCCCAAAGGAGAAAGGCACATCCTTTTTCACTTTTCCAGACTTTCTTTGGAAGGCAGGAGTCTTTTAACAATATAGTTTAATCACTGTCAACGTTAGATCTGCACTCGCATTTCCTGCGTAGAGCTCACTGCCTGTCTAGCTGGGAAATCTCTGCCGCTCAATTAGCGGCAAAAGATGGGAACTGGAGAAAAAAACCCAGCCGGACATCAATCCCCGGCATTATCAGGATACAGCCTGAAATAAGAGATGCGGTTAAGATCCCTTCTCCTTCCAGCGGCTACGTGAATTGCACCCATTGACAAATACGTATAAATATTTGTTTCAAAGTTACAGACATTGCTTTTTAATTGCGACACCAAAAAGGAATAACCTGCATTAAAAGTTCCAGGAGCATTTTGTTCCCACACCGTGCTGGAATTTCTGAAAAATCCTGTTTCCTGCACAGAAAAACTCATCATTTGTGGATAAGAAATGGCAAACTCAGCGTTTAGGGAAGGTGAGCTCTGACAGCAAAGGCAGTCAAAGCTTCCCAGCAGAGCATCCTTACTGCCTCCCTGTTCCTATAGCCCGGGAGATCCTCAGAGCCTTCCCACAGGAAGTGCAGGAAGACAGTAAGGCCTCCGAGTCCCAAACTCAAATAACAGATGGCTAAAAAGGAAGGAGGAGCACGTAGACATACTTGAATCCTGCTGAAAATAGTCAGCCATGGCCAACAGGAGCCGAGGAGGCAGTGGCCGTGGCCACCTGGCTCGGGGGAGCCGTGCAGCTCAGCACCTGTTTCGAGGCTTTTCAGAACAAGTAATAAAAGCTTGACAGCAGCAGGGAGTGCGGGAGTCATGGCAGCAGTTGCATCGATAAGCAATCTGCGCAACAGTTCCTAAAACAGGGGCTGCCCACAATCAGAAGTTGACTCTTTGGTACAAACTCCCTCCACACCAGTCATCACACAGGGCAAAAAAACCAACCAAGCTATTGTAGGGCTCAGTATTACCCATTTCTCTGCAGCTGGACAGAAATACACACTTCTGTGGCTTTTCCCACACTGGAAAATTCAAAGCATTAGTACTAATAAAAAGACTTCTTTTTCTAACGCCTCTGTTGGAGGGCTCCGGCCCGTGGTCTGCAACGAGCAAATATCCACACAAAAACAAGCCCCAGAAGTCCCATGAAGCGGCTCTACCTCTTACGGTTTATTGCTGGCGTCCCCACCAACACCTAAACCCACGTGCCACCCCACCCCCCCCAGTACATCCTTTGCCATTTTGAACTTCGCTGCAAAACATTTTACCATTTTTCCACCCCTCTTTCTTGGGAAAAGACAGAGGGAACGAGACAACTCCAAACCGCTCTCTTTTATTTGATCTGCAGCAATCTGACAACCCCAGCACTTCCCGCTGGATTAGGCTTTGGGAAACAATTCAAGGGTCCCCAGCCACGAGTAAGGAACGAGCCGTTACTAACTGGCGAATCAGTAGAAACACCAGCCCCAATCATTAGGAGAACGTCTCATTTTTCAGTCATGGATTTTCACGGGTTTTGTTTTCCGTCCACCCAAATAGGGTGCGCTTTTATAGCCATCAGCAATTAAGTTCTCCGTCCCCTCCAGAAAAGCCTTTTCCTACACAAAATCTAAAAAAAAGGAAAAGTTAAATCAGATTTGCTGTTACTCACCCACCAAAGCCTAACCACTACAACTGGCCCTTTCACAACCATGCCTGATCACAGATGCGGCGGGAGAAGAGAGGAAGAGAGGATGGTGGGGGGTGTGGGAGCGAGTGTGTGAGGGGAATAGGTGTTGTGTGAGGGGTGAATGGCTTTTTGGGAGAGGGAGGTTTGTAGGGCTGTGAGGTGCCTGTGAGAGAGGAGGCCCCGGAGGGAGGTGAGTGGAAAGGGCTGTGTGTGGAAAGAAAAGCTTTAAGGACAGGCTGGGCTGGGGAAAGGCGGTGGGCCCCGAGGGAGGGCTTGGGGAGCGGGGCTAGAAGCGTGGGTTTGGGGCAAAACTCTGGGAAAGAAACTGCAGGACAGGGCCAATCTGAGTATACAGTTTTCGCGAAGCTTCAAGCAAAGGGTGACCAAAGGTGCCTCTTGTGGGCTGGTTTTGTCTAAGTTATTCATGCGAGTGGACTTTTGCCACACGGGATGGGAACGTTCGCTTCCCGGGATAGCTGATGCCCCTGGATAACCACTGCCCGCGAAGCACTGCGAAACCCCGTGTTCAAAAATGAGAACAAAGGCCGTGTTTTGCCTCTCGGAAGGATCTCTAAGCACCCTCTCCAAACTATTTTCAGTACCTTTCTGGTTGTTTTCTTTCCCCCCATTCCCGTGATGTCCGTCGGGGGGGCTGGCGGAGCTCTGCAGGCGGATGTCCGGCTCATTTTGGGGAGGGCTGTGCTGGCTTCGGGGGGTCCCGGTTCATTTTGGGGATAGCTGGGCTGGTTTCAGCCTCGCAGTGCCCGGTGCAGAGGGAAGCCGGCCCCTGGTTCTCCTCGGTGCGGTCACTCCCTTCTCGCCCGCTTTTGCCGAGGAGAAGCTGGGGGGCGTGGCCCGGGTTTGCCCCTCGGCGCATGCGCGGTTGGGCGGACGCGAAGGGGAGCACTTCCGGTGTACGGAGGGGGGTGGGAGTTGTGGACGTCGGTACCGGGGGAGACGGGGGGACCGGGACCGGGGCCGAGGAGGGCGGGAGCGGGAGCGGGAGCGGGAGCGTGGGCGTGGGCGTGGCGTGGCGTGGCTTGGCGGCAGGAGCGGTGGTGCGGAGGTGTCCAAGGCCAGTTTGGGGGCTTTGTAGGGTGGCGGGACCGGGCTCGGGGGGCATCCTGGGCCTGTTTGGGGGGGCAGAGCCGAGTGGGGGGTCCCCGGGGAGAACAGGGCCGATTCAGGCCCCCCCCCTCGTTGCCGCCCCCTCACCCCCCGCTCGCTCCCCGCAGGTGGCGGCAGCCCCGGCCGCAGCGCAGGGTGCCCGGGGCCGGCCTGGCCGGGCGCTTGGCTCCGCTCTGGGCTCCGCTCTCAGCCCCCCTCGGCAGGTCAGCCCGGCCGTGCCCCCTTGGCCCGCCTCCAGCCCACGGCCGAGTCCCCCCAGGTACCCCCGAGATGGGTCGGGGGGTGTCAGCGCTGGGCCCCCTGAAGCGGGGGTGGGTGGTGGGCACGGGCATTGCTGGGAGCCCGTGGGCAGCCCTGGGACCCCCTTAAAGCCCACGGAGAGCCCCGGGGCCCCCTTGTCTCCCCCGGAGCCGACGGGGAGCCGTAGCTGTGGAGTCAGCTTAAGGAGTCTGCCCTAAGGACTGCTGCTTTTTGGAGCGTTGGGGGAGTGTTGGCTGTGTGTGGGAGGAGTCCCGTGTCTTTGGGGAGCTTTGGGGATGTTGGGCAGATTTGGGGGAGTGGGGGAGGGGTCCCCTCCTTTGGAGCTCCCTGGTTGATTTCTTCTAAACTTTGTGAGGCAGCGGGCGAAGGGGGAAGGCAATAGAGTGAGTTGCTGTATTTCAGTCCTTGGTTGAGAGTCAGCGACTCTGCTCCCTTGCTGCTCAGCAGACTATTAGCTCTGTGGGGCTCTTTCTCCAGGCAGGCTACGACTACAGAAAAGGCCCCAATTCCTCGGAAGAGTTGTCAGTGGTGACGTCTCCTGGGAACGTACTGCTTGACGTTGGATAGACCTGGCACCACGCAGCAGCTCAGAGCCCCGCAGCGTATGCTGTCGCTCCCAGTTGGCTCCATCAAATCCTCCGACCTGAGAATGCCAAAGGTACGGAGTTGAAACGGGCCCTTCCTCACCCGCTGAGTCAGATGAACCTTTTTGCGCCCAAGTCGGCTGGGGACTGCTCCTGCCTCACCGCCTTCAGGCGGAGCATGGCTGTGAGCAGGGGAGCTCAACACACAGTGCTTGCTGATTGCACCTGCTCCCTGTTGCGTTAAAGGGGCAAAGTAGTTTTGGCAGAAAATAACCCCCCTTGCGTTCTCACACTCCTCACTGAGGTGGGAGGCGAGGTGCGGCTAGGTTTAAATTCTGAGTGATGCCCAATCACCACTATCAGTCCAGGCGCATTTAATATATTAAAGGTGTGAGGCGTTAGACCAGTGGGTGGCTGAGTAGGTACACCTTTAGAAGTTTTTTGGGGTACAGGTTTTGGGTTCTTTCAATTCTGTTTGCCAGTTCATAATTTTAGAACTTGGGCTTCTAAATAGGCATACACGATAAAAATAATATTACTGCCCGGATTAATGTCAAGATTCCTTGGAGGCACTTGAGGTCAGCGTAGGCCAATCCGTCGGTCCAGGTACAGTTCATTTAAGGTTCCTGTAAGACATAAAAGAAAAGAAAATCTGCTCGGTCTTATCTGACCGACGGGGTTAGAAAGAGGGCGAGATCCACTGGGTACTAATCCTGTGCATCTTTTCTGAACAATCTCTGGCTTCCTGTGCATGGGGATTTTGGGGAGTAATTAGTACCGTTGGTACTATCACCATTTGAGGCATTTTCGCCAGCACAGGTTGTCCAGGGTGAAATCTCCCTAGGTATTTTTCTGGTTTGGTGGGAACTTTTGGAGAGACGATATTAGCAGATGCACAGAAAGCTTTCATTTTAGGGCAGCCATCTCCACTCCATCTGTTATTTAATTGGTAGATGGCATCATCCAATCGCAAATGCCAACCAGGTTCGTGAGTTTTTGCAAAACGCTTAACCATGATTTCATTAGTGCCTTCTAACTAAGCATACCGCTTTGGAGCTGTGGGTTTCTGGGCAGTGCCGGCTGGTGGGGCTGTTCCTGTACGGACTACATCCAGGAGACAGAAAGGTCCCCGGATGATCACACTCTCTGTTCTCTTCTTATCTGCTCGGCTCGTTTCAACGCTCTCGCTGGGGACAGGAAACCCTTTTCAAGGTCTGAATATCTGTTCTCAGTGTCATTAAAGGAGTGAGAGCTAAATTCTAGTGGTCTTTCCGGTCCCGCTGGTCCCTTCTGCCAAAGTGCAGTGAGAACCACGTTCACTGAACCCCCATTCTACATGGACAGGGTCAGTTGGATGTATAGGACCAAGTTGTTGGAATAACCTCAGCTCTTTTATTAGCAATTCCAAGGCATTGGTATGATGGTCAGTCCATTCCCAGGATTTTCCCTTCCTGAGCAAATTATCAAGGGGCGAGCAATGATGGAAAAGCCAGGGGTGTGTTTACGCCAACAGCTTAAAGTTCCTAGAACTTGCTGTAACTCCTTCACACTGGGTGGATTCTGCCCCTGTTCTGTTTTTTTTTAGGGTATCTTGAGGGACCGAAGCAGCTCCTTTAATCCACCAGAGCCCCAGAATTGCACTTCCTGCGCCGGTCCTTGACACTTGGTGGGGAAAGGCCCCCGTTTCAGATCTGACCTTGGGGGATGAAACCAGGCTTGGGTCTAGTGGGAGGTGTCCCTGCCCATGGAGGGGGGTGGAACTCGATGATCTTCAAGGTCCCTTCCAACCCAAACCGTTCCGTGAGTCTATGATGGTGTCTGTCCAGCTGATGAGCTCCCACCTGAGTTTCACTCGGCGAAAAGCAGCAGCCGGTGCTTGGGTACCCAAAGGCTTCTTTTACATTTTTCCTCTTCTTTGTTTCTTAACTTTGTCAACTCAAACCAAAGGTGTTGGAAAGGGCGGCCCCGTGGGCAGAGAAATCATTCCTCCCTGCGAGATGGGCTGTGGCACCACAGGGCCATCTCACCTGAAAGGAGGAAACCCACAGGTCACTCCTTTTGGTCCAAAGAGTGGAAAAAAATAGAAAAGAGAAACAGCAACAACAACACACACACAAAAAAACCCCGAACCCAACCACCAAACCAGCCCCTCGCTGAAGGCGTAAGGTGGGAAATACTGCAACAACTGTATTTTTTGCAACAGCCCCACTTAAAAAACGCTGTAATGATTCATAACGACCCATCCGACTAAAACCAGGAGTAGCGGTGGCCTACCCGTCAGCTTTTAGCATCCTGCTAACCAGCTTAAAGGCACCGGTGAGGAGAAGAGTTCAGCCACAACCAGCTCGAAGGGGGAAAAGAGGATCTTGCTTTTAGGGGAACGGCTGTCTTTGCAGAAGGTAAGTGCCCCCGCGGCTCGACCGCCCCTTCAAACCACGATTTCTCCGGCTCAGTTTTCTCTGTAACTGCTCCCACAGCACCGCGGATCCTGCAGCTTTCCCTAAATCATAATAAAACCTTCCCTAAATCCGGCAGCCGGTTTCTGACGTCTCCAACGCCTCCGAGCATCGCGTGGGGATCCCGCACGCCACCAGTCCCCTGGGATTTCCAGGCTCTGACCCCTGGCTTGGCTCAGGTGCCCTCTTTTTTCACTCAGTTCCTCAAGTTTTAGGTAAAAGGGCACTGGGGATGCGCCTGCCTGACCCCACAGACCTGTGCCAGAGGGGGGTTTGAAAGAAATGAATAAAAAAAATACTATATGAAAGATAACTAGAATCTCTTTGGATTTAATGTAATGCTAATTAACTATTGCAAATGGACAAAAATATACCCCCAAGAATGTAGGGAGGAAAAAATGCTCAATTTCTGTTGTGCGCCGGCCCCTCCATCCCCCCAGTCCCCTTCCTGAGCTCCCTGAGCACCCCACAGTCTGGCAGAGGGGACACGTGTGATACTGGTGTCCCCTCCCTCCTGCAACACAGAGCTCATTGCAATTACTTGCACAGAGAAACAACCAAAATTATATATAAAAAAAACATTTAAAAACCCAAATTAAAGTAAACAACAAAATTTAAACCCCCAAATTTAATAACCCAAATTAAAAAAAAAATAAATTATAAACCAAAACATAGTTAAGTCATTAAATTTTTCAACCCCCAAACCCCCTAATTTCAGCCCTTTCCCCAGTCAGCTGGTTCCCCACCCCCAGCCCCAGGCAAATGGGCTTTCCCCCAAAAATCAGTGCTGCCCATTCCCCCATCCCCTCCAGCCCCCCCCCCCCAAAAAAAGCTCCACAGCCCCCTCCGCCTCCTCCCCGCCCTCCCAAAGACACGGCAGCGGCGCAGTGAGACAAACGAGAGGTTTATTCCATTATTTTTCCCATTACGTTCAATGGGCAACAAGAGAAAAAGGGCCGACAGTCCCGGCTCCGGCGGGGGGAACCCCTCAGTCCACAGTGACGCTCCACCGACGGGACCCACGCGACGGCGACAGGGATTTGTGTCATTTGTGTTCCACAGAATGAACCCAAAATAAATTAAAAAACCCCAATGAAACAAAAAAACTAAACCCAGACACAAAACCACACAAAGATTCAAAGTTATAACTAACACAGATTTGCTTGGGGGATTCCCCCCCTCCCCCCGGTTTTATTTACAACACGGAGTGTTTCCAAACTAGATCATCTCTTACAATAAAATAAATACATTTCAGCATCTGCGCAAGAAAAAGAATTGCTGCATTTCTACATGTAGTGCACTGGGGGGGGGATTAAAATAATTTAACCCCCCCACCCTTTTATATTACCTTTTTACATTACACCCCCACCCCCCCCCCCCCCCCCCGCTTAATGATCTCTATTATGCGCATCATTTTAGGAAACTTCTTTCGAGGGGCCCCCGGGGGTGTGAGGAGCTGTTTGAAGGCACCGAAGCGCACAGCAGCCCCCGTCCCGCCTCGCTGGGAAGGGGCTTTGCTGCCAACTAAAGCATTGCGGGTCACTGCAGGGATATCTCTTTTGATTCCTAAAGCGACTCCAGCAGCAGCTTTGAGAGGGATTTTTCCTCCCGACTCCTCCCCGTAAAATTCTCCTCTGCACAGGGAAATATTAAATCCTCCCAAAATACGGAGCCGGCCGTGGGATCACGGGGCACAAAGGGGGGGACAGGCGCAGTACTGTGTCCCACAGTCAGTCCAGGGGGGTTACAGCCGCCTTTTAGGTGGCTCAGAGTCACGTTGTTAACCAAGACCTCAGCTTTCATTTAATTAAATACATAAATACATAAATAAATAAAAAATCTCACCCTGTAAGCAGCAAAAACCCCCGAGCTTCGAATGCAGAAGAGGGCCGCGCCGGGGAAATCTGCTTTGCTTTTTAAATAAGGAATTTTGGAGGCAGCCGCCAAGGTTTTGTGGCCCCTGGGGAGGGGGGAGATGCAGAGCCGGACTCAGCCCACTCTGCCCCAAAACCGGCCGCGTTTTCCCTCCAGGGTGATTTTCTTCCTTTCTGTCTCTGCTGGAGTGATGCCCGGCACATGCCGAAAACAATCCCAGTCTCTGGCCCTGGTCCCGGCCAGGAGGGAGTGAAGCTCAGCCCCACTCCCTCCTTTTACAGGGAGCAAAACAAAATGGAAAAAAAAAAAACAAATTGTCCTATATTAGAAGTGTATAATTCCATTTTAAGGGCAGGGCAGCAATAGGGCTGGTACCACACCCCCCCAGCCCCACAGCCACTGTGGGTCACCAGCGTAACGATTAAATTAAAGTTTCTTTTGGGAAGGGGGGAGAGACGGGGACTCTCCTGCTCTGGGACCTTTCCCCTCCGGGGAGGCAGAGCCGGAGCAGCGAGCACGGTCCTGCCGGGAGGGCAGCGTGGAGGGGACGCGCACGGGCATCCTGGAGGAACAGCAGCAAGGAAACCCGGCGCTGCACCTTTCCCTTCCTCCAAGCCTTTTTCTTTTCCTCTTTTAAGGGCTCAACCAGTTTCTTCCCCCTCCGACCGTCACCGTGGGGCACTGGCAGCAGCCGCTTTGCAAAACCCCATCCCGTAAAAGCCGCCTGATTTTGGCCCTGTTTGGGGATGCGCCGCTTCCATCCTTACAGAGCAAACTGATAGATGATTTGTTTTTCTCCCCCCTCCCCATTTAGCAAGAAGCACCAACGTGCCGTTGTCGTTTTGGGTCGGTTTGCTGCAGAAAAAGGCTCCCGCAGGGGACGGGATAAGCCGATGGCAGGAGGGTCCCTGCACCTATCCCACCGCTGCTGGTGGAGGGCGGCAAGGGGACCTTTTCTTCGGGGTTGTCCTCTCCTCCCGGGCTCCGCAGCCCCACGCCGCAGCCCAACGACCCCCCCGAGATGGGAAGAGAGCCCGAGAACCATCTCTGCTCAACAGCTTCTTCCTGCAAAGGGGCAGGAAAAAGGAGGAGGAAAAGGCACCTTCCCACTTGCCTCCGGGCTCATCCCACCCTGCGAGAGAGACGCGGCTTTGCGAGGAGAGGGGAGGAGGAAAAAACACCACAGAGAGAGAGCCAGGGAAGGAAAAGGAAGGAAAGCGGAGGGACAGCGGAGGGGCAGCCCGGGGACACAGAGCCCCAGGTCTCGCCTGGCCGCTCCCGCCACCACCCGGCGGATTGGAGGGGTTTGATCTGAAGCGCTGCCTTATATTAATTTAACAGCCGGGGGAGGAGAAGGCGCCGTTTCTGCCTTTTGCAGCTGCCAGGCTGACGGCAGAGCCGAAGGAAGAAAAATAATTATAATAAAAACAAACAAACAAACAAACAAAAATTCCAAAAAAAACTCCAATGTAAAACTGGAGCGCAGGGAGCAAATGCTTTTCCTTCGCCTCGGCCCAACCGCTCGGGCGCTCCGCGCTGCCCCCCCCACGGAGGGCATCCCTCTCCTGCCAGGGAGAGACAGAAGGGCGAACTGAAGGCAGGACCCCAAACCAGATCCGAGAACCTGGTCGCGATGAAGAAGAAAGTGGAGAATGCGTCACATACAACAGAAACATTCAGAGTTTATTTTGGGGGAACAAAAAAAAAAAGAGAAACAGAAGAGGAGGAGTGAGATATTAAAAAAATAGCACTGAACGATGAAGCGGCAGCAGTCCCTCTACCGCTACAAAACGGCAACAACCCACACACGAACACGCGAGGCGGAACACCACCGAACTCCCACTGACTGTCATGTGCACCTCAGTTTGCTGCTCTGGAGAGAAGGAATGCCTGAAGCACACCAAGGACAGCTGAAACCATCGCCGTGGCTTAAAGGGGAATCCTCCAACTGGAAAACAAAATAAAAGCGGTTTCTGCCCATGTCTGCGTGGGCACATCCCCGAGTCACGTTCTCACGCCTCTCCTTCAAAGTCAAGATTCCTACACATGAAAACTGGAGTCGGGGGGGAGGGAGGAGAGAGAAAAGGAGGGAGAGCGTCATCAGTGGGGCTGTTGCCCCGCTCGTGGGACCGCGCCGGCAGAGAGGAGCTGGTTCGTGTGCCGCAGCCCTCGCCGCTTGCTCGGCATTGCTGGCAAAAAAATACAAAAAGCCGTAGGCACGTGCCACCGCTCGCAAAGGAGCACGGCCACGTTCCCACGCGATCCTTTACCTCTTTCCTCCCCCGATTCAGACTGTTTCTGTGCTCATAGTGAGAGCCTTCCACATGGTTGTTTTCGACACCTCATCCGAGATATTAATCTCCGAAGGATCAGTCCTGCAATAAATATTTGAGACAGCAATCTGTGACTGTGGGAACTGACACCACCCAGCGCATCAGCACCAGCAAGAGGAACCGGGGGGAGGAGAACCAAAGCTGCGCATAAGCACAGCGGGTTGGGCGGGAGGAGGAGGTTTGGAAGGCGAGCCGGAGAGCCGCAGAGCTACAGCTCTGTGCAAAGGCTCTGCACAGAATCCCAGACTGGTCAGGGCTGGAAGGGCCCTCTGGAGCTCCCCCAGTCCCACGCCTGCCAGAGCAGGGGCACCTACAGCAGTGGCACAGGACACCTCCAGGCGGATTTGGAATGGCTCCCGAGTGGAAGACTCCCCCACCTCTCTGGGCAGCCTGTGCCAGCGCTCTGCCGCCCGCCCTGCCCATAAATTTGCTCTTCCCGCCAAGCTGAGTGCATGGCGCTGGGATGCTCAGCAAAGATAAACGCAGTGAAAATTCTGCCAACCCCCTTCAGGCTAATCTTGCCGGGGGTCCTGCTGCTTGGTGGGGCTTTACCTGTCGCTGCTTGGCTTTGGGATATCCGCGGTGCTGCTCTTGCCCAGCTGCAGCCGAACGGAGTTTGCTGCAGCAGCTTCCATCATCTCCTGGGACTCCTGACATAAAAAGGGACAAATCAAAGTTCTCTGTCTATGATCGAAGTGGAGATAAACTAAACACCCAGCAAAACTCACGTGCTGCCCTCTCCTTCTGACCTTCTGTTAGCGCAGCCGGGGAAAGACGTTTCACTCCAAACATTTTGGGTTAAAACCACCCTTATGAGCAAATCTTTCCATCATAATTATAATGTTTATTATAAATGGCACCTTTAAAAATTATACCGCTATTCAAGTGTTAAGCTCACTGCTAATTTAATGCGGGATCCAGGCTGTCAGGATCTATTTCTATTGAGTTCAGATCTTCCCCCAACATTTCAAGAGAAGCTGTGATGGAAAGAGGCAATCTCAGAGCCCGAGGGAGACATCCAGCCCCGAGCACCCAGCAAGCATCACCTCTTCTTTGGCTTCATTTTTGGCATCAGCCAACTTCTTCGTGCTTTCTGGCATAAGGTCATCCAAAAAGCTGAGCTCCCGCTTTGAGAAGCAGAAGTCCATCACTTTCCGGACAAACACGAGAGCCAAAACCTTCACAAAATGAGAGGGAAGAGGGGGTGAGGTGTAAGATGATGCTACGTCTCACTCCGACGCTGCAAACGTCCCGCTGCTGAGCGGCACCGGCTCTTACCATCATGGGAAAGATGATGGCAGCACGGGACACCTTGATGGCCCAGAGCAGGACGAGGCAGATGAGCTGGATCACGGTGAAGAAATGCACCTTCCGCAAGGGAACGTGCCGCAGGTAGATGAAATCCGGCTGGTGTTTTGCCGGCATCCAAAAGAGCTTCAAGCGGTCAAAGAACTGCAAAATAAAAGCGGAAAAGTTACTCCTTGGGGCTGCGGAAAGTTTCCGGCCCTGTTGGGACGTGGAAGGAGTTTTCAGGATCTCACGTGCAGTGAGAAATCCTGGATCCCACTTTGTTCCTCCTGGGAGCAGCACCCGTTTTCCCTTTGCTCCATCTATAAACCAGTGTGTCCATGAGAGCTGCCCACCAAATTGCAATTATTCCACATCCTTCTATTATAGAAACACAGAAGGGTTTAGGTTGGAAGGGACCTCGAAGATCATCCAGTCCCACCCCCTGCCCTGGGCAGGGACACCTCCCACCAGCCCAGGTTGCTCCAAGCCCCGTCCAACCGGGCCTTGAACACCTCCAGGGATGGGGCAGCCACAGATTCTCAGGGCAACCCGCGCTGGTGCCTCACCACCCTCACAGGGAAAAATTTCTCCCTGATATCTCATCTCAATCTGCCCTCTGTCAGTGTCAAACCATCCACCCTCGTCCCATCGCTCCCCTCCCTCATCCAGAGTCCCTCCCCAACTCTCCTGGAGCCCCTTTAGGCACTGGAAGGGGCTCTGAGGGCTCCCTGGAGCCTTCTCTTCTCCGGGCTGAACACCCCCACCTCTCCCAGCCTGTCCTCCCAGCAGAGGGGCTCCAGCCCTCCCAGCAGCTCCGGGGCCTCCTCTGCCCCCGCTCCACCAGGTCCATGGCTCTCCTGTGCTGTGGCCTCCGAGCTGGAGGCAGCACTGCAGGAGGTCTCCCCAGAGCAGAGCACAGCAGAGGGCACAATCCCCCCTCGCCCTGCCGGCCACACTGCTGATGCAGCCCAGGATGTGGTCGGCCTTCCGGGCTGCGATCGCGCATTGCCGGCTCATGGTGAGCTTCTCATCAGTCCGCACCCCCAGGTCCTTCTCCTCATACCATCTCACCCCCCCTCCCTGTTCTTCTATAAAAATATATTTTTAATATATTCTATTCTTCTGTTTGTTATTTGGCATTTCTCAGCCCACTGAATCCCCCAGCGAGGATTCCCACCGGCAGTAGAAATTGCCTTCGCTTTGCACTGAATTCCCCCATTTTCACCACACCAAACAGTGCCCTGTCCCAAACCATGACGCAGAGCGCGCTGAACTTGCCTGGTCCTCCCGCCCTACGTACCTCCTGTGCCCCCACCAATCTTTTCCTTATACAAAATACTTTCACTGCCTGCTTTTGGGGAGGTTTTCTCCCACACCACTGCTTTTTTCCTGCGTCTCTGGAGATGACACAGCAGGGAGCTGCACGCTGTAAGAGTCCGTACCTGAATCCCTCTGAGCGACGACACACCCATGTAGAGAAAGACACCGTAAAGCACAGGCATGGGTATAAACTGGGAAATTAAAAAAAAAGAATGAAATAATTTATTTTTTTTAATTGCTTTTTCAGTATTACTGCTCTCTTCTAGAGGCACTGCCTAAAATTGCCTAAAGCTTTCCAGTTTCCACAGGGTTGGAGATGTGTCACCTCTTAACCCGTAGAGGTTTTGTGCGTGCGAGTGAGTTAATGCTCTGCTTTAGGCTGAGCTTCTGAGTTACGTTTCATTAGAATAATCCTGTTTTCCTGAAAGGTTGGAGGAAAATAGGCCATTTCACCCATGCTACTGTACGCCACGTTCTGTGATGGCAGAAGAACATTTCTACACATTCTTGCGGCAACACCCAAAAGCAAAGTGCCTCCTTTTAGCCTAGAGCTGCGGTGACTTTGTGGGAGTGTCCTGGTTTGAGAGACACAGGACTAATTTCTCTTCTAATGCTTGGGAAAACTGCACTTTTTTAGAAGACTCCAGTGTCTGAATTTGTGAAAATATTTACTTTACAGCCAGCTGTGGTGTGTGGGTCTCAAGGTCTCAGTGTTTTCGAGCTCGCCAGGTGCAGGGATGAGGAGGAGCGAGACCCGGGCACTTGACCCAAGCTGGCCAACAGGATTATTTCATACCATCAACATCACACTCATTATAAATTAGAAAGTTTGCTGCAAAGTTCTCTCTCTCCCTTGATGGCTGCCATCCTGAGAACTTCGTGCCCTGGTGCCGGAGCCCTGAGGCCTTCCCTTCCTCCTGAAGCCGTAGCACTCGCAGTGTCCCACATTAGCTGTCCACTGCTGGGAGTGCACAGCTTCCTACTGATAGAATTGGCCGAGTATAATCTTTGCATATTCTGTACTGGTGTCGGGATCAATATCAGTTCTTTAGTGCTGTTAATGTTAATTATCTAATCTTATTCTATTAAATCTGTTTATACTTCAGCTCTCGGGTTTTCTTGTTTTTCCCAATTTCCCTTTCCCAGGTGGGGAGGGGTCATCGGGTGATAGAATGATTGTCTAAATGACCACAAATTGTTATGGGTCTCTCAAACCGTAACAGGGAGGAACACACAAGGAAGCCCACGGGGATGATTTTGGTGTGTTTAGCTACTGGGAAAGGCTGTTGGGAGGCATTTGGGGGAGCCAATTGCATCCCATAAGGTGCTGCCTGCTTGAAAGACAGCAGTGTACTGGTCTGAATCCGCTTCATCATAACCCATAAACACAGGTGGGCCTGAGAGACACCTGGGAATTAAAGCAGTTGTCCTGCTCGCTTGCCTCGAGGACACCAAACTGGGGTGTGAAGGGCTGGAAAGCGTAACTGAGGCTGGTTCCCACCGTGGGCCAAGCCTCAAGGTTTGGGATCGCCTCCTCCTCTGCTCCACACCTACTCAGGCCTGGAGGGAGGGGATGGTTTTTGTATAACCTCCAGAAAGCTCACGCTTGTTGGGCATTTTGCATTTTCCTCTTACCTTTAACACCGAAGTGAAGAAGACAGAGCAGCCCATGAGCACAAAGATCATCAAGCCGGTGACTCTCTGCTCTCGTATCCCCAGAAACTTGGGTTGTTCTCCTGGAGCTGAGCAGCCAGACTCCACTTTGAGGCTATTGACGTGGGTGATGGACAGGACAGTCGCAGCCACAAACCAGGGCAGCCCCATCACGGAGCACACCCCGAGCATCACGGCCACCATGAAAAGGTCCAGGTGGTACCCGCATCCTTTCTGTGGGCAGCAAAACAAGGAACAGAGCATCTCACAGCACAAGAGTGAGGACAACGTTGCGACTCAGACTCAAACCCTACTTGGGCGCAAGTCACCCTCTTGAAAATTTAAGAGAAGAATTGGCAAAAATAAGGATGGATCCGGTCTTTGCGCAAGCACCTTGCATGAAAATCTGGCAGGGGTTCAGACCAAGTGGATTTGGGAGGTTTGTGCAATAGCTACTTCTCAAAAAAAAAAACCAAACAAAAAAGACTATTTTCATTCATAAAGAAAGTTCTACCACTGGCAAGCAAGGCGTGACCCCGAGTTATCCCTGGCAGTGTGTCAAAACAGTTCGTTCCCCCAGCTCCTGCTGGCGTTTTGAAACAAAAACACGCTTCTATAGTGCTCGAAAATTAATTTGTTCCTCCAAAAGGTTGCTCATCTGAACTGCCCTCGTTTGCTCCCTGTGACATCACTAATCCAGCAGAGCATCCTGCCACACAGCCTGACATTGTCCCAAACCAACGCCTTCACAAAGCACTTGGCATAGGAGCTTCTCCCCACACCTGCAGCCCAGAGTGGGGTGGGGATGGGGTCAGCTCTTGCAGCCCCTTACCTTCAGCTTGTGCTCCTTCCTGTTGACAATGACAGCCGTGATCTGCTGATCCATGAATATCAAGATGGTGCAGAGCAGAGCTGGGATGGGCGCGGCCAACACTGTCCACCAAGGGTTGGGCCCTATGGGGTTGACCAACCACCCGCGGTCGTCTCTGGTAGGCTGCAACAAAGCCAAAACACACATCAGGATCAACTCCCAGCCCAGCCACTTCACTGGCTTTGATTTTCCTCTCCATCGCTGTGCCGCCTCATCTCCTGGCCCTGCCTTCGTGTCACCCTCTCCTACGGGGTTCAGCAGTGCCAGCGTCCTCATCGCAAGCACCTGTACATACTTCTGTAGGTATCAAGTTTTGGGGCTGGCGTCTTCTTTCCAGAAGGAAACAATGCACTCGGAGGTGGAAGAGGAGATGGTAACACCACCAGCATCTCCAGACTCAGCCCTGTCCTGTCCCAGCATCACCTTGTGGCATCCCCAAGGGCTGAAAGCGGCTCCACACCAAAACACCCCATTACCTTGAACATGTGGGGGACGTGGAGCTTCGGTGACGGGATCCCAACCAGGAAGTCAATGAGCACCATGACAACGATGGTGAGGAAGACACCAAAGTCACTTACTGCGGACCGTACCTGGGGCAAGAAAGGAGAGCTGAAAGGGACAGCACAAACGGGGCCATACCGTGAGATGGAAAAGTTAAAGACATCAACAGCATTAAGGCTGGTTAACAAATTCCCACCACTCTGAGAAGATGCAGCCAAATCCCTCGGTTAGATGCTGTTGCTGTGTTTGTACCTGCGAGATCTGGTGTCAGGCAATAAAAAAAGTTTAATTAGGTGGAAAAGGGTGGTTTAAATTCAAACTTTAAAAAAAAGCCAATAAATATTAAAAAATAAGGAAACAGACGTCTGCCACTACAGCTGCACTCACAGCGACAATGGGAATAAGGCACTGAGGCATCATTTACTCCTCAAAAGGAAGAAACAGTGTCTTTTGTGTCTTTTTCTATGGCAGCTCCTCATTTGAATCAACTTTCCCCTTGGGCACACCAGGTGAAAAAAAACACAAACGAAAAAACAACAAACAACCAACTTAGGAAGACCTGATTTCCCACTGCCTGGGCAAAAAACCGCTCCGGGGCAGGTCGCGAGGCAGGTGGGAAATGCTACGATCGTTTTGCACTCCTGGAAATGAGTGAGGGACATCCAAGTTTGGCCTTCAAGGTCCAATATTTCCCAGTTTGACCAAGCGGTGGCAAACACTGCTTAGTGCTCCGGGAAAGCCATTTTGGGAAATGAGTGTGGAGACTGCTGCTGGCCACCGTCTTCTACCTACTCTGGTCGGGAAGTAGCGGCTGGTCTTAAACTTCTTCAATAAGCCCGACAGGACAAAGGTGGAGAAGAAGAGGATGCAGCACCAGAAGAGGACATCGGGCGTGTAGGGGCCATCGTGTCCACAGGCAGGTCCACGAAACTCTCCATGCAAATACCGACATTCCTGGGGAAACAGAGCATCAGGACACAAAGGTAGTGCACATGCGGCAAGGAAACCTCGGATAACTAGGGAGTTTGGAGGATCTTGCTCCAAGATCTGTGACCTCGGGACTGCTGCTGCCAGCGGAGATTTATATTTAACGATCAACAGCAGCTGAATAAGTGACACATGGAACTACACAGACAGCGGAGAGAGGAGATGTGATGGGACACTGTACCACAGACCCATGGCACATCCTCTGCTTGAACAGCAGGTAACCGTGGCTGAAGAAGACACCAGAGGGGAAGGAAACACTGGAAACTCTTGGGGAGAGTGAAAGAGGGAACGGGGAATGAGGGCTAAGACAACAGCGACAGGAAAGGAGAAGAGACAAATTGTCCCTTCCCAGGGGCGGGCTCACAGGACACGGACAAGGGGGGTGAAGATGTCCATAAGAGCATCCCACCCTGTGCCTGAGCTCTGATTCCAGCAACAATGGCCCAAGGGGCTGCTCAGACATGCAAGTTTATGCACGTACCTTCAGACAGCGCTGAGTAAGAAAGCAAGGCCTGGAGTTACTAGGAACCAATTAAGGAAGCTAATTATGGCCTTCAAGCATGAACTGAAGTCCTCCAACTTCTCCAATAACCAAAGCACCCACTGAACCTTGCTCCCAGACAGAACCGCTGTCCTGAGGATAACAGTTATTGCCCACCATGTCGGGGATGAGGTAGAGTCTCCTTCCCAGGCCCAAGGGGGTTAAACCCACACCTTAGACTGAAGTAATGACTTTTCAGAGCACCACTGGCACAGTTGGAAGCCCATCATCACCTGAAGGGCTCTGAGCTTTGCACCAGGCCAGTGCCCCTGGAACCCGCGGCCGCAGCACGAGGAAGCAGTGACTCGGGGCACTTACAGTCACCGTGAGGTTCTCCCAGGTGATGCCAGACACATTGATCTTGTTGCTCTCCCAGAACTGCAGGGTTCCGTTGCTGGGATGGGTCGGTGCCTCACACTTACAGCTGGGAGGAGAGAAGCCAAGACAGGGGTGAGGGGAAGGCGATGGAGGTGCAGCCCTGAGCTCCTGCCAAGGGGCAGTGGCGTTTTAGGAGGAAGAAACCCACTAGGAGATGGTGAGGAAGTCCAGCTTGCTGTGCGTGTGCACAGGGTAGGTCACTCGCAGGTGACTCAGCTTCTCCAGAGCCTCGTAGATGAAGATGATGCAGATGAGGGAGGCAAAGGCTTCTTCGGTGAAGCGGGTGATGTAGCACACCAAAGAGCTAGCATCAGTGGCCACCAGCACTATGCAGAAGAAGGCGGTCCACAGACCAATGCACGCCCGTAGAGAGAGATAAGAGAGCGCGTAGTCCCTGGGAAAGCAAAAGAAAACGCAGGGTGGAGAGGGCAGCAAGAGACTCCGAGCCGTGCCTTCCTTCGGGGAAAGTCGGCAGCAATTCAGGAGCGTGTCAAGGCTGCGGATGGTAAATGCAGTTTCCGGTCCTACGACAGACAGCCTCGGGGCTGCGGCACAGGGTGTGGGCCCGCAGGAGGAGAGGCTAATTAATCCTTATTTAACAATGACCTTGTGTTAATGCCTCGGAGCCTAACTGAGGTCAGGTCCCTGTTGTGGAAGGTGGTGTTCTCCCACATCACCCCGATGCCCTAACAGCGAAACCGGCTGGGTTTGCACCCAGTTACCTGCTGCCAGCAAGTTGGGGCTTCAGAATAAATTTAATTGCAATAAGGGGGTTAATCTCCCATCACAGTTGCCACAACAAAAAGACTGTCATGGAAAATATCCATTTCGCGTGAAAAGCTCCTGCTTTCTCAAAAATCATCAAAACATTGGACCAGAAAACTCTTTGGATATGTGGGTAAAATATATTTCCACTTCCAGCAAAAATCATGCAAAAAAGTGCCCGAGTTTGTACTGAGAGGAAAGCAAATCTTCCCTCATTCCCAAACCAGAGTCATTTGTCTCATCTTCCCTGTGCAGCCAAGCTCGGGCATCCACATCCTTGTGGTTTCTCCTCCTGCTCTTTCACTTTAACCCTAAAAACCCCGAACCACCCATCCATCCTTCAGAGACTGAGGGCTCCTGCACCGTCACATACTAAAGCAGCAGCGCGTGATGTCTGTGACACAGAAGACAACTTAAATCCACCAACTACCACTAAGAAAAACATCTTTTCTCCATCCCTGCCTTCTTCCAAAGGCGCTCGCAGCACCTGGCCGCAGCAGCCAGCCTTACTTGCAGAATTTGTAGAGGATCTTCTCGAACACGAGGACGGGGCCGGTGCTGCCGAGGATGGTGAGAGGTTGGCCAGCAAAGAGGGAATACACCACGCCGGTCATGGATGCGCCCAGCAGCGACTCCATGGCACTCTGTCCGGGGAAGAGAGGCAGCAGTGAGTAATTAAATTATTAGGGGGAAAAACACAAGTGCAAATTCACTGCAGCAAGGACTTCTGCATGAGTTTTGTCCTCCCCTGTGCCACCCAACAGAGAGAGGTGCTCACTATGTGGCCGTTGGTCGCCTCCCCCAGCAGTCCCCCGAAGGTGATGATGGGGGACATGCAGGCACAGTAGAGGAAGAGGAAGGACGCCAGACACTGCAGGCTCAGACCATCCCGAAAGTCACTCCAGAACCAGGGGGCTTTTCGCTTCACATCCCGGATCAAACCTCCAAAGAGCCTGGAGGAAGGAAAAAAAAAACCAAACCATTTTCGTGGAAGACAGCGTTAAGTTTTCTTGGCTGAGGAAGGACAATCGCAAGCACAGAGTAACTTCCATTGCTAAAAAGAAGTCTCCTTCTCCCATTTTAGCCCCAGTAGAAACTGAGGCATACAAAAAACCCTCCAACAAAAAGAAAAAGAGACCAAACCTGAGAGCCCGTCCCCTCTTATTGCAACAGTCCCTCACTTTGAGAAGCAGCAGAGCTCTACCTGGAGGTACTTACACATCTGCTTCCACCCCAAAGCAAGAAAACCTGTGTGCAACCATGCTGCGGCTCAGCCCAGCTGCCCAAATCTCCCACCCGCCCAGCCCAGGGGACCAAGCTGGGAACCTGGAGCCCCTTCACTGACCCAGTTAACCCCAAAACTCTGCTAGAAGGGAGGTGTGCGCTCAGATTTTAGGGGCAAACAGAAAAACACCCCACCAAACTATTTCAGTTCACACCTTCCTGTCCGCTCCAGTTCAGGACCGCTGTGCTTCTCCGGCTTGCTGTGAGAAGCGCTGTCATCGAGAGCTTCTGGCACCTTCCTTTTTTCCTGTTAAAATGGAAATAAGATAAAGATATGTCTTTGCAGCCACTGGCTTGTTTTGCTTTTTGGGCTGGGTACGTGACCTGTGAATTTGGGCCCCTGAGCAGCACCCCCAGCCGTGCTGCCCTCCTGCCCGTCCCCCTCGTGCCTCCTTCTGCCGCAGCACCCACCTGCGAAGGGACGTTTTTCGGGGGCTCAATTCGGATGGAGGGATCCCACTCTCCTGGCGGCAAAACCATGACCTGATCCAGAAACTCATCGATGCCAGCCACCAGGTCAGCCCGGTTCTTGGCTTTATAGGCAACATCGTGGAAAACCTGCCGTAGGAGACAACCTGGTGAGAGCATGACCCATCTCGGATGTCCTAACCAGTGCAATAAGCTCTTGGCTAAATGCAAGGTCATTTCCCCCAAATCGCCTGTTGGAAGTGGCAGGAAATATTCCCCCCAAAGCAAAAATCTGTGCATCACAGTATTTGTAACCATCTCCACCAGGCTCCCGTCCCCCATGGCACACCACAGCCTTCTGCTTCAAGCAGAGAAGTTTCACTGGCCCTGGCAATGCCACCACTGGGGACAGCGTGCTGGGGACCCTGGGGAGAAGGATGAGGCGCGGGCTGCAGCCCAGGTGGGATTTTAGCCTCCAGCAGGCAGCTAACAGGGACAACAAACCCTCTTCCTCACTACTACAGAGACAGGGAGAGGTGAAGAAAGCCCAAAAAAATGACCCGGAGATATCTCTTATCTCGTCACACCTCGTCCGTCATGATAGTAGCCATGGACCTGCCGATCTCATGGTACTGATGGGCTTTTCCTCCTGGTCCAAGCAAAACAAACAGGAACCTAGGCAAGAAAACCAAAATGAGAGAGAAGAACATGGCCTCACTCAAAGGGCGCCCAAGGAAATCCCTGGGAGCTCCCAGCCCAGAGCGTGGCTCCAGGGGGGACGTGTAGGCTCACTGACTCCGGTGATGAATTTGAAACGCATCAAAACCAAATGCAAATTTGAGGTTTGGGCCAACTTTCATTAAAATTGGCCAATGGGTTTAAAAGCTCCAGCAGGGAAGGGAGGAATGAAAGCACGGAGATGTGGGTGGGAGAAACATGCTTGCTCCCACTGGCCGTGTTCCCCTGGGACGCCCAACTGATGCATGAATTTGGTGTTTTGTTGTGGTGTTTTTTTTTTAAATAAAAACTTTGCGCTTCTCATTCAGACCTCGTTGGGATGGGAACTTCCGTCATGCCCGAGAGGAGGACAGCTGGGGTCAGGCGGACAAATGCCACGATGGGCTGGCGAAGGAAATCCAGCTCTCCTACGAGCACGTTGCACGCTTCAGCCCCGGTGGGAATTTTCTTCATGAAGCGCAGCTCCGCCTGGGCATGACAAAGGATTTTCAGGCCATTACCCCAAAAGTAAAGCCCACCGCACTCTGCAGAACACTCTGCAGCCAAGTTCGCAAGAACAAATCTGGCCCTAAAGGCGTAACAAAGCTACGAGTGTCTCACCTTGCTTAGATCCACTGCATTGGTGTCACGGTTCACCCCATTTTTAGCTTCTGCAGTGGTGGGAGATGGATGAGGAGTGAGTGTTTGGGTTGGGAGGAGAAAGAAAGACACTGAGAAAGACAGGCAAAGAGCAATCGGGACACTTCTCCTTTGCCGGGAGAAGTCTAATGGGGCCAAAGCCCTGCAGAAACCTTCACCTGGTGCCAAAGCCTGGCAGAAACCCTCACCGGGTACCAAACCCTGCAGGAACCCTCACCTGGCTTGCCGAGGGGATGCACGTCTAACTGCTTCTTGCTCATGTCAGCAAATGAGCAGACGATGGGGAGAAGGTTGTTTCTTTTCTTCTCGTTCTGATGGTGATGCTTCTTCAAAAGCACTTCTCGAACTTTCGCCCGCATGCGCTCATCAAACTCTGCAGACTGCTCTCGCTGGCCCAGGATCATATCTGGAGATGGCAACGGGAAACGAAGCCGTCAGAGCAGAAAGTCCCCAAGCCCCGACCCCTCAAGCCCCCGGCGAAGGCTGCGCCATGCAGGATACCCTAACGAGGGCTCAGCCTTGCTTAGCAAGACGTTTTAACGCAGTTCAGCCTTTGCAGCGAAAGGAAGAATTCTCTTTTGCTAAAAGCCATCATCAAAGTGCTTATTCATCACTCCGCTCAGATAATTATTCCCAATCCTAGATAATGCCATTTTTTTGCCCAATCTGGCGTTTCTAGACAGACTCTCTAGACTCGACACATTTCAACAAATTATAAGCAATCTCTAGCACAGACTTTCCCAGAGTTTCCTTTGCCCATCGACTGCAATTTGCCAAACACAGGGAGAAACGTGCTAAGAACGGCTCCGACTTCTCCAGCTCTTGCAAGGGCTGAATGGAGACCTGCCAGTCAAAGATAATTTCTCCAAAGCCGCTTTTTCAATTAACTTCAATTATCTTCCCCACAGAAATATGCTGCTTGGTCACCTGCCATATAAACTCTGCCTTTAAAGCTCTTAAATCCTGGATGTTAAGGCAATAGGAAAAAAACAAAACAAAACAAAGAACGGGAGGAAACAGCTTGTAGTAAGTAGTTTATTTAAGGAGGTTCAGCTCTTAGGCAGACTCCGTGTTTCTGAGAGCAGCCTGCCAAGCCCTGACACTCCTTTCTGGCCGGAGAATATTCTCTAATCGCCTCTCTGACCCCACAAATTGCTTTCAAAAGGCTCCCATACTGGGAGAAAAAGCTGATGTGACTGTTGTACACCCAGTCTACATCCAAAAAGCAACCCACGATTTAAAAACACAGCGCAACTTCTGGAAAAGGATGTGCCATTGGGGCAGGGTTTGATACGGGAGTGAAGGGCACCGCGGCAAATTGAGCTCAGCCGTTCCCGGCGGGACGCAGCGTGCTCAGTACCTGCGATCTCTTCGATGCTGTTGGCACAAACGTCCAGCAGCACCATCCCGTTGCTGATGCAGCTCCGCAGCTCAAAGAGGCTGTGCAAGGACAGCGTGGCCACGTAGGGCTTGCTCCAGCGCTCGCCGCCATCTTCCACGTCCTCCTCAAACTTCAGCCACCTGCGGACATCGGGCACGATCAGCCCCGTTGCAAGAAAACAGCCTCAGCTCTGCAACCCCTTCGGTGCAGCTACGGGGCGGCAAGAGGAGAAGGCTCCGCGCATCGGCACCTGCAGCTGCAAAAGCTTCGCGTTCCGGAGAGCGGAAGGCAGAGCCCACGGCCGCCACCGCAGCCGGCGGCAGGGATTTACCTTGCCGTTTCCTTCCACTCGGCATCTTCACCCGCCTTCAGGAAGATCTCATCCAGCTCAGTGAACAAGTGGTGGGGAACATGCTGCTCGTCCTCCTCGGTGCTGAGGATGAACTGCACCCGCTGGGATGGGGTGTCTGGGGGCAGAAGATAAATCCCGTTACCACACCTGCATTCGACCCGTCACGCTCACACGCAAAGTGGCCATCGATCGGCACCAGTTCAGCCCTAAATATTGGGCTAGCCCCTCTCCCCCGGGTCTGGCCAGGATTGCACAGAGCCACGGAGAAGGAGAAGCATCTGTTCCACCTCTGCATAAGGACGGGCCACTTTCCTTCCCCACGTTTCCATTTTTAAAAGCAGGATCCCTCTACGGAAGACCAGCCTCAATCCATTATGCCTTCAACTGCCTCCCAAATAATGCCACTTTCCCTCAGAAGAACAGCAAACCACACAAATCAGCCACACAGACCTGCTTGCAGAGGACCCCGACACCCACGCAGCCCCGAGAAGGCTCGTGAACACTGCGGCGGGACTTACAGTGGTAGCCCTGCTCCATCGGGGCACAGTCCTTCTCCCGTTCCTTCTTCCGATGCTTCTGGCGGTGGGGTCGGTGGTGCCGGTGGCACCGGTGGCTTTGCCTCACCAGCGGCATCCGCACGCCCACGGACAGGGTGCGGTGGCCTGCGAAAAAAGCAGTGTTCGCATCACTCTCGATATTGCGGAGACGGTTGACGCCGCTGCCACGATTAAACCAGCGCATCCATCCCAGGAGGAAACACCAACTTCTCTTCGTTTTAGTTTCGCTGCATCCCTGAATGTCAGAGACCCCTCCCTTTTTCCAAGCCTGTTTTACTCTAACTTTGCAACAACAGAGCAACAACAAGCGATGGCTCCGGGTCACCTAAAAGTGCCCTGAAAATATCAACCCTTGTCTAAAATTCCAGCTTTGGCTGGACAACACTCAGACCTGCTCATTAAGCAGCCACAGAAGGTAATTATTTTTAAAATCTTTGTATGGCACAAGGCAACAAGAGGAGATCCAATCAGTCCTGTGATAATGAAGTCTGGAACAAAAAAAAAAGAAAATCACAGCCCTGTGTCTGCAGCCATCAAATTATTCTCCTGACCTCTCCAAGCCAAGAGCAGCCTCTGAGGAAACAAGCTGGGAACTACCAAGCTCTGTGGCCAACGCTCACACCGCAGATGCCATGGGGGCTTTTTCCCCTCTGTCTAAAAGCCATAATATTAAAACAATGTGAAAATAACTGTGCTTGTTTATTTAGAAGCACGCCACGTTTCGCTGCAGGTGATGCATACGCTGAGCACAGGACGCGGCAGGGACTTAGCGCGACGGAAAAACGCGTGGGGCTCGTGGCACCTCTCTCGACTCACCTTCCAGCTCCTCCTTCTCATAGTGAATAGTGACAGCGGTGCTCGTTCTTCCCTGGTCAATCACCGCCTCCTCGTCGTGTCTCTGTTTAGCGAGGAGAAGAAGATACAAGTTGGGACCAGGTGAGGAGAGCTCCCTTACGTCTTCCCAGTCATCACCCATCCCTGCAGCCACGTGAGCCCAAGAGCATCACACCTCTGCGTGTCTCCTCCTCCAGGCACAGCCCAAAAAACACAGACTTGGA
The DNA here is from genome assembly GCF_965231255.1 of Vanellus vanellus. Taxonomy (NCBI): domain Eukaryota; kingdom Metazoa; phylum Chordata; class Aves; order Charadriiformes; family Charadriidae; genus Vanellus; species Vanellus vanellus. The sequence continues at coordinate 248,533 of NW_028126759.1, read as the reverse complement.
GGTTTTTATTCCCATACCCAAATAAAACCACCTGTAATGTCACCTGTATTGTATATACCGTGAGTCTGGAAGGATTTACTAAAAGGGGAGACAGTTGAGTGTTTCAAACCAAACCCAAACCTCCTGCTTCGTTCTTGTGGTTCCTTTTGAAAAATTAAAATTAAAAAAGGGATTTCCAAACTGGGGGTGGAGTGGGGTGGGGGAACCCAACTCCACACTTTTGAGCACAGCCGGTTTCATTCTCCAAAAGTGATACCTGCAGGACTCACTAGATGGCACTTGGCCACAGGACATGGCCACCATCAACCTCCAAAGGCCCTCAAGAACCTGCAAGGGTGAAGCTTCGACTTCAGCCCAACCAGGCTCGGGCTTCTCTTGCTGCAAGCCTGCTTTCCACACAAAACTGCGTTTTTCTCCTCAAAAGAAAAGCCAAAGACTAACAGCTAATGCCCTCCTTGGCTGAAATACCACTGCCAGCGCTGCACAAAGAGCATCTGTGCCTTAAAAGCTGAAGGAGAATTACAGGCGTTCTCTTCTCCCCTTGCCCCTGGGCTGGGGAAGGGCATCACCGGGATCACCACGCTCAAAGAAATAAAAACCCAACCACGTCTCACACTCGAGTCGCAACTGCAACTTTGAAAGGGCCTCCAGGAAACCCTTCTCTTTAGAGAAGAGCAAAACACCAGAAATCTGCTTTTTATCCCCCAAATCCCTGCTTCGACTGAATGGCATCATCTGCTGCCGCGCAGCAGCGACACTCGGGAAGCTCACACCTCCCGCTCACCAGTTAATTTAATGAGCAAAAGGAACAAATGTTCCCATCTGGGAATGAGTTTTTTCTGGCCCCCGAGTACTAATTTCAAAGCCGACTTGCTGCGACCTCCCCGCCACCTCCCGGCACTCGCCCGCGTCACCCGGCAGCCGGATTATGACGCGCCTGTGGCTTTCCCGTCCTCTCTCCCACGCCGATCTCCACCACCCTCCGTCCCTTCTTAGCAATGCGTCTACTCCCCTCCAGATTTACCGGAAAAAAAACTCAAAAACCCAAACCCCATCCTCAGAAAAGGCACGGGACAAAAGGGGCTTAATCAAATCGCTTTAAATGGCAATTTTAGTAAAATCATTACTTAAGTAAAACACCAATTTGAATTAAATCACAATTTAAGTAAAATCGCCACCGAAATAAAACCCCAATTTGAATTAAATCACTGTTTAAATTAAATCGCAACTTAGATACAATCACAATTGAAATAAAATCGCAATTTAAATACAATAGTGAGCTTGAGTGTGTTACAGGGGTGTCAGAGTGGGAATAAACGGAGCGATTTGGGCATCACAGCTCCCCAAATCCCCCCCGAGCAACATGGGGAAAGTCTGCTTCTCTCTCAGAAACCATTTTGGCTCCGTGCTCCCACCCACGATGCTAAACCTGCCCCCGGCAGGGCACAAAGCATCGTCCCCCCGCATCCTTCCCTGCTCTGGCGACATGCCACTGGGATTTTGGGAAGTCTCCCCCCCTTTTTGGGGGATGCGCAGCCCCTCGGCACAGCCCTCCCACCTGTAACTCTTCCAGAAGTGTCATTTTGGGACGCTCCTCCTGCTTCATCCTCAAGTCGGTCACCGGTTTTGGGGGATAACTGAGCCTCCAGATCAATCAGAGGACCAAACCCTCCGACTGCAGCCCAGTGACTCCCAGTCTGCACCATCTCCAGCACATAAACAGCGACCGTTGCTGGGATCGGAATGTTCAGGGTGACCCTGGCAGTTATTTAAAGCTATACACCCCAATACTGATCCCGCTTGGAAAACTTAGCGGATGGGGAGAAACCTGCTCTGTTTTGAGGAAAAACTATCCAGAATAGAGAAAAGGGGTGGAAACGCTGCATCTCGGCAGGGCAAAAGGTGTTACACAGTGTTTGGGTGTATTTGAAAGCCCAAACTGCCAAAAGACCACGTGAGGCACAAACCATTGGGGAAATGCCCGTTATGGGGCAGCCCTGATTTTCATCAACATTTCCTGCATCAAATCAGGGTGTTTCAGGGAGGTCTCCCTTCGGCACAGCCTCCGTCCCTTCGCGGCTTCCATAAACCCTCGTTAGACAGACCAAGTCCTACGCCGTACGGAAATGGCCAGAGAAGCCCCATGTTTTACTCTCCTCGCTTCCGCCAGCTATCTCCAGCCCTACTTTATGTTCCGAGCGGAGCTAATCCCTCATTTCCAGCCTACAGATTCATTTGCTGTCATTAACTTCCTCCCTGGCGCTGCTCAGCACAAAGGTTGACAGCCCCGGCTCGCCCTGAAAGGTGACATGGGATGTAAAATAACACAGCGAAGGAGGATGACAATGAGGTCTAATCCGTTAAAATCCCATCGGGATCCAAGCTCAGATCTCTGCTGCTTTTTTATTATTTAGTATTAAAGCTTCAGGCGCAAATACAGGAGAAAGAAGCCAAGCGGGTCCGTGGCAAGACACTCCGAGAATCCCATCGCCCTTCCCCAGTTGTTGCAGCAGAAATCGCGGCAAACCTCGCACAGAGATGCCACCGAAGGAAACGGTGCCACTCAAAACCCTCTTTTTCCCGATTAAGACACCCAAATGGACTCAGAAAGGTTATTTCATTGAGGAAATCGCTGGAGGATTTAAGGATTTAATAAGTCTATGGGATCTGTGGATGTGTGGGCTTGGGATGGGACGGAGCAGGATGGAGAGAGGCCTCCAGAAAGCGAATTATCCCATCCCAGGATGGGTACCAGCACTCACAGACGCTTCGCCTTCCCTCTTTGTCCTTCTCCGCCACTGCCAGGCGCTTGGAAAACATCAAATCATCGAAACGGGGCTGGGAAAGGGGATGGCGAGCTCACTTTTGAGTTTCGGAGCAGAGGGTGTTGTTCCATCTCAAGAAAACTTCTCCAAATTATTATTTTGCTGCAGGGTTTTTTTTGTCCCAGCAGGAGAGAGAGGGATTTTTGACTGTCCTGCCTCAGTTTACCTGTCTCAGTGCAACTCCTCCAGTTAGAAAGAAAAATCTTTCCCTGGGGAAGCTTTGGTGTAATTGAGGATGAGGAAAAGCACAAAGCAGAGGTTCAGGTCCGGCTTTGAGTCCTCCCGGTGCCAGGGGAGGCCAAAAGCATCGCACGAGCAGGCAAACTTCCCATCTCAGCCCCCTCATTCCGTCACTCGCAAGCTGGACTGGCCACCAGCAGCAGGAGGGAGGATTGATGTAATTAATCTCGCGCAAAGTGTAATTAATAACACTGATCCCAGTGTTATAAGGGGATGAGGGGCCAAACTGGGGGAGCTGCTCTAGTGGTGGAGCAGGAGACCCCCCTCCTCGCCCCTCTCCATCTCCATCCTACCCAGACGAAGCCACCGGTCCTGTGGCTCCCTCCTTTGCTATCGTGGGGGTCAGCACCATCCCCTGCAGGGACCCCTCCAGCTCCTGAGCCAGGATTTGGGCTGTGACGGGGACTGGACCCGGGAGAGGACACATCTCCAGAGCCCCAAAGTGGGGCTGTGAGGGGGACACACACGCAGGTCACAGCTGAGCATCACCAGGACATGACCGTCTTCCCTTGCTGGCAGAGACGCAAATTCCTCTCAGTCTTTCCCGTGAGCTGTAATTTCAGGGCAGATTAATTAATTCCCCACCTCTCGTTTGCCCCCGAGAGCACCTCCTGCAGCTGGGTCCCATGGGTGCAGCGGGGGGGCGGACAGGCCCTCCCCCGGGCCAAGGAGATGCAGAAAGAGGGGGGGACCACCCAGCCACCTCCTGCCTGCACCCCAACACCGGGCGCATCCGTGCAAGCGCCCGGTGGGACAATAGCTGAGGTGACCGGGTAGCATGGGGCTCTGTGGGGACAGTGGCCTTTGTCCCCCTGCTCTGAAGGGCCACAGCATCACCAGGGGGTCACATCGAGATGCGGAGGAGGGGGGGTCTGGTGGGGAGACCCCCAACAGGCATTGCCCAGGTGCCTTCCTCCCCTCCTCACATCCCTCCCGCACCCAACTTGGGTACCCCTCGCCTCCCCCTTTGAGCCCCCACCCCTCTGCCTTGCAGATGCCTTGCTGATGCCTTACACCCCCTTTCAGCGGCCTGCTGTCCCCCCTCCTTGCACACCCCCAGCACCCTATTTTAGACACCTACCACCCTCCTTACCCCCTCCAACCTTGCAGATGCCCTTCACTCCCCTTTCCATGGCCCTCACAGCCCCTTGCAGATGCTTTGCCTCCCCCATTCACCCCCACCCCCTGCTCCCAACGTGTTTCCCCCCAGCCATGAGAAATGCCGCAGTGAGCAGCCATGGAGCATCCTCCAGCCACACCGGCGGCACGGCCCGCCCGGGGGTACCAGGCATCGCCCTCCCTGCCCTGGTGCCGCTGCCCCCCACCTGACAGCTGAGGACCCCATCGGCCCGTTGCTGCTGGTGGGCATGGCGGGGCTGGGGGGGAGATAATTGCTTGATAATGATACTCTTAAGACATCCAAACAAAACACTAACAAAAATCACTACGATCACAAAAATGAGTAGGTTTCACAATAGGCTTTGCAGCTGTCAGCTCAGGGCAAACTCAAAGCCATGCAAGATTTTGTTCAACCATCCGACTTCTATTGCCTCTCGTAGATTTCTGCCATCCAAGTAGAAAACAAATTAATTTTTCTTATTTTCTCTTTTGACTGATTCCCTGTCCAATCAATACACCAAGGAGGAGATCGCGTGTAATGCCATTCTCCGTGTTCTGCCGTCTTCCAAACTGAAGGGAACTGCATTCGAGAAAGTGCTCGAAAGCCCAGCAGTTATCGCCTCTGTTTTGGACCCGCGCTTCAAGGAGATGCAGTTTCTCAGCCCCAGCCTGAGAAGCGAGTTGCACCAGCCAGTGAGAACCACGCTGTTGTGGGTTTGCAACCACCAGTCCCCATCTGCCACCCAGTCTGGGGTGCCAAACTCAGATTCCAAAGCCACGGGCACAGATGCCGGCAGCCAGCTGCCTGCTCGCAAGGACCCATGCACCAGCGCCCCGTCTCAGAGTAGCTACGACATCCTTCTGGGGTAGGACCCGATGGAGAGCATGCCCGAGATCCACCAGCAACTGGAAAACTACATCCTGGAGCCCCTCTGCAAGCACAGCACCAGCTGGTGGAAGAAGAACGAGCATCGCTTCCCGGCCGTGGGGCGGCTGAGCCGGCAGTACCTCGCCATCCCCGCCACCGCCCTCCTGCCAGACCAGGCCTTCGCTGCTGGGGAAAGCGCCCTGGAGCATCGGTGCACTGTCCTGGTGCCGGAGAATCTGGTCCAAATTCTGTTCTTGCATCCACATTCTGATTTTTTAGAATCAATGTGAAACAGCAACAAGACTTGGAACAGGAACTGGCACGTGGAGCCCTTCCCTGGGTCAGTGGGGGGTTAAATCGACCCGCGGGGTTTTGGACACCACAGTTAGATAGGGTGCCGGGTATTTTTCCCAAACTCCCGCCTTTTTGGCATCGCTTGGGCAGCACCGGCAGTGAGGAGCAGGCTTAGGGAAGAGGTGTGAACACGCCGATGCCTCTTCTGACTTTTAGGGTAGTTTTTTTATAAATACAAGTGATGGGAAACAAAAGGAGAATGTTCGTACCCGCTCTGCAAAGCGGGCGCTTCGGGGAAAGAAGTTTACCATGGCCCAGACCTGAAGATCAATACTTTAAAGACAAAACAGAACCAAAATACAGATTTGCTTCAACCGGGCGGGAATATTCAGCCACACAAAAAAAAAACCAAACCAAACCAAAAAAAAAAAAAAAAAACAAAAAAAACCCAAAGCCATGAAAATCAGGTGGCCTGGCAACGAAAAGTAAACCTTTTCTCCCTCCCGGTACACCGCCAGCAGAGACCAGCCCCCTTCTTTAGATGTCATTCCCTGAACTAACCCAACCACCATTGTCACTGCCAAACGCTGCGTTATTTGTGCAAACAAACACCGATGGGCGCTACAGCGCAGCACGAAAGGCCAACGCCGACTCTGGCAAATAACCAAGAGGCCTCGCAGACATCCAATGCCTTCACCCGCCCCAATCCTGCTGCCGGCTTTGTCATGGCAGTGCCGCTGCGCTCTCCAGTGGGAAAACCAACCCGGGAACAGCACTGTGTGGCGCAGGCCCAGGTTCTCCTTTGCTTCGCACCACCAACCGCACAGAACGGGTTTTGACGGCTTCGATTATTTCTGGCTCAAACCCAGCAAGAGCAGCCCCAGGACTTGAACGTTCAACAGCTCAATTTAATAAATTGAGGAGAACACATAAAAAAAAACCTTACTCCTCTCAGAAGAACAACAAACCTTACTCCTATCAGAACAACACTAAAGCCTAAAACTAAGAGCTAAAAGATGCCTAACTAAGACCGAAAATCTACACGTCACTATCACCTAAGGGGGAAACACTATTAAATACAATACCTTATTCTCTGCTGTTCTTATCTTCTGGGTCTTTCTGGAGTGGGGGTGACCTCGTGGTGGTGGACCCTCCGCAGAGCTCAGGCGCTGCTGGAGGCGAGAGATGGTGGGTGAGGTTTTCTTAGTGGTGGAAAGGGACCTGGTTGCTGGGCTGCACCGGCAGTTGCCCAGTTGCCAACGGGAGGAGGTCACCCTCTGGGCTTCTGCCGGCTTCGCCGCCCTTTGAAGACGTCCCCAGGGCCTTCCGATCCTCCCGTGGGCGATGGTATTTCACATGCGCGTTCCTCCCGTTGACTGTCCCAAACACCCTGGAAGGGAAAAAACAAACGGGGATTTTTAACTCCTTTTCTAAGAAAAAAAAATTTGTTAGACGACGTTTTATTACTTCTAATTTTGTGAGTTTCTTGTGCGTTTTGCTGCGTGGTGCCACACAGTCTCTGCCGGTACCCCCGGCTGGGTGGGACCTCGTTGGTTAAACACGGCAGATCATTGGGGATTAAAATAGGAGAATTAACATCACGATGGATCAAAATCGGGTCGGACTGAAACTCGAGTGGCTCTGCGTGGCACGAGCAATGTCGCTTGGCACGAGCGACTGCAGCGCAGGAGACCTCGGGCCGCAAACCGCAAGAAGGAACTTCAGTGGAACCTTTTTCTCAGCCAAACAAAGGAGAAACGCTGGGATTCTCGCCCAAGGAGATGAACCGCCCCAGGCCTGTAATGGGAGGAAAGGGCCTTCAAAGAGAGAGAGAGAGAAACCGTTGAGGCTGCAGTCAGCGGGAGACGGAGGAGCCCCGAGTGCAGGGGAGACGGGAGGAGGATGGAACTGAGCAGGAACAATCCCGACAGGTTCGTTGCTCCAACAGGCACAGAGGAAAAGCGGCTATTAAACAAATGGTGGTGACAACACGTGGCCATGTGCGGCATGGGACAGGTGCCCCAACACCTCAGGGAAGAGACAGTGAGGCCTTCAAAGGCACAGGAAAACACAGCGGTTTCAGCTAAAAGTCCAACAAAAGCAGCAGGTGGCGGCGGGACAGTGGGAATCCTCCAGCTGCCCTTAGTTCTGCTCCCCCCCAGCCATCTTGGAGAGTTTCCATCTGTTTGAGCCCAAAGCAGTGAGTTTCAAGAAGAAAAAGCGAGCAGCTCACCTTCCACACTGCCCGCAGGGAAACCCAGCTGCATCGCCTGCGCCTTCAACCCCGCGCGGAGCGTCCCCGGGATGGCGGGAGGGACTGCCTGTGCCACGGGGCGTCTTTTCGCTGCTCTTCTGCTTCTTGGTGGGCCCAAGCCGGCGCCTCTTCTTTGGGCTGCAACCAGCCTGTAAACCAGACAGCTTGTGCTCATTTCTCCTGCTCCTCAGCAAGGGGGACAGCTAAAGCGAAAAACTGGCTGGAAACATCCCCAAACGGCCCAGGCAGTGAGGGGTTTATTTGTGTGCTGGGTGGAACGCGTTCTATCAGCCCCAGCCTGCCCCGCTGAGCTCCTCCGAACGCTAAAACAGCCAAAACAATGCTGAAATTCGACGGGGAGTATGGGGTGCAAAGACAGATGGTGAAAGAAAAACCATATTATTTCTACTGTCCTCAGCAGAACAGTAGAATTACAGAGAACTGAAGTGACATGCTTACCCAGTGGCTGCCATCAAAAAAAAACCCTAAATAATATGTATTTCTGTGAGCCACATTTCTGCTTCCTGGCAAGGAACATTTTGGCAACACCCACACAGAGGCGGATCACCGGCAGTTCCTGTGACGGAGCACTGGGACGTCATGAAACATCCCCGAAAATCATCAGAAGCAAGTTTAATGCAAAGGGGATCGTTTCCCAGAGCCCGAGACAATGCGTCCATGGGGCATCTCGCACCCACCCCCGGCAGTTCTCTTACCTTCTCTTCAGCCGCCTCCACCTCATCCGTGCCTCGCTGGAGCCTTTTGGCTGTCTGTCCTGGTCGGGTGGCGCCAAAACTGACGTGTTTTTTCCAGGTGTAGTAATATTCCACACACTGGGCCACGGTCTTCGTCTGAATCTGTCAGGAAAAAAACAGAAGCGATCGATGAGGGAAATACTGCAGGAAAACACTGAAGGCACAGACCCACAACAAATCTATCCAGTGCTCTTTGTCTGTCCCCCCCTCTGTCTGCAGTCCCCACAGCACAATGAACAGGTGAGATCAGGCCGAAAACGAGCCCCCTTCTTCTGAAAGGGCCGTAAAGAAGCCTTGGGAGGGCAGAACTGTACGTTATATGCCGATGGTCAGCGGAATGTGTCATTATTCTTTTAATATTTCCCATATTTTGTACCGGAGAGATTCAATTTCTTTGGTAATTACACATTAGGAAAATTATGTTTCGTACCGGTGTCTTTTTAGCATGAAGCTGCATCCCAAGGACAGGATTCCGACACGCCGTTCAAAAGATGACTTTTCTGGGTTAAAACTCCCCTCCACACTAACAACCCGCAACCCGCCTCGGTCTAACGGCTTTACCTTCTTCTGGATCAGGTGGAAATTCTTCTTATGCACATAAAAAGCCTCTTTAAACAACTGCTCCTCCAGGGGCGTCCAAGTGTCTGAGCCTGGGAAGAAACAGCCACGTGCAAATGATTAGACCACTCGCAGCCTACCTGAAATCTGCACAAGTTATTCATCACACATCCACATCTCTCCTCCTGTGGAAAGTGATTAGCCAATGCCGCAGGGAGTTCGTTAGCACGAGCAGTTATGGCTGCCAGCAGAGCTGCCGTGAAGCCGGCATGCAAAAGGAGGAGCGTACAGCAGCGTGGGGCATCACTGTACAGGACAGCAGTGGGCTGGAATACAGGGACAAGGCACTCCCCATGCCAAAAGACCCCCGGAACAGATTAAAACAACTATTTTCCCTGCCCCGAAGAACATGAACCGTTGCTCGCACGTTTTTAAAAATCACTTCTTTCAATCAGAACAAAGGGAACGGCAGTACCCGCTCGCATTCCTGGAGAAGCAACAAGCTCTGCTTCCACTTTACCTGCGTAATGATAATCAGCCAGGGGATGGGATTCAGGTCGCTGAGGTGCCCCAGACTGCAACATCTCCAGACCCTCCTGCAGGAGTTCAGAGAACAAGACTTAGATTCCCCCTCAGGAGGGACCTCAACTCTTCAGCCCACTGTAGGAAGACGGTGCTCAGTCGATGCTCAGCAACAGCGCGTCGGGGTCACCTCCGCCCACGGCAGTCGATGGGAATATTTCCTCAATCCACACTGATGTGTTTTAAGAAACCAGAACCCGCGCAGATCTCCGGGGACCAAGCTGTGGCACCCCAACGGCCACTGCTTGCTGCTGGAGTCCTTCTGGGCTCGTCCCCGCTGCAGGCAGAGCTGCCTGCAGGAGTAGGAGGACTTCTATTCTCCAAATTGTCAGAATTGACAAGAGACAGAACAAGCTCTTATTGATACACAGGGTCTGTCATCCCACAAGACCTTAATGCAGACGGCGGCCAACAGGCAGCACGCAAGAACTCTGCCCCTTTAGCAAAGGGATTCGAGCCTGCGGAACAGAAAACTCAGGAGCGACTCCCAGCTCACCCCAGTAATTAAGTCTGTCCTACTCCAGCAGGAATTCGAAAATAGCTGCTTCTTACCAGGGCTTCATGCAGGCAGTGCAAGGCGTGCTCCAGGTTGCCTCTTCCCCCTGGCACCACATTGGAGCAGGCGAAATTGAGCAGATTTGTCACTAGAAATGCAACAAAAACCAACAGAAAGTCAGTTCCCATCAAGAAAGAGGAAAAGGTACGATACAAGGCCGAGGGCAAACAGAGCACACAGACTGGAGACCCAGAAAAGCCACTGCAAAAAAGGCAGGTTATCCACTATCGCTCTCTCTCCCTTCAGAGCAGCTTTGGGACCAGAAGGTCCAGAGACAGATCTCCCCTCTACCGAGGTCGCTGCAGTTGAGGTGGGACAGCTACAAACACCCCTGACCGTCTCTCCCAGAGGACGCGACTGAGAGTGCCACCAGTTATCTGTTCACTGTCCCATCAGATCTGAGCACCCTCGGGTGCTACCAGCCACGAAGGCAGTCAAGGAAAGGAGGGAGAGGGTCCCAACGGACAAACAGCTGCTGTGAAAACGTGCAGTTTTCGACCCTTAGTATCTCGGGGGGGAACTGACAAGAAAAGCGTTAAGAGAAACCTCTGTCCTTTGTTTCCAGGTTCGTTGCGGTGTCTCCCCAGGGCTTCCACACTAGCGACGCTCCCTCCTCCTCCTCTTCCAACCGGGATCTGTCCTGCAGGTCTGGGATCTCGGCCTGAAAGTCGCTGCCAATGTTGACATGACTGAAATTGTTAAGGCAGAGGAGGTGAGGAAGCAGAGCTGGGAACAGCACGATAGCACGCACCCGCTTCGAAGGAGGGGACATGTCAGGTATGGCAGTTATTTCCCAGCACAGCATCACCAACTGCCCTCTGACAACTCCCACAGCCCCTTCTCGCCACCAACAGCATTACCGTTCCACCACGTGAGCCCTTTTGCGCCCCATCGGGCAAGAAAATTGCCGCTTCCTTCCTCAAAAGCCTGAGCAAACTCGCAAAGTTCACTCTGAGACCGACAGCCAGCAGCAGAAGAGCTGCAACGGTGGGCCAAGACCACCGTCGGAATGTTGTGTAGAAGGCGGGAGGCCGGCAACCGGCATCATGAGGTCAGCCTGAGTGGCAAGCCCAGCCTGGGCTAGCACTGGCCATTTCTGGCCAGCACAGGGGTATACTCCAGCCAAAAATAACCCTCCATGACCCTCCGCAGTGCTGTGGGGCAGTGGGAGAAGTGGCCGATCCACAGGGAGAAGGTCAACGGCAACAGCGACGGCTGGCAGAGCCCCGGCACCGAACCAACCACGCACCCGCTCCTCAGCCCCCTTTCCCCAGGGTTTGCAGTTATTCTGACCGCTGGGCTGGAACTCATGGCCCAATGCGGATTTTAGAGTTGACCTTCATCGGCCTAAACACAAAGTCCCCGGCCATTCTGCCCAAAAGATATATGAAAAAACCCGCTCACGGTAAAAATCATCAAGACCATCCTTTAGCCTTCCTCGCCACCCTCATCATTGCACCACTCCCCATTCTCCCAGAACTTCCCTCTTTTCGGGGAAATCTCTCACTGGACACGGAAGGTGTGGAGATGGACCCTCCGGATCTCCTGGCACAGCTGCCCCTCACCTGGGTCACAGTCGGCCCCACAGGGATTGAGCCGTTTCGGGCTTTTTCCAAGCCAAAGCCAAGAGCGGAGCAAAAGCCCGGTGGGCTGTTTCCATCCCCTCTGACACAAAAGCAATCCCAAAGGAGAAAGGCACATCCTTTTTCACTTTTCCAGACTTTCTTTGGAAGGCAGGAGTCTTTTAACAATATAGTTTAATCACAGTCAACGTTAGATCTGCACTCGCATTCCCTCCGTAGAGCTCACTGCCTGTCTAGCTGGAAAATCTCTGCCGCTCAATTAGCTGCAAAAGATGGGAACTGGAGAAAAATCCCCAGCGGGACATCAATCCCCGGCGTTATCAGGATACAGCCTGAAATAAGAGATGCGGTTAAGATCCCTTCTCCTTCCAGCGACTACGTGAATTGCACCCATTGACAAATATGTACAAATATTTGTTTCAAAGTTACAGACGTCACTTTTTAATTGCGACACCAAAAAGGAATGACCTGCATTAAAAGTTCCAGGAGCGTTTTCTTCCCATACCGTGCTGGAATTTCTGAAAAATCCTGTTTCCTGCACAGAAAATCGCATCATTTGTGGATAACAAATGGCAAACTCAGCGTTTGGGGAAGGTGAGCTCCAAAGTGCTGAGGATCCATCTCTCCATTCACAGGAGGAAGATAGCAAAGGCAGTCAAAGCTTCCCAGCACAGCATCCTTACTGCCTGCCTGTTCCTATAGCCCGGGAGATCCTCGGAGCCTTCCCACAGGGAAAGGGAGGAGGGGGCTGACCACTAAGGCCGGCTGGACTGGGTAACGATTGTCACCATATTCATTTCTTGCCAAAGAACAATAAAATTCATCCATCTAACAATATAGCAGGTCCCTTCCCTGCCATGGTTCCAGCGCTGGAGGAAAGGTGCCTCTCCCGAGGCTGCATTGGGATGGCAGTGCTGCACAGAAGGACAGAGATTTTTAAATCTCTTTTTTTCCTTCCAGGGAAAAACTTGCTTTCTCATTCAGTAAAGGACAAGCTCCCCAGGCCGGGCAGGAAGGCGGCACAGCCACAGTTTACTTACAGAGAAAGGACCAGAGGGGTGTGCGGTCCCTGTGCCCAAGGAAAGCGGCCATTGCCAAAGCAGAGGGAAGGACGTGTCTCACCTTCAGCACAGAGAACCGAGTCACAGACTCACTCTAAAAGAAAAAAGCATTAACCACAAAATTAGCTAATGGCTTCCCAAACCTAAACTCAGGGCCTGCCTCTGTGGTTATAATGCAGTAACGGTCTTAACAGGCAGGCAGCTCACCAGGAATGAGATGGAGAGTGACCCCTGTATTCCCCTGGAAACCCTTCGATGAGGCAAATCCCTGAACGCCCTCCCAGATTGTCGGTTCTTTACCTCCACGAGGAACTTGTGGCCTTTTATTGTCATATTGGGTGACCAGAACAAGCCCTGCCATTCCTTATTCCAGCCTTAACAGCCTTCAGCGTTTCACTCCGGTCACCTCCCTGTCCCACTTCCGTCCCTGCACAGTTTTTAAGACGGCAACTGAGAAATTAGGTCTTGTGGTTCCCATTGAAACACCCATTAATTCATACAACCAAAAGCTAGGCAAATGAAAAGGCGATGTTAAACCTCAGCCCCCCCCAGGGAAAAGAAATGTGCCCGACGAGGTGCTAAAAGGCGCTCTGGCAAACCACCCCCCTCTCCAAACTGCAGTTTGCTCCAGGAAACTGACAAGTTTTCTTCCTCTGCGGCCTTAGCGAGGCTGTAGATTTTCCCACCCTGCAGGGAAAGAAACAATCCTCAAAAGCAGATGTCATTCTGCCTGCAAGGAAAGCTTTAAAATAGGCATTCTGCCTTTAAAAAAAAGAAAAATAAAGGGAACATCTGAGCTGGTTTCTCCATGAAAATAACACTTTGCACTTGCACAGCAAAGCAACGCTCATTAACCAATCTCGTAAAGCTTCACAGGCATTAAGAAACACTCCAAGTAACACACGTGCGTGCACCCTGTAAGCACACGTGCAAAGAGGAATCCCCGTTTACGCACCCCGGCTATATCAAACCGCACTATTTCCCTCACAAGCTGTGATGGAAACGGGCCACGCTCCCATTCCTCGGCTCCAGAGCTCCGGCGATGCCGGGATCATGCCGACCCTCAGCTGCTGCGGGCATCAGCTCTGCTAACACCCCGCTGACGGGTCAGCGACAGGAATCTGGGAGCAGGAAGGGGATTGTACCACCCAGGCTCCCCAAAATCCCCCGCAGTTATGAGGAATGCAAATCTCGGGCTCCCTAAGCCAACACATTTCTCACCGTGACCGCCGCACTAACACCCAGAGCAGTTTTTAAGCAGCACACACCGGGTTTAGCCTCTGCACTTGAGAAAGTCCCTGTCCTGAAGGCTGCCGGTCCCCTCGGCCCAATGCAGGAGGCAGCAGCAAACCCCTCCAGACAGGGCAAGAGGTGCTTCTAAGAGTGACATCCAGCTAATAACCAAAGAGCACTTAAACCAACCCCAAACTTTGGAGATATTTAGTCTCGGGCCAGCAGCAGCATGTTGCTCAGTAAGGCACGCTTCCACGACTCCCCTCAATTAACCGTCACCTCCAGAGTGCGACCTCTGAAGGTGAGAAGTTCCTTTAGGTTGACTCTTGACGTCCCTTTCCCTCCCACAGGCAACGAGACCCCAAGTATTTCCACTTGAGAGTGCAGTTCCCCTTCCACGGGCACCCAGCTCGCTCTGCAGTTTTGGATTATCACCGACCTCTGTGCCAGCTCCACCAAGAAGCCAGGTGAGAGGCTCCGAATCACGTTACTAAAGATCCCAAGGCTTGACCTTGTTCCATTTATTTCTAAACCTTTGGCCCTGGATTAATGAGTTCATTGTTTTCAGGGCGTTCCAGATGTAAGCGCTGAGTACTGTTATTGGTGAATCCAGAACTGTCAACAGTGATAAAAAACAGAGTGCAGGAAGACAGTAAGGCCTCCGAGTCCCAAACTCAAATAACAGATGGCTAAAAAGGAAGGAGGAGCACACAGACATATTCGAATCCTGCTGAAAATAGTCAGCCATGGCCAACAGGAGCCGAGGAGGCAGTGGCCGTGGACACCTGGCTCGGGGGAGCCGCGCAGCTCTGCACGTATTTCGAGAGCTTTTCAGAACAAGTAATAAAAGCTTGACAGCAGCAGGGAGTGCGGGAGTCGCGGCAGCAGTTGCATCGATAAGCAATCTGCGCAACAGTTCCTAAAACAGGGGCTGCCCACAATCAGAAGTTGACTCTTTGGTACAAACTCCCTCCACACCAGTCATCACACAGGGGAAAAAAAACAACCAAGCTATTGTAGGGCTCAGTATTACCCATTTCTCTGCAGCTGGACAGAAATACACACTTCTGCGGCTTTTCCCACACTGGAAAATTCAAAGCACCCAAACAGGGCGCGCTTTTAGAGACATCAGCAATTAAGTTCTCCATCCCCTCCAGAAAAGCCTTTTCCTAAAGGCGTTCTCCTCCCAAGGGCAGACCCACAAAAAGAAGCCCTCTCTGCTTAATCCATTTCACAGAGAATTTGAAATGCAAACAAGAATTAAACAGGACGTCTTTTCCCCGCTTCAGGGAAAGCCACTAATATAGACCTTGGCAACATATTTAGCAAATCTATCATTGTAATGCCTTTGCATTGCCCATTTCCACCTGGAGAGCAGGCTGAAAGGACTCATAAAAAAACCTCAAACCAACCACAAAACATATTCCTGTCTAGGGGGTAATTTTATGAAACGATTTGAACACCTTAACGATTTGAACATCTTTTTACAGGTACAAGGCAACAAGAAACATTCTCGAGGTGAAAAAAAAACAAACCACCTATTCACCTCTTTACCCCAAAGATCTTTTCACCACACGGATTCCACCACCAATACACAGCTGCTAAATATCCCCGGCTGCTGCCGATCCGTAAGAAACCCTTCAAAATACAAGAGAATGCCAAGCCTGGCGCACTGACGGTGCTGCCAGGGCTGTGAGTCGGAGCCCCTGAGGACGGAGTCGCAGCCCCTGAGGTTGAAATCAGCCCCACACTCAGGCACAACCCGGGGTTTTAAGCCTCGCTACAAACCAGCCCCCCGCTTTTCAAGAAAAACAGGGAGATTCACCTCAAAATAAACCACGTTCTCGACGCCAAAGGGTCGCTGGTCCATGGCCGCCGCCGCCCTTAGGGCCAGTTCCATGGGGCTTCGCTTGACCTGGAGCAGAACTCGCGGGCGTGAGGACAACGAGCCCCTTACACAAAATCTGAAAAAAAGGAAAAGTTCAATAAGATTTGCTGTTACTCACCCACCAAAGCCTAACCACTACAACTGGCCCTTTCACAACCATGCTTGATGGCAGAAGAAAACTGAAATATCCCAATTCCCGCTTCAAACACAAGGCGTGGAGCTGCCCAGACCCTACGTGTGGGCTGGGAAGACAGGGGGCTCTACTCAAAACCCGCAGGAAGAGAAAGGGCAGGAGTGTTTTCCCAGCCCTGGAAGAGCTGTGGGGAGAAGGTGGGAGGGAGGAAAAGGCTGCCCAGCAGTGCGGTAGGGGGAAGGAGAGGGCTCCATCCATGGGGGAAACGCCGTTCCTGGCCACACAGGCGGCTGTGGGACCACCCTGGGGATGAATTTGGGGGCTCTCCCTGAGGGAAACACTGCTCCCAGCCATGCAGGAGGCTGTAGGGCAATGACAGAGATGGATTTGGGGGCTCTCCCTGAAGGAAACCCCATTCCCGGACACACAGGAGGCTGTGGGGCCGCCCGGGGGACAGATTTGGGGGCTCTCCCTGAGGAGAGCCTGTGGGGAGGAGGGAGGCGGGGCCGCCCCAGGGCCGGGGCCACTCCTGGAAGGGGAGGGGGGGATCTCCAGCCGCCCACGCGGGGCTGCCCGAAGCCTGAGGAGATGAAAAGAAGAGGAGAAAAGAGGAAAATTCCCTCCCCGCCATCGCCTCTCACAGCCCCGGCCCTCCCCGCCGCGCCTCATGGCGGCTGTGTGCGGTGTCACCTGAGCGGGGGGCGGGGGCTGAGGCAGGAAAAGGCGAGAGGGGGAGGGAAGGGCCATTTTGAATGGCAGGAGAGGGGAAGGGGGGGCGAAAGATGGGGGGAGGGGGAGGGGAGGAGAGAGGATGGTGAGGGGGGTGGGAGCGAGTGTGCGAGGGGAATAGGTGTTGCGTGAGGGGGGAGCGAGGGGGGAATGGGTTTTCGTGAGAGGGAGGTTTGCAGGGCTGTGAGGTGCCTGTGAGAGAGGAGGCCCCGGAGGGAGCTGAGTGGAAAGGGCCGTGTGTGGAAAGAAAAGCTTTAAGGACAGGCTGGGCTGGGGAAAGGTGGTGGGCCCTGAGGGAGGGCTTGGGGAGCGGGGCTAGAAGCGTGGGTTTGGGGCAAAACTCTGGGAAAGAAACTGCAGGACAGGGCCAATCTGAGTATACAGTTTTCGCGAAGCTTCAAGCAAAGGGTGACCAAAGGTGCCTCTTGTGGGCTGGTTTTGTCTAAGTTATTCATGCGAGTGGACTTTTGCCACACGGGATGGGAACGTTCGCTTCCCGGGATAGCTGATGCCCCTGGATAACCACTGCCCGCGAAGCACTGCGAAACCCCGTGTTCAAAAATGAGAACAAAGGCCGGGTTTTGCCTCTCGGAAGGATCTCTAAACACCGTCTCCACGTTATTTTCAGTACCTTTCTGGTTGTTTTCTTTCCCCCCATCCCCGTGATGTCCGTCGGGGGGGCTGGCGGAGCTCTGCAGACGGCTGTCCGGCTCATTTTGGGGAAGGCTGGGCTGGTTTCGGAGGTCCCGGCGCATTTGGGGAAGCGCTGGGCTGGTTTCGGCCTCGCACTGCCCGAGGCGGAAAGAAGCGGTGGTGCGGTGATGAGGGCAGGGGCGGTGCTGGGGGGCGTGACCCGGGTTTGCCCCTCGGCGCATGCGCGGTTGTGCGGACGCGAAGGGGAGCACTTCCGGTGTGCGTCGGCGGTCGGGAGCTGCGATGGTCGGTACCGGGCAAGACGGTACCCGGTCGGACCGGGGCCGAGGGTGGGCGGGAGCGGGAGCGGGAGCGGGAGCGGGAGCGTGCGCGGGCGGGGCGGCGGCGGCGGAGGCGGAGGCGGAGGCGGAGGCGGCGGCAGCGGCAGCGGCAGCGGGAGGAGCGGAGGTGTCCAGGGCCAGTTCGGGGGATTTGTGGGGTGGCGGGACCGGGCTGGGGGGCGCGGGGGGCGGCCTGGGCCTGTTTGGGGGGGGCAGAGCTGACTGGGGGGTCCCCGGAGGGAACAGGGCCGATTCAGGCCCCCCGTCCCCCGCTGCCCCCCCTCACCCCCCGCTCGCTCCCCGCAGGTGGCGGCAGCCCCGGCCGCAGCGCAGGGTGCCCGGGGCCGGCCTGGCCGGGCGCTTGGCTCCGCTCTGGGCTCCGCTCTCAGCCCCCCCCGGCAGGTCAGCCCGGCCGTGCCCCCTTCTCCCGCCTCCAGCCCACGGCCGAGCCCCCCCAGGTACCCCCGAGATGGGGTGGGGGGTGTCAGCGCTGGGCCCCCTGAAGCGGGGGTGGGTGGTGGGCACGGGCATTGCTGGGAGCCCGTGGGCAGCCCTGGGACCCCCTTAAAGCCCACGGAGAGCCCCGGGGCCCCCTTGTCTCCCCCAGAGCCGACGGGGAGCCGTAGCTGTGGAGTCAGCTTAAGGAGTCTGCCCTAAGGACTGCTGCTTTTTGGAGCTTTGGGGGGGAGGCAGGGTTGTCGGTGTGGGGAGTGGAGATGTGTGTGAGGAGTCCCGTGTCTTGAGGGAGCTTTGGGGGTGTTGGGCAGATTTGGGGGAGTGGGGGAGGGGTCCCCTCACTTGGAGCTCCCTGGTGACTGTGGGAGGCAGCGGGCGAAGGGGGAAGGCAATAGAGTGGGTTGCTGTATTTCAGTCCTTGGTTGAGAGTCAGCGACTCTGCTCCCTTGCTGCTCAGCAGACTATTGGCTCCGTGGGGCTCTTTCTCCAGGCAGGCTACGACTACAGAAACGGCCCCACTTCCTCGGAAGAGTTGTTAGCGGTGACATCTCCTGGGAACATACTGCCTGATGTTGGATAGACCTGGCACCACGCAGCAGCTCAGAGCTTCACAGCGTATGCTTCCACGCTCGGTTCCGTCCCCTGCCTGGGAACCCACTCTTTCTCGGTCCCTGCTGGCAGCTCCTGTGGAGGCTCCTGGCTGAGGACCAGCCCCAGTTTCCCCACTGCCCCACCAGCAGCCATGGGAGAGCGGGGGTGTCCTGAGTGTGTGAGCACCACTGGCTCTGTTGCTGCACTGGGCCAGGGCTCCAGGAAGTGGTAGAGGGATCTCTGGGGAGAGGAGCTGCTCCTCAACAGGCTGCTGCAGTCCTCCGAGTTGGCCAGCGAGCACAGGCTGCAGGGGCTCTTGGGGTGGCCCTCGGGGGGCCCAGGAGCCCGGGGGGTGCCTGGACCAGAAGGAGCTGTCCCCACTGATAGGACCTATGGGTGGCAGAGGAGGGCAGGGGGACCTGGGGGCTTGGGGGGGGGCAGGGGGTAGAGAGAGGCATCACTGCTTCGATGGTATATGGTTGGCAGGGAGCCCAGTGGGTGCTCCCTCCTCGGTTGCCCTGCAGAGGAGGAGAGAGAAGAGAGCCCGCTATACCCTGTCTCCTCTATCGGGGCCCGTGGGCAGCACCCCCTCCTCAGCAGGCGGGCAGGGCTGCCCAGCGCAGGCAGGGCAGGGCACAGGCTGAGGGTCTGGGGCAGGATCTGGGGGTCTCCCCCACACTCCTTGCTTCTCCTGTGTCGACTTGAGTTCCGTTCCTTCATCCGCTAGCCGAGAAGCTGCTGAGGGAGGGGACGGAGTCCTCCTCCCATCCCGCGGCTGGGGCTGTGCCCCCCTCAGTGCCCGACCCAGTGGGACAGGCTGGCACTGCGGGCACCCACCAACCTGGGGGGGTGATGGTGTCGGGGGAGCTGGGTGGGCTGGAGAAAGGGAGGAAGCACTTCTTGAAACCAGCTCGGCCCTCTCCAGCCACAAAACCCTCCCCAGAGGCACCAGAGGGGACCCCCAGATCCTTGAAAAACTGCCCCAGACTCCCTCTGGCCTGCAAGAGTCCCCCCCAGGACCCCATAAGGGCCGCCCAGGACCCCTTACGGACACCCCAGTGGCGTCCCAAATCTGGGTTCTTTACCTGCTGGGCAAGCCAGTAACACACTGTGTGGGAGCAGCCAGCCAAGCCGGTTTCAGAGCACCAGAGGTGAGAGGCAGGGAGCTGCCATCCCACTCAGCTCCATCTCCGCCGTGCCTTGGCTGTGCAGAGAGAACTTGGGGGGAGCTGCAGAACAGCTCAGCCCGGGCTTATCTCCAGATGGCACAGAACAACCAAAACCAAATGGCCCTTAACAAACAAAATGCCCCGAGTCCCATCCCACCACTATTCCTGTGACGTTGAGCGCCGGACATCACAAACTGGCAACAGAGACTTCGCTATGGCACCACCAGAGGGAAATATCCCAGACAGTGTAATCCACTCGGGCATAATCCTGCACCCTCACCGAGTCAGGAAATATAAACCGCAGGGTCTGGGGAGACAAATGGGGAATCCTCCAAGGATACAGCTGGCCCCTAGGAGATCTGTCCCCCCCATCCAGGACGCTGTACAGGGTAACTTCCCCGGGATGGAGCGACCTCACCTGAGAGAGAGAGGGTAAGTGACTAAGAAACATCCGTACGGTATAGGGCATGCGATTGAGTTTGTGACTGGTGTACTCTTCTAAGGTATTAATATCTAGCGCCCTTGTGGGTTGTGTTGCTACTTGTCGGGGGCATTTGTAGCTCGCAATAGTGGATCCCGCTAATTTCTTTTAAACCGCAATAGTGTAATCGCCATCGCACACACAGAACTTGCAATAGTGACATATTGGGCCCGTGACCGAAGTCCAAAGAAATTATTAATTTGAACCTCTCAGTGAAGCCCTTTTTCCCGTTTCGTCACACTCCCCGAGCCACTGGGTAAAGCGACACCTGGCAAAAAAAACACCACCACCTCAAAAAAACCACCACCACCCCAAAAAAACCCCACACGACACCCCCCACTCCCCACCCACCCCTTCTCCCCCCATCACAGCCATGGGGCAAACTCCCACCACCACCACCCCCCAGTCTCAGCTCGGCTGTGACCCCCCGAAGACACTGGAATGAGAGCAACGGAGAGCGAGCTCAGGCTCTTGTGAGTTTGGTTTTTGATGTTGTCGTTGGGTGGGTTTTGGTTGGGTTTTTCACAGAACACTTTGCAGTGTGGTGTCACAGCCCCCGGGGCCGGCGCTGGCACCGCCACCTCACCCCCGGCTCTCGTCCCTCGTCTTGCCCGAGGGCTTTCACCCCTTTCCTTGCTTGGCTTGGTTGTTTGTTTTTTCCTTTCTACCTTTCTTTTTTTTTATATTTGGGGTTTTTGTTTCCTTTTCCTTTTTTTTTCTCTTCCCCCCCCTTTTTTCCTTTTCCCTTTTTTTCTTTTTCCCCCTTTTTTCTTCCCCCCCTTTTATCTCTTTTTCTCTTTGTTCTTCTTTCCCCTCTTTTTTTTTTGCCCCCATTTTTTTCTTTTGGTTTTTTTCTTTTTCTCTCTTTAAGCATCTCTCAAGCTTTCTCCGAAGGAACGGCCCCTGGCTCTCAGCCAGCAGAAGGAGACTATGGAAGAGCTCTGGCACCCGTGGGATTGCTTTCCTTCTCCCGCCTCGCACTCAGTAGAGAGCGTGTTTTCCAAGTCTTTTTTTTTTTTTTTTATTAAGAAAATAAACAAAAATAATGCTCCAGCTATCAGTTTTGTAAGGCACAAAAAATCTCTAAAAGGAACAGAAGCGCAATGTGCTGAGGTATGAAAGCCTGAGGTAGTTTTTGTGTGTGGATTTGTGTGTGTCATCGGGGGTTGGGGGTTGTGTGTGTGTTACTTTTGAAACTAAAAAAAAAATTAATATTTTTGCTAGTGTTGGGTTTTTTTTTCCCCCAGCCCTGGGCTGACAACCTCTTGGAAATCTGTTTTTCCCCCCCGCCCCTCTTTCCCCCCTTCTCTCCTTGCAACTGGGATCTTTCCGCAAAGCGTTTACGGCCGAGCACAGCCTTTCCTTTAACCTCTAGAAAAGCCGGCTTGTGCTAAAAAACAAACATCCCCCTCCCGCCCCCACCCCCTCTGAAATGAAATAAATAAATAAATAAAATAAAGTCCTTACAAAACTTAAAAATCACCATTTGTTTCGTTATCGTTACATTAATTCTAAAAACTAATGAGCCGCTGTGCTGTGCACTGCAGCCCAACCTCCCCCCCTCAACGCTGGGCGCACCTCTGGCCGTGCCTGGGATGAAAACCGGTGGCTTTTAGGAAATAAAAAATTAAAAAAAAAAAAAAAGAATAATAAAACCTCTCTCTCTCTCTCTCCTCACAGTGCCACGGGGAATGGGGGTGGGGGGGGTCTGTGTGGGGGTCTTTGGTTTGCACAGGGTGGCCGTGGTGGGGGCTCAGCCCCATCCTTACAGTGCTGGGGCGCACGGGGCTACCAGGCACAGGGTCCCTCCCCCAGTGAGGTGCTTTGGTGCGTTGAGGTGTTAGGTGGGGTGGCACAGCCCCTGCCCGCCCCGGGAGGGGGGACACCACCTCTCCGGTGGCACTGGATGGGTGGGAGGGAGGGAGCAGAGCTCTGGGAGCCATGGAGAAAGGCGTGGGGGTGTCCCTCATCGTGGCAGCCCCCAGCAGCCCTACCCCGCCACCCGGCCACCCCAAGGGACACCCAAGCCCCATCTTGGTCCTCTCCCCGTTGGGTGATGCCCTTCCACCCGCCCTGGAGGTGCGCTCCTCTCCTGTGGGGGGGGACGCCCAGCGCTCGCCTGGCTAGAGAAGCACCGGGGGGGGTGCTTAGGGGGCATCTGAGCTTCCCCATTACACGGGCCTAATTACTGTGCTGTTGAAACCCCCACAGCACATCCCCCACTCCCCACCCACCCCTTCTCCCCCCATCACAGCCATGGGGCAAGCTCCCACCACCCCCACCCCCCAATCTCAGCTCGGCCGTGACCCCCCCGAGACACTGGAAAGAGAGCAACGGAGAGCGAGCTCAGGCTCGTGTGAGCTGGAGAGATTTCTCTTTGGGTTTTGATGTTGTCGGTGGGTGGGATTTGGTTGGGGTTTTTTCACAGAACACTTTGCAGTAGAGGACAAAAACGTGGTGTCGCAGCCCCCGGGGCCGCCACTGGCACCGCCACCTCCCCCCACGGCCCCCCCCTCCCCCGGCTCCTGTCCCTCCTCCTGCCCCGCGGCTGTTCCCACTTTCCTTCCTTGGTTTGTTTGTTTTTTTTTCTTTTCTACCTTTCTTTTTTAATATGTGGGGTTTTCTTCTTTCTCCCTTTTGTTATTCGCTTCCCCCTCCTTTTTTCTCTTTTTTCCCTTTTTTTCTTTTTCCCTTTTTTTTGCCTTTTCCCCCTTTTTTCTGTTTCTCCTTTTCCCCGTTTTACTTTTTCTCTTTTTTTACTTTTTTCCTCTTTTTCCCCTTTGTTCTTTTTCCCTTTTTTTTTCCTTATCTCCCTTTTTTCTCTGTTTCTCCCTTTCCCCCCGTTTTCACTTTTCTCATTTTTTCACTTTTTTCCCCTTTTTTTCTCTTTTTTCCCCTTTTTTCTTTTCCCACTTCCCCCCCCGCTTTTTTTTTTTCCTCTCTTTAAACAAGCTCTCTCCCGAAGGAGCGGCCCCTGGCTCTCCGCTGGCAGAAGAGCCTACGGAAGAGCTCTGGCACTGACACGGGCGGGAACACCCACTCACACATCGCAACACAGCAGTTAGTTTGGCAACACCCCCACAGCCTGTCACAAGTGAGACCTGCACAGACAAAGGGCTCCTGAGTGAGGGCACTGGGGCAGCCCCACCTTAGAAGCAGCAGAGGAGCAGAGCCATCCGGAGCCATCAAGAGCACAGGAAGGGCTATTCAGGGCCTCATTGTCTGCGCCGAGTGACCGTCTGCTGAGAACCGCTCTGGCGGCTCAGAGCTCAGCCCCAGCAGCAGTCTGGAGCCAACGGGGAAAAGTACACTGGGAGGAAGACTGGCAGCCTTCCTCCACAACGCCCCGGAGAGAATGACCACAGTGCTGCCTATCCCCATCGCTTTTCCAACTCGGTTCTTTTTTTATTAGAAAATTAATAAAAAAACCCTCCACCTCTCAGGTTTCCAAGGCACACAGAATCTCTAAAAGGGAGACACAAGCGTGAGGTGCTGAGGTACCCAAACCTGCCCACGTTAGTCCAACTAAAGGGACAGCGTCGGGAGGCGAGGGAGGAGGAAGGGGGAGGCTGTGGGATGGAGAGAGCCCTCCCCGTACCCCTCGGCTGTGCATCCTCGCAGCGCCGCGGGGAATGGGGGGCTGTGTGTTTGGGGGGGTCTTTGGTTTGCTCCCCTGACCTGCTGGGGGTGGGGGAGGAGGGTTTGGGACGGGGGGATGTCCGGCGGCGGGGTTACATTCATCGGGCGGTGCTGGGCGGCACGGCGGGAGCCTCCCTTGCTGTGCTGCGAGGCCGGGGCTCCCGGAGCGTGTTTCTGCTCCTGCTGCTTCACCTGCTGGAGCATTTCCCTCATCTTGCGCTGTGCAGTCCTGGGGAGGAGAGGGGAAAAGCAAGAGGTGGGGGTCAGGGCACCTCTTCTCCCCCCACCAACCACTCCCGAGCCCCCACTGAGCATCTCGCCACTCCCAACTTTTCACTCTGGACAAGCTGTAATTAATTTCGTGGGAGTGGTGCTGGTGTGTGTTTGGGTTTTTTTTTGTTAATTTTTTGTTTTGTTTTGTTCTTTTTTTTTTTTAACTTGTGCTTCACTCCTCGAGAGAGCCTGAATTTTTTGGGGGGTCGCCATCCCGCCGAAGTGGACAGGAGACAAGGTTATGGAAGATGCACCCAGGTGGGATGCGCATGGATTTGCCCGCACCAAGGAGTCCATTCACACCCTGGGTGCTGCTCTGCACAGCATCCAAAACACACATTTTTAGCTCAATCAAGCCAATCTTCAATTTCAGTTCTCGCACAGCCGGGGGGAGCTACCGAAACACCTTCAGTGCCTCTTGGGGACACAGGGACCTCCCAAAAGAAGAGCAGCAGGTCGCTCGGGTGGTGCTGGGCTCAGCAAGCCCCACACCTTTCCTCGGTGGATGAAAGTGGCCAGGGAGGATCGGGTAAAGCCACAGCCAAACAGTACCTGACTGGCAAAGAAATGCCCAATGATTTTAACGATGACCTCCTCGTTCTCGTCCGGGGTTTGGTCTCATGGCACAATGACTTCCACACTGGTTAAGTTTTGCAGTTCGTTCACCTGGAGGAACCACAAGAGGCTTCTGTTGTGGAAGAGCCAAAAACCTCCACTACCGGTGTCACGACGGCACCAGGCACCCTGTGTGTCTCCCCCTTCCTTGGGACCAACGAGAACCACCACCAGGACATGGGGGCTGAGGGTCAAGACGTCGCTGAAACCACTGTGCACCCGGGATTTGTCCCCCTGGGGTGGGCAGGGGTGATGGGTGATGCCCAACTCTGCATCCCCGGGGCACCACCACCTACCGTTTTGCCACCTTTGCCTATCACACGACCAGCAGTGAAGGAAGGCACCTTGATGTGGGCTTCAAGCTTCACTTCTTTCGCGTTAAAGAAGTTTGCCTCTTTCAGCTTCCCAAATATTCACCCCTGGGCCTGGGGAGCAGACGGACGGGAAGGAAAACCATCAGGCAACGCCCGCTGTGCCTCTCCATCCCCAAAGCTGATAATGTCCCCACGTCCAGCAGCATCAAAACCACTGTACCCAGCAAAGAGCATCCCCTGGCGCTGAGGGAGGCCAAGCCAGGCTGGCAGCACAGTGGTGACCACAGGGACGCCCGCGACTTGTCCCTTACTGTCCCCCCCACCCACAGCCCCCACCCAGAGCACCTTGAACTGAGCCTCGGGCGGCCCTGTGATGATGACCATCCGCTCGCTGCCCTCGGGACCTTCTGCCGGGGCGATCTGGGGAGGGATGGGGGAGAGGGAGCATGAGCGCGGCCCCCACTTTGGCGAGACCTTCCCTCGGTGGCATTTCCCCCCCAGTGCAGGGCAACCCCCCCATGCAGGAGCATCCCCTCCCACCCGAGCCGGGCTGATAACCGGGGTGCTGCAGGCCTGGCCTTCTACTAATGACAGGCCGGAGAGGTGGGCCCATGCCAACCTCATCAAGTTCAACCAGGACAAGTGCAATGTCCTGCTCCTGGGTCGGGGCAATCCCCAGCCCAAATCCAGGCTGGGCGGAGAATGGATGGAGAGCAGCCCTGGGGAGAAGGACCTGGGGGTGCTGACTGATGAGAAGCTCAACATGAGATGGCAACACATGATCACGAGATGTGGGGACTGAGGCAAAAGAAGGGTTAAGTGGGGTAGAACTAATAGGGAGGAATAAGCAGCTGCAGCACTGTTCTGGCAGACGATGAAGCTGTGTGAAGCTCCTCCCGAGATAAGGAGGTGCTGCTCACAGGGAAGAGAGATTCCCTTTTCGGTGGGAACGTGATCTTTTGGAGTACGCGATGGTGTAAACAAGTACAGTAGGCAATTACTGCCTTGGTAGAAAGGTATGTAAAGAGCACGCTTGCTTAATACAGCGGATTCCGGTTTCGACCCTGCATATCGCAGTCCGCGCGTTCCCATCGCCACACGCCCCCTCCCCCGCGGGCCGCCCCCCGGCCCCGGCAGCGCCCCGCTCCGCCCGCCCGCCCCCGCCCTGGGCAGGAGCTCCCCGAGCCCGCGCCGCCCCGCCGGAGCGCAGCGGGACGAGCAGCTGCAGCGCCCGGTGCCGCGGGGCCGGTTCCTGCGCGCCGTCACCCGCGGCGGGAGGAGCCGCACCGCGCCCGCGGGCACCGGCGGGGCTCGGCTCCGCTCGGATGGGGTGGGCTCCGCTCGGATGGGGTCGGATGGGGTCGGATCTGTTCGGCCCATCCATCCCCCAGTGGTGGGAGGGGAGAAGGGAACCCCCCCTCTTTGCCAGCACCGCCTCCTCCCCACAGTGTCCCCCAGAGAAGGCTCTGAACTCGGGACGATGCCAACGCGGGGGGGGACTGCAGTCTCTGCCCTCCCGCACCCACTCCGAGGGGATCTTCCGCTCTCGGACCATCTCCTGCTCCCGCTGCGGGGAGTTCCTGCTCTGGATGGATCCAGCCGGTTATGGAGGTATCGAGGGCAGTTGGACTCTCGCGTCCGCTACGGGGAGGTCAGAGCTGGGAAGCGCTCCGTACCCCGGCAGCAGCGGGGGGGGTTGAGCTGAGCAGGGAGGTGTTGGCCGGGCAGGAGGAACTGCTGCGCTGTCCCTGTGTCCCTCCAGAAGGACAGCGGCAAGAGAGGAGTGTGGGAGGAGGAGGTGGCGGGGGCAGAAGAGGAGGGGGAAGGGGAGCCGAACGCGGAGGAGCTGCGGGAGAAGAGCTGGACCATGGGGCTGTCCTGCCCCCCGCTGCGGGGCACGGGGGTCTGGGGGCACCGAGGGCTGGAGCTGTGCTCCGCAGGGCTGTGCTGGCCCCCAGGTGTGGTTTTAGTGTTGAATTTCTGTAAATGACTGGCTTGTAGAAGGCAGGTGTAGATTTGGGGAGGGGGGAAGCAGGAGCTGTGGCCGTGGGGGGGTGCATGCAGCTGAGGGGGTGGAGCTGTGACCTTGCTGGGCAGGAAGGACCACGGACCCGTCCGTGTCTGACCCCTGCAGCCCCCCCGGCTGTCCCCCTGCAGCTCTAGGGGAAGGGGCTGCCAGCGTCGGACAGGCGGCTCCTGCTCCTGCCCCCCTCCGGGGGAAAAGGGTCCCCGGGGGTGCGGGCAGAGCCCCTCCTGTGCTCCCCGGGGGCTCTCGGGACAACGCCAAGGTGCCGTCAGGAGCGACCTCCTCTTGCAGTAGCAGCGGGGGGGGCAATGCCGCCCGAACCAAGGTGCCTGCCTGTGTCAGGTTCTGCAGGCAGCCTGTGGGCAGGGACGGTGCCCGGAGGGGGCGGGGGGGACCCCGCGCTCTTCCCACATGCCTGCAGCAGGGCAAGCAGCCCCAGGACCCTCCACCCCCCACGAGCGCCGGGGGATGTGCCTGTCCCCACCATGGCACCGCTACGGGGAAACAACATCCAGTGAGACATTGCAACATGGCAAAATGCATAGCGAGAGTCGTAGCTGAGAGGCTCCTGAATGGTGACCCTGGGGCAGCTCTACCTTGGAAGTGGCAGAGAGCAGAGCCATCTGGAGCCATAGAGCAGCGGCTTTGGCAACCAGATAAGGACAGTTGACCAAAACAATACAGTGATTAAAAAGGAGTCAGCGACTCCCAGAGGATTCTGAAGGACCACCGGGAGACTATAATGCGCATACCGGGGCGGGTAGTAGCCTATGGTAATGAGTTCCCGGAAAAGTCACGAACATGTTAATCATTTCCCGAAACCCTTGTGAATGTGTATATATGGCATGTCTATAAGCTGTATAACTAACCCTTTACGGTGTGCGAGTTTGGAGGAGCGATCCCCCTTGCACCAGTGCAGGAATAGACATAGGTGCTTTATAACTCTGCGTGAGTTGTGGAATTTGTTTCCGCACGTCAGCACTGCAGGGCTCAAGGATGGGGACGACACCCCCCCCCCCCGTCCCGTCCTGTCCCGTCCCATCCCCCCCCTCCATTCTGCCTGCAGGGAGCAGCCCCAGGCAGGGTTGCTGAGCACGGGGGTTTCTTGACAGGCCTGGGGCTGGCAGTGGTGACACATGGGGGCTGTAGGACATGTCCCACCCAGGCAGGGGTGCAATTCCTTCTGGGGGCAGCATGTCACTGAGAGCTGGGGGGGACTTGGATGGTCTTGGGCAGAGCGAGTGTTACCCCAGCCTGCCACCATGGCCCTTTGCAGCTCCGGCGGTACCCGGGCAGGGACGGGATGGGCTGGCCTGAGGCTGGAGCACCCCAGGGTGATGCCCCCCCACCACAGAGCATCCTCAGACCAATGGGCGCTGTGGGGATGGTGGGGCAGGGCTGGATAAAGGATGTGGGGCCAGGGCAGGGCCAGGGCCATCACCTGTAGCTGTAGCCAAGGGGAAGCCGAAGTCCTTTTGGGGTGAAGGTGGTGGAAGGAGTAGCGAGGGTGGCACTCGCTGTCGGACAGGTCCAGGTTGCAGTTCCAGCTGATGGTCACACTGATCACCCAGTCCTGCAGCAGGGACCAGCAGACCTTGCACAGTGCCAGCACGCTGCGCACACAGCATTCTAACGGGCACGGCACCGCCATGGTCACAGCATCTCCAGGGGCACGGCATCCCCATGGGATACAGCACCTACCTCCTTGCGGGCGTAGAATCTCCACAGACATGGCAATCCCCCAGGCACAGCACCCCAATGGGCATGGCAACCCCCATGGCATCCCTGCGGGCACAGCATGTCCACGGCTATGGCATCCCTGGGGGCATGGCAGCATCCCCCCAACCCACACTGCTCTCGCCCGGCCACGAGCACAGCCCCATCCTCGCCCTCCCCAGCAGGACGGGGCTGGGTTGCCACAGGCGTTGGGCCACAGGCCCTTGCCAGGGACGCCGTTGGCACTGCCTGCTGGCCCAAGAGTGCCCGGGAAGGGGCTTCCCAGAGGAGCTGGCCGGGCAGCAAGGAGCAGGTCCCAAAGGACGGGAAGACGCTGGGGACGGGCAGGGGGGCAGAGAGCGGGGGAAGGATGGAACAGCGTCGAGTGCCTCTCCTGGGGGGGACTTGTCTGCTCCCGCAGGTGCAGAGGGCAGGGAGGGCCCTGCGGGGACGCTGCGCTGCTCGGCCACCCGCCCCCATCCCCGGCAGAGGCGGGAGGGAGTCCCGGGGAGGCGGCACTGCCTCGCTCCGGCCGCGCCTGCCGCCTGCTCCCCCCGCCCGGCTCGGCCCGGCTCTGCCCGCACGGCTGGCTGGATCGGCTCGGCTGGGCCGGGCTGGGCCGGGCTGGGCTGGGCTGGGCTCGGCTCGGCTCGAGTGGGCTGCGACCCTGCGGGCCCGGGCCGGGCCGTGCGGCGGGAGCCCCGGCGGAGCGGCGGGGCAGGTGTGGGCGCGGAGGGGGTCGGGGGTCCCGGTGGGTGCGTGCGGGGGCTGCGGGCAGGGGGCGTGTGGGCCTCGCTCCGCGGAGGCTGCGGAGGCCGCGGCGGGGCCCGAGGGCAGAAGCGCGGGGCCGGCGGGCCCGTGAGCGGGTCCCCGCGGGAGCGGGCAGCGGCGCAGCCGTCGGGCGTCCCCCGGGCGCGGCCCCGCCGCTGCCCGCTGCTGCCGGGGGTCTGGCGGGGCGGCCGTCGGCGGGCAGCGGGGGTGCGGAGAGGGGCCGGGCTGCGGCCGCTGGCTGCGCTCCCCCCGGTGCCGGCGGGGACGGGGACGGGGACGGGGACGGGCCCGGGGAGAGGCGGGCTGGCGGCGGGGCAGAGGCTGCGGGGCTCCCCCGGGGCACAGGGTCGGGCCCGGGCCGGTGGAGACGCTCTCGGGCTGCGGCCGGGACAGACGAGGCACAGCCGGCGGCTCTGGCAGAGGAGACGGAGGCTCCGCTTCGATTGCCCGCTCCGTCCTGAGGCAGCATGGCGCCTGCAGCCTGTGCAAGCAGGCCGTGCCCGGCACAGGGCAGAAGACCCCCGGGGGGCTCGTGCAGGGAGGTCCCGGAGGTGCCCCTGCCAAGCTGGCACAGGGAGGAGAGGCGGAGGGATGGAGGGCACCGCTGGACTCCCGCTCCTGCCAGGACAGGGAACCGCTGGCCACAACTGGCCCCAAGGAGCCCTGGCAAGGGGCCGTGCTCGGGGCTGCAGAGGAAGGCGAAAGACCCCCGGGGGCCCGTGCCAGTGTGCCCCGGGGGAAAAATTCCTTCCTGACCCCAAAAGTGGCGATCGGCTGTTCCCTGAGCACTCGAGCAAGACCTTTTGCGTGGCCTCCAGGGCAGCGGTGGCTCCAGGGGACACGTGCACTGCCCAACCCCTCCTCTGCTTCCACTGGGGGCACCTCAGGGCCATTCCAGCATGGAAAACTGACATGGTTTTCTCTACCAAAACACTCTTTTTCTATGAAAATGTATCCTCCAGGGTCCACACAAGACTCCTCCCAGGCAACTCCTCCAGGCTTTTGATCACTGCTTTAGGGACCTGAGCTCCCAGGAAGCAACCCCAGACTCATCCAGGGAAGATACCCAAGATGATTTTTCTCCGTGGACAATGCTCCATCCTCTGGGATGCATCCGAGACTCCACCCAGGTATGGCTGTGAGTCTTTTTTTTCCAGTGTTTAAGTGACCTGTGATCCCGGATAGCAACCCCAGAATCCTCCAGGGAAGATACCCAAGATGATTTTTCTCCTTGGAAAATGCTCCATTCTTTGGGATGCAACCAAGACTCCTCGCAATTATATGTCTGAGTGTTTTTTCTGGTGGTTTAGGGCCCTGTGATCCCAGGTAGCAAGACCAGACTCCTCCAGGGAAGATACCCGAGATGATTTTTCTCTCTTGACAGTGGTCCATCCTACGGGATCTACCCAGAACTCCTCCCAGGCGTCTTCCGCAGAGTTTTCTGCAATGCTTTAGGGCCCTGTGATCCTGGGTAGCAACCCCAGACTCCTCCAGGGAAGATACCCGAGATGATTTTTCTCCTTGGACAAAGCTCCATCCTCTGGGAAGCATCTGAGACTCCTTGCAGGTATGTCCCTGAGTGTTTATTCCGGTGTTTTGGGGCCCTGTGATCCCGGGTAGCAACCCCCGACTCCTCCAGGGAAGATACCCGAAATGATTTTTCTACTTGGACAATGCTCCATCCTCTGGGATGCATCTGAGACTTGTCGCAGCTATGTCCCTGAGTCTTTTTTCTCGCCGTTTAGGGTTCTGTCATTCCAGGTAGCAACCCCAGACTCCTCCAGGGAAGACACCCGAGATGATTTTTCTCTCTTGACAGTGGTCCATCCTGCGGGATCTATCCAGAACTCCTCCCAGGCGTCTCCCGCAGTTTTCTCCAGTGCTTTAGGGCCCTGTGATCCTGGGTAGCAACCCCAGACTCCTCCAGGGAAGATACCCGAGATGATTTTTCTCCTTGGACAATGCTCCATCTTCTGGGATGCATCTGAGAGTCCTCCCAGGCGTCTCCCGCTGACATTTTTCCTGTGGTTTGGGTCCCTGTCATCCCAGGTAGCAACCCCAGACTCCTCCAGGGAAGATACCCGAGATGATTTTTCTCCTTGGACAATGCTCTATACTCTGGGATGCATCCGAGACTTGTCGCAGCTATGTTCCCGAGTCTTTTTACTCGCGGTTTAGGGTTCTGTCATCCCGGGTAGCAACCCCAGACTCCTCCGGGGAAGATACCCGAGATGATTTTTCTCCTTGGACAATGCTCCATCCTCTGGGAAGCATCCGAGACTCCTTGCAGGTATGTCCCTGAGTGTTTATTCCGGTGTTTTCGGGCCCTGTGATCCCGGGTAGCAACCCCAGACTCCTCCAGGGAAGATACCCGAGATGATTTTTCTCCTTGGACAATGCTCCATCCTCTGGGATGCATCTGAGATTCCTCCCAGGTGTCTCCCGCAGACATTTTTCCTGTGGTTTTGGTCCCTGTAATCCCAGGTAGGAACCCCAGACTCCTCCAGGGAAGATACCCGAGATGATTTTTCTCCTTGGACAATGCTCCATCTTCTGGGATGCATCTGAGATTCCTCCCAGGCATCTCCCACAGACATTTTTCCTGTGGTTTGGGGCCCTGTGATCCCGGCTAGCAATCCCAGACTCCTCTAGGGAAGATAACCCGATATGATTTTTCTGCTTGGACAATGCTCCATCCTCTGGGAAGCATCTGAGACTCCTTGCAGCTTTGTCCCTGAGTGTTTATTCCGGTGCTTTTGGGCCCTGTCATCCCGGGTAGCAACCCCAGACTCCTCCGTGGAAGATACCCAAGTTGATTTTTCTCCTTGGACTATTGTCTATCCTGCGGGATGCACCCGAGACTCCTCCCAGCTCTGTTTCTGAGTGTTTTCTTCCGGTGTTTCCGGGCCCTGTGATCCCGGGTAGCAACCCCAGACTCCTCCAGGGAAGATACCCGAGATGATTTTTCTGCTTGGACAATGCTCCATCCTCTGGGAAGCATCCGAGACTCCTTGCAGCTTTGTCCCTGAGTGTTTATTCCGGTGATTTGGGGCCCTGTAATCCCGGCTAGCAACCCCAGACTCCTCCAGGGAAGATACCCGAGATGATTTTTCTCCTTGGACAATGCTCCATCTTCTGGGATGCATCTGAGATTCCTCCCAGGCGTCTCCTGCAAACATTTTTCGTGTTGTTTGTGTCCCTGTAATCCCGGGTAGCAACCCCAGACTCCTCCAGGGAAGATACCCGAGATGATTTTTCTCCTTGGACAATGCTCCATCTTCTGGGATGCATCTGAGATTCCTCCCAGGCGTCTCCTGCAAACATTTTTCCTGTGGTTTGGGTCCCTGTAATCCCGGGTAGCAACCCCAGACTCCTCCAGCGCAGATACCTGAGATGATTTTTCTCTCTTGACAGTGGTGCATCCTGCGGGATCTACCCAGAACTCCTCCCAGGCGTCTCCCGCAGAGTTTTCTCCAGTGCTTTAGGGCCCTGTAATCCCGGGTAGCAACCCCAGACTCCTCCAGGGAAGATACCCGAGATGATTTTTCTCCTTGGACAATGCTCCATCCTCTGGGAAGCATCCGAGACTCCTTGCAGCTTTGACCCTGAGTGTTTATTCCGGTGCTTTTGGGCCCTGTCATCCCGGGTAGCAACCCCAGACTCCTCCGTGGAAGATACCGAAGTTGATTTTTCTCCTTGGACTATTGTCCATCCTGCGGGATGCACCCGAGACTCCTCCCAGCTCTGTTTCTGAGTGTTTTATTCCGGTGGTTTAGCGCCCTGTGATCCCGGGTAGCAACCCCAGACTCCTCCAGGGAAGATAACCCGAGATGATTTTTCTCCTTGGACAATGCTCCATCCTCTGGGAAGCATCCGAGACTCCTTGCAGGTATGTCCCTGAGTGTTTATTCCGGTGTTTTGGGGCCCTGTCATCCCGGGTAGCAACCCCAGACTCCTCCAGGGAAGACACCCAAGATGATTTTTCTCTCTTGACAGTGGTCCATCCTGCGGGATCTACCCAGAACTCCTCCCAGGCGTCTCCCGCAGAGTTTTCTCCAGTGCTTTAGGGCCCTGTGATCCCGGCTAGCAACCCCAGACTCCTCTAGGGAAGATACCCGAGATAATTTTTCTGCTTGGACAATGCTCCATCCTCTGGGAAGCATCCGAGACTCCTTGCAGGTATGTCCCTGAGTGTTTATTCCGGTGTTTTGGGGCCCTGTCATCCCGGGTAGCAACCCCAGACTCCTCCAGGGAAGATACCCGAGATGATTTTTCTCCTTGGACAATGCTCCATCTTCTGGGATGCAACTGAGATTCCTCCCAGGCGTCTCCCACAGACATTTTTCCTGTGGTTTGGGTCCCTGTAATCCCGGGTACCAACCCCAGACTACTCCAGGGAAGATACCCGAGATAATTTTTCTCCTTGGACAATGCTCCATCCTCTGGGAAGCATCCGAGACTCCTTGCAGGTATGTCCCTGAGTGTTTATTCCGGTGTTTTGGGGCCCTGTGATCCCGGCTAGCAATCCCAGACTCCTCTAGGGACGATACCCGAGATAATTTTTCTGCTTGGACAATGCTCCATCCTCTGGGAAGCATCTGAGACTCCTTGCAGCTTTGTCCCTGAGTGTTTATTCCGGTGCTTTTGGGCCCTGTCATCCCGGGTAGCAACCCCAGACTCCTCCGTGGAAGATACCCAAGTTGATTTTTCTCCTTGGACTATTGTCTATCCTGCGGGATGCACCCGAGACTCCTCCCAGCTCTGTTTCTGAGTGTTTTCTTCCGGTGTTTCCGGGCCCTGTGATCCCGGGTAGCAACCCCAGACTCCTCCAGGGAAGATACCCGAGATGATTTTTCTGCTTGGACAATGCTCCATCCTCTGGGAAGCATCCGAGACTCCTTGCAGCTTTGTCCCTGAGTGTTTATTCCGGTGATTTGGGGCCCTGTAATCCCGGCTAGCAACCCCAGACTCCTCCAGGGAAGATACCCGAGATGATTTTTCTCCTTGGACAATGCTCCATCTTCTGGGATGCATCTGAGATTCCTCCCAGGCGTCTCCTGCAAACATTTTTCGTGTTGTTTGTGTCCCTGTAATCCCGGGTAGCAACCCCAGACTCCTCCAGGGAAGATACCCGAGATGATTTTTCTCCTTGGACAATGCTCCATCTTCTGGGATGCATCTGAGATTCCTCCCAGGCGACTCCCACAGACATTTTTCCTGTGGTTTGGGTCCCTGTAATCCCGGGTAGCAACCCCAGACTCCTCCAGGGAAGATAACCCGAGATGATTTTTCTCCTTGGACAATGCTCAATCGTCTGGGAAGCATCCGAGACTCCTTGCAGCTTTGTCCCTGAGTGTTTATTCCGGTGCTTTTGGGCCCTGTCATCCCGGGTAGCAACCCCAGACTCCTCCGTGGAAGATACCCAAGTTGATTTTTCTCCTTGGACTATTGTCCATCCTGCAGGATGCACCCGAGACTCCTCCCAGCTCTGTTTCTGAGTGTTTTCTTCCGGTGGTTTAGCGCCCTGTGATCCCGGGTAGCAACCCCAGACTCCTCCAGGGAAGATACCCGAGATGATTTTTCTCCTTGGACAATGCTCCATCTTCTGGGATGCATCTGAGATTCCTCCCAAGTGTCTCCCGCAGACATTTTTCCTGTGGTTTTGGTCCCTGTAATCCCAGGTAGCAAGCCCAGACTCCTCCAGGAAAGATACCCGGGATGATTTTTCTCCTTGGACAATGCTCTATACTCTGGGATGCATCCGAGACTTGTCGCAGCTATGTCCCTGAGTCTTTTTTCTCGCGGTTTATGATTCTGTCATCCCGGGTAGCAACCCCAGACTCCTCCAGGGAAGACACCCAAGATGATTTTTCTCTCTTGACAGTGGTCCATCCTGCGGGATCTACCCAGAACTCCTCCCAGGCATCTCCCGCAGAGTTTTCTCCAGTGCTTTAGGGCCCTGTGATCCCGGCTAGCAACCCCAGACTCCTCTAGGGAAGATACCCGAGATAATTTTTCTGCTTGGACAATGCTCCATCCTCTGGGAAGCATCCGAGACTCCTTGCAGGTATGTCCCTGAGTCTTTATTCCGGTGGTTTAGCGCCCTGTGATCCTGGGTAGTAACCCCAGACTCCTCCAGGGAAGATACCCGAGATGATTTTTCGCCTTGGACAATGCTCCATCCTCTGGGAAGCATCCGAGACTCCTTGCAGGTATGTCCCTGCGTGTTTATTCCGGTGATTTGGGGCCCTGTGATCCCGGGTAGCAACCCCAGACTCCTCCAGGGAAGATACCCGAGATGATTTTTCTCCTTGGACAATGCTGCATCTTCTGGGATGCATCTGAGACTCCTCCCAGGCGTCTCCCACAGACATTTTTCCTGTGGTTTGGGTCCCTGTAATCCCGGGTAGCAACCCCAGACTCCTCCAGGGAAGATACCCGAGATGATTTTTCTCCTTGGATAATGCTCCATCCTCTGGGAAGCATCCGAGACTCCTTGCAGGTATGTCCCTGAGTGTTTATTCCGGTGGTTTTGGGCCCTGTGATCCCGGCTAGCAACCCCAGACTCCTCTAGGGAAGATACCCGAGATAATTTTTATGCTTGGACAATGCTCCATCCTCTGGGAAGCATCCGAGACTCCTTGCAGGTATGTCCCTGAGTGTTTATTCCGGTGTTTTGGGGCCCTGTGATCCCGGGTAGCAACCCCAGACTCCTCCAGGGAAGATACCCGGGATGATTTTTCTCCTTGAACAATGCTCCATGTTCTGGGATGCATCTGAGATTCCTCCCAGGCGACTCCCACAGACCTTTTTCCTGTGGTTTGGGGCCCTGTGATCCCGGCTAGCAACCCCAGACTCCTCTAGGGAAGATATCCGAGATGATTTTTCTCCTTGGACAATGCTCCATCCTCTGGGAAGCATCCGAGACTCCTTGCAGGTATGTCCCTGAGTGTTTATTCCGGTGTTTTGGGGCCCTGTGATCCCGGGTAGCAACCCCAGACTCCTCCAGGGAAGATACCCGAGATGATTTTTCTCCTTGGACAATGCTCCATCTTCTGGGATGCATCTGAGATTCCTCCCAGGCGTCTCCCACAGACATTTTTCCTGTGGTTTGGGTCCCTGTAATCCCGGGTAGCTACCCCAGACTCCTCCAGGGAAGATACCCAAGTTGATTTTTCTCCTTGGACTATTGTCCATCCTGCGGGATGCACCCGAGACTCCTCCCAGCTCTGTTTCTGAGTGTTTCCTTCCGGTGGTTTAGCGCCCTGTGATCCCGGCTAGCAACCCCAGACTCCTCCAGGGAAGATACCCGAGATGATTTTTCTCCTTGGACAATGCTCCATCGTCTGGGATGCATCTGAGATTCCTCCCAAGTGTCTCCCGCAGACATTTTTCCTGTGGTTTTGGTCCCTGTAATCCCGGGTAGCAACCCCAGACTCCTCCAGGAAAGATACCCGGGATGATTTTTCTCCTTGGACAATGCTCTATATTCTGGGATGCATCCGAGACTTGTCGCAGCTATGTCCCTGAGTCTTTTTTCTCGCGGTTTATGGTTCTGTCATCCCAGGTAGCAACCCCAGACTCCTCCCGGGAAGACACCCAATATAATTTTTCTCTCTTGACAGTGGTCCATCCTGCGGGATCTACCCAGAACTCCTCCCAGGCATCTCCCGCAGAGTTTTCTCCAGTGCTTTAGGGCCCTGTGATCCCGGCTAGCAACCCCAGACTCCTCTAGGGAAGATATCCGAGATAATTTTTCTGCTTGGACAATGCTCCATCCTCTGGGAAGCATCCGAGACTCCTTGCAGGTATGTCCCTGAGTGTTTATTCCGGTGTTTTGGGGCCCTGTGATCCCGGGTAGCAACCCCAGACTCCTCCAGGGAAGATACCCGAGATGATTTTTCTCCTTGGACAATGCTCCATCTTCTGGGATGCATCTGAGATTCCTCCCAGGCGTCTCCCACAGACATTTTTCCTGTGGTTTGGGTCCCTGTAATCCCGGGTAGCTACCCCAGACTCCTCCAGGGAAGATACCCCGAGATGATTTTTCTCCTTGGACAATGCTCCATCCTCTGGGAAGCATCCGAGACTCCTTGCAGGTATGTCCCTGAGTGTTTATTCCGGTGCTTTTGGGCCCTGTCATCCCGGGTAGCAACCCCAGACTCCTCTAGGGAAGATACCCGAGATAATTTTTCTGCTTGGACAATGCTCCTTCCTCTGGGAAGCATCCGAGACTCCTTGCAGGTATGTCCCTGAGTCTTTATTCCGGTGGTTTAGCGCCCTGTGATCCCGGGTAGCAACCCCAGACTCCTCTAGGGAAGATACCCGAGATGATTTTTCTCCTTGGACAATGCTCCATCCTCTGGGAAGCATCCGAGACTCCTTGCAGCTTTGTCCCTGAGTGTTTATTCCGGTGCTTTTGGGCCCTGTCATCCCGGGTAGCAACCCCAGACTCCTCCGTGGAAGATACCCAAGTTGATTTTTCTCCTTGGACTATTGTCCATCCTGCGGGATGCACCCGAGACTCCTCCCAGCTCTGTTTCTGAGTGTTTTCTTCCGGTGGTTTAGCGCCCTGTGATCCCGGGTAGCAACCCCAGACTCCTCCAGGGAAGATACCCGAGATGATTTTTCTCCTTGGACAATGCTCCATCGTCTGGGATGCATCTGAGATTCCTCCCAAGTGTCTCCCGCAGACATTTTTCCTGTGGTTTTGGTCCCTGTAATCCCGGGTAGCAACCCCAGACTCCTCCAGGAAAGATACCCGAGATGATTTTTCTCCTTGGACAATGCTCCATCCTCTGGGAAGCATCCGAGACTCCTTGTAGCTTTGTCCCTGAGTGTTTATTCCGGTGGTTTTGGGCCCTGTGATCCCGGCTAGCAATCCCAGACTCCTCTAGGGACGATACCCGAGATGATTTTTCTGCTTGGACAATGCTCCATCCTCTGGGAAGCATCCGAGACTCCTTGCAGGTATGTCCCTGAGTCTTTATTCCGTTGGTTTAGCGCCCTGTGATCCCGGGTAGCAACCCCAGACTCCTCCAGGGAAGATACCCGAGATGATTTTTCTCCTTGGACAATGCTCCATCCTCTGGGAAGCATCCGAGACTCCTTGCAGGTATGTCCCTGAGTGTTTATTCCGGTGTTTTCGGGCCCTGTGATCCCGGGTAGCAACCCCAGACTCCTCTAGGGAAGATACCCGAGATAATTTTTCTGCTTGGACAATGCTCCATCCTCTGGGAAGCATCCGAGACTCCTTGCAGGTATGTCCCTGAGTCTTTATTCCGGTGGTTTAGCGCCCTGTGATCCCGGGTAGCAACCCCAGACTCCTCCAGGGAAGATACCCGAGATGATTTTTCTGCTTGGACAATGCTCCATCTTCTGGGAAGCATCCGAGACTCCTTGCAGGTATGTCCCTGAGTCTTTATTGCGGTGTTTTGGGGCCCTGTGATCCCGGGTAGCAACCCCAGACTCCTCCAGGGAAGATACCCGAGATGATTTTTCTCCTTGGACAATGCTCCATCCTCTGGGAAGCATCCGAGACTCCTTGCAGCTTTGTCCCTGAGTGTTTATTCCGGTGGTTTTGGGCCCTGTGATCCGGCTAGCAATCCCAGACTCCTCTAGGGATGATACCCGAGATAATTTTTCTCCTTGGATAATGCTCCATCCTCTGGGAAGCATCCGAGACTCCTTGCAGGTATGTCCCTGAGTCTTTATTCTGTTGGTTTAGCGCCCCGTGATCCCGGGTAGCAACCCCAGACTCCTCCAGGGAAGATACCCGAGATGATTTTTCTCCTTGGATAATGCTCCATCCTCTGGGAAGCATCCGAGACTCCTTGCAGGTATGTCCCTGAGTGTTTATTCCGGTGTTTTCGGGCCCTGTGATGCCGGGTAGCAACCCCAGACTCCTCTAGGGAAGATATCCGAGATAATTTTTCTGCTTGGACAATGCTCCATCCTCTGGGAAGCATCCGAGACTCCTTGCAGGTATGTCCCTGAGTGTTTATTCCGGTGCTTTTGGGCCCTGTCATCCCGGGTAGCAACCCCAGACTCCTCCGTGGAAGATACCCAAGTTGATTTTTCTCCTTGGACTATTGTCCATCCTGCGGGATGCACCCGAGACTCCTCCCAGCTCTGTTTCTGAGTGTTTTCTTCCGGTGGTTTAGCGCCCTGTGATCCCGGGTAGCAACCCCAGACTCCTCCAGGGAACATACTCGAGATGATTTTTCTCTCTTGACAGTGGTCCATCCTGCGGGATCTACCCAGAACTCCTCCCAGGCGTCTCCCGTAGAGTTTTCTCCAGTGCTTTAGGGCCCTGTGGTCCCGGCTAGCAACCCCAGACTCCTCTAGGGAAGATACCCGAGATAATTTTTCTGCTTGAACAATGCTCCATCCTCTGGGAGGCATCCGAGACTCCTTGCAGGTATGTCCCTGAGTGTTTATTCCGGTGTTTTGGGGCCCTGTGATCCCGGCTAGCAACCCCAGACTCCTCCAGGGAAGATACCCGAGATGATTTTTCTCCTTGGACAATGCTCCATCCTCTGGGAAGCATCCGAGACTCCTTGCAGCTTTGTCCCTGAGTGTTTATTCCAGTGGTTTTGGGCCCTGTGATCCGGCTAGCAATCCCAGACTCCTCTAGGGATGATACCCGAGATAATTTTTCTCCTTGGACAATGCTCCATCCTCTGGGAAGCATCCGAGACTCCTTGCAGGTATGTCCCTGAGTCTTTATTCCGTTGGTTTAGCGCCCTGTGATCCCGGGTAGCAACCCCAGACTCCTCCAGGGAAGATACCCGAGATGATTTTTCTCCTTGGACAATGCTCCATCCTCTGGGAAGCATCCGAGACTCCTTGCAGGTATGTCCCTGAGTGTTTATTCCGGTGTTTTCGGGCCCTGTGATCCCGGGTAGCAACCCCAGACTCCTCCAGGGAAGATATCCGAGATAATTTTTCTGCTTGGACAATGCTCCATCCTCTGGGAAGCATCCGAGACTCCTTGCAGGTATGTCCCTGAGTGTTTATTCCGGTGTTTTGGGGCCCTGTCATCCCGGCTAGCAACCCCAGACTCCTCCAGGGAAGATACCCGAGATGATTTTTCTCCCTGGACAATGCTCCATCGTCTGGGATGCATCTGAGATTCCTCCCAAGGGTCTCCCGCAGACATTTTTCCTGTGGTTTTGGTCCCTGTAATCCCGGGTAGCAACCCCAGACTCCTCCAGGAAAGATACCCGGGATGATTTTTCTCCTTGGACAATGCTCTATACTCTGGGATGCATCCGAGACTTGTCGCAGCTATGTCCCTGAGTCTTTTTTCTCGCGGTTTATGGTTCTGTCATCCCAGGTAGCAACCCCAGACTCCTCCCGGGAAGACACCCAATATAATTTTTCTCTCTTGACAGTGGTCCATCCTGCGGGATCTACCCAGAACTCCTCCCAGGCATCTCCCGCAGAGTTTTCTCCAGTGCTTTAGGGCCCTGTGATCCCGGCTAGCAACCCCAGACTCCTCTAGGGAAGATATCCGAGATAATTTTTCTGCTTGGACAATGCTCCATCGTCTGGGAAGCATCCGAGACTCCTTGCAGGTATGTCCCTGAGTGTTTATTCCGGTGTTTTGGGGCCCTGTGATCCCGGGTAGCAACCCCAGACTCCTCCAGGGAAGATACCCGAGATGATTTTTCTTCTTGGACAATGCTCCATCTTCTGGGATGCATCTGAGATTCCTCCCAGGCGTCTCCCACAGACATTTTTCCTGTGGTTTGGGTCCCTGTAATCCCGGGTAGCTACCCCAGACTCCTCCAGGGAAGATACCCGAGATGATTTTTCTCCTTGGACAATGCTCCATCCTCTGCGAAGCATCCGAGACTCCTTGCAGGTATGTCCCTGAGTGTTTATTCCGTTGTTTTGGGGCCCTGTGATCCCGGGTAGCAACCCCAGACTCCTCCAGGGAAGATACCCGAGATGATTTTTCTCCTTGGACAATGCTCCATCCTCTGGGAAGCATCCGAGACTCCTTGCAGGTATGTCCCTGAGTGTTTATTCCGGTGGTTTAGCGCCCTGTGATCCCGGGTAGCAACCCCAGACTCCTCCAGGGAAGATACCCGAGATGATTTTTCTCCTTGGACAATGCTCCATCCTCTGGGAAGCATCCGAGACTCCTTGCAGCTTTGTCCCTGAGTGTTTATTCCGGTGGTTTTGGGCCCTGTGATCCGGCTAGCAATCCCAGACTCCTCTAGGGATGATACCCGAGATAATTTTTCTCCTTGGACAATGCTCCATCCTCTGGGAAGCATCCGAGACTCCTTGCAGGTATGTCCCTGAGTCTTTATTCCGTTCGTTTAGCGCCCTGTGATCCCGGGTAGCAACCCCAGACTCCTCCAGGGAAGATACCCGAGATGATTTTTCTCCTTGGATAATGCTCCATCCTCTGGGAAGCATCCGAGACTCCTTGCAGGTATGTCCCTGAGTGTTTATTCCGGTGTTTTCGGGCCCTGTGATCCCGGGTAGCAACCCCAGACTCCTCTAGGGAAGATATCCGAGATAATTTTTCTGCTTGGACAATGCTCCATCCTCTGGGAAGCATCCGAGACTCCTTGCAGGTATGTCCCTGAGTGTTTATTCCGGTGTTTTGGGGCCCTGTGATCCCGGGTAGCAACCCCAGACTCCTCCAGGGAAGATACCCGAGATGATTTTTCTCCTTGGACAATGCTCCATCTTCTGGGATGCATCTGAGATTCCTCCCAGGCGTCTCCCACAGACATTTTTCCTGTGGTTTGGGTCCCTGTAATCCCGGGTAGCAACCCCAGACTCCTCTAGGGAAGATACCCGAGATGATTTTTCTCCTTGGACAAAGCTCCATCCTCTGGGAAGCATCCGAGACTCCTTGCAGGTATGTCCCTGAGTCTTTA
The DNA here is from genome assembly GCF_965231255.1 of Vanellus vanellus. NCBI lineage: Eukaryota > Metazoa > Chordata > Aves > Charadriiformes > Charadriidae > Vanellus > Vanellus vanellus. The sequence goes on along the minus strand of NW_028126759.1, from coordinate 205,928 downwards.
TTCCGGTGGTTTAGCGCCTTGTGATCCCGGGTAGCAACCCCAGACTCCTCCAGGGAAGATACCCGAGATGATTTTTCTCCTTGGACAATGCTCCATCCTCTGGGAAGCATCTGAGACTCCTTGCAGGTATGTCCCTGAGTCTTCATTCCGGTGTTTTGGGGCCCTGTGATCCCGGGTAGCAACCCCAGACTCCTCCAGGGAAGATACCCGAGATGATTTTTCTCCTTGGACAATGCTCCATCTTCTGGGATGCATCTGAGATTCCTCCCAAGTGTCTCCCGCAGACATTTTTCCTGTGGTTTTGGTCCCTGTAATCCCGGGTAGCAAGCCCAGACTTCTCCAGGAAAGATACCCGGGATGATTTTTCTCCTTGGACAATGCTCTATACTCTGGGATGCATCCGAGACTTGTCGCAGCTATGTCCCTGAGTCTTTTTTCTCGCGGTTTATGGTTCTGTCATCCCAGGTAGCAACCCCAGACTCCTCCAGGGAAGACACCCAAGATGATTTTTCTCTCTTGACAGTGGTCCATCCTGCGGGATCTACCCAGAACTCCTCCCAGGCATCTCCCGCAGAGTTTTCTCCAGTGCTTTAGGGCCCTGTGATCCCGGCTAGCAACCCCAGACTCCTCTAGGGAAGATACCCGAGATAATTTTTCTGCTTGGACAATGCTCCATCCTCTGGGAAGCATCCGAGACTCCTTGCAGGTATGTCCCTGAGTGTTTATTCCGGTGCTTTTGGGCCCTGTCATCCCGGGTAGCAACCCCAGTCTCCTCCGTGGAAGATACCCAAGTTGATTTTTCTCCTTGGACTATTGTCCATCCTGCGGGATGCACCCGAGACTCCTCCCAGCTCTGTTTCTGAGTGTTTTCTTCCGGTGGTTTAGCGCCCTGTGATCCCGGGTAGCAACCCCAGACTCCTCCAGGGAAGATACCCGAGATGATTTTTTCCTTGGACAATGCTCCATCTTCTGGGATGCATCTGAGATTCCTCCCAGGCGTCTCCCACAGACATTTTTCCTGTGGTTTGGGTCCCTGTAATCCCGGGTAGCAACCCCAGACTCCTCCAGGGAAGATACCCGAGATGATTTTTCTCCTTGGACAATGCTCCATCCTCTGGGAAGCATCCGAGACTCCTTGCAGGTATGTCCCTGAGTGTTTATTCCGGTGCTTTTGGGCCCTGTCATCCCGGGTAGCAACCCCAGACTCCTCCAGGGAAGATACCCAAGTTGATTTTTCTCCTTGGACTATTGTCCATCCTGCGGGATGCACCCGAGACTCCTCCCAGCTCTGTTTCTGAGTGTTTTCTTCCGGTGGTTTAGCGCCCTGTGATCCCGGGTAGCAACCCCAGACTCCTCTAGGGAAGATATCCGAGATAATTTTTCTGCTTGGACAATGCTCCATCCTCTGGGAGGCATCCGAGACTCCTTGCAGGTATGTCCCTGAGTGTTTATTCCGGTGTTTTGGGGCCCTGTGATCCCGGGTAGCAACCCCAGACTCCTCCAGGGAAGATAACCGGGATGATTTTTCTCCTTGGACAATGCTCCATCTTCTGGGATGCATTTGAGATTCCTCCCAGGCGTCTCCCACAGACATTTTTCCTGTGGTTTGGGTCCCTGTAATCCCGGGTAGCAACCCCAGACTCCTCCAGGGAAGATACCCAAGTTGATTTTTCTCCTTGGACTATTGTCCATCCTGCGGGATGCACCCGATACTCCTCCCAGCTCTGTTTCTGAGTGTTTTCTTCCGGTGGTTTAGCACCCTGTGATCCCGGCTAGCAACCGCAGACTCCTACAGGGAAGATACCCGAGATGATTTTTCTCCTTGGACAATGCTCCATCTTCTGGGATGCATCTGAAATTGCTCCCAAGTGTCTCCCGCTGACATTTTTCCTGTGGTTTTGGTCCCTGTAATCCTGGGTAGCAACCCCAGACTCCTCCAGGAAAGATACCCGGGATGATTTTTCTCCTTGGACAATGCTCTATACTCTGGGATGCATCCGAGACTTGTTGCAGCTATGTCCCTGAGTCTTTTTTCTCGCGGTTTATGGTTCTGTCATCCCAGGTAGCAACCTCAGACTCCTCCAGGGAAGACACCCAAGATGATTTTTCTCTCTTGACAGTGGTCCATCCTGCGGGATCTACCCAGAACTCCTCCCAGGCATCTCCTTCAGAGTTTTCTCCAGTGCTTTAGGGCCCTGTGATCCCGGCTAGCAACCCCAGACTCCTCTAGGGAAGATACCCGAGATAATTTTTATGCTTGGACAATGCTCCATCCTCTGGGAAGCATCCGAGACTCCTTGCAGGTATGTCCCTGAGTGTTTATTCCGGTGTTTTGGGGCCCGGTGATCCCGGGTAGCAACCCCAGACTCCTCCAGGGAAGATACCCGAGATGATTTTTCTCCTTGGACAATGCTCCATCTTCTGGGATGCATCTGAGATTCCTCCCAGGCGTCTCCCACAGACATTTTTCCTGTGGTTTGGGTCCCTGTAATCCCGGGTAGCAACCCCAGACTCCTCCAGGGAAGATACCCGAGATGATTTTTCTCCCTGGACAATGCTCCATCCTCTGGGAAGCATCCGAGACTCCTTGCAGCTTTGTCCCTGAGTGTTTATTCCGGTGCTTTTGGGCCCTGTCATCCCGGGTAGCAACCCCAGACTCCTCCAGGAAAGATACCCGGGATGACTTTTCTCCTTGGACAATGCTCTATACTCTGGGATGCATCCGAGACTTGTGGCAGCTATGTCCCTGAGTCTTTTTTCTCGCGGTTTATGGTTCTGTCATCCCAGGTAGCAACCCCAGACTCCTCCAGGGAAGACACCCAAGATGATTTTTCTCTCTTGACAGTGGTCCATCCTGCGGGATCTACCCAGAACTCCTCCCAGGCATCTCCCGCAGAGTTTTCTCCAGTGCTTTAGGGCCCTGTGATCCCGGCTAGCAACCCCAGACTCCTCTAGGGAAGATACCCGAGATAATTTTTCTGCTTGGACAATGCTCCATCCTCTGGGAAGCATCCGAGACTCCTTGCAGGTATGTCCCTGAGTCTTTATTCCGGTGGTTTAGCGCCCTGTGATCCCGGGTAGCAACCCCAGACTCCTCCAGGGAAGATACCCGAGATGATTTTTCTCCTTGGACAATGCTCCATCCTCTGGGAAGCATCCGAGACTCCTTGCAGCTTTGTCCCTGAGTGTTTATTCCGGTGGTTTTGGGCCCTGTGATCCGGCTAGCAATCCCAGACTCCTCTAGGGATGATACCCGAGATAATTTTTCTCCTTGGACAATGCTCCATCCTCTGGGAAGCATCCGAGACTCCTTGCAGGTATGTCCCTGAGTCTTTATTCCGTTCGTTTAGCGCCCTGTGATCCCGGGTAGCAACCCCAGACTCCTCCAGGGAAGATACCCGAGATGATTTTTCTCCTTGGATAATGCTCCATCCTCTGGGAAGCATCCGAGACTCCTTGCAGGTATGTCCCTGAGTGTTTATTCCGGTGTTTTCGGGCCCTGTGATCCCGGGTAGCAACCCCAGACTCCTCTAGGGAAGATATCCGAGATAATTTTTCTGCTTGGACAATGCTCCATCCTCTGGGAAGCATCCGAGACTCCTTGCAGGTATGTCCCTGAGTGTTTATTCCGGTGTTTTGAGGCCCTGTGATCCCGGGTAGCAACCCCAGACTCCTCCAGGGAAGATACCCAAGATGATTTTTCTCCTTGGACAATGCTCCATCTTCTGGGATGCATCAGAGATTCCTCCCAGGCGTCTCCCACAGACATTTTTCCTGTGGTTTGGGTCCCTGTAATCCCGGGTAGCAACCCCAGACTCCTCTAGGGAAGATACCCGAGATAATTTTTCTCCTTGGACAATGCTCCATCCTCTGGGAAGCATCCGAGACTCCTTGCAGGTATGTCCCTGAGTCTTTATTCCGGTGGTTTAGCGCCCTGTGATCCCGGGTAGCAACCCCAGACTCCTCCAGGGAAGATACCCGAGATGATTTTTCTGCTTGGACAATGCTCCATCCTCTGGGAAGCATCTGAGACTCCTTGCAGGTATGTCCCTGAGTCTTCATTCCGGTGTTTTGGGGCCCTGTGATCCCGGGTAGCAACCCCAGACTCCTCCAGGGAAGATACCCGAGATGATTTTTCTCCTTGGACAATGCTCCATCTTCTGGGATGCATCTGAGATTCCTCCCAAGTGTCTCCCGCAGACATTTTTCCTGTGGTTTTGGTCCCTGTAATCCCGGGTAGCAAGCCCAGACTTCTCCAGGAAAGATACCCGGGATGATTTTTCTCCTTGCACAATGCTCTATACTCTGGGATGCATCCGAGACTTGTCGCAGTTATGTCCCTGAGTCTTTTTTCTCGCGGTTTATGGTTCTGTCATCCCAGGTAGCAACCCCAGACTCCTCCAGGGAAGACACCCAAGATGATTTTTCTCTCTTGACAGTGGTCCATCCTGCGGGATCTACCCAGAACTCCTCCCAGGCATCTCCCGCAGAGTTTTCTCCAGTGCTTTAGGGCCCTGTGATCCCGGCTAGCAACCCCAGACTCCTCTAGGGAAGATACCCGAGATAATTTTTCTGCTTGGACAATGCTCCATCCTCTGGGAAGCATCCGAGACTCCTTGCAGGTATGTCCCTGAGTGTTTATTCCGGTGCTTTTGGGCCCTGTCATCCCGGGTAGCAACCCCAGTCTCCTCCGTGGAAGATACCCAAGTTGATTTTTCTCCTTGGACTATTGTCCATCCTGCGGGATGCACCCGAGACTCCTCCCAGCTCTGTTTCTGAGTGTTTTCTTCCGGTGGTTTAGCGCCCTGTGATCCCGGGTAGCAACCCCAGATTCCTCCAGGGAAGATACCCGAGATGATTTTTCTCCTTGGACAATGCTCCATCCTCTGGGAAGCATCCGAGACTCCTTGCAGGTATGTCCCTGAGTGTTTATTCCGGTGCTTTTGGGCCCTGTCATCCCGGGTAGCAACCCCAGACTCCTCCAGGGAAGATACCCAAGTTGATTTTTCTCCTTGGACTATTGTCCATCCTGCGGGATGCACCCGAGACTCCTCCCAGCTCTGTTTCTGAGTGTTTTCTTCCGGTGGTTTAGCGCCCTGTGATCCCGGGTAGCAACCCCAGACTCCTCCAGGGAACATACTCGAGATGATTTTTCTCTCTTGACAGTGGTCCATCCTGCGGGATCTACCCAGAACTCCTCCCAGGCGTCTCCCGTAGAGTTTTCTCCAGTGCTTTCGGGCCCTGTGGTCCCGGCTAGCAACCCCAGACTCCTCCAGGGAAGATACCCGAGATGATTTTTCTCCTTGGACAATGCTCCATCTTCTGGGATGCATCTGAGATTCCTCCCAGGCGACTCCCACAGACATTTTTCCTGTGGTTTGGGTCCCTGTAATCCCGGGTAGCAACCCCAGACTCCTCCAGCGCAGATACCTGAGATGATTTTTCTCTCTTGACAGTGGTGCATCCTGCGGGATCTACCCAGAACTCCTCCCAGGCGTCTCCCGCAGAGTTTTCTCCAGTGCTTTAGGGCCCTGTAATCCCGGGTAGCAACCCCAGACTCCTCCAGGGAAGATACCCGAGATGATTTTTCTCCTTGGACAATGCTCCATCCTCTGGGAAGCATCCGAGACTCCTTGCAGCTTTGACCCTGAGTGTTTATTCCGGTGCTTTTGGGCCCTGTCATCCCGGGTAGCAACCCCAGACTCCTCCGTGGAAGATACCGAAGTTGATTTTTCTCCTTGGACTATTGTCCATCCTGCGGGATGCACCCGAGACTCCTCCCAGCTCTGTTTCTGAGTGTTTTATTCCGGTGGTTTAGCGCCCTGTGATCCCGGGTAGCAACCCCAGACTCCTCCAGGGAAGATAACCCGAGATGATTTTTCTCCTTGGACAATGCTCCATCCTCTGGGAAGCATCCGAGACTCCTTGCAGGTATGTCCCTGAGTGTTTATTCCGGTGTTTTGGGGCCCTGTCATCCCGGGTAGCAACCCCAGACTCCTCCAGGGAAGACACCCAAGATGATTTTTCTCTCTTGACAGTGGTCCATCCTGCGGGATCTACCCAGAACTCCTCCCAGGCGTCTCCCGCAGAGTTTTCTCCAGTGCTTTAGGGCCCTGTGATCCCGGCTAGCAACCCCAGACTCCTCTAGGGAAGATACCCGAGATAATTTTTCTGCTTGGACAATGCTCCATCCTCTGGGAAGCATCCGAGACTCCTTGCAGGTATGTCCCTGAGTGTTTATTCCGGTGTTTTGGGGCCCTGTCATCCCGGGTAGCAACCCCAGACTCCTCCAGGGAAGATACCCGAGATGATTTTTCTCCTTGGACAATGCTCCATCTTCTGGGATGCAACTGAGATTCCTCCCAGGCGTCTCCCACAGACATTTTTCCTGTGGTTTGGGTCCCTGTAATCCCGGGTACCAACCCCAGACTACTCCAGGGAAGATACCCGAGATAATTTTTCTCCTTGGACAATGCTCCATCCTCTGGGAAGCATCCGAGACTCCTTGCAGGTATGTCCCTGAGTGTTTATTCCGGTGTTTTGGGGCCCTGTGATCCCGGCTAGCAATCCCAGACTCCTCTAGGGACGATACCCGAGATAATTTTTCTGCTTGGACAATGCTCCATCCTCTGGGAAGCATCTGAGACTCCTTGCAGCTTTGTCCCTGAGTGTTTATTCCGGTGCTTTTGGGCCCTGTCATCCCGGGTAGCAACCCCAGACTCCTCCGTGGAAGATACCCAAGTTGATTTTTCTCCTTGGACTATTGTCTATCCTGCGGGATGCACCCGAGACTCCTCCCAGCTCTGTTTCTGAGTGTTTTCTTCCGGTGTTTCCGGGCCCTGTGATCCCGGGTAGCAACCCCAGACTCCTCCAGGGAAGATACCCGAGATGATTTTTCTGCTTGGACAATGCTCCATCCTCTGGGAAGCATCCGAGACTCCTTGCAGCTTTGTCCCTGAGTGTTTATTCCGGTGATTTGGGGCCCTGTAATCCCGGCTAGCAACCCCAGACTCCTCCAGGGAAGATACCCGAGATGATTTTTCTCCTTGGACAATGCTCCATCTTCTGGGATGCATCTGAGATTCCTCCCAGGCGTCTCCTGCAAACATTTTTCGTGTTGTTTGTGTCCCTGTAATCCCGGGTAGCAACCCCAGACTCCTCCAGGGAAGATACCCGAGATGATTTTTCTCCTTGGACAATGCTCCATCTTCTGGGATGCATCTGAGATTCCTCCCAGGCGACTCCCACAGACATTTTTCCTGTGGTTTGGGTCCCTGTAATCCCGGGTAGCAACCCCAGACTCCTCCAGGGAAGATAACCCGAGATGATTTTTCTCCTTGGACAATGCTCAATCGTCTGGGAAGCATCCGAGACTCCTTGCAGCTTTGTCCCTGAGTGTTTATTCCGGTGCTTTTGGGCCCTGTCATCCCGGGTAGCAACCCCAGACTCCTCCGTGGAAGATACCCAAGTTGATTTTTCTCCTTGGACTATTGTCCATCCTGCAGGATGCACCCGAGACTCCTCCCAGCTCTGTTTCTGAGTGTTTTCTTCCGGTGGTTTAGCGCCCTGTGATCCCGGGTAGCAACCCCAGACTCCTCCAGGGAAGATACCCGAGATGATTTTTCTCCTTGGACAATGCTCCATCTTCTGGGATGCATCTGAGATTCCTCCCAAGTGTCTCCCGCAGACATTTTTCCTGTGGTTTTGGTCCCTGTAATCCCAGGTAGCAAGCCCAGACTCCTCCAGGAAAGATACCCGGGATGATTTTTCTCCTTGGACAATGCTCTATACTCTGGGATGCATCCGAGACTTGTCGCAGCTATGTCCCTGAGTCTATTTTCTCGCGGTTTATGATTCTGTCATCCCGGGTAGCAACCCCAGACTCCTCCAGGGAAGACACCCAAGATGATTTTTCTCTCTTGACAGTGGTCCATCCTGCGGGATCTACCCAGAACTCCTCCCAGGCATCTCCCGCAGAGTTTTCTCCAGTGCTTTAGGGCCCTGTGATCCCGGCTAGCAACCCCAGACTCCTCTAGGGAAGATACCCGAGATAATTTTTCTGCTTGGACAATGCTCCATCCTCTGGGAAGCATCCGAGACTCCTTGCAGGTATGTCCCTGAGTCTTTATTCCGGTGGTTTAGCGCCCTGTGATCCTGGGTAGTAACCCCAGACTCCTCCAGGGAAGATACCCGAGATGATTTTTCTGCTTGGACAATGCTCCATCCTCTGGGAAGCATCCGAGACTCCTTGCAGGTATGTCCCTGCGTGTTTATTCCGGTGATTTGGGGCCCTGTGATCCCGGTTAGCAACCCCAGACTCCTCCAGGGAAGATACCCGAGATGATTTTTCTCCTTGGACAATGCTGCATCTTCTGGGATGCATCTGAGACTCCTCCCAGGCGTCTCCCACAGACATTTTTCCTGTGGTTTGGGTCCCTGTAATCCCGGGTAGCAACCCCAGACTCCTCCAGGGAAGATACCCGAGATGATTTTTCTCCTTGGATAATGCTCCATCCTCTGGGAAGCATCCGAGACTCCTTGCAGGTATGTCCCTGAGTGTTTATTCCGGTGGTTTTGGGCCCTGTGATCCCGGCTAGCAACCCCAGACTCCTCTAGGGAAGATACCCGAGATAATTTTTATGCTTGGACAATGCTCCATCCTCTGGGAAGCATCCGAGACTCCTTGCAGGTATGTCCCTGAGTGTTTATTCCGGTGTTTTGGGGCCCTGTGATCCCGGGTAGCAACCCCAGACTCCTCCAGGGAAGATACCCGGGATGATTTTTCTCCTTGGACAATGCTCCATCTTCTGGGATGCATCTGAGATTCCTCCCAGGCGTCTCCCACAGACATTTTTCCTGTGGTTTGGGTCCCTGTAATCCCGGGTAGCTACCCCAGACTCCTCCAGGGAAGATACCCAAGTTGATTTTTCTCCTTGGACTATTGTCCATCCTGCGGGATGCACCCGAGACTCCTCCCAGCTCTGTTTCTGAGTGTTTCCTTCCGGTGGTTTAGCGCCCTGTGATCCCGGCTAGCAACCCCAGACTCCTCCAGGGAAGATACCCGAGATGATTTTTCTCCTTGGACAATGCTCCATCCTCTGGGAAGCATCCGAGACTCCTTGCAGCTTTGTCCCTGAGTGTTTATTCCGGTGCTTTTGGGCCCTGTCATCCCGGGTAGCAACCCCAGACTCCTCCGTGGAAGATACCCAAGTTGATTTTTCTCCTTGGACTATTGTCCATCCTGCGGGATGCACCCGAGACTCCTCCCAGCTCTGTTTCTGAGTGTTTTCTTCCGGTGGTTTAGCGCCCTGTGATCCCGGGTAGCAACCCCAGACTCCTCCAGGGAAGATACCCGAGATGATTTTTCTCCTTGGACAATGCTCCATCGTCTGGGATGCATCTGAGATTCCTCCCAAGTGTCTCCCGCAGACATTTTTCCTGTGGTTTTGGTCCCTGTAATCCCGGGTAGCAACCCCAGACTCCTCCAGGAAAGATACCCGAGATGATTTTTCTCCTTGGACAATGCTCCATCCTCTGGGAAGCATCCGAGACTCCTTGTAGCTTTGTCCCTGAGTGTTTATTCCGGTGGTTTTGGGCCCTGTGATCCCGGCTAGCAATCCCAGACTCCTCTAGGGACGATACCCGAGATGATTTTTCTGCTTGGACAATGCTCCATCCTCTGGGAAGCATCCGAGACTCCTTGCAGGTATGTCCCTGAGTCTTTATTCCGTTGGTTTAGCGCCCTGTGATCCCGGGTAGCAACCCCAGACTCCTCCAGGGAAGATACCCGAGATGATTTTTCTCCTTGGACAATGCTCCATCCTCTGGGAAGCATCCGAGACTCCTTGCAGGTATGTCCCTGAGTGTTTATTCCGGTGTTTTCGGGCCCTGTGATCCCGGGTAGCAACCCCAGACTCCTCTAGGGAAGATACCCGAGATAATTTTTCTGCTTGGACAATGCTCCATCCTCTGGGAAGCATCCGAGACTCCTTGCAGGTATGTCCCTGAGTCTTTATTCCGGTGGTTTAGCGCCCTGTGATCCCGGGTAGCAACCCCAGACTCCTCCAGGGAAGATACCCGAGATGATTTTTCTGCTTGGACAATGCTCCATCTTCTGGGAAGCATCCGAGACTCCTTGCAGGTATGTCCCTGAGTCTTTATTGCGGTGTTTTGGGGCCCTGTGATCCCGGGTAGCAACCCCAGACTCCTCCAGGGAAGATACCCGAGATGATTTTTCTCCTTGGACAATGCTCCATCCTCTGGGAAGCATCCGAGACTCCTTGCAGCTTTGTCCCTGAGTGTTTATTCCGGTGGTTTTGGGCCCTGTGATCCGGCTAGCAATCCCAGACTCCTCTAGGGATGATACCCGAGATAATTTTTCTCCTTGGATAATGCTCCATCCTCTGGGAAGCATCCGAGACTCCTTGCAGGTATGTCCCTGAGTCTTTATTCTGTTGGTTTAGCGCCCCGTGATCCCGGGTAGCAACCCCAGACTCCTCCAGGGAAGATACCCGAGATGATTTTTCTCCTTGGATAATGCTCCATCCTCTGGGAAGCATCCGAGACTCCTTGCAGGTATGTCCCTGAGTGTTTATTCCGGTGTTTTCGGGCCCTGTGATGCCGGGTAGCAACCCCAGACTCCTCTAGGGAAGATATCCGAGATAATTTTTCTGCTTGGACAATGCTCCATCCTCTGGGAAGCATCCGAGACTCCTTGCAGGTATGTCCCTGAGTGTTTATTCCGGTGCTTTTGGGCCCTGTCATCCCGGGTAGCAACCCCAGACTCCTCCGTGGAAGATACCCAAGTTGATTTTTCTCCTTGGACTATTGTCCATCCTGCGGGATGCACCCGAGACTCCTCCCAGCTCTGTTTCTGAGTGTTTTCTTCCGGTGGTTTAGCGCCCTGTGATCCCGGGTAGCAACCCCAGACTCCTCCAGGGAACATACTCGAGATGATTTTTCTCTCTTGACAGTGGTCCATCCTGCGGGATCTACCCAGAACTCCTCCCAGGCGTCTCCCGTAGAGTTTTCTCCAGTGCTTTAGGGCCCTGTGGTCCCGGCTAGCAACCCCAGACTCCTCTAGGGAAGATACCCGAGATAATTTTTCTGCTTGAACAATGCTCCATCCTCTGGGAGGCATCCGAGACTCCTTGCAGGTATGTCCCTGAGTGTTTATTCCGGTGTTTTGGGGCCCTGTGATCCCGGCTAGCAACCCCAGACTCCTCCAGGGAAGATACCCGAGATGATTTTTCTCCTTGGACAATGCTCCATCCTCTGGGAAGCATCCGAGACTCCTTGCAGCTTTGTCCCTGAGTGTTTATTCCGGTGGTTTTGGGCCCTGTGATCCGGCTAGCAATCCCAGACTCCTCTAGGGATGATACCCGAGATAATTTTTCTCCTTGGACAATGCTCCATCCTCTGGGAAGCATCCGAGACTCCTTGCAGGTATGTCCCTGAGTCTTTATTCCGTTGGTTTAGCGCCCTGTGATCCCGGGTAGCAACCCCAGACTCCTCCAGGGAAGATACCCGAGATGATTTTTCTCCTTGGACAATGCTCCATCCTCTGGGAAGCATCCGAGACTCCTTGCAGGTATGTCCCTGAGTGTTTATTCCGGTGTTTTCGGGCCCTGTGATCCCGGGTAGCAACCCCAGACTCCTCCAGGGAAGATATCCGAGATAATTTTTCTGCTTGGACAATGCTCCATCCTCTGGGAAGCATCCGAGACTCCTTGCAGGTATGTCCCTGAGTGTTTATTCCGGTGTTTTGGGGCCCTGTCATCCCGGCTAGCAACCCCAGACTCCTCCAGGGAAGATACCCGAGATGATTTTTCTCCTTGGACAATGCTCCATCGTCTGGGATGCATCTGAGATTCCTCCCAAGGGTCTCCCGCAGACATTTTTCCTGTGGTTTTGGTCCCTGTAATCCCGGGTAGCAACCCCAGACTCCTCCAGGAAAGATACCCGGGATGATTTTTCTCCTTGGACAATGCTCTATACTCTGGGATGCATCCGAGACTTGTCGCAGCTATGTCCCTGAGTCTTTTTTCTCGCGGTTTATGGTTCTGTCATCCCAGGTAGCAACCCCAGACTCCTCCCGGGAAGACACCCAATATAATTTTTCTCTCTTGACAGTGGTCCATCCTGCGGGATCTACCCAGAACTCCTCCCAGGCATCTCCCGCAGAGTTTTCTCCAGTGCTTTAGGGCCCTGTGATCCCGGCTAGCAACCCCAGACTCCTCTAGGGAAGATACCCGAGATAATTTTTCTGCTTGGACAATGCTCCATCGTCTGGGAAGCATCCGAGACTCCTTGCAGGTATGTCCCTGAGTGTTTATTCCGGTGTTTTGGGGCCCTGTGATCCCGGGTAGCAACCCCAGACTCCTCCAGGGAAGATACCCGAGATGATTTTTCTTCTTGGACAATGCTCCATCTTCTGGGATGCATCTGAGATTCCTCCCAGGCGTCTCCCACAGACATTTTTCCTGTGGTTTGGGTCCCTGTAATCCCGGGTAGCTACCCCAGACTCCTCCAGGGAAGATACCCGAGATGATTTTTCTCCTTGGACAATGCTCCATCCTCTGCGAAGCATCCGAGACTCCTTGCAGGTATGTCCCTGAGTGTTTATTCCGTTGTTTTGGGGCCCTGTGATCCCGGGTAGCAACCCCAGACTCCTCCAGGGAAGATACCCGAGATGATTTTTCTCCTTGGACAATGCTCCATCCTCTGGGAAGCATCCGAGACTCCTTGCAGGTATGTCCCTGAGTGTTTATTCCGGTGGTTTAGCGCCCTGTGATCCCGGGTAGCAACCCCAGACTCCTCCAGGGAAGATACCCAAGTTGATTTTTCTCCTTGGACAATGCTCCATCCTCTGGGAAGCATCCGAGACTCCTTGCAGCTTTGTCCCTGAGTGTTTATTCCGGTGGTTTTGGGCCCTGTGATCCGGCTAGCAATCCCAGACTCCTCTAGGGATGATACCCGAGATAATTTTTCTCCTTGGACAATGCTCCATCCTCTGGGAAGCATCCGAGACTCCTTGCAGGTATGTCCCTGAGTCTTTATTCCGTTCGTTTAGCGCCCTGTGATCCCGGGTAGCAACCCCAGACTCCTCCAGGGAAGATACCCGAGATGATTTTTCTCCTTGGATAATGCTCCATCCTCTGGGAAGCATCCGAGACTCCTTGCAGGTATGTCCCTGAGTGTTTATTCCGGTGTTTTCGGGCCCTGTGATCCCGGGTAGCAACCCCAGACTCCTCTAGGGAAGATATCCGAGATAATTTTTCTGCTTGGACAATGCTCCATCCTCTGGGAAGCATCCGAGACTCCTTGCAGGTATGTCCCTGAGTGTTTATTCCGGTGTTTTGGGGCCCTGTGATCCCGGGTAGCAACCCCAGACTCCTCCAGGGAAGATACCCGAGATGATTTTTCTCCTTGGACAATGCTCCATCTTCTGGGATGCATCTGAGATTCCTCCCAGGCGTCTCCCACAGACATTTTTCCTGTGGTTTGGGTCCCTGTAATCCCGGGTAGCAACCCCAGACTCCTCTAGGGAAGATACCCGAGATGATTTTTCTCCTTGGACAAAGCTCCATCCTCTGGGAAGCATCCGAGACTCCTTGCAGGTATGTCCCTGAGTCTTTATTCCGGTGGTTTAGCGCCTTGTGATCCCGGGTAGCAACCCCAGACTCCTCCAGGGAAGATACCCGAGATGATTTTTCTCCTTGGACAATGCTCCATCCTCTGGGAAGCATCTGAGACTCCTTGCAGGTATGTCCCTGAGTCTTCATTCCGGTGTTTTGGGGCCCTGTGATCCCGGGTAGCAACCCCAGACTCCTCCAGGGAAGATACCCGAGATGATTTTTCTCCTTGGACAATGCTCCATCTTCTGGGATGCATCTGAGATTCCTCCCAAGTGTCTCCCGCAGACATTTTTCCTGTGGTTTTGGTCCCTGTAATCCCGGGTAGCAAGCCCAGACTTCTCCAGGAAAGATACCCGGGATGATTTTTCTCCTTGGACAATGCTCTATACTCTGGGATGCATCCGAGACTTGTCGCAGCTATGTCCCTGAGTCTTTTTTCTCGCGGTTTATGGTTCTGTCATCCCAGGTAGCAACCCCAGACTCCTCCAGGGAAGACACCCAAGATGATTTTTCTCTCTTGACAGTGGTCCATCCTGCGGGATCTACCCAGAACTCCTCCCAGGCATCTCCCGCAGAGTTTTCTCCAGTGCTTTAGGGCCCTGTGATCCCGGCTAGCAACCCCAGACTCCTCTAGGGAAGATACCCGAGATAATTTTTCTGCTTGGACAATGCTCCATCCTCTGGGAAGCATCCGAGACTCCTTGCAGGTATGTCCCTGAGTGTTTATTCCGGTGCTTTTGGGCCCTGTCATCCCGGGTAGCAACCCCAGTCTCCTCCGTGGAAGATACCCAAGTTGATTTTTCTCCTTGGACTATTGTCCATCCTGCGGGATGCACCCGAGACTCCTCCCAGCTCTGTTTCTGAGTGTTTTCTTCCGGTGGTTTAGCGCCCTGTGATCCCGGGTAGCAACCCCAGACTCCTCCAGGGAAGATACCCGAGATGATTTTTTCCTTGGACAATGCTCCATCTTCTGGGATGCATCTGAGATTCCTCCCAGGCGTCTCCCACAGACATTTTTCCTGTGGTTTGGGTCCCTGTAATCCCGGGTAGCAACCCCAGACTCCTCCAGGGAAGATACCCGAGATGATTTTTCTCCTTGGACAATGCTCCATCCTCTGGGAAGCATCCGAGACTCCTTGCAGGTATGTCCCTGAGTGTTTATTCCGGTGCTTTTGGGCCCTGTCATCCCGGGTAGCAACCCCAGACTCCTCCAGGGAAGATACCCAAGTTGATTTTTCTCCTTGGACTATTGTCCATCCTGCGGGATGCACCCGAGACTCCTCCCAGCTCTGTTTCTGAGTGTTTTCTTCCGGTGGTTTAGCGCCCTGTGATCCCGGGTAGCAACCCCAGACTCCTCTAGGGAAGATATCCGAGATAATTTTTCTGCTTGGACAATGCTCCATCCTCTGGGAGGCATCCGAGACTCATTGAATGTATGTCCCTGAGTGTTTATTCCGGTGTTTTGGGGCCCTGTGATCCCGGGTAGCAACCCCAGACTCCTCCAGGGAAGATAACCGGGATGATTTTTCTCCTTGGACAATGCTCCATCTTCTGGGATGCATTTGAGATTCCTCCCAGGCGTCTCCCACAGACATTTTTCCTGTGGTTTGGGTCCCTGTAATCCCGGGTAGCAACCCCAGACTCCTCCAGGGAAGATACCCAAGTTGATTTTTCTCCTTGGACTATTGTCCATCCTGCGGGATGCACCCGATACTCCTCCCAGCTCTGTTTCTGAGTGTTTTCTTCCGGTGGTTTAGCACCCTGTGATCCCGGCTAGCAACCGCAGACTCCTACAGGGAAGATACCCGAGATGATTTTTCTCCTTGGACAATGCTCCATCTTCTGGGATGCATCTGAAATTGCTCCCAAGTGTCTCCCGCTGACATTTTTCCTGTGGTTTTGGTCCCTGTAATCCTGGGTAGCAACCCCAGACTCCTCCAGGAAAGATACCCGGGATGATTTTTCTCCTTGGACAATGCTCTATACTCTGGGATGCATCCGAGACTTGTTGCAGCTATGTCCCTGAGTCTTTTTTCTCGCGGTTTATGGTTCTGTCATCCCAGGTAGCAACCTCAGACTCCTCCAGGGAAGACACCCAAGATGATTTTTCTCTCTTGACAGTGGTCCATCCTGCGGGATCTACCCAGAACTCCTCCCAGGCATCTCCTTCAGAGTTTTCTCCAGTGCTTTAGGGCCCTGTGATCCCGGCTAGCAACCCCAGACTCCTCTAGGGAAGATACCCGAGATAATTTTTATGCTTGGACAATGCTCCATCCTCTGGGAAGCATCCGAGACTCCTTGCAGGTATGTCCCTGAGTGTTTATTCCGGTGTTTTGGGGCCCGGTGATCCCGGGTAGCAACCCCAGACTCCTCCAGGGAAGATACCCGAGATGATTTTTCTCCTTGGACAATGCTCCATCTTCTGGGATGCATCTGAGATTCCTCCCAGGCGTCTCCCACAGACATTTTTCCTGTGGTTTGGGTCCCTGTAATCCCGGGTAGCAACCCCAGACTCCTCCAGGGAAGATACCCGAGATGATTTTTCTCCCTGGACAATGCTCCATCCTCTGGGAAGCATCCGAGACTCCTTGCAGCTTTGTCCCTGAGTGTTTATTCCGGTGCTTTTGGGCCCTGTCATCCCGGGTAGCAACCCCAGACTCCTCCAGGAAAGATACCCGGGATGACTTTTCTCCTTGGACAATGCTCTATACTCTGGGATGCATCCGAGACTTGTGGCAGCTATGTCCCTGAGTCTTTTTTCTCGCGGTTTATGGTTCTGTCATCCCAGGTAGCAACCCCAGACTCCTCCAGGGAAGACACCCAAGATGATTTTTCTCTCTTGACAGTGGTCCATCCTGCGGGATCTACCCAGAACTCCTCCCAGGCATCTCCCGCAGAGTTTTCTCCAGTGCTTTAGGGCCCTGTGATCCCGGCTAGCAACCCCAGACTCCTCTAGGGAAGATACCCGAGATAATTTTTCTGCTTGGACAATGCTCCATCCTCTGGGAAGCATCCGAGACTCCTTGCAGGTATGTCCCTGAGTCTTTATTCCGGTGGTTTAGCGCCCTGTGATCCCGGGTAGCAACCCCAGACTCCTCCAGGGAAGATACCCGAGATGATTTTTCTCCTTGGACAATGCTCCATCCTCTGGGAAGCATCCGAGACTCCTTGCAGCTTTGTCCCTGAGTGTTTATTCCGGTGGTTTTGGGCCCTGTGATCCGGCTAGCAATCCCAGACTCCTCTAGGGATGATACCCGAGATAATTTTTCTCCTTGGACAATGCTCCATCCTCTGGGAAGCATCCGAGACTCCTTGCAGGTATGTCCCTGAGTCTTTATTCCGTTCGTTTAGCGCCCTGTGATCCCGGGTAGCAACCCCAGACTCCTCCAGGGAAGATACCCGAGATGATTTTTCTCCTTGGATAATGCTCCATCCTCTGGGAAGCATCCGAGACTCCTTGCAGGTATGTCCCTGAGTGTTTATTCCGGTGTTTTCGGGCCCTGTGATCCCGGGTAGCAACCCCAGACTCCTCTAGGGAAGATATCCGAGATAATTTTTCTGCTTGGACAATGCTCCATCCTCTGGGAAGCATCCGAGACTCCTTGCAGGTATGTCCCTGAGTGTTTATTCCGGTGTTTTGAGGCCCTGTGATCCCGGGTAGCAACCCCAGACTCCTCCAGGGAAGATACCCAAGATGATTTTTCTCCTTGGACAATGCTCCATCTTCTGGGATGCATCAGAGATTCCTCCCAGGCGTCTCCCACAGACATTTTTCCTGTGGTTTGGGTCCCTGTAATCCCGGGTAGCAACCCCAGACTCCTCTAGGGAAGATACCCGAGATAATTTTTCTCCTTGGACAATGCTCCATCCTCTGGGAAGCATCCGAGACTCCTTGCAGGTATGTCCCTGAGTCTTTATTCCGGTGGTTTAGCGCCCTGTGATCCCGGGTAGCAACCCCAGACTCCTCCAGGGAAGATACCCGAGATGATTTTTCTGCTTGGACAATGCTCCATCCTCTGGGAAGCATCTGAGACTCCTTGCAGGTATGTCCCTGAGTCTTCATTCCGGTGTTTTGGGGCCCTGTGATCCCGGGTAGCAACCCCAGACTCCTCCAGGGAAGATACCCGAGATGATTTTTCTCCTTGGACAATGCTCCATCTTCTGGGATGCATCTGAGATTCCTCCCAAGTGTCTCCCGCAGACATTTTTCCTGTGGTTTTGGTCCCTGTAATCCCGGGTAGCAAGCCCAGACTTCTCCAGGAAAGATACCCGGGATGATTTTTCTCCTTGCACAATGCTCTATACTCTGGGATGCATCCGAGACTTGTCGCAGTTATGTCCCTGAGTCTTTTTTCTCGCGGTTTATGGTTCTGTCATCCCAGGTAGCAACCCCAGACTCCTCCAGGGAAGACACCCAAGATGATTTTTCTCTCTTGACAGTGGTCCATCCTGCGGGATCTACCCAGAACTCCTCCCAGGCATCTCCCGCAGAGTTTTCTCCAGTGCTTTAGGGCCCTGTGATCCCGGCTAGCAACCCCAGACTCCTCTAGGGAAGATACCCGAGATAATTTTTCTGCTTGGACAATGCTCCATCCTCTGGGAAGCATCCGAGACTCCTTGCAGGTATGTCCCTGAGTGTTTATTCCGGTGCTTTTGGGCCCTGTCATCCCGGGTAGCAACCCCAGTCTCCTCCGTGGAAGATACCCAAGTTGATTTTTCTCCTTGGACTATTGTCCATCCTGCGGGATGCACCCGAGACTCCTCCCAGCTCTGTTTCTGAGTGTTTTCTTCCGGTGGTTTAGCGCCCTGTGATCCCGGGTAGCAACCCCAGATTCCTCCAGGGAAGATACCCGAGATGATTTTTCTCCTTGGACAATGCTCCATCCTCTGGGAAGCATCCGAGACTCCTTGCAGGTATGTCCCTGAGTGTTTATTCCGGTGCTTTTGGGCCCTGTCATCCCGGGTAGCAACCCCAGACTCCTCCAGGGAAGATACCCAAGTTGATTTTTCTCCTTGGACTATTGTCCATCCTGCGGGATGCACCCGAGACTCCTCCCAGCTCTGTTTCTGAGTGTTTTCTTCCGGTGGTTTAGCGCCCTGTGATCCCGGGTAGCAACCCCAGACTCCTCCAGGGAACATACTCGAGATGATTTTTCTCTCTTGACAGTGGTCCATCCTGCGGGATCTACCCAGAACTCCTCCCAGGCGTCTCCCGTAGAGTTTTCTCCAGTGCTTTCGGGCCCTGTGGTCCCGGCTAGCAACCCCAGACTCCTCTAGGGAAGATACCCGAGATAATTTTTCTGCTTGGACAATGCTCCATCCTCTGGGAGGCATCCGAGACTCCTTGCAGGTATGTCCCTGAGTGTTTATTCCGGTGTTTTGGGGCCCTGTGATCCCGGGTAGCAACCCCAGACTCCTCCAGGGAAGATAACCGGGATGATTTTTCTCCTTGGACAATGCTCCATCTTCTGGGATGCATCTGAGATTCCTCCCAGGCGTCTCCCACAGACATTTTTCCTGTGGTTTGGGTCCCTGTAATCCCGGGTAGCAACCCCAGACTCCTCCAGGGAAGATACCCAAGTTGATTTTTCTCCTTGGACTATTGTCCATCCTGCGGGATGCACCCGAGACTCCTCCCAGCTCTGTTTCTGAGTGTTTTCTTCCGGTGGTTTAGCGCCCTGTGATCCCGGCTAGCAACCGCAGACTCCTCCAGGGAAGATACCCGAGATGATTTTTCTCCTTGGACAATGCTCCATCTTCTGGGATGCATCTGAAATTGCTCCCAAGTGTCTCCCGCTGACATTTTTCCTGTGGTTTTGGTCCCTGTAATCCTGGGTAGCAACCCCAGACTCCTCCAGGAAAGATACCCGGGATGATTTTTCTCCTTGGACAATGCTCTATACTCTGGGATGCATCCGAGACTTGTTGCAGCTATGTCCCTGAGTCTTTTTTCTCGCGGTTTATGGTTCTGTCATCCCAGGTAGCAACCTCAGACTCCTCCAGGGAAGACACCCAAGATGATTTTTCTCTCTTGACAGTGGTCCATCCTGCGGGATCTACCCAGAACTCCTCCCAGGCATCTCCTTCAGAGTTTTCTCCAGTGCTTTAGTGCCCTGTGATCCCGGCTAGCAACCCCAGACTCCTCTAGGGAAGATACCCGAGATAATTTTTATGCTTGGACAATGCTCCATCCTCTGGGAAGCATCCGAGACTCCTTGCAGGTATGTCCCTGAGTGTTTATTCCGGTGTTTTGGGGCCCGGTGATCCCGGGTAGCAACCCCAGACTCCTCCAGGGAAGATACCCGAGATGATTTTTCTCCTTGGACAATGCTCCATCTTCTGGGATGCATCTGAGATTCCTCCCAGGCGTCTCCCACAGACATTTTTCCTGTGGTTTGGGTCCCTGTAATCCCGGGTAGCAACCCCAGACTCCTCCAGGGAAGATACCCGAGATGATTTTTCTCCCTGGACAATGCTCCATCCTCTGGGAAGCATCCGAGACTCCTTGCAGCTTTGTCCCTGAGTGTTTATTCCGGTGCTTTTGGGCCCTGTCATCCCGGGTAGCAACCCCAGACTCCTCCAGGAAAGATACCCGGGATGATTTTTCTCCTTGGACAATGCTCTATACTCTGGGATGCATCCGAGACTTGTCGCAGCTATGTCCCTGAGTCTTTTTTCTCGCGGTTTATGGTTCTGTCATCCCAGGTAGCAACCCCAGACTCCTCCAGGGAAGACACCCAAGATGATTTTTCTCTCTTGACAGTGGTCCATCCTGCGGGATCTACCCAGAACTCCTCCCAGGCATCTCCCACAGACATTTTTCCTGTGGTTTGGGTCCCTGTAATCCCGGGTAGCTACCCCAGACTCCTCCAGGGAAGATACCCCGAGATAATTTTTCTGCTTGGACAATGCTCCATCCTCTGGGAAGCATCCGAGACTCCTTGCAGGTATGTCCCTGAGTCTTTATTCCGGTGTTTTGGGGCCCTGTGATCCCGGGTAGCAACCCCAGACTCCTCCAGGGAAGATACCCGAGATGATTTTTCTGCTTGGACAATGCTCCATCCTCTGGGAAGCATCCGAGACTCCTTGCAGGTATGTCCCTGAGTCTTTATTCCGGTGTTTTGGGGCCCTGTGATCCCGGGTAGCAACCCCAGACTCCTCCAGGGAAGATACCCGAGATGATTTTTCTCCTTGGACAATGCTCCATCTTCTGGGAAGCATCCGAGACTCCTTGCAGGTATGTCCCTGAGTCTTTATTCCGGTGTTTTGGGGCCCTGTGATCCCGGGTAGCAACCCCAGACTCCTCCAGGGAAGATACCCGAGATGATTTTTCTCCTTGGACAATGCTCCATCCTCTGGGAAGCATCCGAGACTCCTTGCAGCTTTGTCCCTGAGTGTTTATTCCGGTGGTTTTGGGCCCTGTGATCCGGCTAGCAATCCCAGACTCCTCTAGGGATGATACCCGAGATAATTTTTCTCCTTGGACAATGCTCCATCCTCTGGGAAGCATCCGAGACTCCTTGCAGGTATGTCCCTGAGTCTTTATTCCGTTGGTTTAGCGCCCTGTGATCCCGGGTAGCAACCCCAGACTCCTCCAGGGAAGATACACGAGATGATTTTTCTCCTTGGATAATGCTCCATCCTCTGGGAAGCATCCGAGACTCCTTGCAGGTATGTCCCTGAGTGTTTATTCCGGTGCTTTTGGGCCCTGTCATCCCGGGTAGCAACCCCAGTCTCCTCCGTGGAAGATACCCAAGTTGATTTTTCTCCTTGGACTATTGTCCATCCTGCGGGATGCACCCGAGACTCCTCCCAGCTCTGTTTCTGAGTGTTTTCTTCCGGTGGTTTAGCGCCCTGTGATCCCGGGTAGCAACCCCAGATTCCTCCAGGGAAGATAACCGAGATGATTTTTTCCTTGGACAATGCTCCATCTTCTGGGATGCATCTGAGATTCCTCCCAGGCGTCTCCCACAGACATTTTTCCTGTGGTTTGGGTCCCTGTAATCCCGGGTAGCAACCCCAGACTCCTCCAGGGAAGATACCCGAGATGATTTTTCTCCTTGGACAATGCTCCATCCTCTGGGAAGCATCCGAGACTCCTTGCAGGTATGTCCCTGAGTGTTTATTCCGGTGCTTTTGGGCCCTGTCATCCCGGGTAGCAACCCCAGACTCCTCCAGGGAAGATACCCAAGTTGATTTTTCTCCTTGGACTATTGTCCATCCAGCGGGATGCACCCGAGACTCCTCCCAGCTCTGTTTCTGAGTGTTTTCTTCCGGTGGTTTAGCGCCCTGTGATCCCGGGTAGCAACCCCAGACTCCTCCAGGGAACATACTCGAGATGATTTTTCTCTCTTGACAGTGGTCCATCCTGCGGGATCTACCCAGAACTCCTCCCAGGCGTCTCCCGTAGAGTTTTCTCCAGTGCTTTAGGGCCCTGTGGTCCCGGCTAGCAACCCCAGACTCCTCTAGGGAAGATACCCGAGATAATTTTTCTGCTTGGACAATGCTCCATCCTCTGGGAGGCATCCGAGACTCCTTGCAGGTATGTCCCTGAGTGTTTATTCCGGTGTTTTGGGGCCCTGTGATCCCGGGTAGCAACCCCAGACTCCTCCAGGGAAGATAACCGGGATGATTTTTCTCCTTGGACAATGCTCCATCTTCTGGGATGCATCTGAGATTCCTCCCAGGCGTCTCCCACAGACATTTTTCCTGTGGTTTGCGTCCCTGTAATCCCGGGTAGCAACCCCAGACTCCTCCAGGGAAGATACCCGAGATGATTTTTCTCCTTGGACAATGCTCCATCCTCTGGGAAGCATCTGAGACTCCTTGCAGGTATGTCCCTGAGTCTTCATTCCGGTGTTTTGGGGCCCTGTGATCCCGGGTAGCAACCCCAGACTCCTCCAGGGAAGATACCCGAGATGATTTTTCTCCTTGGACAATGCTCCATCGTCTGGGATGCATCTGAGATTCCTCCCAAGTGTCTCCCGCAGACATTTTTCCTGTGGTTTTGGTCCCTGTAATCCCGGGTAGCAAGCCCAGACTTCTCCAGGAAAGATACCCGGGATGATTTTTCTCCTTGGACAATGCTCTATACTCTGGGATGCATCCGAGACTTGTCGCAGTTATGTCCCTGAGTCTTTTTTCTCGCGGTTTATGGTTCTGTCATCCCAGGTAGCAACCCCAGACTCCTCCAGGGAAGACACCCAAGATGATTTTTCTCTCTTGACAGTGGTCCATCCTGCGGGATCTACCCAGAACTCCTCCCAGGCATCTCCCGCAGAGTTTTCTCCAGTGCTTTAGGGCCCTGTGATCCCGGCTAGCAACCCCAGACTCCTCTAGGGAAGATACCCGAGATAATTTTTCTGCTTGGACAATGCTCCATCCTCTGGGAAGCATCCGAGACTCCTTGCAGGTATGTCCCTGAGTGTTTATTCCGGTGCTTTTGGGCCCTGTCATCCCGGGTAGCAACCCCAGTCTCCTCCGTGGAAGATACCCAAGTTGATTTTTCTCCTTGGACTATTGTCCATCCTGCGGGATGCACCCGAGACTCCTCCCAGCTCTGTTTCTGAGTGTTTTCTTCCTGTGGTTTAGCGCCCTGTGATCCTGGGTAGCAACCCCAGATTCCTCCAGGGAAGATACCCGAGATGATTTTTTCCTTGGACAATGCTCCATCTTCTGGGATGCATCTGAGATTCCTCCCAGGCGTCTCCCACAGACATTTTTCCTGTGGTTTGGGTCCCTGTAATCCCGGGTAGCAACCCCAGACTCCTCCAGGGAAGATACCCGAGATGATTTTTCTCCTTGGACAATGCTCCATCCTCTGGGAAGCATCCGAGACTCCTTGCAGGTATGTCCCTGAGTGTTTATTCCGGTGCTTTTGGGCCCTGTCATCCCGGGTAGCAACCCCAGACTCCTCCAGGGAAGATACCCAAGTTGAATTTTCTCCTTGGACTATTGTCCATCCTGCGGGATGCACCCGAGACTCCTCCCAGCTCTGTTTCTGAGTGTTTTCTTCCGGTGGTTTAGTGCCCTGTGATCCCGGCTAGCAACCGCAGACTCCTATAGGGAAGATACCCGAGATGATTTTTCTCCTTGGACAATGCTCCATCTTCTGGGATGCATCTGAAATTGCTCCCAAGTGTCTCCCGCTGACATTTTTCCTGTGGTTTTGGTCCCTGTAATCCTGGGTAGCAACCCCAGACTCCTCCAGGAAAGATACCCGGGATGATTTTTCTCCTTGGACAATGCTCTATACTCTGGGATGCATCCGAGACTTGTTGCAGCTATGTCCCTGAGTCTTTTTTCTCGCGGTTTATGGTTCTGTCATCCCAGGTAGCAACCTCAGACTCCTCCAGGGAAGACACTCAAGATGATTTTTCTCTCTTGACAGTGGTCCATCCTGCGGGATCTACCCAGAACTCCTCCCAGGCATCTCCTTCAGAGTTTTCTCCAGTGCTTTAGTGCCCTGTGATCCCGGCTAGCAACCCCAGACTCCTCTAGGGAAGATACCCGAGATAATTTTTATGCTTGGACAATGCTCCATCCTCTGGGAAGCATCCGAGACTCCTTGCAGGTATGTCCCTGAGTGTTTATTCCGGTGTTTTCGGGCCCGGTGATCCCGGGTAGCAACCCCAGACTCCTCCAGGGAAGATACCCGAGATGATTTTTCTCCTTGGACAATGCTCCATCTTCTGGGATGCATCTGAGATTCCTCCCAGGCGTCTCCCACAGACATTTTTCCTGTGGTTTGGGTCCCTGTAATCCCGGGTAGCAACCCCAGACTCCTCCAGGGAAGATACCCGAGATGATTTTTCTCCCTGGACAATGCTCCATCCTCTGGGAAGCATCCGAGACTCCTTGCAGCTTTGTCCCTGAGTGTTTATTCCGGTGCTTTTGGGCCCTGTCATCCCGGGTAGCAACCCCAGACTCCTCCAGGAAAGATACCCGGGATGATTTTTCTCCTTGGACAATGCTCTATACTCTGGGATGCATCTGAGATTCCTCCCAGGCGTCTCCCACAGACATTTTTCCTGTGGTTTGGGTCCCTGTAATCCCGGGTAGCAACCCCAGACTCCTCCAGGGAAGATACCCAAGTTGATTTTTCTCCTTGGACTATTGTCCATCCTGCGGGATGCACCCGAGCCTCCTCCCAGCTCTGTTTCTGAGTGTTTTCTTCCGGTGGTTTAGCGCCCTGTGATCCCGGCTAGCAACCCCAGACTCCTCCAGGGAAGATACCCGAGATGATTTTTCTCCTTGGACAATGCTCCATCGTCTGGGATGCATCTGAGATTCCTCCCAAGTGTCTCCCGCAGACATTTTTCCTGTGGTTTTGGTCCCTGTAATCCCGGGTAGCAACCCCAGACTCCTCCAGGAAAGATACCCGGGATGATTTTTCTCCTTGGACAATGCTCTATATTCTGGGATGCATCCGAGACTTGTCGCAGCTATGTCCCTGAGTCTTTTTTCTCGCGGTTTATGGTTCTGTCATCCCAGGTAGCAACCCCAGACTCCTCCCGGGAAGACACCCAATATAATTTTTCTCTCTTGACAGTGGTCCATCCTGCGGGATCTACCCAGAACTCCTCCCAGGCATCTCCCGCAGAGTTTTCTCCAGTGCTTTAGGGCCCTGTGATCCCGGCTAGCAACCCCAGACTCCTCTAGGGAAGATACCCGAGATAATTTTTCTGCTTGGACAATGCTCCATCCTCTGGGAAGCATCCGAGACTCCTTGCAGGTATGTCCCTGAGTGTTTATTCCGGTGCTTTTGGGCCCTGTCATCCCGGGTAGCAACCCCACACTCCTCCGTGGAAGATACCCAAGTTGATTTTTCTCCTTGGACTATTGTCCATCCTGCGGGATGCACCCGAGACTCCTCCCAGCTCTGTTTCTGAGTGTTTTCTTCCGGTGGTTTAGCGCCCTCTGATCCCAGGTAGCAACCCCAGACTCCTCCAGGGAAGATACCCGAGATGATTTTTCTCCTTGGACAATGCTCCATCGTCTGGGATGCATCTGAGATTCCTCCCAAGTGTCTCCCGCAGACATTTTTCCTGTGGTTTTGGTCCCTGTAATCCCGGGTAGCAACCCCAGACTCCTCCAGGAAAGATACCCGAGATGATTTTTCTCCTTGGACAATGCTCCATCCTCTGGGAAGCATCCGAGACTCCTTGTAGCTTTGTCCCTGAGTGTTTATTCCGGTGGTTTTGGGCCCTGTGATCCCGGCTAGCAATCCCAGACTCCTCTAGGGACGATACCCGAGATAATTTTTCTCCTTGGACAATGCTCCATCCTCTGGGAAGCATCCGAGACTCCTTGCAGGTATGTCCCTGAGTCTTTATTCCGTTGGTTTAGCGCCCTGTGATCCCGGGTAGCAACCCCAGACTCCTCCAGGGAAGATACCCGAGATGATTTTTCTCCTTGGACAATGCTCCATCCTCTGGGAAGCATCCGAGACTCCTTGCAGGTATGTCCCTGAGTGTTTATTCCGGTGTTTTCGGGCCCTGTGATCCCGGGTAGCAACCCCAGACTCCTCTAGGGAAGATATCCGAGATAATTTTTCTGCTTGGACAATGCTCCATCCTCTGGGAAGCATCCGAGACTCCTTGCAGGTATGTCCCTGAGTGTTTATTCCGGTGTTTTGGGGCCCTGTGATCCCGGGTAGCAACCCCAGACTCCTCCAGGGAAGATACCCGAGATGATTTTTCTCCTTGGACAATGCTCCATCTTCTGGGATGCATCTGAGATTCCTCCCAAGTGTCTCCCGCAGACATTTTTCCTGTGGTTTTGGTCCCTGTAATCCCGGGTAGCAAGCCCAGACTTCTCCAGGAAAGACACCCGGGATGATTTTTCTCCTTGGACAATGCTCTATACTCTGGGATGCATCCGAGACTTGTCGCAGCTATGTCCCTGAGTCTTTTTTCTCGCGGTTTATGGTTCTGTCATCCCAGGTAGCAACCCCAGACTCCTCCAGGGAAGACACCCAAGATGATTTTTCTCTCTTGACAGTGGTCCATCCTGTGGGATCTACCCAGAACTCCTCCCAGGCATCTCCCACAGACATTTTTCCTGTGGTTTGGGTCCCTGTAATCCCGGGTAGCTACCCCAGACTCCTCCAGGGAAGATACCCCGAGATAATTTTTCTGCTTGGACAATGCTCCATCCTCTGGGAAGCATCCGAGACTCCTTGCAGGTATGTCCCTGAGTGTTTATTCCGGTGCTTTTGGGCCCTGTCATCCCGGGTAGCAACCCCAGACTCCTCCAGGAAAGATACCCGGGATGATTTTTCTCCCTGGACAATGCTCCATCCTCTGGGAAGCGTCCGAGACTCCTTGCAGCTTTGTCCCTGAGTGTTTATTCCGGTGCTTTTGGGCCCTGTCATCCCGGGTAGCAACCCCAGACTCCTCCAGGAAAGATACCCGGGATGATTTTTCTCCTTGGACAATGCTATATATTCTGGGATGCATCCGAGACTTGTCGCAGCTATGTCCCTGAGTCTTTTTTCTCGCGGTTTATGGTTCTGTCATCCCAGGTAGCAACCCCAGACTCCTCCCGGGAAGACACCCAATATAATTTTTCTCTCTTGACAGTGGTCCATCCTGCAGGATCTACCCAGAACTCCTCCCAGGCATCTCCCGCAGAGTTTTCTCCAGTGCTTTAGGGCCCTGTGATCCCGGCTAGCAACCCCAGACTCCTCTAGGGAAGATATCCGAGATAATTTTTCTGCTTGGACAATGCTCCATCCTCTGGGAAGCATCCGAGACTCCTTGCAGGTATGTCCCTGAGTGTTTATTCCGGTGCTTTTGGGCCCTGTCATCCCGGGTAGCAACCCCAGTCTCCTCCGTGGAAGATACCCAAGTTGATTTTTCTCCTTGGACTATTGGCCATCCTGCGGGATGCACCCGAGACTCCTCCCAGCTCTGTTTCTGAGTGTTTTCTTCCGGTGGTTTAGCGCCCTCTGATCCCAGGTAGCAACCCCAGACTCCTCCAGGGAAGATACCCGAGATGATTTTTCTCCTTGGACAATGCTCCATCGTCTGGGATGCATCTGAGATTCCTCCCAAGTGTCTCCCGCAGACATTTTTCCTGTGGTTTTGGTCCCTGTAATCCCGGGTAGCAACCCCAGACTCCTCCAGGAAAGATACCCGAGATGATTTTTCTCCTTGGACAATGCTCCATCCTCTGGGAAGCATCCGAGACTCCTTGTAGCTTTGTCCCTGAGTGTTTATTCCGGTGGTTTTGGGCCCTGTGATCCCGGCTAGCAATCCCAGACTCCTCTAGGGACGATACCCGAGATAATTTTTCTCCTTGGACAATGCTCCATCCTCTGGGAAGCATCCGAGACTCCTTGCAGGTATGTCCCTGAGTCTTTATTCCGTTGGTTTAGCGCCCTGTGATCCCGGGTAGCAACCCCAGACTCCTCCAGGGAAGATACCCGAGATGATTTTTCTCCTTGGACAATGCTCCATCCTCTGGGAAGCATCCGAGACTCCTTGCAGGTATGTCCCTGAGTGTTTATTCCGGTGTTTTCGGGCCCTGTGATCCCGGGTAGCAACCCCAGACTCCTCTAGGGAAGATATCCGAGATAATTTTTCTGCTTGGACAATGCTCCATCCTCTGGGAAGCATCCGAGACTCCTTGCAGGTATGTCCCTGAGTGTTTATTCCGGTGTTTTGGGGCCCTGTGATCCCGGGTAGCAACCCCAGACTCCTCCAGGGAAGATACCCGAGATGATTTTTCTCCTTGGACAATGCTCCATCTTCTGGGATGCATCTGAGATTCCTCCCAAGTGTCTCCCGCAGACATTTTTCCTGTGGTTTTGGTCCCTGTAATCCCGGGTAGCAAGCCCAGACTTCTCCAGGAAAGACACCCGGGATGATTTTTCTCCTTGGACAATGCTCTATACTCTGGGATGCATCCGAGACTTGTCGCAGCTATGTCCCTGAGTCTTTTTTCTCGCGGTTTATGGTTCTGTCATCCCAGGTAGCAACCCCAGACTCCTCCAGGGAAGACACCCAAGATGATTTTTCTCTCTTGACAGTGGTCCATCCTGTGGGATCTACCCAGAACTCCTCCCAGGCATCTCCCACAGACATTTTTCCTGTGGTTTGGGTCCCTGTAATCCCGGGTAGCTACCCCAGACTCCTCCAGGGAAGATACCCCGAGATAATTTTTCTGCTTGGACAATGCTCCATCCTCTGGGAAGCATCCGAGACTCCTTGCAGGTATGTCCCTGAGTCTTTATTCCGGTGGTTTAGCGCCCTGTGATCCCGGGTAGCAACCCCAGACTCCTCCAGGGAAGATACCCGAGATGATTTTTCTCCTTGGACAATGCTCCATCTTCTGGGAAGCATCCGAGACTCCTTGCAGGTATGTCCCTGAGTCTTTATTCCGGTGTTTTGGGGCCCTGTGATCCCGGGTAGCAACCCCAGACTCCTCCAGGGAAGATACCCGAGATGATTTTTCTCCTTGGACAATGCTCCATCCTCTGGGAAGCATCCGAGACTCCTTGCAGCTTTGTCCCTGAGTGTTTATTCCGGTGGTTTTGGGCCCTGTGATCCGGCTAGCAATCCCAGACTCCTCTAGGGATGATACCCGAGATAATTTTTCTCCTTGGACAATGCTCCATCCTCTGGGAAGCATCCGAGACTCCTTGCAGGTATGTCCCTGAGTCTTTATTCCGTTGGTTTAGCGCCCTGTGATCCCGGGTAGCAACCCCAGACTCCTCCAGGGAAGACACCCAAGATGATTTTTCTCTCTTGACAGTGGTCCATCCTGCGGGATCTACCCAGAACTCCTCCCAGGCATCTCCCGCAGAGTTTTCTCCAGTGCTTTAGGGCCCTGTGATCCCGGCTAGCAACCCCAGACTCCTCTAGGGAAGATACCCGAGATAATTTTTCTGCTTGGACAATGCTCCATCCTCTGGGAAGCATCCGAGACTCCTTGCAGGTATGTCCCTGAGTGTTTATTCCGGTGCTTTTAAGCCCTGTCATCCCGGGTAGCAACCCCAGACTCCTCCGTGGAAGATACCCAAGTTGATTTTTCTCCTTGGACTATTGTCCATCCTGCGGGATGCACCCGAGACTCCTCCCAGCTCTGTTTCTGAGTGTTTTCTTCCGGTGGTTTAGCGCCCTGTGATCCCGGGTAGCAACCCCAGATTCCTCCAGGGAAGATACCCGAGATGATTTTTTCCTTGGAAAATGCTCCATCTTCTGGGATGCATCTGAGATTCCTCCCAGGCGTCTCCCACAGACATTTTTCCTGTGGTTTGGGTCCCTGTAATCCCGGGTAGCAACCCCAGACTCCTCCAGGGAAGATACCCGAGATGATTTTTCTCCTTGGACAATGCTCCATCCTCTGGGAAGCATCCGAGACTCCTTGCAGGTATGTCCCTGAGTGTTTATTCCGGTGCTTTTGGGCCCTGTCATCCCGGGTAGGAACCCCAGACTCCTCCAGGGAAGATACCCAAGTTGATTTTTCTCCTTGGACTATTGTCCATCCTGCGGGATGCACCCGAGACTCCTCCCAGCTCTGTTTCTGAGTGTTTTCTTCCGGTGGTTTAGCGCCCTGTGATCCCGGGTAGCAACCCCAGACTCCTCCAGGGAACATACTCGAGATGATTTTTCTCTCTTGACTGTGGTCCATCCTGCGGGATCTACCCAGAACTCCTCCCAGGCGTCTCCCGTAGAGTTTTCTCCAGTGCTTTAGGGCCCTGTGGTCCCGGCTAGCAACCCCAGACTCCTCTAGGGAAGATACCCGAGATAATTTTTCTGCTTGGACAATGCTCAATCCTCTGGGAAGCATCCGAGACTCCTTGCAGGTATGTCCCTGAGTGTTTATTCCGGTGTTTTGGGGCCCTGTGATCCCGGGTAGCAACCCCAGACTCCTCCAGGGAAGATAACCGGGATGATTTTTCTCCTTGGACAATGCTCCATCTTCTGGGATGCATCTGAGATTCCTCCCAGGCGTCTCCCACAGACATTTTTCCTGTGGTTTGGGTCCCTGTAATCCCGGGTAGCAACCCCAGACTCCTCCAGGGAAGATACCCGAGATGATTTTTCTCCTTGGACAATGCTCCATCCTCTGGGAAGCATCTGAGACTCCTTGCAGGTATGTCCCTGAGTCTTCATTCCGGTGTTTTGGGGCCCTGTGATCCCGGGTAGAAACCCCAGACTCCTCCAGGGAAGATACCCGAGATGATTTTTCTCCTTGGACAATGCTCCATCTTCTGGGATGCATCTGAGATTCCTCCCAAGTGTCTCCCGCAGACATTTTTCCTGTGGTTTTGGTCCCTGTAATCCCGGGTAGCAAGCCCAGACTTCTCCAGGAAAGATACCCGGGATGATTTTTCTCCTTGGACAATGCTCTATACTCTGGGATGCATCCGAGACTTGTCGCAGTTATGTCCCTGAGTCTTTTTTCTCGCGGTTTATGGTTCTGTCATCCCAGGTAGCAACCCCAGACTCCTCCAGGGAAGACACCCGAGATGATTTTTCTCTCTTGACAGTGGTCCATCCTGCGGGATCTACCCAGAACTCCTCCCAGGCTTCTCCCGCAGAGTTTTCTCCAGTGCTTTAGGGCCCTGTGATCCCGGCTAGCAACCCCAGACTCCTCTAGGGAAGATACCCGAGATAATTTTTATGCTTGGACAATGCTCCATCCTCTGGGAAGCATCCGAGACTCCTTGCAGGTATGTCCCTGAGTGTTTATTCCGGTGCTTTTGGGCCCTGTCATCCCGGGTAGCAACCCCAGTCTCCTCCGTGGAAGATACCCAAGTTGATTTTTCTCCTTGGACTATTGTCCATCCTGCGGGATGCACCCGAGACTCCTCCCAGCTCTGTTTCTGAGTGTTTTCTTCCGGTGGTTTAGCGCCCTGTGATCCCGGGTAGCAACCCCAGACTCCTCCAGGGAACATACTCGAGATGATTTTTCTCTCTTGACAGTGGTCCATCCTGCGGGATCTACCCAGAACTCCTCCCAGGCGTCTCCCGTAGAGTTTTCTCCAGTGCTTTAGGGCCCTGTGGTCCCGGCTAGCAACCCCAGACTCCTCTAGGGAAGATACCCGAGATGATTTTTCTCGTTGGACAATGCTCCATCCTCTGGGAGGCATCCGAGACTCCTTGCAGGTATGTCCCTGAGTGTTTATTCCGGTGTTTTGGGGCCCTGTGCTCCCGGGTAGCAACCCCAGACTCCTCCAGGGAAGATACCCAAGTTGATTTTTCTCCTTGGACTATTGTCCATCCTGCGGGATGCACCCGAGACTCCTCCCAGCTCTGTTTCTGAGTGTTTTCTTCCGGTGGTTTAGCGCCCTGTGATCCCGGCTAGCAACCGCAGACTCCTACAGGGAAGATACCCGAGATGATTTTTCTCCTTGGACAATGCTCCATCTTCTGGGATGCATCTGAAATTGCTCCCAAGTGTCTCCCGCTGACATTTTTCCTGTGGTTTTGGTCCCTGTAATCCTGGGTAGCAACCCCAGACTCCTCCAGGAAAGATACCCGGGATGATTTTTCTCCTTGGACAATGCTCTATACTCTGGGATGCATCCGAGACTTGTTGCAGCTATGTCCCTGAGTCTTTTTTCTCGCGGTTTATGGTTCTGTCATCCCAGGTAGCAACCTCAGACTCCTCCAGGGAAGACACCCAAGATGATTTTTCTCTCTTGACAGTGGTCCATCCTGCGGGATCTACCCAGAACTCCTCCCAGGCATCTCCTTCAGAGTTTTCTCCAGTGCTTTAGTGCCCTGTGATCCCGGCTAGCAACCCCAGACTCCTCTAGGGAAGATACCCGAGATAATTTTTATGCTTGGACAATGCTCCATCCTCTGGGAAGCATCCGAGACTCCTTGCAGGTATGTCCCTGAGTGTTTATTCCGGTGTTTTGGGGCCCGGTGATCCCGGGTAGCAACCCCAGACTCCTCCAGGGAAGATACCCGAGATGATTTTTCTCCTTGGACAATGCTCCATCTTCTGGGATGCATCTGAGATTCCTCCCAGGCGTCTCCCACAGACATTTTTCCTGTGGTTTTGGTCCCTGTAATCCCGGGTAGCAACCCCAGACTCCTCCAGGGAAGATACCCGAGATGATTTTTCTCCTTGGACAATGCTCCATCCTCTGGGAAGCATCCGAGACTCCTTGCAGCTTTGTCCCTGAGTGTTTATTCCGGTGCTTTTGGGCCCTGTCATCCCGGGTAGCAACCCCAGACTCCTCCAGGAAAGATACCCGGGATGATTTTTCTCCTTGGACAATGCTCTATACTCTGGGATGCATCCGAGACTTGTTGCAGCTATGTCCCTGAGTCTTTTTTCTCGCGGTTTATGGTTCTGTCATCCCAGGTAGCAACCCCAGACTCCTCCAGGGAAGATACCCGAGATGATTTTTCTCCCTGGACAATGCTCCATCCTCTGGGAAGCATCCGAGACTCCTTGCAGCTTTGTCCCTGAGTGTTTATTCCGGTGCTTTTGGGCCCTGTCATCCCGGCTAGCAACCCCAGACTCCTCCAGGAAAGATACCCGGGATGATTTTTCTCCTTGGACAATGCTCTATACTCTGGGATGCATCCGAGACTTGTCGCAGCTATGTCCCTGAGTCTTTTTTCTCGCGGTTTATGGTTCTGTCATCCCAGGTAGCAACCCCAGACTCCTCCAGGGAAGACACCCAAGATGATTTTTCTCTCTTGACAGTGGTCCATCCTGCGGGATCTACCCAGAACTCCTCCCAGGCATCTCCCGCAGAGTTTTCTCCAGTGCTTTAGGGCCCTGTGATCCCGGCTAGCAACCCCAGACTCCTCTAGGGAAGATACCCGAGATAATTTTTCTGCTTGGACAATGCTCCATCCTCTGGGAAGCATCCGAGACTCCTTGCAGGTATGTCCCTGAGTCTTTATTCCGGTGGTTTAGCGCCCTGTGATCACGGGTAGCAACCCCAGACTCCTCCAGGGAAGATACCCGAGATGATTTTTCTCCTTGGACAATGCTCCATCTTCTGGGATGCATCTGAGATTCCTCCCAGGCGTCTCCCACAGACATTTTTCCTGTGGTTTGGGTCCCTGTAATCCCGGGTAGCAACCCCAGACTCCTCTAGGGAAGATACCCGAGATAATTTTTCTGCTTGGACAATGCTCCATCCTCTGGGAAGCATCCGAGACTCCTTGCAGGTATGTCCCTGAGTCTTTATTCCGGTGCTTTTGGGCCCTGTCATCCCGGGTAGCAACCCCAGACTCCTCCAGGGAAGATACCCGAGATGATTTTTCTCCTTGGACAATGCTCCATCTTCTGGGATGCATCTGAAATTGCTCCCAAGTGTCTCCCGCTGACATTTTTCCTGTGGTTTTGGTCCCTGTAATCCGGGGTAGCAACCCCAGACTCCTCCAGGAAAGATACCCGGGATGATTTTTCTCCTTGGACAATGCTCTATACTCTGGGATGCATCCGAGACTTGTTGCAGCTATGTCCCTGAGTCTTTTTTCTCGCGGTTTATGGTTCTGTCATCCCAGGTAGCAACCTCAGACTCCTCCAGGGAAGACACCCAAGATGATTTTTCTCTCTTGACAGTGGTCCATCCTGCGGGATCTACCCAGAACTCCTCCCAGGCATCTCCCGCAGAGTTTTCTCCAGTGCTTTAGGGCCCTGTGATCCCGGCTAGCAACCCCAGACTCCTCTAGGGAAGATACTCGAGATAATTTTTCTGCTTGGACAATGCTCCATCCTCTGGGAAGCATCCGAGACTCCTTGCAGGTATGTCCCTGAGTGTTTATTCCGGTGTTTTGGGGCCCTGTGCTCCCGGGTAGCAACCCCAGACTCCTCCAGGGAAGATACCCGAGATGATTTTTCTCCTTGGACAATGCTCCATCTTCTGGGATGCATCTGAGATTCCTCCCAGGCGTCTCCCACAGACATTTTTCCTGTGGTTTGGGTCCCTGTAATCCCGGGTAGCAACCCCAGACTCCTCTAGGGAATATACCCGAGATAATTTTTCTGCTTGGACAATGCTCCATGCTCTGGGAAGCATCCGAGACTCCTTGCAGGTATGTCCCTGAGTCTTTATTCCGGTGTTTTGGGGCCCTGTGATCCCGGGTAGCAACCCCAGACTCCTCCAGGGAAGATACCCGAGATGATTTTTCTCCTTGGACAATGCTCCATCCTCTGGGAAGCATCCGAGACTCCTTGCAGGTATGTACCTGAGTCTTTATTCCGGTGTTTTGGGGCCCTGTGATCCCGGGTAGCAACCCCAGACTCCTCCAGGGAAGATACCCGAGATGATTTTTCTCCTTGGACAATGCTCCATCTTCTGGGATGCATCTGAGATTCCTCCCAAGCGTCTCCCACAGACATTTTTCCTGTGGTTTGGGTCCCTGTAATCCCGGCTACCAACCCCAGACTCCTCCAGGGAAGATACCCGAGATGATTTTTCTCCTTGGACAATGCTCCATCCTCTGGGAAGCATCCGAGACCCCTTGGAGGTATGTCCCTGAGTGTTTATTCCGGTGTTTTCGGGCCCTGTGATCCCGGGTAGCCACCCCAGACTCCTCCAGGGAAGATACCCGAGATGATTTTTCTCCTTGGACAATGCTCCATCTTCTGGGATGCATCTGAGATTCCTCCCAAGTGTCTCCTGCAGACATTTTTCCTGTGGTTTTGGTCCCTGTAATCCCGGGTAGCAAGCCCAGACTCCTCCAGGAAAGATACCCGGGATGATTTTTCTCCTTGGACAATGCTCTATACTCTGGGATGCATCCGAGACTATTCGCAGCTATGTCCCTGAGTCTTTTTCCTCGCGGTTTATGGTTCTGTCATCCCAGGTAGCAACCCCAGACTCCTCCAGGGAAGACACCCAAGATGATTTTTCTCTCTTGACAGTGGTCCATCCTGCGGGATCTACCCAGAACTCCTCCCAGGCATCTCCCGCAGAGTTTTCTCCAGTGCTTTAGGGCCCTGTGATCCCGGCTAGCAACCCCAGACTCCTCTAGGGAAGATACCCGACATAATTTTTCTGCTTGGACAATGCTCCATCCTCTGGGAAGCATCCGAGACTCCTTGCAGGTATGTCCCTGAGTGTTTATTCCGGTGCTTTTGGGCCCTGTCATCCCGGGTAGCAACCCCAGTCTCCTCCGTGGAAGATACCCAAGTTGATTTTTCTCCTTGGACTATTGTCCATCCTGCGGGATGCACCCGAGACTCCTCCCAGCTCTGTTTCTGAGTGTTTTCTTCCGGTGGTTTAGCGCCCTGTGATCCCGGGTAGCAACCCCAGACTCCTCCAGGGAAGATATCCGAGATGATTTTTCTCCTTGGACAATGCTCCATCCTCTGGGAAGCATCCGAGACTCATTGAAGGTATGTCCCTGAGTCTTTATTCCGGTGTTTTGGGGCCCTGTGATCCCGGGTAGCAACCCCAGACTCCTCCAGGGAAGATACCCGAGATGATTTTTCTCCTTGGACAATGCTCCATCTTCTGGGATGCATCTGAAATTCCTCCCAAGTGTCTCCCGCTGACATTTTTCCTGTGGTTTTGGTCCCTGTAATCTGGGGTAGCAAGCCCAGACTCCTCCAGGAAAGATACCCGGGATGATTTTTCTCCTTGGACAATGCTCTATACTCTGGGATGCATCCGAGACTTGTCGCAGCTATGTCCCTGAGTCTTTTTTCTCGCGGTTTATGGTTCTGTCATCCCAGGTAGCAACCTCAGACTCCTCCAGGGAAGACACCCAAGATGATTTTTCTCTCTTGACAGTGGTCCATCCTGCGGGATCTACCCAGAACTCCTCCCAGGCATCTCCCGCAGAGTTTTCTCCAGTGCTTTAGGGCCCTGTGATCCCGGGTAGCAACCCCAGACTCCTCCAGGGAAGATACCCGAGATGATTTTTCTCCTTGGACAATGCTCCATCTTCTGGGATGCATCTGAGATTCCTCCCAGGCGTCTCCCACAGACATTTTTCCTGTGGTTTGGGTCCCTGTAATCCCGGGTAGCAACCCCAGACTCCTCCAGGGAAGATACCGAAGTTGATTTTTCTCCTTGGACTATTGTCCATCCTGCGGGATGCACCCGAGACTCCTCCCAGCTCTGTTTCTGAGTGTTTTCTTCCGGTGGTTTAACGCCCTGTGATCCCGGGTAGCAACCCCAGACTCCTCCAGGGAAGATACCCGAGATGATTTTTCTCCTTGGACAATGCTCCATCTTCTGGGATGCATCTGAGATTCCTCCCAAGCGTCTCCCACAGACATTTTTCCTGTGGTTTGGGTCCCTGTAATCCCGGGTACCAACCCCAGACTCCTCCAGGGAAGATACCCGAGATAATTTTTCTGCTTGGACAATGCTCCATGCTCTGGGAAGCATCCGAGACTCCTTGCAGGTATGTCCCTGAGTGTTTATTCCGTTGTTTTGGGGCCCTGTGATCCCGGGTAGCAACCCCAGACTCCTACAGGGAAGATACCCGAGATGATTTTTCTCCTTGGACAATGCTCCATCTTCTGGGATGCATCTGAGATTCCTCCCAAGTGTCTCCCGCAGACATTTTTCCTGTGGTTTTGGTCCCTGTAATCCCGGGTAGCAAGCCCAGACTCCTCCAGGAAAGATACCCGGGATGATTTTTCTCCTTGGACAATGCTCTATACTCTGGGATGCATCCGAGACTTGTTGCAGCTATGTCCCTGAGTCTTTTTTCTCGCGGTTTATGGTTCTGTCATCCCAGGTAGCAACCCCAGACTCCTCCAGGGAAGACACCCAAGATGATTTTTCTCTCTTGACAGTGGTCCATCCTGCGGGATCTACCCAGAACTCCTCCCAGGCATCTCCCGCAGAGTTTTCTCCAGTGCTTTAGGGCCCTGTGATCCCGGCTAGCAACCCCAGACTCCTCTAGGGAAGATACCCGAGATAATTTTTCTGCTTGGACAATGCTCCATCCTCTGGGAAGCATCCGAGACTCCTTGCAGGTATGTCCCTGAGTGTTTATTCCGGTGGTTTAGCGCCCTGTGATCCCGGCTAGCAACCCCAGACTCCTCCAGGGAAGATACCCGAGATGATTTTTCTCCTTGGACAATGCTCCATCCTCTGGGAAGCATCCGAGACTCCTTGCAGGTATGTCCCTGAGTGTTTATTCCGGTGCTTTTGGGCCCTGTAATCCCGGGTAGCAACCCCAGACTCCTCCGTGGAAGATACCCAAGTTGATTTTTCTCCTTGGACTATTGTCCATCCTGCGGGATGCACCCGAGACTCCTCCCAGCTCTGTTTCTGAGTGTTTTCTTCCGGTGGTTTAGCGCCCTGTGATCCCAGGTAGCAACCCCAGACTCCTCCAGGGAAGATACCCGAGATGATTTTTCTCCCTGGACAATGCTCCATCCTCTGGGAAGCATCCGAGACTCCTTGCAGGTATGTCCCTGAGTCTTTATTCCGGTGTTTTCGGGCCCTGTGATCCCGGGTAGCAACCCCAGACTCCTCCAGGGAAGATACCCGAGATGATTTTTCTCCTTGGACAATGCTCCATCTTCTGGGATGCATCTGAGATTCCTCCCAAGTGTCTCCCGCAGACATTTTTCCTGTGGTTTTGGTCCCTGTAATCCCGGGTAGCAAGCCCAGACTCCTCCAGGAAAGATACCCGGGATGATTTTTCTCCTTGGACAATGCTCTATACTCTGGGATGCATCCGAGACTTGTCGCAGCTATGTCCCTGAGTCTTTTTTCTCGCGGTTTATGGTTCTGTCATCCCAGGTAGCAACCCCAGACTCCTCCAGGGAAGACACCCAAGATGATTTTTCTCTCTTGACAGTGGTCCATCCTGCGGGATCTACCCAGAACTCCTCCCAGGCATCTCCCGCAGAGTTTTCTCCAGTGCTTTAGGGCCCTGTGATCCCGGCTAGCAACCCCAGACTCCTCTAGGGAAGATACCCGAGATAATTTTTCTGCTTGGACAATGCTCCATCCTCTGGGAAGCATCCGAGACTCCTTGCAGGTATGTCCCTGAGTGTTTATTCCGGTGCTTTTGGGCCCTGTCATCCCGGGTAGCAAGCCCAGACTCCTCCGTGGAAGATACCCAAGTTGATTTTTCTCCTTGGACTATTGTCCATCCTGCGGGATGCACCCGAGACTCTTCCCAGCTCTGTTTCTGAGTGTTTTCTTCCGGTGGTTTAGCGCCCTGTGATCCCGGGTAGCAACCCCAGACTCCTCCAGGGAAGATACCCGAGATGATTTTTCTCCTTGGACAATGCTCCATCCTCTGGGAAGCATCCGAGACTCATTGAAGGTATGTCCCTGAGTCTTTATTCCGGTGTTTTGGGGCCCTGTGATCCCGGGTAGCAACCCCAGACTCCTCCAGGGAAGATACCCGAGATGATTTTTCTCCTTGGACAATGCTCCATCTTCTGGGATGCATCTGAAATCCCTCCCAAGTGTCTCCCGCTGACATTTTTCCTGTGGTTTTGGTCCCTGTAATCCCGGGTAGCAAGCCCAGACTCCTCCAGGAAAGATACCCGAGATGATTTTTCTCCTTGGACAATGCTCCATCCTCTGGGAAGCATCCGAGACTCCTTGCAGGTATGTCCCTGAGTGTTTATTCCGGTGCTTTTGGGCCCTGTAATCCCGGGAAGCAACCCGAGACTCCTCCAGGAAAGATACCCGGGATGATTTTTCTCCTTGGACAATGATCTATACTCTGGGATGCATCCGAGACTTGTCGCAGCTATGTCCCTGAGTCTTTTTTCTCGCGGTTTATGGTTCTGTCATCCCAGGTAGCAACCTCAGACTCCTCCAGGGAAGACACCCAAGATGATTTTTCTCTCTTGACAGTGGTCCATCCTGCGGGATCTACCCAGAACTCCTCCCAGGCATCTCCCGCAGAGTTTTCTCCAGTGCTTTAGGGCCCTGTGATCCCGGCTAGCAACCCCAGACTCCTCTAGGGAAGATACCCGAGATAATTTTTCTGCTTGGACAATGCTCCATCCTCTGGGAAGCATCCGAGACTCCTTGCAGGTATGTCCCTGAGTCTTTATTCCGGTGGTTTAGCGCCCTGTGATCACGGGTAGCAACCCCAGACTCCTCCAGGGAAGATACCCGAGATGATTTTTCTCCTTGGACAATGCTCCATCTTCTGGGATGCATCTGAGATTCCTCCCAGGCGTCTCCCACAGACATTTTTCCTGTGGTTTGGGTCCCTGTAATCCCGGGTAGCAACCCCAGACTCCTCCAGGGAAGATACCCGAGATAATTTTTCTGCTTGGACAATGCTCCATCCTCTGGGAAGCATCTGAGACTCCTTGCAGGTATGTCCCTGAGTCTTTATTCCGGTGCTTTTGGGCCCTGTCATCCCGGGTAGCAACCCCAGACTCCTCCGTGGAAGATACCCAAGTTGATTTTTCTCCTTGGACTATTGTCCATCCTGCGGGATGCACCCGAGACTCTTCCCAGCTCTGTTTCTGAGTGTTTTCTTCCGGTGGTTTAGCGCCCTGTGATCCCGGGTAGCAACCCCAGACTCCTCCAGGGAAGATACCCGAGATGATTTTTCTCCTTGGACAATGCTCCATCTTCTGGGATGCATCTGAGATTCCTCCCAAGTGTCTCCTGCAGACATTTTTCCTGTGGTTTTGGTCCCTGTAATCCCGGGTAGCAAGCCCAGACTCCTCCAGGAAAGATACCCGGGATGATTTTTCTCCTTGGACAATGCTCTATACTCTGGGATGCATCCGAGACTTGTCGCAGCTATGTCCCTGAGTCTTTTTTCTCGCGGTTTATGGTTCTGTCATCCCAGGTAGCAACCCCAGACTCCTCCAGGGAAGACACCCAAGATGATTTTTCTCTCTTGACAGTGGTCCATCCTGCGGGATCTACCCAGAACTCCTCCCAGGCATCTCCCGCAGAGTTTTCTCCAGTGCTTTAGGGCCCTGTGATCCCGGCTAGCAACCCCAGACTCCTCCAGGGAAGATACCCGAGATGATTTTTCTCCCTGGACAATGCTCCATCCTCTGGGAAGCATCCGAGACTCCTTGCAGGTATGTCCCTGAGTGTTTATTCCGGTGCTTTTGGGCCCTGTAATCCCGGGTAGCAACCCCAGACTCCTCCGTGGAAGATACCCAAGTTTATTTTTCTCCTTGGACTATTGTCCATCCTGCGGGATGCACCCGAGACTCCTCCCAGCTCTGTTTCTGAGTGTTTTCTTCCGGTGGTTTAGCGCCCTGTGATCCCAGGTAGCAACCCCAGACTCCTCCAGGGAAGATACCCGAGATGATTTTTCTCCCTGGACAATGCTCCATCCTCTGGGAAGCATCCGAGACCCCTTGGAGGTATGTCCCTGAGTGTTTATTCCGGTGTTTTCGGGCCCTGTGATCCCAGGTAGCAACCCCAGACTCCTCCAGGGAAGATACCCGAGATGATTTTTCTCCTTGGACAATGCTCCATCTTCTGGGATGCATCTGAGATTCCTCCCAAGTGTCTCCCGCAGACATTTTTCCTGTGGTTTTGGTCCCTGTAATCCCGGGTAGCAAGCCCAGACTCCTCCAGGAAAGATACCCGGGATGATTTTTCTCCTTGGACAATGCTCTATACTCTGGGATGCATCCGAGACTTGTCGCAGCGATGTCCCTGAGTCTTTTTTCTCGCGGTTTATGGTTCTGTCATCCCAGGTAGCAACCCCAGACTCCTCCAGGGAAGACACCCAAGATGATTTTTCTCTCTTGACAGTGGTCCATCCTGCGGGATCTACCCAGAACTCCTCCCAGGCATCTCCCGCAGAGTTTTCTCCAGTGCTTTAGGGCCCTGTGATCCCGGCTAGCAACCCCAGACTCCTCTAGGGAAGATACCCGAGATAATTTTTCTGCTTGGACAATGCTCCATCCTCTGGGAAGCATCCGAGACTCCTTGCAGGTATGTCCCTGAGTGTTTATTCCGGTGCTTTTGGGCCCTGTCATCCCGGGTAGCAAGCCCAGACTCCTCCGTGGAAGATACCCAAGTTGATTTTTCTCCTTGGACTATTGTCCATCCTGCGGGATGCACCCGAGACTCTTCCCAGCTCTGTTTCTGAGTGTTTTCTTCCGGTGGTTTAGCGCCCTGTGATCCCGGGTAGCAACCCCAGACTCCTCCAGGGAAGATACCCGAGATGATTTTTCTCCTTGGACAATGCTCCATCCTCTGGGAAGCATCCGAGACTCATTGAAGGTATGTCCCTGAGTCTTTATTCCGGTGTTTTGGGGCCCTGTGATCCCGGGTAGCAACCCCAGACTCCTCCAGGGAAGATACCCGAGATGATTTTTCTCCTTGGACAATGCTCCATCTTCTGGGATGCATCTGAAATCCCTCCCAAGTGTCTCCCGCTGACATTTTTCCTGTGGTTTTGGTCCCTGTAATCCCGGGTAGCAAGCCCAGACTCCTCCAGGAAAGATACCCGAGATGATTTTTCTCCTTGGACAATGCTCCATCCTCTGGGAAGCATCCGAGACTCCTTGCAGGTATCTCCCTGAGTGTTTATTCCGGTGCTTTTGGGCCCTGTAATCCCGGGAAGCAACCCGAGACTCCTCCAGGAAAGATACCCGGGATGATTTTTCTCCTTGGACAATGATCTATACTCTGGGATGCATCCGAGACTTGTCGCAGCTATGTCCCTGAGTCTTTTTTCTCGCGGTTTATGGTTCTGTCATCCCAGGTAGCAACCTCAGACTCCTCCAGGGAAGACACCCAAGATGATTTTTCTCTCTTGACAGTGGTCCATCCTGCGGGATCTACCCAGAACTCCTCCCAGGCATCTCCCGCAGAGTTTTCTCCAGTGCTTTAGGGCCCTGTGATCCCGGCTAGCAACCCCAGACTCCTCTAGGGAAGATACCCGAGATAATTTTTCTGCTTGGACAATGCTCCATCCTCTGGGAAGCATCCGAGACTCCTTGCAGGTATGTCCCTGAGTCTTTATTCCGGTGGTTTAGCGCCCTGTGATCACGGGTAGCAACCCCAGACTCCTCCAGGGAAGATACCCGAGATGATTTTTCTCCTTGGACAATGCTCCATCTTCTGGGATGCATCTGAGATTCCTCCCAGGCGTCTCCCACAGACATTTTTCCTGTGGTTTGGGTCCCTGTAATCCCGGGTAGCAACCCCAGACTCCTCCAGGGAAGATACCCGAGATAATTTTTCTGCTTGGACAATGCTCCATCCTCTGGGAAGCATCTGAGACTCCTTGCAGGTATGTCCCTGAGTGTTTATTCCGGTGCTTTTGGGCCCTGTCATCCCGGGTAGCAACCCCAGACTCCTCCGTGGAAGATACCCAAGTTGATTTTTCTCCTTGGACTATTGTCCATCCTGCGGGATGCACCCGAGACTCTTCCCAGCTCTGTTTCTGAGTGTTTTCTTCCGGTGGTTTAGCGCCCTGTGATCCCGGGTAGCAACCCCAGACTCCTCCAGGGAAGATACCCGAGATGATTTTTCTCCTTGGACAATGCTCCATCTTCTGGGATGCATCTGAGATTCCTCCCAAGTGTCTCCTGCAGACATTTTTCCTGTGGTTTTGGTCCCTGTAATCCCGGGTAGCAAGCCCAGACTCCTCCAGGAAAGATACCCGGGATGATTTTTCTCCTTGGACAATGCTCTATACTCTGGGATGCATCTGAGACTTGTCGCAGCTATGTCCCTGAGTCTTTTTTCTCGCGGTTTATGGTTCTGTCATCCCAGGTAGCAACCTCAGACTCCTCCAGGGAAGACACCCAAGATG
Source organism: Vanellus vanellus (assembly GCF_965231255.1). Classification (NCBI taxonomy): domain Eukaryota; kingdom Metazoa; phylum Chordata; class Aves; order Charadriiformes; family Charadriidae; genus Vanellus; species Vanellus vanellus. The sequence goes on along the minus strand of NW_028126759.1, from coordinate 162,619 downwards.
ATTTTTCTCTCTTGACAGTGGTCCATCCTGCGGGATCTACCCAGAACTCCTCCCAGGCATCTCCCGCAGAGTTTTCTCCACTGCTTTAGGGCCCTGTGATCCCGGCTAGCAACCCCAGACTCCTCTAGGGAAGATACCCGAAATAATGTTTCTGCTTGGACAATGCTCCATCCTCTGGGAAGCATCCGAGACTCCTTGCAGGTATGTCCCTGAGTCTTTATTCCGGTGGTTTAGCGCCCTGTGATCCCGGGTAGCAACCCCAGACTCCTCCAGGGAAGATACCCGAGATGATTTTTCTCCTTGGACAATGCTCCATCTTCTGGGATGCATCTGAGATTCCTCCCAGGCGTCTCCCACAGACATTTTTCCTGTGGTTTGGGTCCCTGTAATCCCGGGTAGCAACCCCAGACTCCTCCAGGGAAGATACCCGAGATAATTTTTCTGCTTGGACAATGCTCCATCCTCTGGGAAGCATCCGAGACTCCTTGCAGGTATGTCCCTGAGTCTTTATTCCGGTGCTTTTGGGCCCTGTCATCCCGGGTAGCAACCCCAGACTCCTCCGTGGAAGATACCCAAGTTGATTTTTCTCCTTGGACTATTGTCCATCCTGCGGGATGCACCCGAGACTCCTCCCAGCTCTGTTTCTGAGTGTTTTCTTCCGGTGGTTTAGCGCCCTGTGATCCCGGGTAGCAACCCCAGACTCCTCCAGGGAAGATACCCGGGATGATTTTTCTGCTTGGACAATGCTCCATCCTCTGGGAAGCATCCGAGACTCATTGAAGGTATGTCCCTGAGTCTTTATTCCGGTGTTTTGGGGCCCTGTGATCCCGGGTAGCAACCCCAGACTCCTCCAGGGAAGATACCCGAGATGATTTTTCTCCTTGGACAATGCTCCATCCTCTGGGAAGCATCCGAGACCCCTTGCAGGTATGTCCCTGAGTGTTTATTACGGGCTTTTGGGGCCCTGTGATCCCGGGTAGCAACCCCAGACTCCTCCAGGGAAGATACCCGAGATGATTTTTCTCCTTGGACAATGCTCCATCTTCTGGGATGCATCTGAGATTCCTCCCAGGCGTCTCCCACAGACATTTTTCCTGTGGTTTCGGTCCCTGTAATCCCGGGTAGCACCCGCAGACTCCTCCAGGGAAGAAGACCCGAGATGATTTTTCTCCTTGGACAATGCTCCATCCTCTGGGAAGCATCCGAGACTCCTTGCAGCTTTGTCCCTGAGTGTTTATTCCGGGGCTTATGGGCCCTGTCATCCCGGGTAGCAACCCCAGACTCCTCCGTGGAAGATACCCAAGTTGATTTTTCTCCTTGGACTATTGTCCATCCTGCGGGATGCACCCGAGACTCCTCCCAGCTCTGTTTCTGAGTGTTTTCTTCCGGTGGTTTAGCGCCCTGTGATCCCGGGTAGCAACCCCAGACTCCTCCAGGGAAGATATCCGAGATGATTTTTCTCCTTGGACAATGCTCCATCCTCTGGGAAGCATCCGAGACCCCTTGGAGGTATGTCCCTGAGTGTTTATTCCGGTGTTTTGGGGCCCTGTGATCCCGGGTAGCAACCCCAGACTCCTCCAGGGAAGATACCCGAGATGATTTTTCTCCTTGGACAATGCTCCATCTTCTGGGATGCATCTGAGATTCCTCCCAAGTGTCTCCTGCAGACATTTTTCCTGTGGTTTTGGTCCCTGTAATCCCGGGTAGCAAGCCCAGACTCCTCCAGGAAAGATACCCGGGATGATTTTTCTCCTTGGACAATGCTCTATACTCTGGGATGCATCTGAGACTTGTCGCAGCTATGTCCCTGAGTCTTTTTTCTCGCGGTTTATGGTTCTGTCATCCCAGGTAGCAACCTCAGACTCCTCCAGGGAAGACACCCAAGATGATTTTTCTCTCTTGACAGTGGTCCATCCTGCGGGATCTACCCAGAACTCCTCCCAGGCATCTCCCGCAGAGTTTTCTCCACTGCTTTAGGGCCCTGTGATCCCGGCTAGCAACCCCAGACTCCTCTAGGGAAGATACCCGAAATAATGTTTCTGCTTGGACAATGCTCCATCCTCTGGGAAGCATCCGAGACTCCTTGCAGGTATGTCCCTGAGTCTTTATTCCGGTGGTTTAGCGCCCTGTGATCCCGGGTAGCAACCCCAGACTCCTCCAGGGAAGATACCCGAGATGATTTTTCTCCTTGGACAATGCTCCATCTTCTGGGATGCATCTGAGATTCCTCCCAGGCGTCTCCCACAGACATTTTTCCTGTGGTTTGGGTCCCTGTAATCCCGGGTAGCAACCCCAGACTCCTCCAGGGAAGATACCCGAGATAATTTTTCTGCTTGGACAATGCTCCATCCTCTGGGAAGCATCCGAGACTCCTTGCAGGTATGTCCCTGAGTCTTTATTCCGGTGCTTTTGGGCCCTGTCATCCCGGGTAGCAACCCCAGACTCCTCCGTGGAAGATACCCAAGTTGATTTTTCTCCTTGGACTATTGTCCATCCTGCGGGATGCACCCGAGACTCCTCCCAGCTCTGTTTCTGAGTGTTTTCTTCCGGTGGTTTAGCTCCCTGTGATCCCGGGTAGCAACCCCAGACTCCTCCAGGGAAGATACCCGAGATGATTTTTCTCCTTGGACAATGCTCCATCCTCTGCGAAGCATCCGAGACCCCTTGGAGGTATGTCCCTGAGTGTTTATTCCGGTGTTTTCGGGCCCTGTGATCCCGGCTAGCAACCCCAGACTCCTCTAGGGAAGATACCCGAGATAATTTTTCTGCTTGGACAATGCTCCATCTTCTGGGAAGCATCCGAGACTCCTTGCAGGTCTGTCCCTGAGTCTTTATTCCGGTGGTTTAGCGCCCTGTGATCACGGGTAGCAACCCCAGACTCCTCCAGGGAAGATACCCGAGATGATTTTTCTCCTTGGACAATGCTCCATCTTCTGGGATGCATCTGAGATTCCTCCCAGGCGTCTCCCACAGACATTTTTCCTGTGGTTTGGTTCCCTGTAATCCCGGGTAGCAACCCCAGACTCCTCCAGGGAAGATACCCGAGATGATTTTTCTCCCTGGACAATGCTCCATCCTCTGGGAAGCATCCGAGACTCCTTGCAGCTTTGTCCCTGAGTGTTTATTCCGGTGCTTTTGGCCCCTGTCATCCCGGGTAGCAACCCCAGACTCCTCCGTGGAAGATACCCAAGTTGATTTTTCTCCTTGGACTATTGTCCATCCTGCGGGATGCACCCGAGACTCCTCCCAGCTCTGTTTCTGAGTGTTTTCTTCCGGTGGTTTAGCGCCCTGTGATCCCAGGTAGCAACCCCAGACTCCTCCAGGGAAGATATCCGAGATGATTTTTCTCCTTGGACAATGCTCCATCCTCTGGGAAGTATCCGAGACTCATTGAATGTATGTCCCTGAGTGTTTATTCCGGTGTTTTGGGGCCCTGTGATCCCGGGTAGCAACCCCAGACTCCTCCAGGGAAGATACCCGAGATGATTTTTCACCCTGGACAATGCTCCATCCTCTGGGAAGCATCCGAGACTCCTTGCAGGTATGTCCCTGAGTGTTTATTCCGGTGCTTTTGGGCCCTGTCATCCCGGGTAGCAACCCCAGACTCCTCCAGGGAAGATACCCAAGTTGATTTTTCTCCTTGGACTATTGTCCATCCTGCGGGATGCACCCGAGACTCCTCCCAGCTCTGTTTCTGAGTGTTTTCTTCCGGTGGTTTAGCGCCCTGTGATCCTGGGTAGCAACCCCAGACTCCTCCAGGGAAGATACCCGAGATGATTTTTCTCCTTGGACAATGCTCCATCCTCTGGGAAGCATCCGAGACCCCTTGGAGGTATGTCCCTGAGTGTTTATTACGGTGTTTTCGGGCCCTGTGATCCCGGGTAGCAACCCCAGACTCCTCCAGGGAAGATACCCGAGATGATTTTTCTCCTTGGACAATGCTCCATCTTCTGGGATGCATCTGAGATTCCTCCCAAGTGTCTCCTGCAGACATTTTTCCTGTGGTTTTGGTCCCTGTAATCCCGGGTAGCAAGCCCAGACTCCTCCAGGAAAGATACCCGGGATGATTTTTCTCCTTCGACAATGCTCTATACTCTGGGATGCATCCGAGACTTGTCGCAGCTATGTCCCTGAGTCTTTTTTCTCGCGGTTTATGGTTCTGTCATCCCAGGTAGCAACCCCAGACTCCTCCAGGGAAGACACCCAAGATGATTTTTCTCTCTTGACAGTGGTCCATCCTGCGGGATCTACCCAGAACTCCTCCCAGGCATCTCCCGCAGAGTTTTCTCCAGTGCTTTAGGGCCCTGTGATCCCGGCTAGCAACCCCAGACTCCTCTAGGGAAGATACCCGAGATAATTTTTCTGCTTGGACAATGCTCCATCCTCTGGGAAGCATCCGAGACTCCTTGCAGGTATGTCCCTGAGTCTTTATTCCGGTGGTTTAGCGCCCTGTGATCCCGGGTAGCAACCCCAGACTCCTCCAGGGAAGATACCCGAGATGATTTTTCTCCTTGGACAATGCTCCATCTTCTGGGATGCATCTGAGATTCCTCCCAGGCGTCTCCCACAGACATTTTTCCTGTGGTTTGGGTCCCTGTAATCCCGGGTAGCAACCCCAGACTCCTCCAGGGAAGATACCCGAGATGATTTTTCTCCCTGGACAATGCTCCATCCTCTGGGAAGCATCCGAGACTCCTTGCAGGTATGTTCCTGAGTGTTTATTCCGGTGCCTTTGGGCCCTGTCATCCCGGGTAGCAACCCCAGACTCCTCCGTGGAAGATACCCAAGTTGATTTTTCTCCTTGGACTATTGTCCATCCTGCGGGATGCACCCGAGACTCCTCCCAGCTCTGTTTCTGAGTGTTTTCTTCCGGTGGTTTAGCGCCCTGTGATCCCAGGTAGCAACCCCAGACTCCTCCAGGGAAGATATCCGAGATGATTTTTCTCCTTGGACAATGCTCCATCCTCTGGGAAGCATCCGAGACCCCTTGGAGGTATGTCCCTGAGTGTTTATTCCGGTGTTTTCGGGCCCTGTGATCCCGGGTAGCAACCCCAGACTCCTCCAGGGAAGATACCCGAGATGATTTTTCTCCTTGGACAATGCTCCATCTTCTGGGATGCATCTGAGATTCCTCCCAAGTGTCTCCCGCAGACATTTTTCCTGTGGTTTTGGTCCCTGTAATCCCGGGTAGCAAGCCCAGACTCCTCCAGGAAAGATACCCGAAATGATTTTTCTGCTTGGACAATGCTCCATCTTCTGGGATGCATCTGAGATTCCTCCCAGGCGTCTCCCACAGACATTTTTCCTGTGGTTTGGGGCCCTGTGATCCCGGGTAGCAACCCCAGACTCCTCCAGGGAAGATACCCGAGATGATTTTTCTCCTTGGACAATGCTCCATCCTCTGGGAAGCATCCGAGACCCCTTGCAGGTATGTCCCTGAGTGTTTATTCCGGTGTTTTGGGGCCCTGTGATCCCGGGTACCAACCCCAGACTCCTCCAGGGAAGATACCCGAGATGATTTTTCTCCTTGGACAATGCTCCATCTTCTGGGATGCATCTGAGATTCCTCCCAAGTGTCTCCTGCAGACATTTTTCCTGTGGTTTTGGTCCCTGTAATCCCGGGTAGCAAGCCCAGACTCCTCCAGGAAAGATACCCGGGATGATTTTTCTCCTTGAACAATGCTCTATACTCTGGGATGCATCTGAGACTTGTCGCAGCTATGTCCCTGAGTCTTTTTTCTCGCGGTTTATGGTTCTGTCATCCCAGGTAGCAACCTCAGACTCCTCCAGGGAAGACACCCAAGATGATTTTTCTCTCTTGACAGTGGTCCATCCTGCGGGATCTACCCAGAACTCCTCCCAGGCATCTCCCGCAGAGTTTTCTCCAGTGCTTTAGGGCCCTGTGATCCCGGCTAGCAACCCCAGACTCCTCTAGGGAAGATACCCGAGATAATGTTTCTGCTTGGACAATGCTCCATCCTCTGGGAAGCATCCGAGACTCCTTGCAGGTATGTCCCTGAGTCTTTATTCCGGTGGTTTAGCGCCCTGTGATCCCGGGTAGCAACCCCAGACTCCTCCAGGGAAGATACCCGAGATGATTTTTCTCCTTGGACAATGCTCCATCTTCTGGGATGCATCTGAGATTCCTCCCAGGCGTCTCCCACAGACATTTTTCCTGTGGTTTGGGTCCCTGTAATCCCGGGTAGCAACCCCAGACTCCTCCAGGGAAGATACCCGAGATAATTTTTCTGCTTGGACAATGCTCCATCCTCTGGGAAGCATCCGAGACTCCTTGCAGGTATGTCCCTGAGTCTTTATTCCGGTGCTTTTGGGCCCTGTCATCCCGGGTAGCAACCCCAGACTCCTCCGTGGAAGATACCCAAGTTGATTTTTCTCCTTGGACTATTGTCCATCCTGCGGGATGCACCCGAGACTCCTCCCAGCTCTGTTTCTGAGTGTTTTCTTCCGGTGGTTTAGCTCCCTGTGATCCCGGGTAGCAACCCCAGACTCCTCCAGGGAAGATACCCGAGATGATTTTTCTCCTTGGACAATGCTCCATCCTCTGGGAAGCATCCGAGACCCCTTGCAGGTATGTCCCTGAGTGTTTATTCCGGTGTTTTCGGGCCCTGTGATCCCGGCTAGCAACCCCAGACTCCTCTAGGGAAGATACCCGAGATAATTTTTCTGCTTGGACAATGCTCCATCTTCTGGGAAGCATCCGAGACTCCTTGCAGGTATGTCCCTGAGTGTTTATTCCGGTGCTTTTGGGCCCTGTCATCCCGGGTAGCAACCCCAGACTCCTCCAGGGAAGATACCCAAGTTGATTTTTCTCCTTGGACTATTGTCCATCCTGCGGGATGCACCCGAGACTCCTCCCAGCTCTGTTTCTGAGTGTTTTCTTCCGGTGGTTTAGCGCCCTGTGATCCCGGGTAGCAACCCCAGACTCCTCCAGTGAAGATACCCGAGATGATTTTTCTCCTTGGACAATGCTCCATCCTCTGGGAAGCATCCGAGACCCCTTGGAGGTATGTCCCTGAGTGTTTATTACGGTGTTTTCGGGCCCTGTGATCCCGGGTAGCAACCCCAGACTCCTCCAGGGAAGATACCCGAGATGATTTTTCTCCTTGGACAATGCTCCATCTTCTGGGATGCATCTGAGATTCCTCCCAAGTGTCTCCTGCAGACATTTTTCCTGTGGTTTTGGTCCCTGTAATCCCGGGTAGCAAGCCCAGACTCCTCCAGGAAAGATACCCGGGATGATTTTTCTCCTTGGACAATGCTCTATACTCTGGGATGCATCCGAGACTTGTCGCAGCTATGTCCCTGAGTCTTTTTTCTCGTGGTTTATGGTTCTGTCATCCCAGGTAGCAACCCCAGACTCCTCCAGGGAAGACACCCAAGATGATTTTTCTCTCTTGACAGTGGTCCATCCTGCGGGATCTACCCAGAACTCCTCCCAGGCATCTCCCGCAGAGTTTTCTCCAGTGCTTTAGGGCCCTGTGATCCCGGCTAGCAACCCCAGACTCCTCTAGGGAAGATACCCGAGATAATTTTTCTGCTTGGACAATGCTCCATCCTCTGGGAAGCATCCGAGACTCCTTGCAGGTATGTCCCTGAGTCTTTATTCCGGTGGTTTAGCGCCCTGTGATCCCGGGTAGCAACCCCAGACTCCTCCAGGGAAGATACCCGAGATGATTTTTCTCCTTGGACAATGCTCCATCTTCTGGGATGCATCTGAGATTCCTCCCAGGCGTCTCCCACAGACATTTTTCCTGTGGTTTGGGTCCCTGTAATCCCGGGTAGCAACCCCAGACTCCTCCAGGGAAGATACCCGAGATGATTTTTCTCCCTGGACAATGCTCCATCCTCTGGGAAGCATCCGAGACTCCTTGCAGCTTTGTCCCTGAGTGTTTATTCCGGTGCTTTTGGGCCCTGTCATCCCGGGTAGCAACCCCAGACTCCTCCGTGGAAGATACCCAAGTTGATTTTTCTCCTTGGACTATTGTCCATCCTGCGGGATGCACCCGAGACTCCTCCCAGCTCTGTTTCTGAGTGTTTTCTTCCGGTGGTTTAGCGCCCTGTGATCCCGGGTAGCAACCCCTGACTCCTCCGTGGAAGATACCCAAGTTGATTTTTCTCCTTGGACTATTGTCCATCCTGCGGGATGCACCCGAGACTCCTCCCAGCTCTGTTTCTGAGTGTTTTCTTCCGGTGGTTTAGCGCCCTGTGATCCCAGGTAGCAACCCCAGACTCCTCCAGGGAAGATACCCGAGATGATTTTTCTCCTTGGACAATGCTCCATCCTCTGCGAAGCATCCGAGACCCCTTGCAGGTATGTCCCTGAGTGTTTATTCCGGTGTTTTCGGGCCCTGTGATCCCGGCTAGCAACCCCAGACTCCTCTAGGGAAGATACCCGAGATAATTTTTCTGCTTGGACAATGCTCCATCTTCTGGGAAGCATCCGAGACTCCTTGCAGGTCTGTCCCTGAGTCTTTATTCCGGTGGTTTAGCGCCCTGTGATCACGGGTAGCAACCCCAGACTCCTCCAGGGAAGATACCCGAGATGATTTTTCTCCTTGGACAATGCTCCATCTTCTGGGATGCATCTGAGATTCCTCCCAGGCGTCTCCCACAGACATTTTTCCTGTGGTTTGGGTCCCTGTAATCCCGGGTAGCAACCCCAGACTCCTCCAGGGAAGATACCCGAGATGATTTTTCTCCCTGGACAATGCTCCATCCTCTGGGAAGCATCCGAGACTCCTTGCAGCTTTGTCCCTGAGTGTTTATTCCGGTGCTTTTGGGCCCTGTCATCCCGGGTAGCAACCCCAGACTCCTCCGTGGAAGATACCCAAGTTGATTTTTCTCCTTGGACTATTGTCCATCCTGCGGGATGCACCCGAGACTCCTCCCAGCTCTGTTTCTGAGTGTTTTCTTCCGGTGGTTTAGCGCCCTGTGATCCCAGGTAGCAACCCCAGACTCCTCCAGGGAAGATATCCGAGATGATTTTTCTCCTTGGACAATGCTCCATCCTCTGGGAAGTATCCGAGACTCATTGAATGTATGTCCCTGAGTCTTTATTCCGGTGTTTTGGGGCCCTGTGATCCCGGGTAGCAACCCCAGACTCCTCCAGGGAAGATACCCGAGATGATTTTTCACCCTGGACAATGCTCCATCCTCTGGGAAGCATCCGAGACTCCTTGCAGGTATGTCCCTGAGTGTTTATTCCGGTGCTTTTGGGCCCTGTCATCCCGGGTAGCAACCCCAGACTCCTCCAGGGAAGATACCCAAGTTGATTTTTCTCCTTGGACTATTGTCCATCCTGCGGGATGCACCCGAGACTCCTCCCAGCTCTGTTTCTGAGTGTTTTCTTCCGGTGGTTTAGCGCCCTGTGATCCCGGGTAGCAACCCCAGACTCCTCCAGTGAAGATACCCGAGATGATTTTTCTCCTTGGACAATGCTCCATCCTCTGGGAAGCATCCGAGACCCCTTGGAGGTATGTCCCTGAGTGTTTATTACGGTGTTTTCGGGCCCTGTGATCCCGGGTACCAACCCCAGACTCCTCCAGGGAAGATACCCGAGATGATTTTTCTCCTTGGACAATGCTCCATCTTCTGGGATGCATCTGAGATTCCTCCCAAGTGTCTCCTGCAGACATTTTTCCTGTGGTTTTGGTCCCTGTAATCCCGGGTAGCAAGCCCAGACTCCTCCAGGAAAGATACCCGGGATGATTTTTCTCCTTGGACAATGCTCTATACTCTGGGATGCATCCGAGACTTGTCGCAGCTATGTCCCTGAGTCTTTTTTCTCGTGGTTTATGGTTCTGTCATCCCAGGTAGCAACCCCAGACTCCTCCAGGGAAGACACCCAAGATGATTTTTCTCTCTTGACAGTGGTCCATCCTGCGGGATCTACCCAGAACTCCTCCCAGGCATCTCCCGCAGAGTTTTCTCCAGTGCTTTAGGGCCCTGTGATCCCGGGTAGCAACCCCAGACTCCTCTAGGGAAGATACCCGAGATAATTTTTCTGCTTGGACAATGCTCCATCCTCTGGGAAGCATCCGAGACTCCTTGCAGGTATGTCCCTGAGTCTTTATTCCGGTGGTTTAGCGCCCTGTGATCCCGGGTAGCAACCCCAGACTCCTCCAGGGAAGATACCCGAGATGATTTTTCTCCTTGGACAATGCTCCATCTTCTGGGATGCATCTGAGATTCCTCCCAGGCGTCTCCCACAGACATTTTTCCTGTGGTTTGGGTCCCTGTAATCCCGGGTAGCAACCCCAGACTCCTCCAGGGAAGATACCCGAGATGATTTTTCTCCCTGGACAATGCTCCATCCTCTGGGAAGCATCCGAGACTCCTTGCAGCTTTGTCCCTGAGTGTTTATTCCGGTGCTTTTGGGCCCTGTCATCCCGGGTAGCAACCCCAGTCTCCTCCGTGGAAGATACCCAAGTTGATTTTTCTCCTTGGACTATTGTCCATCCTGCGGGATGCACCCGAGACTCCTCCCAGCTCTGTTTCTGAGTGTTTTCTTCCGGTGGTTTAGCGCCCTGTGATCCCGGGTAGCAACCCCAGACTCCTCCAGGGAAGATATCCGAGATGATTTTTCTCCTTGGACAATGCTCCATCCTCTGGGAAGCATCCGAGACTCATTGAAGGTATGTCCCTGAGTCTTTATTCCGGTGTTTTGGGGCCCTGTGATCCCGGGTAGCAACCCCAGACTCCTCCAGGGAAGATACCCGAGATGATTTTTCTCCTTGGACAATGCTCCATCTTCTGGGATGCATCTGAGATTCCTCCCAAGTGTCTCCCGCAGACATTTTTCCTGTGGTTTTGGTCCCTGTAATCCCGGGTAGCAAGCCCGGACTCCTCCAGGAAAGATACCCGGGATGATTTTTCTCCTTGGACAATGCTCTATACTCTGGGATGCATCCGAGACTTGTCGCAGCTATGTCCCTGAGTCTTTTTTCTCGCGGTTTATGGTTCTGTCATCCCAGGTAGCAACCCCAGACTCCTCCAGGGAAGACACCCAAGATGATTTTTCTCTCTTGACAGTGGTCCATCCTGCGGGATCTACCCAGAACTCCTCCCAGGCATCTCCCGCAGAGTTTTCTCCAGTGCTTTCGGGCCCTGTGATCCCGGCTAGCAACCCCAGACTCCTCTAGGGAAGATACCCGAGATAATTTTTCTGCTTGGACAATGCTCCATCTTCTGGGAAGCATCCGAGACTCCTTGCAGGTATGTCCCTGAGTGTTTATTCCGGTGCTTTTGGGCCCTGTCATCCTGGGTAGCAACCCCAGACTCCTCCGTGGAAGATACCCAAGTTGATTTTTCTCCTTGGACTATTGTCCATCCTGCGGGATGCACCCGAGACTCCTCCCAGCTCTGTTTCTGAGTGTTTTCTTCCGGTGGTTTAGCGCCCTGTGATCCCGGGTAGCAACCCCAGACTCCTCCAGGGAAGATACCCGAGATGATTTTTCTCCTTGGACAATGCTCCATCCTCTGGGAAGCATCCGAGACCCCTTGGAGGTATGTCCCTGAGTGTTTATTCCGGTGTTTTGGGGCCCTGTGATCCCGGGTAGCAACCCCAGACTCCTCCAGGGAAGATACCCGGGATGATTTTTCTCCTTGGACAATGCTCTATACTCTGGGATGCATCCGAGACTTGTCGCAGCTATGTCCCTGAGTCTTTTTTCTCGCGGTTTATGGTTCTGTCATCCCAGGTAGCAACCCCAGACTCCTCCAGGGAAGACACCCAAGATGATTTTTCTCTCTTGACAGTGGTCCATCCTGCGGGATCTACCCAGAACTCCTCCCAGGCATCTCCCGCAGAGTTTTCTCCAGTGCTTTAGGGCCCTGTGATCCCGGCTAGCAACCCCAGACTCCTCTAGGGAAGATACCCGAGATAATTTTTCTGCTTGGACAATGCTCCATCCTCTGGGAAGCATCCGAGACTCCTTGCAGGTATGTCCCTGAGTGTTTATTCCGGTGCTTTTGGGCCCTGTCATCCCGGGTAGCAACCCCAGACTCCTCCGTGGAAGATACCCAAGTTGATTTTTCTCCTTGGACTATTGTCCATCCTGCGGGATGCACCCGAGACTCTTCCCAGCTCTGTTTCTGAGTGTTTTCTTCCGGTGGTTTAGCGCCCTGTGATCCCGGGTAGCAACCCCAGACTCCTCCAGGGAAGATACCCGAGATGATTTTTCTGCTTGGACAATGCTCCATCCTCTGGGAAGCATCCGAGACTCCTTGCAGGTATGTCCCTGAGTCTTTATTCCGGTGTTTTGGGGCCCTGTGATCCCGGGTAGCAACCCCAGACTCCTCCAGGGAAGATACCCGAGATGATTTTTCTCCTTGGACAATGCTCCATCTTCTGGGATGCATCTGAAATTCCTCCCAAGTGTCTCCCGCTGACATTTTTCCTGTGGTTTTGGTCCCTGTAATCCCGGGTAGCAAGCCCAGACTCCTCCAGGAAAGATACCCGGGATGATTTTTCTCCTTGGACAATGCTCTATACTCTGGGATGCATCCGAGACTTGTCGCAGCTATGTCCCTGAGTCTTTTTTCTCGCGGTTTATGGTTCTGTCATCCCAGGTAGCAACCTCAGACTCCTCCAGGGAAGACACCCAAGATGATTTTTCTCTCTTGACAGTGGTCCATCCTGCGGGATCTACCCAGAACTCCTCCCAGGCATCTCCCGCAGAGTTTTCTCCAGTGCTTTAGGGCCCTGTGATCCCGGGTAGCAACCCCAGACTCCTCTAGGGAAGATACCCGAGATAATTTTTCTGCTTGGACAATGCTCCATCCTCTGGGAAGCATCCGAGACTCCTTGCAGGTATGTCCCTGAGTCTTTATTCCGGTGGTTTAGCGCCCTGTGATCCCGGGTAGCAACCCCAGACTCCTCCAGGGAAGATACCCGAGATGATTTTTCTCCTTGGACAATGCTCCATCTTCTGGGATGCATCTGAGATTCCTCCCAGGCGTCTCCCACAGACATTTTTCCTGTGGTTTGGGTCCCTGTAATCCCGGGTAGCAACCCCAGACTCCTCCAGGGAAGATACCCGAGATGATTTTTCTCCCTGGACAATGCTCCATCCTCTGGGAAGCATCCGAGACTCCTTGCAGCTTTGTCCCTGAGTGTTTATTCCGGTGCTTTTGGGCCCTGTCATCCCGGGTAGCAACCCCAGACTCCTCCGTGGAAGATACCCAAGTTGATTTTTCTCCTTGGACTATTGTCCATCCTGCGGGATGCACCCGAGACTCCTCCCAGCTCTGTTTCTGAGTGTTTTCTTCCGGTGGTTTAGTGCCCTGTGATCCCGGGTAGCAACCCCAGACTCCTCCAGGGAAGATACCCCAGATGATTTTTCTCCTTGGACAATGCTCCATCCTCTGGGAAGCATCCGAGACTCATTGAAGGTATGTCCCTGAGTGTTTATTCCGGTGCTTTTGGTCCCTGTAATCCCGGGTAGCAAGCCCAGACTCCTCCAGGAAGGATACCCGGGATGATTTTTCTCCTTGGACAATGCTCTATACTCTGGGATGCATCTGAGACTTGTCGCAGCTATGTCCCTGAGTCTTTTTTCTCGCGGTTTATGGTTCTGTCATCCCAGGTAGCAACCTCAGACTCCTCCAGGGAAGACACCCAATGCTGCGATTGAGAGACGGGGAGACAGCTTGATGCAAGCAAGGTTCCGATTTATTGCTCTTAGCGATAGTTTTTATACAGTCATACTTAGTCGTGTCTTTTACTGATTGGTCTAAACACATAATTACCTTATGCATATTGCAAAAGCTAGGCTCACGATTGGTTAGTCGCCAGGCAAACCGTTACACTTACTCTTCTCTTTTTCTCTGCTTCTCCCTTATTCTTCTTTATCACAAGCATCCCGTTTTTGTCTAACTGTCCCAACAAGGACATGCTGTCCTTGTTTCTGATTGGTGATTAACAACTCAGGTCAGCTCTTTTGCACTTTTCCAAGGCCTGTGGTCGAGTTCCATCTTGTCCGCTTCTGTCAGGCGCGTTATGCTAGATACATATCTCAAGTCACTTCCTACATCTCCCCCTTTTTCTTTTTGCACTAACAAAACTTGACCAGCTACACGCGTAAGCAGCTTTCTAATACAAGAGAAAACACAACCCAAAACTACTAATCCAATGATAACAATAATTAATACAAGCAAAGCACTTTGTAACAACCCTTTTAACCAGCCTCCTATACCAAGCCAGTTTGCTAAGCCTTCCAGGCCAAAAAACCCAACATCTTTCTGTATCTTTTGGGAATGCTCCATGAGTTGCTGTATTTCTTTGTGTATTGAACTTGAGTTATCTTCTAAATCCATGCAACACATGCCGTCAAAATCTTCACAACCATGCCCATGAGCTAACAATAAAAAATCAATGGCCATACGATTTTGCAATACGGCATGTTGAACAGAGCTTAGACTATCGGCTAAGTCTGATAAGACTCTACTGGTGAGGTTAGCTTGTTTGACAATCCAGCAAGAAAGCGTTTCTATGTTTCTGTGAGCTCGGGCAGCAGCAACACCTGGGGTAAAAAAGGAGGCAAAGACTACTTCCCATTTGTTCCAGAGTTGAACATTATCATCACAGCTGTTACCAAGAACTTGGGTAAGGTCTCTTTTCCATCTCACTGGGTTAGCTTTTTTGGGGTGATGATGTGGCAAGGCTAAACTCAGGCGACCAATCGTACATGGGCCACCTGTGGGTTTAGGAGGAATTCCGTTCCATGCTCTATTGCCACAGATAAAAAACAAACCAGAAGGTAGTTTTCTAGGGGTTACTATTCCTTCTGTAGGGTGAGTTTGATTTGTAAGTGTGTAGTTACACCACCTTTTCCAGCTAGATCGATTTCCAATTGGATACACAAAGAGATCAGCGGTTGCATTACAAAGAGGATTACGACACTCGCTAGTATTCAGGTGTAGACTATAAGAGGCATTCAGAGAATCTACGAGTTCTATTTCTTGCACGCCAGGGTTAATAGGGAGACTGCCAGCACAGGTTTCTAGTTTTTCAAACAAGTTCCTGGTACTGTTTACTGAACAACGCGAGCGTGGCAGAGACAGGTTAAAAGCCTTCAGTGCGTCCCAGTCGGTATCATTTAGCGGTACCCCTACTAAACAGGTTAAAAAGGGTGCACTAGGGGTTGACAAACTGGCACAAAATGTGGTGGTGTTAACAGACCTACTCAAGGTTACCCATACATTTTCTCTAGGATCAAAAAGTGATGCAGGTATAAAGGCTACGGTTATAGCAATAAGGCTGATTATAACAATAAGCTTCAACATTATGCTTAATGATTCAACACAATTAAGGCGACAATTACTATTCTGAGAGCAACTTTCATCGGCCCTTTCTTAATTTCCAAGCAAACCGCTTCTTACACTTTTCTTTTGTCTGGTTCCAGTCTTTGTTAAGGACTGACCAGATGGCAGGTACTAAATTGGACCTGCTACATTCCAAGCTGCAAACCAATATTTTTCTTGCCTGTTCGGTCACAGTCTTGACCCAATCGGTACGGCGATAAAAATATCGATCAGAATCTTGTGCCTCGTGCTCCGTAACAAGCAAGAGTCTGATTATCTCAAACTCCCTTTCCAAACAACTATCGCACCAGCGTCCTGCAAGAGTTGCCTGACGCCACCACTCTTTTTCACAAGCATAGCACATACACAAAACCCAAGGGTCACAATGTTTACATAAGACACAAGTAATCTGTTTAACAAGCAGTTCTTGATACTTATTCATGTAAGTCTATTCCACTTAAGGTGTTTATCTCCTCGTGGTCCGTTTGTTGTCCAGGGGTCTGGTCGAGGGACTGATCCAAGGGCTGGTTTGAAGGGTGGTCAGGGTTTTCGCCAGGTGGTTGTGGGAGGGATTCACGGAAAGGTCGTACGTTCTTTGCCGGGATCCATCTAGGGCCTTTTTCTGTGGAAACACAAGCATAGCCTCTGCCCCATGTAACAAGAGTCCTACAACTTTACCTGTTTCTGGGTCGCGGACCAGTACTGGTGGCTTAGTTCGCATTTCGAGTGAAGCATTCATGTTAAAATGACGGACTATCGGAGGATTGTCATCCAACAAAGAACAGTTCAAAAAATTAAAAACATATAGAGCATTCTGTAAGCGTTCCTCGGGGGTGGCGGTTCCTACTCCCCCTTTTTGTTGTTGTAGTAGACCTTTTAAAGACTGATGAGAGCGTTCAATTAGAGACTGACCTGTAGGGGAATGAGGAATACCAGTGATATGACTAATTCCCCAGGAATCAAAAAATTTTTTAATGGCAGCCGAGATATAAGCAGGGCCATTGTCTGTCTTAATTTGAAATGGGATGCCTAAAGTGGTAAAGGCACGCATTAGGTGTTTTTGAACATCGCGCGCCTTTTCTCCTGCATGGCAGGAGGCAAATAATGCACCAGAAAAGGTGTCAATTGAAGAGTGAATATATCTTAGGTGGCCAAATTCTGAAAAATGGGTAACATCGGTTTGCCAGAGTTGCAAACTTTGCAATCCTCTGGGATTGACCCCTCCCGCTACAGTCGGAAAGGAGTGTTTTTGGCAGTCGGGGCATACGGCAATAATGTTGGCTGCTTGTTGAGCGGTGAGGCCAAATTGTCGTTTCAGGCCTCCGGCATTCTGGTGAAAAAAGGAATGGCTGAGTTTAGCTTGTGCTACGCGATCCGGTAATACTTGCACTGGTAATGTAAGAATATCGGCTTGTCTATTTCCTTCTGCAATAAAACCAGGTAAAGAAGTGTGAGACCGAACATGCATAATAAAATAAGGATGAGAGCGAGAATCTAAAAGAGAGATAAGTTCCTGCAATAAGTTAAACAGTTCAAAATGCGAAACATCACGCAATACAGAGGCGTCAGCTCGTTCAACAATTCCTGTAACATAAGCTGAGCCAGTGATTATGTTAAGAGGTGTAGACCATTTTCGAAAAGCTTGAACAACTGCAGCTAGTTCTACTATTTGAGGAGAGCCTGGCACAGTTTCTATATCTGAGTCCCATTGTTTACGTTGATCATCCCACCATAAGATGACTGATTTGTGTGATTTTCCAGACCCATCTGTAAACACAGTAAGGGCTTGTAACGGCTGATCGCTCTTTTTTGGCTTAGGTATCACTTGAAAGTTAACATTAAATAATTTATGTGGAGGCGAATGAGAGATTAGCTGACCTGCATATCCAGCTATTGCGATATTAAAGGCATCTGACTGCTGGTAGAGCCACTGTAAGTAAATTCTGGCTATGGGTAAACAAATGCAGGAAAAATCCATTCCTGATAATGTCAGCAAACGCTGCCGAGCTCGAATAATTAAAGAGGCAAACATTTCATGTTGTGTTAAGATGGTCTTTGTAGGTTGGTTTGGCAAGAAGACCCATTCAATAATTAACAGTGGGTCTGACTTTTGATAGTCCCACTGAAATATCAATGCATGAGGTTGTCGGACAGGATTTAAAATGGTTAAGTGAAAGGGTAACTCAGGCGCCCAGCGATGTGCTTGCCTGTGAGTGATCGCTGTAGCAACCTTTTGTAAGGAATCGATAGCTTCTGGAGTAAGGCTCCGAGGGGCACACAAGTCAGAGCTTCCCTTAAGTAGGTCGAACAAAGGACTAAGGTCCACGTTGGAAATTCCCAACAAGGGGCGGACCCAATTGATTGTTCCTAGCAGTTTTTGTACATCATGCAGGTTTTTTACATCCGCCTGTATCTGCAGGGGCTGAGGAACAACGGTTTGAGCCCTTATACGCCATCCCAGATATTTCCATGGTGGTGTTTTTTGAATTTTCTCTGGTGCAATACAGAGGTCTGTCGATTTAACAGCAGCCATGACAAGGGCCACAGCTTCCTCCATAATCTCGTGTTGTTGTGCAGCCACTAAGATATCATCCATATAATGACACACTAAGACGTCGGGCATCGCAACTCTGACCGGGCTAAGTACTTTAGCCACATACCATTGACATATTGTAGGGCTATTCTTCATTCCTTGTGGCAGCACAACCCACTGATATCTTTGCAATGGAGCTTGCATATTGACGCTTGGAACTGAAAAGGCAAACTTAGGAGCATCGTCTGGATGCAATGGAATGTTAAAAAAACAATCTTTGAGATCAATAACAGTCAAATGCCAATCTCGAGGGATCATAGTAGGGGATGGGAGCCCTGGTTGTAGGGCCCCCATGTCTTCCATAGCGTCGTTAATTTTTCTAAGGTCATGGAGCAAGCGCCACTTGCCAGATTGTTTTTTAATTACAAAGATAGGTGAATTCCAGGGACTAACAGAGGGTACAATATGTCCTTTTGACAACTGTTCCATAACTAATTCTTGGAGGGTGCGAAGCTTTTCTAGCGGTAGGGGCCATTGATCAACCCAAACAGGGGTATCGATTTTCCAGGTTAATTTCAGGGTGTCGCGCACTTCAATGACCCCACCTAAAAATGTGTTTGAATAGACATTCCCCACTGGGACAGCACATCACGCCCCCACAAGATCATAGGAATGGGTAGCACAAAGGGCTTAATGGAGGCTGTATGGCCTTCTGGACCCTGTATCTGAATTAGCTCCAAGCTTTGGTGACTGGTCCCGGTTCCTCCAATCCCTGCTAATGTTTGAGAGACTTTAGCTAAGGGCCACTGTGGGGGCCATTTGGCCTGAGAGATAACTGTAACATTGGCTCCTGTGTCAATAATTCCACTTAATACCACTTGCTGCCCCCGCGAATAAGGGTACATTGACATATAGGTCGTTTTTGTGAGATAGATTGTACCCATAAAATTTGTGGGTTCCCGGTAGATCCAAAACTCCCTTGCCTCTGTTGAAGGGTAGAGGGACTCATTTCCTTGGGAATCAATATTAATTGTGCAATGCGGCTGCCTTTCGGCACAGTGCAGGGGGGAAACGGGGTCCATGCCATGATTTTAATTTCATTAATACTATCAGCATCAATGACACCTGGTAACACAAAAAGTCCCGTCAAGGTTGTAGATGATCTCCCTAATAATAATGCCTGCGTCTTAGGGGGCAAGGGACCCGAAATATCAGTAGACAATAAATGAACAGAAGAATCAAGTAACGTTACTGTGTGGGCGGTTGCCAAGTCCAATCCGGCGCTCCCCGCTGTTGCTGGGCAGAGACTTGAGGCATTGCCGCTTCCCTCCGCGGGGGTTGAAATGTTGGTTGTGGAACTTGTGTCTGCGCGCGCCGCAGTCCCGCGCTTCGCGACCGGTTTCCCTATAGCGGCTGTCCCTGGAAATCATACTTAGATCGACATTGGTTAGAATAATGACGCCCTTTTCGGCATCTGGGACAGATTCCAGGTGCTGGGGGTCTGGTTCCGGCATTAGTGGTTAAGCAATTCTTTTTCAGATGACCGGGTTTACCACAACCGAAACAATTTCCAGGCCCCGCGAGGCCAGGCATGGCAGCGAAGGCAGAAGCCATGGCTTCAAACTTATGGTCCACCGTGCCGATCCTATTACAAGCCTCTATCATCTCTACTAGTGTGGGATTCTGATTTGGAAGAGATTTTAGAAGTTTTTTGCAATCTGCGTTAGCATTTTCAACCGCCAATTTTAACAACAAAATCTCTCGTGCTTCAGGGTTATCTATCTGTCGCTCCAAGGCTTGTTTCAACCGATCAATAAACTGCATGTAGGGCTCCCGGGGCTCCTGAACAACAGTAGTAAAAGCTTTTTGTGGTTTTTGGGAATCAGGGACTTTAAAAAAGGCCTTTTTCGCCTCCTCTCGGACTGCTTCAAGGGCTTCCCGTGGGATATCTCGGGCTTGTGCCACTGGGTCAGAATGTTGACCCGTTCCGGTAAGGTGCTCTATAGTCAAGGCTGCCAAGGCTGCATTGCCATTACCCACATATGACACAAGAAGAGTCTGGAGCCCCCCCCTCCAATGCGATTCCCACAGAGTATATTGTGTTGGAGTTAACAACAGCTGTGCGAGAGATTTTAAGTCATGTGGAGTCATTACATAAGTATCAAAAACAGAGGATAACAAACTTGCAAAATACGGAGAAGAAAGACCGTGTTCAGTAACAGTACGGCGCAATTCTTTTACTACTGGGAAAGATAATGCTTCCCACTGAGCTCCCCGTCCTTGATATATAACAGGGGCCACTATTGTTTTTGCAATCTCCAACTCACCCTCCTTTAGGGCTTGATGTCTTATGTTAGCCCACACATCATGGGGATCGGGGGGATAAAGCTGTGGTTCCGCGTCAGGGTCCACTGGTCCTGGATCAAAAGGATCATCCTCTGGGGGATAGCCGGCTGCAGCCACTTGTGGGGGTGCTAGAACATCGTCGTCACTTGGATGACTTTTTCCTTGTTCTGGCTCTTCTTTATTCCCTTTCTCTTGTGCTTTTAAAGTCTCAAATATACTCCTCCTCCACGGGAGCATGTGTTGGGCTTCAGCATTCCCCCGAGTCGCTGCATTCCACAATTTCACTCCAACATTATCCCATAACTCCCGCGTAAAGATAGTAGAGGCAGTAACAGTGGGAATTTTCACTTGCACCCACTTATGCCCCAAGAGATTTTTCCCATGTTTCTTAAGAAGAGCTTTCATTAGCTCATATACATCTCTCTCTGGGGGAGACATCTGGTTCCCCATATTGCCCACAGCTCACCTCTCTACTCCGGAGGGATTTCAGGCCGCTTCCTGCTTCCTTTCAGCAGCTCATTCAAAGTTCTGTGGGACTCGCAGCATGCCACGCAGATAGGTGGTTCTTGCACCCTGGAATCACGTCGGGGTTACCAATTTGCCGCGATTGAGAGACGGGGACACAGCTTGATGCAAGCAAGGTTCCGATTTATTGCTCTTAGCGATAGTTTTTATACAGTCATACTTAGTCGTGTCTTTTACTGATTGGTCTAAACACATAATTACCTTATGCATATTGCAAAAGCTAGGCTCACGATTGGTTAGTCGCCAGGCAAACCGTTACACTTACTCCTCTCTTTTTCTCTGCTTCTCCCTCATTCTTCTTTATCACAAGCATCCCGTTTTTGTCTAACTGTCCCAACAAGGACATGCTGTCCTTGTTTCTGATTGGTGATTAACAACTCAGGTCAGCTCTTTTGCACTTTTCCAAGGCCTGTGGTCGAGTTCCATCTTGTCCGCTTCTGTCAGGCGCGTTATGCTAGATACATATCTCAAGTCACTTCATACATCCCAAGATGATTTTTCTCTCTTGACAGTGGTCCATCCTGCGGGATCTACCCAGAACTCCTCCCAGGCATCTCCCGCAGAGTTTTCTCCAGTGCTTTAGGGCCCTGTGATCCCGGGTAGCAACCCCAGACTCCTCTAGGGAAGATACCCGAGATAATTTTTCTGCTTGGACAATGCTCCATCCTCTGGGAAGCATCCGAGACTCCTTGCAGGTATGTCCCTGAGTCTTTATTCCGGTGGTTTAGCGCCCTGTGATCCCGGGTAGCAACCCCAGACTCCTCCAGGGAAGATACCCGAGATGATTTTTCTCCTTGGACAATGCTCCATCTTCTGGGATGCATCTGAGATTCCTCCCAGGCGTCTCCCACAGACATTTTTCCTGTGGTTTGGGTCCCTGTAATCCCGGGTAGCAACCCCAGACTCCTCCAGGGAAGATACCCGAGATAATTTTTCTGCTTGGACAATGCTCCATCCTCTGGGAAGCATCCGAGACTCCTTGCAGGTATGTCCCTGAGTGTTTATTCCGGTGCTTTTGGGCCCTGTCATCCCGGGTAGCAACCCCAGACTCCTCCGTGGAAGATACCCAAGTTGATTTTTCTCCTTGGACTATTGTCCATCCTGCTGGATGCACCCGAGACTCCTCCCAGCTCTGTTTCTGAGTGTTTTCTTCCGGTGGTTTAGCGCCCTGTGATCCCGGGTAGCAACCCCAGACTCCTCCAGGGAAGATACCCGAGATGATTTTTCTGCTTGGACAATGCTCCATCCTCTGGGAAGCATCCGAGACTCCTTGCAGGTATGTCCCTGAGTGTTTATTCCGGTGCTTTTGGGCCCTGTCATCCCGGGTAGCAACCCCAGACTCCTCCAGGGAAGATACCCAAGTTGATTTTTCTCCTTGGACTATTGTCCATCCTGCGGGATGCACCCGAGACTCCTCCCAGCTCTGTTTCTGAGTGTTTTCTTCCGGTGGTTTAGCGCCCTGTGATCCCGGGTAGCAACCCCAGACTCCTCCAGGGAACATACTCGAGATGATTTTTCTCTCTTGACAGTGGTCCATCCTGCGGGATCTACCCAGAACTCCTCCCAGGCGTCTCCCGTAGAGTTTTCTCCAGTGCTTTAGGGCCCTGTGATCCCGGCTAGCAACCCCAGACTCCTCTAGGGAAGATACCTGAGATAATTTTTCTGCTTGGACAATGCTCCATCCTCTGGGAAGCATCCGAGACTCCTTGCAGGTATGTCCCTGAGTCTTTGTTCCGGTGGTTTAGCGCCCTGTGATCACGGGTAGCAACCCCAGACTCCTCCAGGGAAGATACCCGAGATGATTTTTCTCCTTGGACAATGCTCCATTTTCTGGGATGCATCTGAGATTCCTCCCAGGCGTCTCCCACAGACATTTTTCCTGTGGTTTGGGTCCCTGTAATCCCGGGTAGCAACACCAGACTCCTCCAGGGAAGATACCCGAGATGATTTTTCTCCCTGGACAATGCTCCATCCTCTGGGAAGCATCCGAGACTCCTTGCAGGTATGTCCCTGAGTGTTTATTCCGGTGCTTTTGGGCCCTGTCATCCCGGGTAGCAACCCCAGACTCCTCCGTGGAAGATACCCAAGTTGATTTTTCTCCTTGGACTATTGTCCATCCTGCGGGATGCACCCGAGACTCCTCCCAGCTCTGTTTCTGAGTGTTTTCTTCCGGTGGTTTAGCGCCCTGTGATCCCGGGTAGCAACCCCAGACTCCTCCAGGGAAGATACCCGAGATGATTTTTCTCCTTGGACAATGCTCCATCCTCTGCGAAGCATCCGAGACCCCTTGCAGGTATGTCCCTGAGTCTTTATTCCGGTGTTTTGGGGCCCTGTGATCCCGGGTAGCAACCCCAGACTCCTCCAGGGAAGATACCCGAGATGATTTTTCTCCTTGGACAATGCTCCATCTTCTGGGATGCATCTGAAATTCCTCCCAAGTGTCTCCCGCTGACATTTTTCCTGTGGTTTTGGTCCCTGTAATCCCGGGTAGCAACCCCAGACTCCTCCAGGGAAGATACCCGAGATGATTTTTCTCCTTGGACAATGCTCCATCTTCTGGGATGCATCTGAGATTCCTCCCAAGTGTCTCCCGCAGACATTTTTCCTGTGGTTTTGGTCCCTGTAATCCCGGGTAGCAAGCCCAGACTTCTCCAGGAAAGATACCCGGGATGATTTTTCTCCTTGGACAATGCTCTATACTCTGGGATGCATCCGAGACTTGTCGCAGCTATGTCCCTGAGTCTTTTTTCTCGCGGTTTATGGTTCTGACATCCCAGGTAGCAACCCCAGACTCCTCCAGGGAAGACACCCAAGATGATTTTTCTCTCTTGACAGTGGTCCATCCTGCGGGATCTACCCAGAACTCCTCCCAGGCATCTCCCGCAGAGTTTTCTCCAGTTCTTTAGGGCCCTGTGATCCCGGCTAGCAACCCCAGAGTCCTCTAGGGAAGATACCCGAGATAATTTTTCTGCTTGGACAATGCTCCATCTTCTGGGAAGCATCCGAGACTCCTTGCAGGTCTGTCCCTGAGTCTTTATTCCGGTGGTTTAGCGCCCTGTGATTCCGGGTAGCAACCCCAGACTCCTCCAGGGAAGATACCCGAGATGATTTTTCTCCTTGGACAATGCTCCATCTTCTGGGATGCATCTGAGATTCCTCCCAGGCGTCTCCCACAGACATTTTTCCTGTGGTTTGGGTCCCTGTAATCCTGGGTAGCAACCCCAGACTCCTCCAGGGAAGATACCCGAGATGATTTTTCTCCCTGGACAATGCTCCATCCTCTGGGAAGCATCCGAGACTCCTTGCAGGTATGTCCCTGAGTGTTTATTCCGGTGCTTTTGGGCCCTGTCATCCCGGGTAGCAACCCCAGACTCCTCCGTGGAAGATACCCAAGTTGATTTTTCTCCTTGGACTATTGTCCATCCTGCGGGATGCACCCGAGACTCCTCCCAGCTCTGTTTCTGAGTGTTTTCTTCCGGTGGTTTAGCGCCCTGTGATCCCAGGTAGCAACCCCAGACTCCTCCAGGGAAGATATCCGAGATGATTTTTCTCCTTGGACAATGCTCCATCCTCTGGGAAGTATCCGAGACTCATTGAATGTATGTCCCTGAGTCTTTATTCCGGTGTTTTGGGGCCCTGTGATCCCGGGTAGCAACCCCAGACTCCTCCAGGGAAGATACCCAAGTTGATTTTTCACCCTGGACAATGCTCCATCCTCTGGGAAGCATCCGAGACCCCTTGGAGGTATGTCCCTGAGTGTTTATTCCGGTGTTTTCGGGCCCTGTGATCCCAGGTAGCAACCCCAGACTCCTCCAGGGAAGATACCCGAGATGATTTTTCTCCTTGGACAATGCTCCATCTTCTGGGATGCATCTGAGATTCCTCCCAAGTGTCTCCCGCAGACATTTTTCCTGTGGTTTTGGTCCCTGTAATCCCGGGTAGCAAGCCCAGACTCCTCCAGGAAAGATACCCGGGATGATTTTTCTCCTTGGACAATGCTCTATACTCTGGGATGCATCCGAGACTTGTTGCAGCTATGTCCCTGAGTCTTTTTTCTCGCGGTTTATGGTTCTGTCATCCCAGGTAGCAACCCCAGACTCCTCCAGGGAAGACACCCAAGATGATTTTTCTCTCTTGACAGTGGTCCATCCTGCGGGATCTACCCAGAACTCCTCCCAGGCATCTCCCGCAGAGTTTTCTCCAGTGCTTTAGGGCCCTGTGATCCCGGCTAGCAACCCCAGACTCCTCCAGGGAAGATATCCGAGATGATTTTTCTCCTTGGACAATGCTCCATCCTCTGGGAAGTATCCGAGACTCATTGAATGTATGTCCCTGAGTCTTTATTCCGGTGTTTTGGGGCCCTGTGATCCCGGGTAGCAACCCCAGACTCCTCCAGGGAAGATACCCAAGTTGATTTTTCACCCTGGACAATGCTCCATCCTCTGGGAAGCATCCGAGACTCCTTGCAGGTATGTCCCTGAGTCTTTATTCCGGTGTTTTGGGGCCCTGTGATCCCGGGTAGCAACCCCAGACTCCTCCAGGGAAGATACCCGAGATGATTTTTCTCCTTGGACAATGCTCCATCTTCTGGGATGCATCTGAAATTCCTCCCAAGTGTCTCCCGCTGACATTTTTCCTGTGGTTTTGGTCCCTGTAATCCCGGGTAGCAAGCCCAGACTCCTCCAGGAAAGATACCCGGGATGATTTTTCTCCTTGGACAATGCTCTATACTCTGGGATGCATCCGAGACTTGTTGCAGCTATGTCCCTGAGTCTTTTTTCTCGCGGTTTATGGTTCTGTCATCCCAGGTAGCAACCCCAGACTCCTCCAGGGAAGACACCCAAGATGATTTTTCTCTCTTGACAGTGGTCCATCCTGCGGGATCTACCCAGAACTCCTCCCAGGCATCTCCCGCAGAGTTTTCTCCAGTGCTTTAGGGCCCTGTGATCCCGGCTAGCAACCCCAGACTCCTCTAGGGAAGATACCCGAGATAATTTTTCTGCTTGGACAATGCTCCATCCTCTGGGAAGCATCCGAGACTCCTTGCAGGTATGTCCCTGAGTGTTTATTCCGGTGCTTTTGGGCCCTGTCATCCCGGGTAGCAACCCCAGACTCCTCCGTGGAAGATACCCAAGTTGATTTTTCTCCTTGGACTATTGTCTATCCTGCGGGATGCACCCGAGACTCTTCCCAGCTCTGTTTCTGAGTGTTTTCTTCCGGTGGTTTAGCGCCCTGTGATCCCGGGTAGCAACCCCAGACTCCTCCAGGGAAGATACCCGAGATGATTTTTCTCCTTGGACAATGCTCCATCCTCTGGGAAGCATCCGAGACTCATTGAAGGTATGTCCCTGAGTCTTTATTCCGGTGTTTTGGGGCCCTGTGATCCCGGGTAGCAACCCCAGACTCCTCCAGGGAAGATACCCGAGATGATTTTTCTCCTTGGACAATGCTCCATCTTCTGGGATGCATCTGAAATTCCTCCCAAGTGTCTCCCGCTGACATTTTTCCTGTGGTTTTGGTCCCTGTAATCCCGGGTAGCAAGCCCAGACTCCTCCAGGAAAGATAACCGGGATGATTTTTCTCCTTGGACAATGCTCTATACTCTGGGATGCATCCGAGACTTGTTGCAGCTATGTCCCTGAGTCTTTTTTCTCACGGTTTATGGTTCTGTCATCCCAGGTAGCAACCTCAGACTCCTCCAGGGAAGACACCCAAGATGATTTTTCTCTCTTGACAGTGGTCCATCCTGCGGGATCTACCCAGAACTCCTCCCAGGCATCTCCCGCAGAGTTTTCTCCAGTGCTTTAGGGCCCTGTGATCCCGGCTAGCAACCCCAGACTCCTCCAGGGAAGATACCCGAGATAATTTTTCTGCTTGGACAATGCTCCATCCTCTGGGAAGCATCCGAGACTCCTTGCAGGTCTGTCCCTGAGTGTTTATTCCGGTGCTTTTGGGCCCTGTCATCCTGGGTAGCAACCCCAGACTCCTCCGTGGAAGATACCCAAGTTGATTTTTCTCCTTGGACTATTGTCCATCCTGCGGGATGCACCCGAGACTCCTCCCAGCTCTGTTTCTGAGTGTTTTCTTCCGGTGGTTTAGCGCCCTGTGATCCCGGGTAGCAACCCCAGACTCCTCCAGGGAAGATACCCGAGATGATTTTTCTCCTTGGACAATGCTCCATCCTCTGGGAAGCATCCGAGACTCCTTGCAGGTATGTCCCTGAGTGTTTATTCCGGTGTTTTGGGGCCCTGTGATCCCGGTTAGCAACCCCAGACTCCTCCAGGGAAGATACCCGAGATGATTTTTCTCCTTGGACAATGCTCCATCTTCTGGGATGCATCTGAGATTCCTCCCAAGTGTCTCCTGCAGACATTTTTCCTGTGGTTTTGGTCCCTGTAATCCCGGGTAGCAACCCCAGACTCCTCCAGGAAAGATACCCGGGATGATTTTTCTCCTTGGACAATGCTCTATACTCTGGGATGCATCCGAGACTTGTCGCAGCTATGTCCCTGAGTCTTTTTTCTCGCGGTTTATGGTTCTGTCATCCCAGGTAGCAACCCCAGACTCCTCCAGGGAAGACATCCAAGATGATTTTTCTCTCTTGACAGTGGTCCATCCTGCGGGATCTACCCAGAACTCCTCCCAGGCATCTCCCGCAGAGTTTTCTCCAGTGCTTTAGGGCCCTGTGATCCCGGCTAGCAACCCCAGACTCCTCTAGGGAAGATACCCGAGATAATTTTTCTGCTTGGACAATGCTCCATCCTCTGGGAAGCATCCGAGACTCCTTGCAGGTATGTCCCTGAGTGTTTATTCCGGTGCTTTTGGGCCCTGTCATCCCGGGTAGCAACCCCAGACTCCTCCGTGGAAGATACCCAAGTTGATTTTTCTCCTTGGACTATTGTCTATCCTGCGGGATGCACCCGAGACTCTTCCCAGCTCTGTTTCTGAGTGTTTTCTTCCGGTGGTTTAGCGCCCTGTGATCCCGGGTAGCAACCCCAGACTCCTCCAGGGAAGATACCCGAGATGATTTTTCTCCTTGGACAATGCTCCATCCTCTGGGAAGCATCCGAGACTCATTGAAGGTATGTCCCTGAGTCTTTATTCCGGTGTTTTGGGGCCCTGTGATCCCGGGTAGCAACCCCAGACTCCTCCAGGGAAGATACCCGAGATGATTTTTCTCCTTGGACAATGCTCCATCTTCTGGGATGCATCTGAAATTCCTCCCAAGTGTCTCCCGCTGACATTTTTCCTGTGGTTTTGGTCCCTGTAATCCCGGGTAGCAAGCCCAGACTCCTCCAGGAAAGATACCCGGGATGATTTTTCTCCTTGGACAATGCTCTATACTCTGGGATGCATCCGAGACTTGTTGCAGCTATGTCCCTGAGTCTTTTTTCTCGCGGTTTATGGTTCTGTCATCCCAGGTAGCAACCCCAGACTCCTCCAGGGAAGACACCCAAGATGATTTTTCTCTCTTGACAGTGGTCCATCCTGCGGGATCTACCCAGAACTCCTCCCAGGCATCTCCCGCAGAGTTTTCTCCAGTGCTTTAGGGCCCTGTGATCCCGGCTAGCAACCCCAGACTCCTCTAGGGAAGATACCCGAGATAATTTTTCTGCTTGGACAATGCTCCATCCTCTGGGAAGCATCCGAGACTCCTTGCAGGTATGTCCCTGAGTGTTTATTCCGGTGCTTTTGGGCCCTGTCATCCCGGGTAGCAACCCCAGACTCCTCCGTGGAAGATACCCAAGTTGATTTTTCTCCTTGGACTATTGTCTATCCTGCGGGATGCACCCGAGACTCTTCCCAGCTCTGTTTCTGAGTGTTTTCTTCCGGTGGTTTAGCGCCCTGTGATCCCGGGTAGCAACCCCAGACTCCTCCAGGGAAGATACCCGAGATGATTTTTCTCCTTGGACAATGCTCCATCCTCTGGGAAGCATCCGAGACTCATTGAAGGTATGTCCCTGAGTCTTTATTCCGGTGTTTTGGGGCCCTGTGATCCCGGGTAGCAACCCCAGACTCCTCCAGGGAAGATACCCGAGATGATTTTTCTCCTTGGACAATGCTCCATCTTCTGGGATGCATCTGAAATTCCTCCCAAGTGTCTCCCGCTGACATTTTTCCTGTGGTTTTGGTCCGTGTAATCCCGGGTAGCAAGCCCAGACTCCTCCAGGAAAGATACCCGGGATGATTTTTCTCCTTGGACAATGCTCTATACTCTGGGATGCATCCGAGACTTGTTGCAGCTATGTCCCTGAGTCTTTTTTCTCGCGGTTTATGGTTCTGTCATCCCAGGTAGCAACCCCAGACTCCTCCAGGGAAGACACCCAAGATGATTTTTCTCTCTTGACAGTGGTCCATCCTGCGGGATCTACCCAGAACTCCTCCCAGGCATCTCCCGCAGAGTTTTCTCCAGTGCTTTAGGGCCCTGTGATCCCGGCTAGCAACCCCAGACTCCTCTAGGGAAGATACCCGAGATAATTTTTCTGCTTGGACAATGCTCCATCTTCTCGGAAGCATCCGAGACTCCTTGCAGGTCTGTCCCTGAGTCTTTATTCCGGTGGTTTAGCGCCCTGTGATCACGGGTAGCAACCCCAGACTCCTCCAGGGAAGATACCCGAGATGATTTTTCTCCTTGGACAATGCTCCATCTTCTGGGATGCATCTGAGATTCCTCCCAGGCGTCTCCCACAGACATTTTTCCTGTGGTTTGGGTCCCTGTAATCCCGGGTAGCAACCCCAGACTCCTCCAGGGAAGATACCCGAGATGATTTTTCTCCTTGGACAATGCTCCATCTTCTGGGATGCATCTGAGATTCCTCCCAAGTGTCTCCTGCAGACATTTTTCCTGTGCTTTTGGTCCCTGTAATCCCGGGTAGCAAGCCCAGACTCCTCCAGGAAAGATACCCGGGATGATTTTTCTCCTTGGACAATGCTCTATACTCTGGGATGCATCCGAGACTTATAGAATCATAGAATCATAGAATCAGTGAGGTTGGAAGGGACCTTTAAGATCATCAAGTCCAACCATTAACCTACCCTGATAAAAACACCACCACTCCTAAACCATGTCCCTAAGCACCTCATCTACCCTTTTCTTAAACACCTCCAGGGATGGTGAATCCACCACCTCTCTGGGCAGCTTATTCCAATGTTTAATAACCCTTTCAGTGAAAAAATGCTTCCTAGCATCTAATCTAAACCTGCCCTGACATAACTTGAACCCATTTCCTCTTGTCCTATCACTTGTCGCCAGGGAGAAGAGGTCAGCTCCCATCTCTCTAAAACCTCCTTTCAGGTAGTTGTAGAGGGTGATAAGGTCTCCCCTCAGCCTCCTCTTCTCCAGGCTAAACAACCCCAGATCCCTCAGTCGTTCCTCATAAGGTTTGTCCTCCAGACCCTTCACCAGCTTTGTAGCCCTTCTCTGGACACGCTCCAACACCTCAATGTCCTTCTTGTAGTGAGGGGCCCAAAACTGAACACAGTACTCGAGGTGAGGCCTCACCAGTGCCGAGTACAGGGGGATGATTACTTCCCTAGTCCGGCTCACCACACTATTCCTGATGCAGGCCAGGATGGTGTTGGCCTTCTTGGCTGCCTGGGCACACTGCTGGCTCATGCTCAGCCGGTTGTCCACCAACACCCCCAGGTCCTTTTCTGCCAGGCAGCTTTCGAGCCACTCCGCCCCCAGTCTGTAGCGCTGCATGGGGTTGTTGTGACCCAAGTGCAGGACCCGACACTTGGCCTTGTTGAACCTCATACCATTGGCCTCAGCCCATCTGTCCAGCCTGTCCAGATCCCTCTGCAGAGCCAATCTACCCTCAAGCAGATCAACACGCCCCCCCAGTTTAGTGTCGTCTGCGAACTTACTGAGGGAGCACTCGATCCCCTCATCCAGATCGTTGATAAAGATATTAAAGAGAACGGGCCCCAGCACCGATCCCTGGGGGACACCACTCGTCACTGGACACCAACTGGATTTAACTCCATTTACCACCACTCTCTGGACACGGCCATCCAGCCAGTTTTTTACCCAACGAAGAGTATACCTGTCCAGGCCATGAGCAGCCAGTTTCTCCAGGAGAATGCTATGGGAAACGGTGTCAAAAGCCTTGCAAAAATCCAGGTAGACAACATCCACAGCTTTTCCCTTGTCCAGCAAGTGGGTCACCTTGTCATAGAAGGAGATCAGGTTTGACAGGCATGACCTGCCTTTCACAAAGCCATGCTGACTGGGCCTGATCACCCTGTTCTCTTGCATGTGCCGTGTGATGGCACTGAGGATGATCTGCTCCATGACCTTCCCAGGCACCGATGTCAGACTGACTGGCCTGTAGTTCCCTGGATCCTCCTTCTGGCCCTTCTTATGGATGGGCGTCACATTTGCCAACCTCCAGTCAGCTGGGACCTCCCCAGTTATCCAGGACTGTTCATAAATGATGCACAGTGGGCCGGTGAGCACTTCCGCCAGCTCTCTCAGCACCCTTGGATGGATCCCATCCGGCCCCATAGATTTGTGCACCTCCAGGTGCTGAAGCAGGTCCCTCACCATTTCCCTTTGGACTACAGGGGCTTCACTCTGCTCCCCATCCCTGTATTCTAGCTCAGGGGTCGGAGAATTCAAGGAACAACTGGTCCTACTGCTGAAGACTGAGGCTAAGACGGCATTAAGTACCTCAGCCTTTTCCTCATCCTTGGTTACTATGTTACCAGCCCCATCTACTAGAGGACAGATATTATCCTTGGTCCTCTTTTTATCGCTAATATATTTATAGAAACTTTTTTTGTTGTCCTTGACAACAGAAGCCAGGTTTAGCTCTAGCTGAGCTTTGGCCCTTCTGATTTTTTCCCTACATCGCTTTACTACCTCTTTGTAATCCTCCTGGGTGGCCTGCCCTTCCTTCCAAAGGCCGTATATCCTTTTTTTTTCCCTAAGCTGCAACACTAGCTCCCTGCTTAGCCAGGCCGGTCTTTTTCCCCGACGGCTTGTCTTACGGCACACGGGGACAGCCTGCTCCTGCGCCTTTAGGACTTCCGTCTTGAAAGACATCCAGGCTTCCTGGGCTCCTTTGCCGTGGAGGACTGCCTCCCAGGGGACTTTGTCGACCAGGCTCCTGAAGAGCCCAAAGTCCGCTTTCCGGAAGTCCAAGGTGGCAGTTCTGCTGACCCCCTTCCTTGCTTCTCCCAGAATTGAGAACTCTATCATTTCATGGTCACTGTTGCCAAGACGGCCTCCAACCATCACATCCCCCACAAGACCTTCCCTGTTTACAAACAACAGATCCAGCAGGGCACCTTCCCTAGTTGGTTCTTTCACTAGTTGTGTTAAGAAGTTATCCCCAGTACCTTCCAGGAACTTTCTAGACTGTTCCCTTCCTGCTGTATTGTATTCCCAGCAGATGTCCGGCAAATTGAAGTCTCCTACGAGGACTAGAGCTCGCGATCTTGAGACTTCTCCCAGCCGTTTATAGAATATTTCATCTGCCTCCTCATCCTGGTTGGGCGGTCTATAACAGACTCCTACTACAATATCTGCCTTGTTAGCCTTCCCTCTGATCCTTACCCATAAACACTCAATCCCATTATCACCATCATTTAGTTCAAGACATTCATAACACTCCCTAACATACAGGGCCACCCCCCCGCCTCTCCTTGCTTGCCTATCCTTCCTGAAGAGTCTATAGCCATCCATGGCAGCACTATAGCTATGGGAGTCATCCCACCATGTTTCTGTGATGGCAACTACATCGTAATTACCCTGGTGTACAATGGCTTCCAGCTCCTCCTGTTTCTTGCCCATGCTACGTGCATTAGTGTATAAGCACTTCAGCTGGGCTATTAGTCCTTTCTTCTTTTTACTGGAGGGAGCTGAAGTTCTGCCATCCCCAGACATCTTCCTAAGGAGCCCGGTTACGCCCCCTGTCTTTTCCAAGTCTAGTGCCAGCAGACTTGTCGCAGCTATGTCCCTGAGTCTTTTTTCTCGCGGTTTATGGTTCTGTCATCCCAGGTAGCAACCCCAGACTCCTCCAGGGAAGACACCCAAGATGATTTTTCTCTCTTGACAGTGGTCCATCCTGCGGGATCTACCCAGAACTCCTCCCAGGCATCTCCCGCAGAGTTTTCTCCAGTGCTTTAGGGCCCTGTGATCCCGGCTAGCAACCCCAGACTCCTCTAGGGAAGATACCCGAGATAATTTTTCTGCTTGGACAATGCTCCATCCTCTGGGAAGCATCCGAGACTCCTTGCAGGTATGTCCCTGAGTGTTTATTCCGGTGCTTTTGGGCCCTGTCATCCCGGGTAGCAACCCCAGACTCCTCCGTGGAAGATACCCAAGTTGATTTTTCTCCTTGGACTATTGTCCATCCTGCGGGATGCACCCGAGACTCTTCCCAGCTCTGTTTCTGAGTGTTTTCTTCCGGTGGTTTAGCGCCCTGTGATCCCGGGTAGCAACCCCAGACTCCTCCAGGGAAGATACCCGAGATGATTTTTCTCCTTGGACAATGCTCCATCCTCTGGGAAGCATCCGAGACTCCTTGCAGGTATGTCCCTGAGTCTTTATTCCGGTGTTTTGGGGCCCTGTGATCCCGGGTAGCAACCCCAGACTCCTCCAGGGAAGATACCCGAGATGATTTTTCTCCTTGGACAATGCTCCATCTTCTGGGATGCATCTGAAATTCCTCCCAAGTGTCTCCCGCTGACATTTTTCCTGTGGTTTTGGTCCCTGTAATCCCGGGTAGCAAGCCCAGACTCCTCCAGGAAAGATACCCGGGATGATTTTTCTCCTTGGACAATGCTCTATACTCTGGGATGCATCCGAGACTTGTCGCAGCTATGTCCCTGAGTCTTTTTTCTCGCGGTTTATGGTTCTGTCATCCCAGGTAGCAACCCCAGACTCCTCCAGGGAAGACACCCAAGATGATT
The DNA here is from genome assembly GCF_965231255.1 of Vanellus vanellus. Classification (NCBI taxonomy): domain Eukaryota; kingdom Metazoa; phylum Chordata; class Aves; order Charadriiformes; family Charadriidae; genus Vanellus; species Vanellus vanellus. The sequence goes on along the minus strand of NW_028126759.1, from coordinate 128,973 downwards.
TTTCTCTCTTGACAGTGGTCCATCCTGCGGGATCTACCCAGAACTCCTCCCAGGCATCTCCCGCAGAGTTTTCTCCAGTGCTTTAGGGCCCTGTGATCCCGGCTAGCAACCCCAGACTCCTCTAGGGAAGATACCCGAGATAATTTTTCTGCTTGGACAATGCTCCATCCTCTGGGAAGCATCCGAGACTCCTTGCAGGTATGTCCCTGAGTGTTTATTCCGGTGCTTTTGGGCCCTGTCATCCCGGGTAGCAACCCCAGACTCCTCCGTGGAAGATACCCAAGTTGATTTTTCTCCTTGGACTATTGTCCATCCTGCGGGATGCACCCGAGACTCCTCCCAGCTCTGTTTCTGAGTGTTTTCTTCCGGTGGTTTAGCGCCCTGTGATCCCAGGTAGCAACCCCAGACTCCTCCAGGGAAGATATCCGAGATGATTTTTCTCCTTGGACAATGCTCCATCCTCTGGGAAGTATCCGAGACTCATTGAATGTATGTCCCTGAGTCTTTATTCCGGTGTTTTGGGGCCCTGTGATCCCGGGTAGCAACCCCAGACTCCTCCAGGGAAGATACCCGAGATGATTTTTCTCCTTGGACAATGCTCCATCTTCTGGGATGCATCTGAGATTCCTCCCACGTGTCTCCCGCAGACATTTTTCCTGTGGTTTTGGTCCATGTAATCCCGGGTAGCAAGCCCAGACTCCTCCAGGAAAGATACCCGGGATGATTTTTCTCCTTGGACAATGCTCTATACTCTGGGATGCATCCGAGACTTGTTGCAGCTATGTCCCTGAGTCTTTTTTCTCGCGGTTTATGGTTCTGTCATCCCAGGTAGCAACCCCAGACTCCTCCAGGGAAGACACCCAAGATGATTTTTCTCTCTTGACAGTGGTCCATCCTGCGGGATCTACCCAGAACTCCTCCCAGGCATCTCCCGCAGAGTTTTCTCCAGTGCTTTAAAGCCCTGTGATCCCGGGTAGCAACCCCAGACTCCTCTAGGGAAGATACCCGAGATAATTTTTCTGCTTGGACAATGCTCCATCTTCTGGGAAGCATCCGAGACTCCTTGCAGGTATGTCCCTGAGTGTTTATTCCGGTGCTTTTGGGCCCTGTCATCCCGGGTAGCAACCCCAGACTCCTCCGTGGAAGATACCCAAGTTGATTTTTCTCCTTGGACTATTGTCCATCCTGCGGGATGCACCCGAGACTCTTCCCAGCTCTGTTTCTGAGTGTTTTCTTCCGGTGGTTTAGTGCCCTGTGATCCCGGGTAGCAACCCCAGACTCCTCCAGGGAAGATACCCGAGATGATTTTTCTCCTTGGACAATGCTCCATCCTCTGGGAAGCATCCGAGACTCCTTGCAGGTCTGTCCCTGAGTCTTTATTCCGGTGGTTTAGCGCCCTGTGATCACGGGTAGCAACCCCAGACTCCTCCAGGGAAGATACCCGAGATGATTTTTCTCCTTGGACAATGCTCCATCTTCTGGGATGCATCTGAGATTCCTCCCAGGGGTGTCCCACAGACATTTTTCCTGTGGTTTGGGTCCCTGTAATCCCGGGTAGCAACCCCAGACTCCTCCAGGGAAGATACCCGAGATGATTTTTCTCCTTGGACAATGCTCCATCTTCTGGGATGCATCTGAGATTCCTCCAGGCGTCTCCCACAGACATTTTTCCTGTGGTTTTGGTCCCTGTAATCCCGGGTAGCAAGCCCAGACTCCTCCAGGAAAGATACCCGGGATGATTTTTCTCCTTGGACAATGCTCTATACTCTGGGATGCATCCGAGACTTGTCGCAGCTATGTCCCTGAGTCTTTTTTCTCGCGGTTTATGGTTCTGTCATCCCAGGTAGCAACCCCAGACTCCTCCAGGGAAGACACCCAAGATGATTTTTCTCTCTTGACAGTGGTCCATCCTGCGGGATCTACCCAGAACTCCTCCCAGGCATCTCCCGCAGAGTTTTCTCCAGTGCTTTAGGGCCCTGTGATCCCGGCTAGCAACCCCAGACTCCTCTAGGGAAGATACCCGAGATAATTTTTCTGCTTGGACAATGCTCCATCCTCTGGGAAGCATCCGAGACTCCTTGCAGGTATGTCCCTGAGTCTTTCTTCCGGTGGTTTAGCACCCTGTGATCACGGGTAGCAACCCCAGACTCCTCCAGGAAAGATACCCAAGATGATTTTTCTCCTTGGACAATGCTCCATTTTCTGGGATGCATCTGAGATTCCTCCCAGGCGTCTCCCACAGACATTTTTCCTGTGGTTTGGGTCCCTGTAATCCCGGGTAGCAACCCCAGACTCCTCCAGGGAAGATACCCGAGATGATTTTTCTCCTTGGACAATGCTCCATCTTCTGGGATGCATCTGAGATTCCTCCCAGGCGTCTCCCACAGACATTTTTCCTGTGGTTTGGGTCCCTGTAATCCCGGGTAGCAACCCCAGACTCCTCCAGGGAAGATACCCGAGATGATTTTTCTCCCTGGACAATGCTCCATCCTCTGGGAAGCATCCGAGACTCCTTGCAGGTATGTCCCTGAGTGTTTATTCCGGTGCTTTTGGGCCCTGTCATCCCGGGTAGCAACCCCAGACTCCTCCGTGGAAGATACCCAAGTTGATTTTTCTCCTTGGACTATTGTCCATCCTGCGGGATGCACCCGAGACTCTTCCCAGCTCTGTTTCTGAGTGTTTTCTTCCGGTGGTTTAGCGCCCTGTGATCCCGGGTAGCAACCCCAGACTCCTCCAGGGAAGATACCCGAGATGATTTTTCTCCTTGGACAATGCTCCATCCTCTGGGAAGCATCCGAGACTCATTGAAGGTATGTCCCTGAGTGTTTATTCCGGTGTTTTGGGGCCCTGTGATCCCGGGTAGCAACCCCAGACTCCTCCAGGGAAGATACCCGAGATGATTTTTCTCCTTGGACAATGCTCCATCTTCTGGGATGCATCTGAAATTCCTCCCAAGTGTCTCCCGCTGACATTTTTCCTGTGGTTTTGGTCCCTGTAATCCCGGGTAGCAAGCCCAGACTCCTCCAGGAAAGATACCCGGGATGATTTTTCTCCTTGGACAATGCTCTATACTCTGGGATGCATCCGAGACTTGTTGCAGCTATGTCCCTGAGTCTTTTTTCTCGCGGTTTATGGTTCTGTCATCCCAGGTAGCAACCCCAGACTCCTCCAGGGAAGACACCCAAGATGATTTTTCTCTCTTGACAGTGGTCCATCCTGCGGGATCTACCCAGAACTCCTCCCAGGCATCTCCCGCAGAGTTTTCTCCAGTGCTTTAAAGCCCTGTGATCCCGGGTAGCAACCCCAGACTCCTCTAGGGAAGATACCCGAGATAATTTTTCTGCTTGGACAATGCTCCATCTTCTGGGAAGCATCCGAGACTCCTTGCAGGTATGTCCCTGAGTGTTTATTCCGGTGCTTTTGGGCCCTGTCATCCCGGGTAGCAACCCCAGACTCCTCCGTGGAAGATACCCAAGTTGATTTTTCTCCTTGGACTATTGTCCATCCTGCGGGATGCACCCGAGACTCTTCCCAGCTCTGTTTCTGAGTGTTTTCTTCCGGTGGTTTAGCGCCCTGTGATCCCGGGTAGCAACCCCAGACTCCTCCAGGGAAGATACCCGAGATGATTTTTCTCCTTGGACAATGCTCCATCCTCTGGGAAGCATCCGAGACTCCTTGCAGGTCTGTCCCTGAGTCTTTATTCCGGTGGTTTAGCGCCCTGTGATCCCGGGTAGCAACCCCAGACTCCTCCAGGGAAGATACCCGAGATGATTTTTCTCCTTGGACAATGCTCCATCTTCTGGGATGCATCTGAGATTCCTCCCAGGCGTCTCCCACAGACATTTTTCCTGTGGTTTGGGTCCCTGTAATCCCGGGTAGCAACCCCAGACTCCTCCAGGGAAGATACCCGAGATGATTTTTCTCCTTGGACAATGCTCCATCTTCTGGGATGCATCTGAGATTCCTCCCAGGCGTCTCCCACAGACATTTTTCCTGTGGTTTTGGTCCCTGTAATCCCGGGTAGCAAGCCCAGACTCCTCCAGGAAAGATACCCGGGATGATTTTTCTCCTTGGACAATGCTCTATACTCTGGGATGCATCCGAGACTTGTCGCAGCTATGTCCCTGAGTCTTTTTTCTCGCGGTTTATGGTTCTGTCATCCCAGGTAGCAACCCCAGACTCCTCCAGGGAAGACACCCAAGATGATTTTTCTCTCTTGACAGTGGTCCATCCTGCGGGATCTACCCAGAACTCCTCCCAGGCATCTCCCGCAGAGTTTTCTCCAGTGCTTTAGGGCCCTGTGATCCCGGCTAGCAACCCCAGACTCCTCTAGGGAAGATACCCGAGATAATTTTTCTGCTTGGACAATGCTCCATCCTCTGGGAAGCATCCGAGACTCCTTGCAGGTATGTCCCTGAGTCTTTCTTCCGGTGGTTTAGCACCCTGTGATCACGGGTAGCAACCCCAGACTCCTCCAGGAAAGATACCCGAGATGATTTTTCTCCTTGGACAATGCTCCATTTTCTGGGATGCATCTGAGATTCCTCCCAGGCGTCTCCCACAGACATTTTTCCTGTGGTTTGGGTCCCTGTAATCCCGGGTAGCAACCCCAGACTCCTCCAGGGAAGATACCCGAGATGATTTTTCTCCTTGGACAATGCTCCATCTTCTGGGATGCATCTGAGATTCCTCCCAGGCGTCTCCCACAGACATTTTTCCTGTGGTTTGGGTCCCTGTAATCCCGGGTAGCAACCCCAGACTCCTCCAGGGAAGATACCCGAGATGATTTTTCTCCCTGGACAATGCTCCATCCTCTGGGAAGCATCCGAGACTCCTTGCAGGTATGTCCCTGAGTGTTTATTCCGGTGCTTTTGGGCCCTGTCATCCCGGGTAGCAACCCCAGACTCCTCCGTGGAAGATACCCAAGTTGATTTTTCTCCTTGGACTATTGTCCATCCTGCGGGATGCACCCGAGACTCTTCCCAGCTCTGTTTCTGAGTGTTTTCTTCCGGTGGTTTAGCGCCCTGTGATCACGGGTAGCAACCCCAGACTCCTCCAGGGAAGATACCCGAGATGATTTTTCTCCTTGGACAATGCTCCATCCTCTGGGAAGCATCCGAGACTCATTGAAGGTATGTCCCTGAGTGTTTATTCCGGTGTTTTGGGGCCCTGTGATCCCGGGTAGCAACCCCAGACTCCTCCAGGGAAGATACCCGAGATGATTTTTCTCCTTGGACAATGCTCCATCTTCTGGGATGCATCTGAAATTCCTCCCAAGTGTCTCCCGCTGACATTTTTCCTGTGGTTTTGGTCCCTGTAATCCCGGGTAGCAAGCCCAGACTCCTCCAGGAAAGATACCCGGGATGATTTTTCTCCTTGGACAATGCTCTATACTCTGGGATGCATCCGAGACTTGTTGCAGCTATGTCCCTGAGTCTTTTTTCTCGCGGTTTATGGTTCTGTCATCCCAGGTAGCAACCCCAGACTCCTCCAGGGAAGACACCCAAGATGATTTTTCTCTCTTGACAGTGGTCCATCCTGCGGGATCTACCCAGAACTCCTCCCAGGCATCTCCCGCAGAGTTTTCTCCAGTGCTTTAGGGCCCTGTGATCCCGGCTAGCAACCCCAGACTCCTCTAGGGAAGATACCCGAGATAATTTTTCTGCTTGGACAATGCTCCATCCTCTGGGAAGCATCCGAGACTCCTTGCAGGTATGTCCCTGAGTCTTTCTTCCGGTGGTTTAGCACCCTGTGATCACGGGTAGCAACCCCAGACTCCTCCAGGAAAGATACCCGAGATGATTTTTCTCCTTGGACAATGCTCCATTTTCTGGGATGCATCTGAGATTCCTCCCAGGCGTCTCCCACAGACATTTTTCCTGTGGTTTGGGTCCCTGTAATCCCGGGTAGCAACCCCAGACTCCTCCAGGGAAGATACCCGAGATGATTTTTCTCCTTGGACAATGCTCCATCTTCTGGGATGCATCTGAGATTCCTCCCAGGCGTCTCCCACAGACATTTTTCCTGTGGTTTGGGTCCCTGTAATCCCGGGTAGCAACCCCAGACTCCTCCAGGGAAGATACCCGAGATGATTTTTCTCCCTGGACAATGCTCCATCCTCTGGGAAGCATCCGAGACTCCTTGCAGGTATGTCCCTGAGTGTTTATTCCGGTGCTTTTGGGCCCTGTCATCCCGGGTAGCAACCCCAGACTCCTCCGTGGAAGATACCCAAGTTGATTTTTCTCCTTGGACTATTGTCCATCCTGCGGGATGCACCCGAGACTCTTCCCAGCTCTGTTTCTGAGTGTTTTCTTCCGGTGGTTTAGCGCCCTGTGATCACGGGTAGCAACCCCAGACTCCTCCAGGGAAGATACCCGAGATGATTTTTCTCCTTGGACAATGCTCCATCCTCTGGGAAGCATCCGAGACTCATTGAAGGTATGTCCCTGAGTGTTTATTCCGGTGTTTTGGGGCCCTGTGATCCCGGGTAGCAACCCCAGACTCCTCCAGGGAAGATACCCGAGATGATTTTTCTCCTTGGACAATGCTCCATCTTCTGGGATGCATCTGAAATTCCTCCCAAGTGTCTCCCGCTGACATTTTTCCTGTGGTTTTGGTCCCTGTAATCCCGGGTAGCAAGCCCAGACTCCTCCAGGAAAGATACCCGGGATGATTTTTCTCCTTGGACAATGCTCTATACTCTGGGATGCATCCGAGACTTGTTGCAGCTATGTCCCTGAGTCTTTTTTCTCGCGGTTTATGGTTCTGTCATCCCAGGTAGCAACCCCAGACTCCTCCAGGGAAGACACCCAAGATGATTTTTCTCTCTTGACAGTGGTCCATCCTGCGGGATCTACCCAGAACTCCTCCCAGGCATCTCCCGCAGAGTTTTCTCCAGTGCTTTAGGGCCCTGTGATCCCGGCTAGCAACCCCAGACTCCTCTAGGGAAGATACCCGAGATAATTTTTCTGCTTGGACAATGCTCCATCTTCTCGGAAGCATCCGAGACTCCTTGCAGGTATGTCCCTGAGTCTTTATTCCGGTGGTTTAGCGCCCTGTGATCACGGGTAGCAACCCCAGACTCCTCCAGGGAAGATACCCGAGATGATTTTTCTCCTTGGACAATGCTCCATCTTCTGGGATGCATCTGAGATTCCTCCCAGGCGTCTCCCACAGACATTTTTCCTGTGGTTTGGGTCCCTGTAATCCCGGGTAGCAACCCCAGACTCCTCCAGGGAAGATACCCGAGATGATTTTTCTCCTTGGACAATGCTCCATCTTCTGGGATGCATCTGAGATTCCTCCCAAGTGTCTCCTGCAGACATTTTTCCTGTGCTTTTGGTCCCTGTAATCCCGGGTAGCAAGCCCAGACTCCTCCAGGAAAGATACCCGGGATGATTTTTCTCCTTGGACAATGCTCTATACTCTGGGATGCATCCGAGACTTGTCGCAGCTATGTCCCTGAGTCTTTTTTCTCGCGGTTTATGGTTCTGTCATCCCAGGTAGCAACCCCAGACTCCTCCAGGGAAGACACCCAAGATGATTTTTCTCTCTTGACAGTGGTCCATCCTGCGGGATCTACCCAGAACTCCTCCCAGGCATCTCCCGCAGAGTTTTCTCCAGTGCTTTAGGGCCCTGTGATCCCGGCTAGCAACCCCAGACTCCTCTAGGGAAGATACCCGAGATAATTTTTCTGCTTGGACAATGCTCCATCCTCTGGGAAGCATCCGAGACTCCTTGCAGGTATGTCCCTGAGTGTTTATTCCGGTGCTTTTGGGCCCTGTGATCCCGGGTAGCAACCCCAGACTCCTCCGTGGAAGATACCCAAGTTGATTTTTCTCCTTGGACTATTGTCCATCCTGCGGGATGCACCCGAGACTCTTCCCAGCTCTGTTTCTGAGTGTTTTCTTCCGGTGGTTTAGCGCCCTGTGATCCCGGGTAGCAACCCCAGACTCCTCCAGGGAAGATACCCGAGATGATTTTTCTCCTTGGACAATGCTCCATCCTCTGGGAAGCATCCGAGACTCATTGAAGGTATGTCCCTGAGTCTTTATTCCGGTGTTTTGGGGCCCTGTGATCCCGGGTAGCAACCCCAGACTCCTCCAGGGAAGATACCCGAGATGATTTTTCTCCTTGGACAATGCTCCATCTTCTGGGATGCATCTGAAATTCCTCCCAAGTGTCTCCCGCTGACATTTTTCCTGTGGTTTTGGTCCCTGTAATCCCGGGTAGCAAGCCCAGACTCCTCCAGGAAAGATACCCGGGATGATTTTTCTCCTTGGACAATGCTCTATACTCTGGGATGCATCCGAGACTTGTTGCAGCTATGTCCCTGAGTCTTTTTTCTCGCGGTTTATGGTTCTGTCATCCCAGGTAGCAACCCCAGACTCCTCCAGGGAAGACACCCAAGATGATTTTTCTCTCTTGACAGTGGTCCATCCTGCGGGATCTACCCAGAACTCCTCCCAGGCATCTCCCGCAGAGTTTTCTCCAGTGCTTTAGGGCCCTGTGATCCCGGCTAGCAACCCCAGACTCCTCTAGGGAAGATACCCGAGATAATTTTTCTGCTTGGACAATGCTCCATCTTCTCGGAAGCATCCGAGACTCCTTGCAGGTCTGTCCCTGAGTCTTTATTCCGGTGGTTTAGCGCCCTGTGATCCCGGGTAGCAACCCCAGACTCCTCCAGGGAAGATACCCGAGATGATTTTTCTCCTTGGACAATGCTCCATCTTCTGGGATGCATCTGAGATTCCTCCCAGGCGTCTCCCACAGACATTTTTCCTGTGGTTTGGGTCCCTGTAATCCCGGGTAGCAACCCCAGACTCCTCCAGGAAAGATACCCGGGATGATTTTTCTCCTTGGACAATGCTCTATACTCTGGGATGCATCCGAGACTTGTCGCAGCTATGTCCCTGAGTCTTTTTTCTCGCGGTTTATGGTTCTGTCATCCCAGGTAGCAACCCCAGACTCCTCCAGGGAAGACACCCAAGATGATTTTTCTCTCTTGACAGTGGTCCATCCTGCGGGATCTACCCAGAACTCCTCCCAGGCATCTCCCGCAGAGTTTTCTCCAGTGCTTTAGGGCCCTGTGATCCCGGCTAGCAACCCCAGACTCCTCTAGGGAAGATACCCGAGATAATTTTTCTGCTTGGACAATGCTCCATCCTCTGGGAAGCATCCGAGACTCCTTGCAGGTATGTCCCTGAGTGTTTATTCCGGTGCTTTTGGGCCCTGTCATCCCGGGTAGCAACCCCAGACTCCTCCGTGGAAGATACCCAAGTTGATTTTTCTCCTTGGACTATTGTCCATCCTGCGGGAAGCACCCGAGTCTCTTCCCAGCTCTGTTTCTGAGTGTTTTCTTCCGGTGGTTTAGCGCCCTGTGATCCCAGGTAGCAACCCCAGACTCCTCCAGGGAAGATACCCGAGATGATTTTTCTCCTTGGACAATGCTCCATCCTCTGGGAAGCATCCGAGACTCATTGAAGGTATGTCCCTGAGTCTTTATTCAGGTGTTTTGGGGCCCTGTGATCCCGGGTAGCAACCCCAGACTCCTCCAGGGAAGATACCCGAGATGATTTTTCTCCTTGGACAATGCTCCATCTTCTGGGATGCATCTGAGATTCCTCCCAAGTGTCTCCCGCTGACATTTTTCCTGTGGTTTTGGTCCCTGTAATCCCAGGTAGCAAGCCCAGACTCCTCCAGGAAAGATACCCGGGATGATTTTTCTCCTTGGACAATGCTCCATCTTCTGGGATGCATCTGAGATTCCTCCCAGGCGTCTCCCACAGACATTTTTCCTGTGGTTTGGGTCCCTGTAATCCCGGGTAGCAACCCCAGACTCCTCCAGGGAAGATACCCGAGATGATTTTTCTCCCTGGACAATGCTCCATCCTCTGGGAAGCATCCGAGACTCCTTGCAGGTATGTCCCTGAGTGTTTATTCCGGTGCTTTTGGGCCCTGTCATCCCGGGTAGCAACCCCAGACTCCTCCGTGGAAGATACCCAAGTTGATTTTTCTCCTTGGACTATTGTCCATCCTGCAGGATGCACCCGAGACTCCTCCCAGCTCTGTTTCTGAGTGTTTTCTTCCGGTGGTTTAGCGCCCTGTGATCCCAGGTAGCAACCCCAGACTCCTCCAGGGAAGATATCCGAGATGATTTTTCTCCTTGGACAATGCTCCATCCTCTGGGAAGTATCCGAGACTCATTGAATGTATGTCCCTGAGTCTTTATTCCGGTGTTTTGGGGCCCTGTGATCCCGGGTAGCAACCCCAGACTCCTCCAGGGAAGATACCCGAGATGATTTTTCTCCTTGGACAATGCTCTATACTCTGGGATGCATCCGAGACTTGTCGCAGCTATGTCCCTGAGTCTTTTTTCTCGCGGTTTATGGTTCTGTCATCCCAGGTAGCAACCCCAGACTCCTCCAGGGAAGACACCCAAGATGATTTTTCTCTCTTGACAGTGGTCCATCCTGCGGGATCTACCCAGAACTCCTCCCAGGCATCTCCCGCAGAGTTTTCTCCAGTGCTTTAGGGCCCTGTGATCCCGGCTAGCAACCCCAGACTCCTCTAGGGAAGATACCCGAGATAATTTTTCTGCTTGGACAATGCTCCATCTTCTCGGAAGCATCCGAGACTCCTTGCAGGTATGTCCCTGAGTCTTTATTCCGGTGGTTTAGCGCCCTGTGATCACGGGTAGCAACCCCAGACTCCTCCAGGGAAGATACCCGAGATGATTTTTCTCCTTGGACAATGCTCCATCTTCTGGGATGCATCTGAGATTCCTCCCAGGCGTCTCCCACAGACATTTTTCCTGTGGTTTGGGTCCCTGTAATCCCGGGTAGCAACCCCAGACTCCTCCAGGGAAGATACCCGAGATGATTTTTCTCCTTGGACAATGCTCCATCTTCTGGGATGCATCTGAGATTCCTCCCAAGTGTCTCCTGCAGACATTTTTCCTGTGCTTTTGGTCCCTGTAATCCCGGGTAGCAAGCCCAGACTCCTCCAGGAAAGATACCCGGGATGATTTTTCTCCTTGGACAATGCTCTATACTCTGGGATGCATCCGAGACTTGTTGCAGCTATGTCCCTGAGTCTTTTTTCTCGCGGTTTATGGTTCTGTCATCCCAGGTAGCAACCCCAGACTCCTCCAGGGAAGACACCCAAGATGATTTTTCTCTCTTGACAGTGGTCCATCCTGCGGGATCTACCCAGAACTCCTCCCAGGCATCTCCCGCAGAGTTTTCTCCAGTGCTTTAAAGCCCTGTGATCCCGGGTAGCAACCCCAGACTCCTCTAGGGAAGATACCCGAGATAATTTTTCTGCTTGGACAATGCTCCATCTTCTGGGAAGCATCCGAGACTCCTTGCAGGTATGTCCCTGAGTGTTTATTCCGGTGCTTTTGGGCCCTGTCATCCCGGGTAGCAACCCCAGACTCCTCCGTGGAAGATACCCAAGTTGATTTTTCTCCTTGGACTATTGTCCATCCTGCGGGATGCACCCGAGACTCTTCCCAGCTCTGTTTCTGAGTGTTTTCTTCCGGTGGTTTAGCGCCCTGTGATCCCGGGTAGCAACCCCAGACTCCTCCAGGGAAGATACCCGAGATGATTTTTCTCCTTGGACAATGCTCCATCCTCTGGGAAGCATCCGAGACTCCTTGCAGGTCTGTCCCTGAGTCTTTATTCCGGTGGTTTAGCGCCCTGTGATCACGGGTAGCAACCCCAGACTCCTCCAGGGAAGATACCCGAGATGATTTTTCTCCTTGGACAATGCTCCATCTTCTGGGATGCATCTGAGATTCCTCCCAGGCGTCTCCCACAGACATTTTTCCTGTGGTTTGGGTCCCTGTAATCCCGGGTAGCAACCCCAGACTCCTCCAGGGAAGATACCCGCGATGATTTTTCTCCTTGGACAATGCTCCATCTTCTGGGATGCATCTGAGATTCCTCCCAGGCGTCTCCCACAGACATTTTTCCTGTGGTTTTGGTCCCTGTAATCCCGGGTAGCAAGCCCAGACTCCTCCAGGAAAGATACCCGGGATGATTTTTCTCCTTGGACAATGCTCTATACTCTGGGATGCATCCGAGACTTGTCGCAGCTATGTCCCTGAGTCTTTTTTCTCGCGGTTTATGGTTCTGTCATCCCAGGTAGCAACCCCAGACTCCTCCAGGGAAGACACCCAAGATGATTTTTCTCTCTTGACAGTGGTCCATCCTGCGGGATCTACCCAGAACTCCTCCCAGGCATCTCCCGCAGAGTTTTCTCCAGTGCTTTAGGGCCCTGTGATCCCGGCTAGCAACCCCAGACTCCTCTAGGGAAGATACCCGAGATAATTTTTCTGCTTGGACAATGCTCCATCCTCTGGGAAGCATCCGAGACTCCTTGCAGGTATGTCCCTGAGTCTTTCTTCCGGTGGTTTAGCACCCTGTGATCACGGGTAGCAACCCCAGACTCCTCCAGGAAAGATACCCGAGATGATTTTTCTCCTTGGACAATGCTCCATTTTCTGGGATGCATCTGAGATTCCTCCCAGGCGTCTCCCACAGACATTTTTCCTGTGGTTTGGGTCCCTGTAATCCCGGGTAGCAACCCCAGACTCCTCCAGGGAAGATACCCGAGATGATTTTTCTCCTTGGACAATGCTCCATCTTCTGGGATGCATCTGAGATTCCTCCCAGGCGTCTCCCACAGACATTTTTCCTGTGGTTTGGGTCCCTGTAATCCCGGGTAGCAACCCCAGACTCCTCCAGGGAAGATACCCGAGATGATTTTTCTCCCTGGACAATGCTCCATCCTCTGGGAAGCATCCGAGACTCCTTGCAGGTATGTCCCTGAGTGTTTATTCCGGTGCTTTTGGGCCCTGTCATCCCGGGTAGCAACCCCAGACTCCTCCGTGGAAGATACCCAAGTTGATTTTTCTCCTTGGACTATTGTCCATCCTGCGGGATGCACCCGAGACTCTTCCCAGCTCTGTTTCTGAGTGTTTTCTTCCGGTGGTTTAGCGCCCTGTGATCCCGGGTAGCAACCCCAGACTCCTCCAGGGAAGATACCCGAGATGATTTTTCTCCTTGGACAATGCTCCATCTTCTGGGATGCATCTGAAATTCCTCCCAAGTGTCTCCCGCTGACATTTTTCCTGTGGTTTTGGTCCCTGTAATCCCGGGTAGCAAGCCCAGACTCCTCCAGGAAAGATACCCGGGATGATTTTTCTCCTTGGACAATGCTCTATACTCTGGGATGCATCCGAGACTTGTTGCAGCTATGTCCCTGAGTCTTTTTTCTCGCGGTTTATGGTTCTGTCATCCCAGGTAGCAACCCCAGACTCCTCCAGGGAAGACACCCAAGATGATTTTTCTCTCTTGACAGTGGTCCATCCTGCGGGATCTACCCAGAACTCCTCCCAGGCATCTCCCGCAGAGTTTTCTCCAGTGCTTTAGGGCCCTGTGATCCCGGCTAGCAACCCCAGACTCCTCTAGGGAAGATACCCGAGATAATTTTTCTGCTTGGACAATGCTCCATCTTCTCGGAAGCATCCGAGACTCCTTGCAGGTATGTCCCTGAGTCTTTATTCCGGTGGTTTAGCGCCCTGTGATCACGGGTAGCAACCCCAGACTCCTCCAGGGAAGATACCCGAGATGATTTTTCTCCTTGGACAATGCTCCATCTTCTGGGATGCATCTGAGATTCCTCCCAGGCGTCTCCCACAGACATTTTTCCTGTGGTTTGGGTCCCTGTAATCCCGGGTAGCAACCCCAGACTCCTCCAGGGAAGATACCCGAGATGATTTTTCTCCTTGGACAATGCTCCATCTTCTGGGATGCATCTGAGATTCCTCCCAAGTGTCTCCTGCAGACATTTTTCCTGTGCTTTTGGTCCCTGTAATCCCGGGTAGCAAGCCCAGACTCCTCCAGGAAAGATACCCGGGATGATTTTTCTCCTTGGACAATGCTCTATACTCTGGGATGCATCCGAGACTTGTCGCAGCTATGTCCCTGAGTCTTTTTTCTCGCGGTTTATGGTTCTGTCATCCCAGGTAGCAACCCCAGACTCCTCCAGGGAAGACACCCAAGATGATTTTTCTCTCTTGACAGTGGTCCATCCTGCGGGATCTACCCAGAACTCCTCCCAGGCATCTCCCGCAGAGTTTTCTCCAGTGCTTTAGGGCCCTGTGATCCCGGCTAGCAACCCCAGACTCCTCTAGGGAAGATACCCGAGATAATTTTTCTGCTTGGACAATGCTCCATCCTCTGGGAAGCATCCGAGACTCCTTGCAGGTATGTCCCTGAGTGTTTATTCCGGTGCTTTTGGGCCCTGTCATCCCGGGTAGCAACCCCAGACTCCTCCGTGGAAGATACCCAAGTTGATTTTTCTCCTTGGACTATTGTCCATCCTGCGGGATGCACCCGAGACTCTTCCCAGCTCTGTTTCTGAGTGTTTTCTTCCGGTGGTTTAGCGCCCTGTGATCCCGGGTAGCAACCCCAGACTCCTCCAGGGAAGATACCCGAGATGATTTTTCTCCTTGGACAATGCTCCATCCTCTGGGAAGCATCCGAGACTCATTGAAGGTATGTCCCTGAGTCTTTATTCCGGTGTTTTGGGGCCCTGTGATCCCGGGTAGCAACCCCAGACTCCTCCAGGGAAGATAACCGAGATGATTTTTCTGCTTGGACAATGCTCCATCTTCTCGGAAGCATCCGAGACTCCTTGCAGGTCTGTCCCTGAGTCTTTATTCCGGTGGTTTAGCGCCCTGTGATCCCGGGTAGCAACCCCAGACTCCTCCAGGGAAGATACCCGAGATGATTTTTCTCCTTGGACAATGCTCCATCTTCTGGGATGCATCTGAGATTCCTCCCAGGCGTCTCCCACAGACATTTTTCCTGTGGTTTGGGTCCCTGTAATCCCGGGTAGCAACCCCAGACTCCTCCAGGAAAGATACCCGGGATGATTTTTCTCCTTGGACAATGCTCTATACTCTGGGATGCATCCGAGACTTGTCGCAGCTATGTCCCTGAGTCTTTTTTCTCGCGGTTTATGGTTCTGTCATCCCAGGTAGCAACCCCAGACTCCTCCAGGGAAGACACCCAAGATGATTTTTCTCTCTTGACAGTGGTCCATCCTGCGGGATCTACCCAGAACTCCTCCCAGGCATCTCCCGCAGAGTTTTCTCCAGTGCTTTAGGGCCCTGTGATCCCGGCTAGCAACCCCAGACTCCTCTAGGGAAGATACCCGAGATAATTTTTCTGCTTGGACAATGCTCCATCCTCTGGGAAGCATCCGAGACTCCTTGCAGGTATGTCCCTGAGTGTTTATTCCGGTGCTTTTGGGCCCTGTCATCCCGGGTAGCAACCCCAGACTCCTCCGTGGAAGATACCCAAGTTGATTTTTCTCCTTGGACTATTGTCCATCCTGCGGGAAGCACCCGAGTCTCTTCCCAGCTCTGTTTCTGAGTGTTTTCTTCCGGTGGTTTAGCGCCCTGTGATCCCAGGTAGCAACCCCAGACTCCTCCAGGGAAGATACCCGAGATGATTTTTCTCCTTGGACAATGCTCCATCCTCTGGGAAGCATCCGAGACTCATTGAAGGTATGTCCCTGAGTCTTTATTCAGGTGTTTTGGGGCCCTGTGATCCCGGGTAGCAACCCCAGACTCCTCCAGGGAAGATACCCGAGATGATTTTTCTCCTTGGACAATGCTCCATCTTCTGGGATGCATCTGAGATTCCTCCCAAGTGTCTCCCGCTGACATTTTTCCTGTGGTTTTGGTCCCTGTAATCCCAGGTAGCAAGCCCAGACTCCTCCAGGAAAGATACCCGGGATGATTTTTCTCCTTGGACAATGCTCCATCTTCTGGGATGCATCTGAGATTCCTCCCAGGCGTCTCCCACAGACATTTTTCCTGTGGTTTGGGTCCCTGTAATCCCGGGTAGCAACCCCAGACTCCTCCAGGGAAGATACCCGAGATGATTTTTCTCCCTGGACAATGCTCCATCCTCTGGGAAGCATCCGAGACTCCTTGCAGGTATGTCCCTGAGTGTTTATTCCGGTGCTTTTGGGCCCTGTCATCCCGGGTAGCAACCCCAGACTCCTCCGTGGAAGATACCCAAGTTGATTTTTCTCCTTGGACTATTGTCCATCCTGCAGGATGCACCCGAGACTCCTCCCAGCTCTGTTTCTGAGTGTTTTCTTCCGGTGGTTTAGCGCCCTGTGATCCCAGGTAGCAACCCCAGACTCCTCCAGGGAAGATATCCGAGATGATTTTTCTCCTTGGACAATGCTCCATCCTCTGGGAAGTATCCGAGACTCATTGAATGTATGTCCCTGAGTCTTTATTCCGGTGTTTTGGGGCCCTGTGATCCCGGGTAGCAACCCCAGACTCCTCCAGGGAAGATACCCGAGATGATTTTTCTCCTTGGACAATGCTCTATACTCTGGGATGCATCCGAGACTTGTCGCAGCTATGTCCCTGAGTCTTTTTTCTCGCGGTTTATGGTTCTGTCATCCCAGGTAGCAACCCCAGACTCCTCCAGGGAAGACACCCAAGATGATTTTTCTCTCTTGACAGTGGTCCATCCTGCGGGATCTACCCAGAACTCCTCCCAGGCATCTCCCGCAGAGTTTTCTCCAGTGCTTTAGGGCCCTGTGATCCCGGCTAGCAACCCCAGACTCCTCTAGGGAAGATACCCGAGATAATTTTTCTGCTTGGACAATGCTCCATCCTCTGGGAAGCATCCGAGACTCCTTGCAGGTATGTCCCTGAGTGTTTATTCCGGTGCTTTTGGGCCCTGTCATCCCGGGTAGCAACCCCAGACTCCTCCGTGGAAGATACCCAAGTTGATTTTTCTCCTTGGACTATTGTCCATCCTGCGGGATGCACCCAAGACTCCTCCCAGCTCTGTTTCTGAGTGTTTTCTTCCGGTGGTTTAGCGCCCTGTGATCCCGCGTAGCAACCCCAGACTCCTCCAGGGAAGATACCCGAGATGATTTTTCTCCTTGGACAATGCTCCATCCTCTGGGAAGCATCCGAGACTCATTGAAGGTATGTCCCTGAGTCTTTATTCCGGTGTTTTGGGGCCCTGTGATCCCGGGTAGCAACCCCAGACTCCTCCAGGGAAGATACCCGAGATGATTTTTCTCCTTGGACAATGCTCCATCTTCTGGGATGCATCTGAAATTCCTCCCAAGTGTCTCCCGCTGACATTTTTCCTGTGGTTTTGGTCCCTGTAATCCCGGGTAGCAAGCCCAGACTCCTCCAGGAAAGATACCCGGGATGATTTTTCTCCTTGGACAATGCTCTATACTCTGGGATGCATCCGAGACTTGTTGCAGCTATGTCCCTGAGTCTTTTTTCTCGCGGTTTATGGTTCTGTCATCCCAGGTAGCAACCCCAGACTCCTCCAGGGAAGACACCCAAGATGATTTTTCTCTCTTGACAGTGGTCCATCCTGCGGGATCTACCCAGAACTCCTCCCAGGCATCTCCCGCAGAGTTTTCTCCAGTGCTTTAGGGCCCTGTGATCCCGGCTAGCAACCCCAGACTCCTCTAGGGAAGATACCCGAGATAATTTTTCTGCTTGGACAATGCTCCATCTTCTCGGAAGCATCCGAGACTCCTTGCAGGTCTGTCCCTGAGTCTTTATTCCGGTGGTTTAGCGCCCTGTGATCACGGGTAGCAACCCCAGACTCCTCCAGGGAAGATACCCGAGATGATTTTTCTCCTTGGACAATGCTCCATCTTCTGGGATGCATCTGAGATTCCTCCCAGGCGTCTCCCACAGACATTTTTCCTGTGGTTTGGGTCCCTGTAATCCCGGGTAGCAACCCCAGACTCCTCCAGGGAAGATACCCGAGATGATTTTTCTCCTTGGACAATGCTCCATCTTCTGGGATGCATCTGAGATTCCTCCCAAGTGTCTCCTGCAGACATTTTTCCTGTGCTTTTGGTCCCTGTAATCCCGGGTAGCAAGCCCAGACTCCTCCAGGAAAGATACCCGGGATGATTTTTCTCCTTGGACAATGCTCTATACTCTGGGATGCATCCGAGACTTATAGAATCATAGAATCATAGAATCAGTGAGGTTGGAAGGGACCTTTAAGATCATCAAGTCCAACCATTAACCTACCCTGATAAAAACACCACCACTCCTAAACCATGTCCCTAAGCACCTCATCTACCCTTTTCTTAAACACCTCCAGGGATGGTGAATCCACCACCTCTCTGGGCAGCTTATTCCAATGTTTAATAACCCTTTCAGTGAAAAAATGCTTCCTAGCATCTAATCTAAACCTGCCCTGACATAACTTGAACCCATTTCCTCTTGTCCTATCACTTGTCGCCAGGGAGAAGAGGTCAGCTCCCATCTCTCTAAAACCTCCTTTCAGGTAGTTGTAGAGGGTGATAAGGTCTCCCCTCAGCCTCCTCTTCTCCAGGCTAAACAACCCCAGATCCCTCAGTCGTTCCTCATAAGGTTTGTCCTCCAGACCCTTCACCAGCTTTGTAGCCCTTCTCTGGACACGCTCCAACACCTCAATGTCCTTCTTGTAGTGAGGGGCCCAAAACTGAACACAGTACTCGAGGTGAGGCCTCACCAGTGCCGAGTACAGGGGGATGATTACTTCCCTAGTCCGGCTCACCACACTATTCCTGATGCAGGCCAGGATGGTGTTGGCCTTCTTGGCTGCCTGGGCACACTGCTGGCTCATGCTCAGCCGGTTGTCCACCAACACCCCCAGGTCCTTTTCTGCCAGGCAGCTTTCGAGCCACTCCGCCCCCAGTCTGTAGCGCTGCATGGGGTTGTTGTGACCCAAGTGCAGGACCCGACACTTGGCCTTGTTGAACCTCATACCATTGGCCTCAGCCCATCTGTCCAGCCTGTCCAGATCCCTCTGCAGAGCCAATCTACCCTCAAGCAGATCAACACGCCCCCCCAGTTTAGTGTCGTCTGCGAACTTACTGAGGGAGCACTCGATCCCCTCATCCAGATCGTTGATAAAGATATTAAAGAGAACGGGCCCCAGCACCGATCCCTGGGGGACACCACTCGTCACTGGACACCAACTGGATTTAACTCCATTTACCACCACTCTCTGGACACGGCCATCCAGCCAGTTTTTTACCCAACGAAGAGTATACCTGTCCAGGCCATGAGCAGCCAGTTTCTCCAGGAGAATGCTATGGGAAACGGTGTCAAAAGCCTTGCAAAAATCCAGGTAGACAACATCCACAGCTTTTCCCTTGTCCAGCAAGTGGGTCACCTTGTCATAGAAGGAGATCAGGTTTGACAGGCATGACCTGCCTTTCACAAAGCCATGCTGACTGGGCCTGATCACCCTGTTCTCTTGCATGTGCCGTGTGATGGCACTGAGGATGATCTGCTCCATGACCTTCCCAGGCACCGATGTCAGACTGACTGGCCTGTAGTTCCCTGGATCCTCCTTCTGGCCCTTCTTATGGATGGGCGTCACATTTGCCAACCTCCAGTCAGCTGGGACCTCCCCAGTTATCCAGGACTGTTCATAAATGATGCACAGTGGGCCGGTGAGCACTTCCGCCAGCTCTCTCAGCACCCTTGGATGGATCCCATCCGGCCCCATAGATTTGTGCACCTCCAGGTGCTGAAGCAGGTCCCTCACCATTTCCCTTTGGACTACAGGGGCTTCACTCTGCTCCCCATCCCTGTATTCTAGCTCAGGGGTCGGAGAATTCAAGGAACAACTGGTCCTACTGCTGAAGACTGAGGCTAAGACGGCATTAAGTACCTCAGCCTTTTCCTCATCCTTGGTTACTATGTTACCAGCCCCATCTACTAGAGGACAGATATTATCCTTGGTCCTCTTTTTATCGCTAATATATTTATAGAAACTTTTTTTGTTGTCCTTGACAACAGAAGCCAGGTTTAGCTCTAGCTGAGCTTTGGCCCTTCTGATTTTTTCCCTACATCGCTTTACTACCTCTTTGTAATCCTCCTGGGTGGCCTGCCCTTCCTTCCAAAGGCCGTATATCCTTTTTTTTTCCCTAAGCTGCAACACTAGCTCCCTGCTTAGCCAGGCCGGTCTTTTTCCCCGACGGCTTGTCTTACGGCACACGGGGACAGCCTGCTCCTGCGCCTTTAGGACTTCCGTCTTGAAAGACATCCAGGCTTCCTGGGCTCCTTTGCCGTGGAGGACTGCCTCCCAGGGGACTTTGTCGACCAGGCTCCTGAAGAGCCCAAAGTCCGCTTTCCGGAAGTCCAAGGTGGCAGTTCTGCTGACCCCCTTCCTTGCTTCTCCCAGAATTGAGAACTCTATCATTTCATGGTCACTGTTGCCAAGACGGCCTCCAACCATCACATCCCCCACAAGACCTTCCCTGTTTACAAACAACAGATCCAGCAGGGCACCTTCCCTAGTTGGTTCTTTCACTAGTTGTGTTAAGAAGTTATCCCCAGTACCTTCCAGGAACTTTCTAGACTGTTCCCTTCCTGCTGTATTGTATTCCCAGCAGATGTCCGGCAAATTGAAGTCTCCCACGAGGACTAGAGCTCGCGATCTTGAGACTTCTCCCAGCCGTTTATAGAATATTTCATCTGCCTCCTCATCCTGGTTGGGCGGTCTATAACAGACTCCTACTACAATATCTGCCTTGTTAGCCTTCCCTCTGATCCTTACCCATAAACACTCAATCCCATTATCACCATCATTTAGTTCAAGACATTCATAACACTCCCTAACATACAGGGCCACCCCCCCGCCTCTCCTTGCTTGCCTATCCTTCCTGAAGAGTCTATAGCCATCCATGGCAGCACTATAGCTATGTGAGTCATCCCACCATGTTTCTGTGATGGCAACTACATCGTAATTACCCTGGTGTACAATGGCTTCCAGCTCCTCCTGTTTCTTGCCCATGCTACGTGCATTAGTGTATAAGCACTTCAGCTGGGCTATTAGTCCTTTCTTCTTTTTACTGGAGGGAGCTGAAGTTCTGCCATCCCCAGACATCTTCCTAAGGAGCCCGGTTACGCCCCCTGTCTTTTCCAAGTCTAGTGCCAGCAGACTTGTCGCAGCTATGTCCCTGAGTCTTTTTTCTCGCGGTTTATGGTTCTGTCATCCCAGGTAGCAACCCCAGACTCCTCCAGGGAAGACACCCAAGATGATTTTTCTCTCTTGACAGTGGTCCATCCTGCGGGATCTACCCAGAACTCCTCCCAGGCATCTCCCGCAGAGTTTTCTCCAGTGCTTTAGGGCCCTGTGATCCCGGCTAGCAACCCCAGACTCCTCTAGGGAAGATACCCGAGATAATTTTTCTGCTTGGACAATGCTCCATCCTCTGGGAAGCATCCGAGACTCCTTGCAGGTATGTCCCTGAGTGTTTATTCCGGTGCTTTTGGGCCCTGTCATCCCGGGTAGCAACCCCAGACTCCTCCGTGGAAGATACCCAAGTTGATTTTTCTCCTTGGACTATTGTCCATCCTGCGGGATGCACCCGAGACTCTTCCCAGCTCTGTTTCTGAGTGTTTTCTTCCGGTGGTTTAGCGCCCTGTGATCCCGGGTAGCAACCCCAGACTCCTCCAGGGAAGATACCCGAGATGATTTTTCTCCTTGGACAATGCTCCATCCTCTGGGAAGCATCCGAGACTCCTTGCAGGTATGTCCCTGAGTCTTTATTCCGGTGTTTTGGGGCCCTGTGATCCCGGGTAGCAACCCCAGACTCCTCCAGGGAAGATACCCGAGATGATTTTTCTCCTTGGACAATGCTCCATCTTCTGGGATGCATCTGAAATTCCTCCCAAGTGTCTCCCGCTGACATTTTTCCTGTGGTTTTGGTCCCTGTAATCCCGGGTAGCAAGCCCAGACTCCTCCAGGAAAGATACCCGGGATGATTTTTCTCCTTGGACAATGCTCTATACTCTGGGATGCATCCGAGACTTGTCGCAGCTATGTCCCTGAGTCTTTTTTCTCGCGGTTTATGGTTCTGTCATCCCAGGTAGCAACCCCAGACTCCTCCAGGGAAGACACCCAAGATGATTTTTCTCTCTTGACAGTGGTCCATCCTGCGGGATCTACCCAGAACTCCTCCCAGGCATCTCCCGCAGAGTTTTCTCCAGTGCTTTAGGGCCCTGTGATCCCGGCTAGCAACCCCAGACTCCTCTAGGGAAGATACCCGAGATAATTTTTCTGCTTGGACAATGCTCCATCCTCTGGGAAGCATCCGAGACTCCTTGCAGGTATGTCCCTGAGTGTTTATTCCGGTGCTTTTGGGCCCTGTCATCCCGGGTAGCAACCCCAGACTCCTCCGTGGAAGATACCCAAGTTGATTTTTCTCCTTGGACTATTGTCCATCCTGCGGGATGCACCCGAGACTCCTCCCAGCTCTGTTTCTGAGTGTTTTCTTCCGGTGGTTTAGCGCCCTGTGATCCCAGGTAGCAACCCCAGACTCCTCCAGGGAAGATATCCGAGATGATTTTTCTCCTTGGACAATGCTCCATCCTCTGGGAAGTATCCGAGACTCATTGAATGTATGTCCCTGAGTCTTTATTCCGGTGTTTTGGGGCCCTGTGATCCCGGGTAGCAACCCCAGACTCCTCCAGGGAAGATACCCGAGATGATTTTTCTCCTTGGACAATGCTCCATCTTCTGGGATGCATCTGAGATTCCTCCCACGTGTCTCCCGCAGACATTTTTCCTGTGGTTTTGGTCCATGTAATCCCGGGTAGCAAGCCCAGACTCCTCCAGGAAAGATACCCGGGATGATTTTTCTCCTTGGACAATGCTCTATACTCTGGGATGCATCCGAGACTTGTTGCAGCTATGTCCCTGAGTCTTTTTTCTCGCGGTTTATGGTTCTGTCATCCCAGGTAGCAACCCCAGACTCCTCCAGGGAAGACACCCAAGATGATTTTTCTCTCTTGACAGTGGTCCATCCTGCGGGATCTACCCAGAACTCCTCCCAGGCATCTCCCGCAGAGTTTTCTCCAGTGCTTTAAAGCCCTGTGATCCCGGGTAGCAACCCCAGACTCCTCTAGGGAAGATACCCGAGATAATTTTTCTGCTTGGACAATGCTCCATCCTCTGGGAAGCATCCGAGACTCCTTGCAGGTCTGTCCCTGAGTCTTTATTCCGGTGGTTTAGCGCCCTGTGATCACGGGTAGCAACCCCAGACTCCTCCAGGGAAGATACCCGAGATGATTTTTCTCCTTGGACAATGCTCCATCTTCTGGGATGCATCTGAGATTCCTCCCAGGGGTGTCCCACAGACATTTTTCCTGTGGTTTGGGTCCCTGTAATCCCGGGTAGCAACCCCAGACTCCTCCAGGGAAGATACCCGAGATGATTTTTCTCCTTGGACAATGCTCCATCTTCTGGGATGCATCTGAGATTCCTCCAGGCGTCTCCCACAGACATTTTTCCTGTGGTTTTGGTCCCTGTAATCCCGGGTAGCAAGCCCAGACTCCTCCAGGAAAGATACCCGGGATGATTTTTCTCCTTGGACAATGCTCTATACTCTGGGATGCATCCGAGACTTGTCGCAGCTATGTCCCTGAGTCTTTTTTCTCGCGGTTTATGGTTCTGTCATCCCAGGTAGCAACCCCAGACTCCTCCAGGGAAGACACCCAAGATGATTTTTCTCTCTTGACAGTGGTCCATCCTGCGGGATCTACCCAGAACTCCTCCCAGGCATCTCCCGCAGAGTTTTCTCCAGTGCTTTAGGGCCCTGTGATCCCGGGTAGCAACCCCAGACTCCTCTAGGGAAGATACCCGAGATAATTTTTCTGCTTGGACAATGCTCCATCCTCTGGGAAGCATCCGAGACTCCTTGCAGGTATGTCCCTGAGTCTTTCTTCCGGTGGTTTAGCACCCTGTGATCACGGGTAGCAACCCCAGACTCCTCCAGGAAAGATACCCAAGATGATTTTTCTCCTTGGACAATGCTCCATTTTCTGGGATGCATCTGAGATTCCTCCCAGGCGTCTCCCACAGACATTTTTCCTGTGGTTTGGGTCCCTGTAATCCCGGGTAGCAACCCCAGACTCCTCCAGGGAAGATACCCGAGATGATTTTTCTCCTTGGACAATGCTCCATCTTCTGGGATGCATCTGAGATTCCTCCCAGGCGTCTCCCACAGACATTTTTCCTGTGGTTTGGGTCCCTGTAATCCCGGGTAGCAACCCCAGACTCCTCCAGGGAAGATACCCGAGATGATTTTTCTCCCTGGACAATGCTCCATCCTCTGGGAAGCATCCGAGACTCCTTGCAGGTATGTCCCTGAGTGTTTATTCCGGTGCTTTTGGGCCCTGTCATCCCGGGTAGCAACCCCAGACTCCTCCGTGGAAGATACCCAAGTTGATTTTTCTCCTTGGACTATTGTCCATCCTGCGGGATGCACCCGAGACTCTTCCCAGCTCTGTTTCTGAGTGTTTTCTTCCGGTGGTTTAGCGCCCTGTGATCCCGGGTAGCAACCCCAGACTCCTCCAGGGAAGATACCCGAGATGATTTTTCTCCTTGGACAATGCTCCATCCTCTGGGAAGCATCCGAGACTCATTGAAGGTATGTCCCTGAGTGTTTATTCCGGTGTTTTGGGGCCCTGTGATCCCGGGTAGCAACCCCAGACTCCTCCAGGGAAGATACCCGAGATGATTTTTCTCCTTGGACAATGCTCCATCTTCTGGGATGCATCTGAAATTCCTCCCAAGTGTCTCCCGCTGACATTTTTCCTGTGGTTTTGGTCCCTGTAATCCCGGGTAGCAAGCCCAGACTCCTCCAGGAAAGATACCCGGGATGATTTTTCTCCTTGGACAATGCTCTATACTCTGGGATGCATCCGAGACTTGTTGCAGCTATGTCCCTGAGTCTTTTTTCTCGCGGTTTATGGTTCTGTCATCCCAGGTAGCAACCCCAGACTCCTCCAGGGAAGACACCCAAGATGATTTTTCTCTCTTGACAGTGGTCCATCCTGCGGGATCTACCCAGAACTCCTCCCAGGCATCTCCCGCAGAGTTTTCTCCAGTGCTTTAAAGCCCTGTGATCCCGGGTAGCAACCCCAGACTCCTCTAGGGAAGATACCCGAGATAATTTTTCTGCTTGGACAATGCTCCATCTTCTGGGAAGCATCCGAGACTCCTTGCAGGTATGTCCCTGAGTGTTTATTCCGGTGCTTTTGGGCCCTGTCATCCCGGGTAGCAACCCCAGACTCCTCCGTGGAAGATACCCAAGTTGATTTTTCTCCTTGGACTATTGTCCATCCTGCGGGATGCACCCGAGACTCTTCCCAGCTCTGTTTCTGAGTGTTTTCTTCCGGTGGTTTAGCGCCCTGTGATCCCGGGTAGCAACCCCAGACTCCTCCAGGGAAGATACCCGAGATGATTTTTCTCCTTGGACAATGCTCCATCCTCTGGGAAGCATCCGAGACTCCTTGCAGGTCTGTCCCTGAGTCTTTATTCCGGTGGTTTAGCGCCCTGTGATCCCGGGTAGCAACCCCAGACTCCTCCAGGGAAGATACCCGAGATGATTTTTCTCCTTGGACAATGCTCCATCTTCTGGGATGCATCTGAGATTCCTCCCAGGCGTCTCCCACAGACATTTTTCCTGTGGTTTGGGTCCCTGTAATCCCGGGTAGCAACCCCAGACTCCTCCAGGGAAGATACCCGAGATGATTTTTCTCCTTGGACAATGCTCCATCTTCTGGGATGCATCTGAGATTCCTCCCAGGCGTCTCCCACAGACATTTTTCCTGTGGTTTTGGTCCCTGTAATCCCGGGTAGCAAGCCCAGACTCCTCCAGGAAAGATACCCGGGATGATTTTTCTCCTTGGACAATGCTCTATACTCTGGGATGCATCCGAGACTTGTCGCAGCTATGTCCCTGAGTCTTTTTTCTCGCGGTTTATGGTTCTGTCATCCCAGGTAGCAACCCCAGACTCCTCCAGGGAAGACACCCAAGATGATTTTTCTCTCTTGACAGTGGTCCATCCTGCGGGATCTACCCAGAACTCCTCCCAGGCATCTCCCGCAGAGTTTTCTCCAGTGCTTTAGGGCCCTGTGATCCCGGCTAGCAACCCCAGACTCCTCTAGGGAAGATACCCGAGATAATTTTTCTGCTTGGACAATGCTCCATCCTCTGGGAAGCATCCGAGACTCCTGGCAGGTATGTCCCTGAGTCTTTCTTCCGGTGGTTTAGCACCCTGTGATCACGGGTAGCAACCCCAGACTCCTCCAGGAAAGATACCCGAGATGATTTTTCTCCTTGGACAATGCTCCATTTTCTGGGATGCATCTGAGATTCCTCCCAGGCGTCTCCCACAGACATTTTTCCTGTGGTTTGGGTCCCTGTAATCCCGGGTAGCAACCCCAGACTCCTCCAGGGAAGATACCCGAGATGATTTTTCTCCTTGGACAATGCTCCATCTTCTGGGATGCATCTGAGATTCCTCCCAGGCGTCTCCCACAGACATTTTTCCTGTGGTTTGGGTCCCTGTAATCCCGGGTAGCAACCCCAGACTCCTCCAGGGAAGATACCCGAGATGATTTTTCTCCCTGGACAATGCTCCATCCTCTGGGAAGCATCCGAGACTCCTTGCAGGTATGTCCCTGAGTGTTTATTCCGGTGCTTTTGGGCCCTGTCATCCCGGGTAGCAACCCCAGACTCCTCCGTGGAAGATACCCAAGTTGATTTTTCTCCTTGGACTATTGTCCATCCTGCGGGATGCACCCGAGACTCTTCCCAGCTCTGTTTCTGAGTGTTTTCTTCCGGTGGTTTAGCGCCCTGTGATCCCGGGTAGCAACCCCAGACTCCTCCAGGGAAGATACCCGAGATGATTTTTCTCCTTGGACAATGCTCCATCCTCTGGGAAGCATCCGAGACTCCTTGCAGGTATGTCCCTGAGTGTTTATTCCGGTGTTTTGGGGCCCTGTGATCCCGGGTAGCAACCCCAGACTCCTCCAGGGAAGATACCCGAGATGATTTTTCTCCTTGGACAATGCTCCATCTTCTGGGATGCATCTGAAATTCCTCCCAAGTGTCTCCCGCTGACATTTTTCCTGTGGTTTTGGTCCCTGTAATCCCGGGTAGCAAGCCCAGACTCCTCCAGGAAAGATACCCGGGATGATTTTTCTCCTTGGACAATGCTCTATACTCTGGGATGCATCCGAGACTTGTTGCAGCTATGTCCCTGAGTCTTTTTTCTCGCGGTTTATGGTTCTGTCATCCCAGGTAGCAACCCCAGACTCCTCCAGGGAAGACACCCAAGATGATTTTTCTCTCTTGACAGTGGTCCATCCTGCGGGATCTACCCAGAACTCCTCCCAGGCATCTCCCGCAGAGTTTTCTCCAGTGCTTTAGGGCCCTGTGATCCCGGCTAGCAACCCCAGACTCCTCTAGGGAAGATACCCGAGATAATTTTTCTGCTTGGACAATGCTCCATCCTCTGGGAAGCATCCGAGACTCCTGGCAGGTATGTCCCTGAGTCTTTCTTCCGGTGGTTTAGCACCCTGTGATCACGGGTAGCAACCCCAGACTCCTCCAGGAAAGATACCCGAGATGATTTTTCTCCTTGGACAATGCTCCATTTTCTGGGATGCATCTGAGATTCCTCCCAGGCGTCTCCCACAGACATTTTTCCTGTGGTTTGGGTCCCTGTAATCCCGGGTAGCAACCCCAGACTCCTCCAGGGAAGATACCCGAGATGATTTTTCTCCTTGGACAATGCTCCATCTTCTGGGATGCATCTGAGATTCCTCCCAAGTGTCTCCTGCAGACATTTTTCCTGTGCTTTTGGTCCCTGTAATCCCGGGTAGCAAGCCCAGACTCCTCCAGGAAAGATACCCGGGATGATTTTTCTCCTTGGACAATGCTCTATACTCTGGGATGCATCCGAGACTTGTCGCAGCTATGTCCCTGAGTCTTTTTTCTCGCGGTTTATGGTTCTGTCATCCCAGGTAGCAACCCCAGACTCCTCCAGGGAAGACACCCAAGATGATTTTTCTCTCTTGACAGTGGTCCATCCTGCGGGATCTACCCAGAACTCCTCCCAGGCATCTCCCGCAGAGTTTTCTCCAGTGCTTTAGGGCCCTGTGATCCCGGGTAGCAACCCCAGACTCCTCTAGGGAAGATACCCGAGATAATTTTTCTGCTTGGACAATGCTCCATCCTCTGGGAAGCATCCGAGACTCCTTGCAGGTATGTCCCTGAGTGTTTATTCCGGTGCTTTTGGGCCCTGTCATCCCGGGTAGCAACCCCAGACTCCTCCGTGGAAGATACCCAAGTTGATTTTTCTCCTTGGACTATTGTCCATCCTGCGGGATGCACCCGAGACTCTTCCCAGCTCTGTTTCTGAGTGTTTTCTTCCGGTGGTTTAGCGCCCTGTGATCCCGGGTAGCAACCCCAGACTCCTCCAGGGAAGATACCCGAGATGATTTTTCTCCTTGGACAATGCTCCATCCTCTGGGAAGCATCCGAGACTCATTGAAGGTATGTCCCTGAGTCTTTATTCCGGTGTTTTGGGGCCCTGTGATCCCGGCTAGCAACCCCAGACTCCTCTAGGGAAGATACCCGAGATAATTTTTCTGCTTGGACAATGCTCCATCTTCTCGGAAGCATCCGAGACTCCTTGCAGGTCTGTCCCTGAGTCTTTATTCCGGTGGTTTAGCGCCCTGTGATCCCGGGTAGCAACCCCAGACTCCTCCAGGGAAGATACCCGAGATGATTTTTCTCCTTGGACAATGCTCCATCTTCTGGGATGCATCTGAGATTCCTCCCAGGCGTCTCCCACAGACATTTTTCCTGTGGTTTGGGTCCCTGTAATCCCGGGTAGCAACCCCAGACTCCTCCAGGAAAGATACCCGGGATGATTTTTCTCCTTGGACAATGCTCTATACTCTGGGATGCATCCGAGACTTGTCGCAGCTATGTCCCTGAGTCTTTTTTCTCGCGGTTTATGGTTCTGTCATCCCAGGTAGCAACCCCAGACTCCTCCAGGGAAGACACCCAAGATGATTTTTCTCTCTTGACAGTGGTCCATCCTGCGGGATCTACCCAGAACTCCTCCCAGGCATCTCCCGCAGAGTTTTCTCCAGTGCTTTAGGGCCCTGTGATCCCGGGTAGCAACCCCAGACTCCTCTAGGGAAGATACCCGAGATAATTTTTCTGCTTGGACAATGCTCCATCCTCTGGGAAGCATCCGAGACTCCTTGCAGGTATGTCCCTGAGTGTTTATTCCGGTGCTTTTGGGCCCTGTCATCCCGGGTAGCAACCCCAGACTCCTCCGTGGAAGATACCCAAGTTGATTTTTCTCCTTGGACTATTGTCCATCCTGCGGGAAGCACCCGAGTCTCTTCCCAGCTCTGTTTCTGAGTGTTTTCTTCCGGTGGTTTAGCGCCCTGTGATCCCAGGTAGCAACCCCAGACTCCTCCAGGGAAGATACCCGAGATGATTTTTCTCCTTGGACAATGCTCCATCCTCTGGGAAGCATCCGAGACTCATTGAAGGTATGTCCCTGAGTCTTTATTCAGGTGTTTTGGGGCCCTGTGATCCCGGGTAGCAACCCCAGACTCCTCCAGGGAAGATACCCGAGATGATTTTTCTCCTTGGACAATGCTCCATCTTCTGGGATGCATCTGAGATTCCTCCCAAGTGTCTCCCGCTGACATTTTTCCTGTGGTTTTGGTCCCTGTAATCCCAGGTAGCAAGCCCAGACTCCTCCAGGAAAGATACCCGGGATGATTTTTCTCCTTGGACAATGCTCCATCTTCTGGGATGCATCTGAGATTCCTCCCAGGCGTCTCCCACAGACATTTTTCCTGTGGTTTGGGTCCCTGTAATCCCGGGTAGCAACCCCAGACTCCTCCAGGGAAGATACCCGAGATGATTTTTCTCCCTGGACAATGCTCCATCCTCTGGGAAGCATCCGAGACTCCTTGCAGGTATGTCCCTGAGTGTTTATTCCGGTGCTTTTGGGCCCTGTCATCCCGGGTAGCAACCCCAGACTCCTCCGTGGAAGATACCCAAGTTGATTTTTCTCCTTGGACTATTGTCCATCCTGCAGGATGCACCCGAGACTCCTCCCAGCTCTGTTTCTGAGTGTTTTCTTCCGGTGGTTTAGCGCCCTGTGATCCCAGGTAGCAACCCCAGACTCCTCCAGGGAAGATATCCGAGATGATTTTTCTCCTTGGACAATGCTCCATCCTCTGGGAAGTATCCGAGACTCATTGAATGTATGTCCCTGAGTCTTTATTCCGGTGTTTTGGGGCCCTGTGATCCCGGGTAGCAACCCCAGACTCCTCCAGGGAAGATACCCGAGATGATTTTTCTCCTTGGACAATGCTCTATACTCTGGGATGCATCCGAGACTTGTCGCAGCTATGTCCCTGAGTCTTTTTTCTCGCGGTTTATGGTTCTGTCATCCCAGGTAGCAACCCCAGACTCCTCCAGGGAAGACACCCAAGATGATTTTTCTCTCTTGACAGTGGTCCATCCTGCGGGATCTACCCAGAACTCCTCCCAGGCATCTCCCGCAGAGTTTTCTCCAGTGCTTTAGGGCCCTGTGATCCCGGCTAGCAACCCCAGACTCCTCTAGGGAAGATACCCGAGATAATTTTTCTGCTTGGACAATGCTCCATCCTCTGGGAAGCATCCGAGACTCCTTGCAGGTATGTCCCTGAGTGTTTATTCCGGTGCTTTTGGGCCCTGTCATCCCGGGTAGCAACCCCAGACTCCTCCGTGGAAGATACCCAAGTTGATTTTTCTCCTTGGACTATTGTCCATCCTGCGGGATGCACCCGAGACTCCTCCCAGCTCTGTTTCTGAGTGTTTTCTTCCGGTGGTTTAGCGCCCTGTGATCCCGCGTAGCAACCCCAGACTCCTCCAGGGAAGATACCCGAGATGATTTTTCTCCTTGGACAATGCTCCATCCTCTGGGAAGCATCCGAGACTCATTGAAGGTATGTCCCTGAGTGTTTATTCCGGTGTTTTGGGGCCCTGTGATCCCGGGTAGCAACCCCAGACTCCTCCAGGGAAGATACCCGAGATGATTTTTCTCCTTGGACAATGCTCCATCTTCTGGGATGCATCTGAAATTCCTCCCAAGTGTCTCCCGCTGACATTTTTCCTGTGGTTTTGGTCCCTGTAATCCCGGGTAGCAAGCCCAGACTCCTCCAGGAAAGATACCCGGGATGATTTTTCTCCTTGGACAATGCTCTATACTCTGGGATGCATCCGAGACTTGTTGCAGCTATGTCCCTGAGTCTTTTTTCTCGCGGTTTATGGTTCTGTCATCCCAGGTAGCAACCCCAGACTCCTCCAGGGAAGACACCCAAGATGATTTTTCTCTCTTGACAGTGGTCCATCCTGCGGGATCTACCCAGAACTCCTCCCAGGCATCTCCCGCAGAGTTTTCTCCAGTGCTTTAGGGCCCTGTGATCCCGGCTAGCAACCCCAGACTCCTCTAGGGAAGATACCCGAGATAATTTTTCTGCTTGGACAATGCTCCATCTTCTCGGAAGCATCCGAGACTCCTTGCAGATCTGTCCCTGAGTCTTTATTCCGGTGGTTTAGCGCCCTGTGATCACGGGTAGCAACCCCAGACTCCTCCAGGGAAGATACCCGGGATGATTTTTCTCCTTGGACAATGCTCCATCTTCTGGGATGCATCTGAGATTCCTCCCAGGCGTCTCCCACAGACATTTTTCCTGTGGTTTGGGTCCCTGTAATCCCGGGTAGCAACCCCAGACTCCTCCAGGGAAGATACCCGAGATGATTTTTCTCCTTGGACAATGCTCCATCTTCTGGGATGCATCTGAGATTCCTCCCAAGTGTCTCCTGCAGACATTTTTCCTGTGCTTTTGGTCCCTGTAATCCCGGGTAGCAAGCCCAGACTCCTCCAGGAAAGATACCCGGGATGATTTTTCTCCTTGGACAATGCTCTATACTCTGGGATGCATCCGAGACTTGTTGCAGCTATGTCCCTGAGTCTTTTTTCTCGCGGTTTATGGTTCTGTCATCCCAGGTAGCAACCCCAGACTCCTCCAGGGAAGACACCCAAGATGATTTTTCTCTCTTGACAGTGGTCCATCCTGCGGGATCTACCCAGAACTCCTCCCAGGCATCTCCCGCAGAGTTTTCTCCAGTGCTTTAGGGCCCTGTGATCCCGGCTAGCAACCCCAGACTCCTCTAGGGAAGATACCCGAGATAATTTTTCTGCTTGGACAATGCTCCATCTTCTCGGAAGCATCCGAGACTCCTTGCAGGTCTGTCCCTGAGTCTTTATTCCGGTGGTTTAGCGCCCTGTGATCACGGGTAGCAACCCCAGACTCCTCCAGGGAAGATACCCGAGATGATTTTTCTCCTTGGACAATGCTCCATCCTCTGGGAAGCATCCGAGACTCCTTGCAGGTCTGTCCCTGAGTCTTTATTCCGGTGGTTTAGCGCCCTGTGATCACGGGTAGCAACCCCAGACTCCTCCAGGGAAGATACCCGAGATGATTTTTCTCCTTGGACAATGCTCCATCTTCTGGGATGCATCTGAGATTCCTCCCAGGGGTGTCCCACAGACATTTTTCCTGTGGTTTGGGTCCCTGTAATCCCGGGTAGCAACCCCAGACTCCTCCAGGGAAGATACCCGAGATGATTTTTCTCCTTGGACAATGCTCCATCTTCTGGGATGCATCTGAGATTCCTCCAGGCGTCTCCCACAGACATTTTTCCTGTGGTTTTGGTCCCTGTAATCCCGGGTAGCAAGCCCAGACTCCTCCAGGAAAGATACCCGGGATGATTTTTCTCCTTGGACAATGCTCTATACTCTGGGATGCATCCGAGACTTGTCGCAGCTATGTCCCTGAGTCTTTTTTCTCGCGGTTTATGGTTCTGTCATCCCAGGTAGCAACCCCAGACTCCTCCAGGGAAGACACCCAAGATGATTTTTCTCTCTTGACAGTGGTCCATCCTGCGGGATCTACCCAGAACTCCTCCCAGGCATCTCCCGCAGAGTTTTCTCCAGTGCTTTAGGGCCCTGTGATCCCGGCTAGCAACCCCAGACTCCTCTAGGGAAGATACCCGAGATAATTTTTCTGCTTGGACAATGCTCCATCCTCTGGGAAGCATCCGAGACTCCTTGCAGGTATGTCCCTGAGTCTTTCTTCCGGTGGTTTAGCACCCTGTGATCACGGGTAGCAACCCCAGACTCCTCCAGGAAAGATACCCGAGATGATTTTTCTCCTTGGACAATGCTCCATTTTCTGGGATGCATCTGAGATTCCTCCCAGGCGTCTCCCACAGACATTTTTCCTGTGGTTTGGGTCCCTGTAATCCCGGGTAGCAACCCCAGACTCCTCCAGGGAAGATACCCGAGATGATTTTTCTCCTTGGACAATGCTCCATCTTCTGGGATGCATCTGAAATTCCTCCCAAGTGTCTCCCGCTGACATTTTTCCTGTGGTTTTGGTCCCTGTAATCCCGGGTAGCAAGCCCAGACTCCTCCAGGAAAGATACCCGGGATGATTTTTCTCCTTGGACAATGCTCTATACTCTGGGATGCATCCGAGACTTGTCGCAGCTATGTCCCTGAGTCTTTTTTCTCGCGGTTTATGGTTCTGTCATCCCAGGTAGCAACCCCAGACTCCTCCAGGGAAGACACCCAAGATGATTTTTCTCTCTTGACAGTGGTCCATCCTGCGGGATCTACCCAGAACTCCTCCCAGGCATCTCCCGCAGAGTTTTCTCCAGTGCTTTAGGGCCCTGTGATCCCGGCTAGCAACCCCAGACTCCTCCAGGGAAGATACCCGAGATAATTTTTCTGCTTGGACAATGCTCCATCCTCTGGGAAGCATCCGAGACTCCTTGCAGGTATGTCCCTGAGTGTTTATTCCGGTGCTTTTGGGCCCTGTCATCCCGGGTAGCAACCCCAGACTCCTCCGTGGAAGATACCCAAGTTGATTTTTCTCCTTGGACTATTGTCCATCCTGCGGGATGCACCCGAGACTCTTCCCAGCTCTGTTTCTGAGTGTTTTCTTCCGGTGGTTTAGCGCCCTGTGATCCCGGGTAGCAACCCCAGACTCCTCCAGGGAAGATACCCGAGATGATTTTTCTCCTTGGACAATGCTCCATCCTCTGGGAAGCATCCGAGACTCATTGAAGGTATGTCCCTGAGTGTTTATTCCGGTGTTTTGGGGCCCTGTGATCCCGGGTAGCAACCCCAGACTCCTCCAGGGAAGATACCCGAGATGATTTTTCTCCTTGGACAATGCTCCATCTTCTGGGATGCATCTGAAATTCCTCCCAAGTGTCTCCCGCTGACATTTTTCCTGTGGTTTTGGTCCCTGTAATCCCGGGTAGCAAGCCCAGACTCCTCCAGGAAAGATACCTGGGATGATTTTTCTCCTTGGACAATGCTCTATACTCTGGGATGCATCCGAGACTTGTTGCAGCTATGTCCCTGAGTCTTTTTTCTCGCGGTTTATGGTTCTGTCATCCCAGGTAGCAACCCCAGACTCCTCCAGGGAAGACACCCAAGATGATTTTTCTCTCTTGACAGTGGTCCATCCTGCGGGATCTACCCAGAACTCCTCCCAGGCATCTCCCGCAGAGTTTTCTCCAGTGCTTTAGGGCCCTGTGATCCCGGGTAGCAACCCCAGACTCCTCTAGGGAAGATACCCGAGATAATTTTTCTGCTTGGACAATGCTCCATCTTCTGGGAAGCATCCGAGACTCCTTGCAGGTATGTCCCTGAGTGTTTATTCCGGTGCTTTTGGGCCCTGTCATCCCGGGTAGCAACCCCAGACTCCTCCGTGGAAGATACCCAAGTTGATTTTTCTCCTTGGACTATTGTCCATCCTGCGGGATGCACCCGAGACTCTTCCCAGCTCTGTTTCTGAGTGTTTTCTTCCGGTGGTTTAGCGCCCTGTGATCCCGGGTAGCAACCCCAGACTCCTCCAGGGAAGATACCCGAGATGATTTTTCTCCTTGGACAATGCTCCATCCTCTGGGAAGCATCCGAGACTCCTTGCAGGTCTGTCCCTGAGTCTTTATTCCGGTGGTTTAGCGCCCTGTGATCACGGGTAGCAACCCCAGACTCCTCCAGGGAAGATACCCGAGATGATTTTTCTCCTTGGACAATGCTCCATCTTCTGGGATGCATCTGAGATTCCTCCCAGGCGTCTCCCACAGACATTTTTCCTGTGGTTTGGGTCCCTGTAATCCCGGGTAGCAACCCCAGACTCCTCCAGGGAAGATACCCGAGATGATTTTTCTCCTTGGACAATGCTCCATCTTCTGGGATGCATCTGAGATTCCTCCCAGGCGTCTCCCACAGACATTTTTCCTGTGGTTTTGGTCCCTGTAATCCCGGGTAGCAAGCCCAGACTCCTCCAGGAAAGATACCCGGGATGATTTTTCTCCTTGGACAATGCTCTATACTCTGGGATGCATCCGAGACTTGTCGCAGCTATGTCCCTGAGTCTTTTTTCTCGCGGTTTATGGTTCTGTCATCCCAGGTAGCAACCCCAGACTCCTCCAGGGAAGACACCCAAGATGATTTTTCTCTCTTGACAGTGGTCCATCCTGCGGGATCTACCCAGAACTCCTCCCAGGCATCTCCCGCAGAGTTTTCTCCAGTGCTTTAGGGCCCTGTGATCCCGGCTAGCAACCCCAGACTCCTCTAGGGAAGATACCCGAGATAATTTTTCTGCTTGGACAATGCTCCATCCTCTGGGAAGCATCCGAGACTCCTTGCAGGTATGTCCCTGAGTCTCTCTTCCGGTGGTTTAGCACCCTGTGATCACGGGTAGCAACCCCAGACTCCTCCAGGAAAGATACCCGAGATGATTTTTCTCCTTGGACAATGCTCCATTTTCTGGGATGCATCTGAGATTCCTCCCAGGCGTCTCCCACAGACATTTTTCCTGTGGTTTGGGTCCCTGTAATCCCGGGTAGCAACCCCAGACTCCTCCAGGGAAGATACCCGAGATGATTTTTCTCCTTGGACAATGCTCCATCTTCTGGGATGCATCTGAGATTCCTCCCAGGCGTCTCCCACAGACATTTTTCCTGTGGTTTGGGTCCCTGTAATCCCGGGTAGCAACCCCAGACTCCTCCAGGGAAGATACCCGAGATGATTTTTCTCCCTGGACAATGCTCCATCCTCTGGGAAGCATCCGAGACTCCTTGCAGGTATGTCCCTGAGTGTTTATTCCGGTGCTTTTGGGCCCTGTCATCCCGGGTAGCAACCCCAGACTCCTCCGTGGAAGATACCCAAGTTGATTTTTCTCCTTGGACTATTGTCCATCCTGCGGGATGCACCCGAGACTCTTCCCAGCTCTGTTTCTGAGTGTTTTCTTCCGGTGGTTTAGCGCCCTGTGATCCCGGGTAGCAACCCCAGACTCCTCCAGGGAAGATACCCGAGATGATTTTTCTCCTTGGACAATGCTCCATCCTCTGGGAAGCATCCGAGACTCATTGAAGGTATGTCCCTGAGTGTTTATTCCGGTGTTTTGGGGCCCTGTGATCCCGGGTAGCAACCCCAGACTCCTCCAGGGAAGATACCCGAGATGATTTTTCTCCTTGGACAATGCTCCATCTTCTGGGATGCATCTGAAATTCCTCCCAAGTGTCTCCCGCTGACATTTTTCCTGTGGTTTTGGTCCCTGTAATCCCGGGTAGCAAGCCCAGACTCCTCCAGGAAAGATACCCGGGATGATTTTTCTCCTTGGACAATGCTCTATACTCTGGGATGCATCCGAGACTTGTTGCAGCTATGTCCCTGAGTCTTTTTTCTCGCGGTTTATGGTTCTGTCATCCCAGGTAGCAACCCCAGACTCCTCCAGGGAAGACACCCAAGATGATTTTTCTCTCTTGACAGTGGTCCATCCTGCGGGATCTACCCAGAACTCCTCCCAGGCATCTCCCGCAGAGTTTTCTCCAGTGCTTTAGGGCCCTGTGATCCCGGCTAGCAACCCCAGACTCCTCTAGGGAAGATACCCGAGATAATTTTTCTGCTTGGACAATGCTCCATCTTCTCGGAAGCATCCGAGACTCCTTGCAGGTATGTCCCTGAGTCTTTATTCCGGTGGTTTAGCGCCCTGTGATCACGGGTAGCAACCCCAGACTCCTCCAGGGAAGATACCCGAGATGATTTTTCTCCTTGGACAATGCTCCATCTTCTGGGATGCATCTGAGATTCCTCCCAGGCGTCTCCCACAGACATTTTTCCTGTGGTTTGGGTCCCTGTAATCCCGGGTAGCAACCCCAGACTCCTCCAGGGAAGATACCCGAGATGATTTTTCTCCTTGGACAATGCTCCATCTTCTGGGATGCATCTGAGATTCCTCCCAAGTGTCTCCTGCAGACATTTTTCCTGTGCTTTTGGTCCCTGTAATCCCGGGTAGCAAGCCCAGACTCCTCCAGGAAAGATACCCGGGATGATTTTTCTCCTTGGACAATGCTCTATACTCTGGGATGCATCCGAGACTTGTCGCAGCTATGTCCCTGAGTCTTTTTTCTCGCGGTTTATGGTTCTGTCATCCCAGGTAGCAACCCCAGACTCCTCCAGGGAAGACACCCAAGATGATTTTTCTCTCTTGACAGTGGTCCATCCTGCGGGATCTACCCAGAACTCCTCCCAGGCATCTCCCGCAGAGTTTTCTCCAGTGCTTTAGGGCCCTGTGATCCCAGCTAGCAACCCCAGACTCCTCTAGGGAAGATACCCGAGATAATTTTTCTGCTTGGACAATGCTCCATCCTCTGGGAAGCATCCGAGACTCCTTGCAGGTATGTCCCTGAGTCTTTCTTCCGGTGGTTTAGCACCCTGTGATCACGGGTAGCAACCCCAGACTCCTCCAGGAAAGATACCCGAGATGATTTTTCTCCTTGGACAATGCTCCATTTTCTGGGATGCATCTGAGATTCCTCCCAGGCGTCTCCCACAGACATTTTTCCTGTGGTTTGGGTCCCTGTAATCCCGGGTAGCAACCCCAGACTCCTCCAGGGAAGATACCCGAGATGATTTTTCTCCTTGGACAATGCTCCATCTTCTGGGATGCATCTGAGATTCCTCCCACGTGTCTCCCGCAGACATTTTTCCTGTGGTTTTGGTCCCTGTAATCCCGGGTAGCAAGCCCAGACTCCTCCAGGAAAGATACCCGGGATGATTTTTCTCCTTGGACAATGCTCTATACTCTGGGATGCATCCGAGACTTGTCGCAGCTATGTCCCTGAGTCTTTTTTCTCGCGGTTTATGGTTCTGTCATCCCAGGTAGCAACCCCAGACTCCTCCAGGGAAGACACCCAAGATGATTTTTCTCTCTTGACAGTGGTCCATCCTGCGGGATCTACCCAGAACTCCTCCCAGGCATCTCCCGCAGAGTTTTCTCCAGTGCTTTAGGGCCCTGTGATCCCGGCTAGCAACCCCAGACTCCTCCAGGGAAGATACCCGAGATAATTTTTCTGCTTGGACAATGCTCCATCCTCTGGGAAGCATCCGAGACTCCTTGCAGGTATGTCCCTGAGTGTTTATTCCGGTGCTTTTGGGCCCTGTCATCCCGGGTAGCAACCCCAGACTCCTCCGTGGAAGATACCCAAGTTGATTTTTCTCCTTGGACTATTGTCCATCCTGCGGGATGCACCCGAGACTCTTCCCAGCTCTGTTTCTGAGTGTTTTCTTCCGGTGGTTTAGCGCCCTGTGATCCCGGGTAGCAACCCCAGACTCCTCCAGGGAAGATACCCGAGATGATTTTTCTCCTTGGACAATGCTCCATCCTCTGGGAAGCATCCGAGACTCATTGAAGGTATGTCCCTGAGTGTTTATTCCGGTGTTTTGGGGCCCTGTGATCCCGGGTAGCAACCCCAGACTCCTCCAGGGAAGATACCCGAGATGATTTTTCTCCTTGGACAATGCTCCATCTTCTGGGATGCATCTGAGATTCCTCCCAGGCGTCTCCCACAGACATTTTTCCTGTGGTTTGGGTCCCTGTAATCCCGGGTAGCAACCCCAGACTCCTCCAGGGAAGATACCCGAGATGATTTTTCTCCTTGGACAATGCTCCATCTTCTGGGATGCATCTGAGATTCCTCCCAGGCGTCTCCCACAGACATTTTTCCTGTGGTTTTGGTCCCTGTAATCCCGGGTAGCAAGCCCAGACTCCTC
Source organism: Vanellus vanellus (assembly GCF_965231255.1). Lineage (NCBI taxonomy): Eukaryota > Metazoa > Chordata > Aves > Charadriiformes > Charadriidae > Vanellus > Vanellus vanellus. Next base: position 89,879 of record NW_028126759.1, on the reverse strand, counting down.
CAGGAAAGATACCCGGGATGATTTTTCTCCTTGGACAATGCTCTATACTCTGGGATGCATCCGAGACTTGTCGCAGCTATGTCCCTGAGTCTTTTTTCTCGCGGTTTATGGTTCTGTCATCCCAGGTAGCAACCCCAGACTCCTCCAGGGAAGACACCCAAGATGATTTTTCTCTCTTGACAGTGGTCCATCCTGCGGGATCTACCCAGAACTCCTCCCAGGCATCTCCCGCAGAGTTTTCTCCAGTGCTTTAGGGCCCTGTGATCCCGGCTAGCAACCCCAGACTCCTCTAGGGAAGATACCCGAGATAATTTTTCTGCTTGGACAATGCTCCATCCTCTGGGAAGCATCCGAGACTCCTTGCAGGTATGTCCCTGAGTCTCTCTTCCGGTGGTTTAGCACCCTGTGATCACGGGTAGCAACCCCAGACTCCTCCAGGAAAGATACCCGAGATGATTTTTCTCCTTGGACAATGCTCCATTTTCTGGGATGCATCTGAGATTCCTCCCAGGCGTCTCCCACAGACATTTTTCCTGTGGTTTGGGTCCCTGTAATCCCGGGTAGCAACCCCAGACTCCTCCAGGGAAGATACCCGAGATGATTTTTCTCCTTGGACAATGCTCCATCTTCTGGGATGCATCTGAGATTCCTCCCAGGCGTCTCCCACAGACATTTTTCCTGTGGTTTGGGTCCCTGTAATCCCGGGTAGCAACCCCAGACTCCTCCAGGGAAGATACCCGAGATGATTTTTCTCCCTGGACAATGCTCCATCCTCTGGGAAGCATCCGAGACTCCTTGCAGGTATGTCCCTGAGTGTTTATTCCGGTGCTTTTGGGCCCTGTCATCCCGGGTAGCAACCCCAGACTCCTCCGTGGAAGATACCCAAGTTGATTTTTCTCCTTGGACTATTGTCCATCCTGCGGGATGCACCCGAGACTCTTCCCAGCTCTGTTTCTGAGTGTTTTCTTCCGGTGGTTTAGCGCCCTGTGATCCCGGGTAGCAACCCCAGACTCCTCCAGGGAAGATACCCGAGATGATTTTTCTCCTTGGACAATGCTCCATCCTCTGGGAAGCATCCGAGACTCATTGAAGGTATGTCCCTGAGTGTTTATTCCGGTGTTTTGGGGCCCTGTGATCCCGGGTAGCAACCCCAGACTCCTCCAGGGAAGATACCCGAGATGATTTTTCTCCTTGGACAATGCTCCATCTTCTGGGATGCATCTGAAATTCCTCCCAAGTGTCTCCCGCTGACATTTTTCCTGTGGTTTTGGTCCCTGTAATCCCGGGTAGCAAGCCCAGACTCCTCCAGGAAAGATACCCGGGATGATTTTTCTCCTTGGACAATGCTCTATACTCTGGGATGCATCCGAGACTTGTTGCAGCTATGTCCCTGAGTCTTTTTTCTCGCGGTTTATGGTTCTGTCATCCCAGGTAGCAACCCCAGACTCCTCCAGGGAAGACACCCAAGATGATTTTTCTCTCTTGACAGTGGTCCATCCTGCGGGATCTACCCAGAACTCCTCCCAGGCATCTCCCGCAGAGTTTTCTCCAGTGCTTTAGGGCCCTGTGATCCCGGCTAGCAACCCCAGACTCCTCTAGGGAAGATACCCGAGATAATTTTTCTGCTTGGACAATGCTCCATCTTCTCGGAAGCATCCGAGACTCCTTGCAGGTATGTCCCTGAGTCTTTATTCCGGTGGTTTAGCGCCCTGTGATCACGGGTAGCAACCCCAGACTCCTCCAGGGAAGATACCCGAGATGATTTTTCTCCTTGGACAATGCTCCATCTTCTGGGATGCATCTGAGATTCCTCCCAGGCGTCTCCCACAGACATTTTTCCTGTGGTTTGGGTCCCTGTAATCCCGGGTAGCAACCCCAGACTCCTCCAGGGAAGATACCCGAGATGATTTTTCTCCTTGGACAATGCTCCATCTTCTGGGATGCATCTGAGATTCCTCCCAAGTGTCTCCTGCAGACATTTTTCCTGTGCTTTTGGTCCCTGTAATCCCGGGTAGCAAGCCCAGACTCCTCCAGGAAAGATACCCGGGATGATTTTTCTCCTTGGACAATGCTCTATACTCTGGGATGCATCCGAGACTTGTCGCAGCTATGTCCCTGAGTCTTTTTTCTCGCGGTTTATGGTTCTGTCATCCCAGGTAGCAACCCCAGACTCCTCCAGGGAAGACACCCAAGATGATTTTTCTCTCTTGACAGTGGTCCATCCTGCGGGATCTACCCAGAACTCCTCCCAGGCATCTCCCGCAGAGTTTTCTCCAGTGCTTTAGGGCCCTGTGATCCCAGCTAGCAACCCCAGACTCCTCTAGGGAAGATACCCGAGATAATTTTTCTGCTTGGACAATGCTCCATCCTCTGGGAAGCATCCGAGACTCCTTGCAGGTATGTCCCTGAGTGTTTATTCCGGTGCTTTTGGGCCCTGTCATCCCGGGTAGCAACCCCAGACTCCTCCGTGGAAGATACCCAAGTTGATTTTTCTCCTTGGACTATTGTCCATCCTGCGGGATGCACCCGAGACTCTTCCCAGCTCTGTTTCTGAGTGTTTTCTTCCGGTGGTTTAGCGCCCTGTGATCCCGGGTAGCAACCCCAGACTCCTCCAGGGAAGATACCCGAGATGATTTTTCTCCTTGGACAATGCTCCATCCTCTGGGAAGCATCCGAGACTCATTGAAGGTATGTCCCTGAGTCTTTATTCCGGTGTTTTGGGGCCCTGTGATCCCGGGTAGCAACCCCAGACTCCTCCAGGGAAGATACCCGAGATGATTTTTCTCCTTGGACAATGCTCCATCTTCTGGGATGCATCTGAAATTCCTCCCAAGTGTCTCCCGCTGACATTTTTCCTGTGGTTTTGGTCCCTGTAATCCCGGGTAGCAAGCCCAGACTCCTCCAGGAAAGATACCCGGGATGATTTTTCTCCTTGGACAATGCTCTATACTCTGGGATGCATCCGAGACTTGTTGCAGCTATGTCCCTGAGTCTTTTTTCTCGCGGTTTATGGTTCTGTCATCCCAGGTAGCAACCCCAGACTCCTCCAGGGAAGACACCCAAGATGATTTTTCTCTCTTGACAGTGGTCCATCCTGCGGGATCTACCCAGAACTCCTCCCAGGCATCTCCCGCAGAGTTTTCTCCAGTGCTTTAGGGCCCTGTGATCCCGGCTAGCAACCCCAGACTCCTCTAGGGAAGATACCCGAGATAATTTTTCTGCTTGGACAATGCTCCATCTTCTCGGAAGCATCCGAGACTCCTTGCAGGTCTGTCCCTGAGTCTTTATTCCGGTGGTTTAGCGCCCTGTGATCACGGGTAGCAACCCCAGACTCCTCCAGGGAAGATACCCGAGATGATTTTTCTCCTTGGACAATGCTCCATCTTCTGGGATGCATCTGAGATTCCTCCCAGGCGTCTCCCACAGACATTTTTCCTGTGGTTTGGGTCCCTGTAATCCCGGGTAGCAACCCCAGACTCCTCCAGGGAAGATACCCGAGATGATTTTTCTCCTTGGACAATGCTCCATCTTCTGGGATGCATCTGAGATTCCTCCCAGGCGTCTCCCACAGACATTTTTCCTGTGGTTTTGGTCCCTGTAATCTCGGGTAGCAAGCCCAGACTCCTCCAGGAAAGATACCCGGGATGATTTTTCTCCTTGGACAATGCTCTATACTCTGGGATGCATCCGAGACTTGTTGCAGCTATGTCCCTGAGTCTTTTTTCTCGCGGTTTATGGTTCTGTCATCCCAGGTAGCAACCCCAGACTCCTCCAGGGAAGACACCCAAGATGATTTTTCTCTCTTGACAGTGGTCCATCCTGCGGGATCTACCCAGAACTCCTCCCAGGCATCTCCCGCAGAGTTTTCTCCAGTGCTTTAGGGCCCTGTGATCCCGGCTAGCAACCCCAGACTCCTCTAGGGAAGATACCCGAGATAATTTTTCTGCTTGGACAATGCTCCATCCTCTGGGAAGCATCCGAGACTCCTTGCAGGTATGTCCCTGAGTCTTTCTTCCGGTGGTTTAGCACCCTGTGATCACGGGTAGCAACCCCAGACTCCTCCAGGAAAGATACCCGAGATGATTTTTCTCCTTGGACAATGCTCCATTTTCTGGGATGCATCTGAGATTCCTCCCAGGCGTCTCCCACAGACATTTTTCCTGTGGTTTGGGTCCCTGTAATCCCGGGTAGCAACCCCAGACTCCTCCAGGGAAGATACCCGAGATGATTTTTCTCCTTGGACAATGCTCCATCTTCTGGGATGCATCTGAGATTCCTCCCAGGCGTCTCCCACAGACATTTTTCCTGTGGTTTGGGTCCCTGTAATCCCGGGTAGCAACCCCAGACTCCTCCAGGGAAGATACCCGAGATGATTTTTCTCCCTGGACAATGCTCCATCCTCTGGGAAGCATCCGAGACTCCTTGCAGGTATGTCCCTGAGTGTTTATTCCGGTGCTTTTGGGCCCTGTCATCCCGGGTAGCAACCCCAGACTCCTCCGTGGAAGATACCCAAGTTGATTTTTCTCCTTGGACTATTGTCCATCCTGCGGGATGCACCCGAGACTCTTCCCAGCTCTGTTTCTGAGTGTTTTCTTCCGGTGGTTTAGCGCCCTGTGATCCCGGGTAGCAACCCCAGACTCCTCCAGGGAAGATACCCGAGATGATTTTTCTCCTTGGACAATGCTCCATCCTCTGGGAAGCATCCGAGACTCATTGAAGGTATGTCCCTGAGTGTTTATTCCGGTGTTTTGGGGCCCTGTGATCCCGGGTAGCAACCCCAGACTCCTCCAGGGAAGATACCCGAGATGATTTTTCTCCTTGGACAATGCTCCATCTTCTGGGATGCATCTGAAATTCCTCCCAAGTGTCTCCCGCTGACATTTTTCCTGTGGTTTTGGTCCCTGTAATCCCGGGTAGCAAGCCCAGACTCCTCCAGGAAAGATACCCGGGATGATTTTTCTCCTTGGACAATGCTCTATACTCTGGGATGCATCCGAGACTTGTTGCAGCTATGTCCCTGAGTCTTTTTTCTCGCGGTTTATGGTTCTGTCATCCCAGGTAGCAACCCCAGACTCCTCCAGGGAAGACACCCAAGATGATTTTTCTCTCTTGACAGTGGTCCATCCTGCGGGATCTACCCAGAACTCCTCCCAGGCATCTCCCGCAGAGTTTTCTCCAGTGCTTTAGGGCCCTGTGATCCCGGCTAGCAACCCCAGACTCCTCTAGGGAAGATACCCGAGATAATTTTTCTGCTTGGACAATGCTCCATCTTCTCGGAAGCATCCGAGACTCCTTGCAGGTATGTCCCTGAGTCTTTATTCCGGTGGTTTAGCGCCCTGTGATCACGGGTAGCAACCCCAGACTCCTCCAGGGAAGATACCCGAGATGATTTTTCTCCTTGGACAATGCTCCATCTTCTGGGATGCATCTGAGATTCCTCCCAGGCGTCTCCCACAGACATTTTTCCTGTGGTTTGGGTCCCTGTAATCCCGGGTAGCAACCCCAGACTCCTCCAGGGAAGATACCCGAGATGATTTTTCTCCTTGGACAATGCTCCATCTTCTGGGATGCATCTGAGATTCCTCCCAAGTGTCTCCTGCAGACATTTTTCCTGTGCTTTTGGTCCCTGTAATCCCGGGTAGCAAGCCCAGACTCCTCCAGGAAAGATACCCGGGATGATTTTTCTCCTTGGACAATGCTCTATACTCTGGGATGCATCCGAGACTTGTCGCAGCTATGTCCCTGAGTCTTTTTTCTCGCGGTTTATGGTTCTGTCATCCCAGGTAGCAACCCCAGACTCCTCCAGGGAAGACACCCAAGATGATTTTTCTCTCTTGACAGTGGTCCATCCTGCGGGATCTACCCAGAACTCCTCCCAGGCATCTCCCGCAGAGTTTTCTCCAGTGCTTTAGGGCCCTGTGATCCCAGCTAGCAACCCCAGACTCCTCTAGGGAAGATACCCGAGATAATTTTTCTGCTTGGACAATGCTCCATCCTCTGGGAAGCATCCGAGACTCCTTGCAGGTATGTCCCTGAGTGTTTATTCCGGTGCTTTTGGGCCCTGTCATCCCGGGTAGCAACCCCAGACTCCTCCGTGGAAGATACCCAAGTTGATTTTTCTCCTTGGACTATTGTCCATCCTGCGGGATGCACCCGAGACTCTTCCCAGCTCTGTTTCTGAGTGTTTTCTTCCGGTGGTTTAGCGCCCTGTGATCCCGGGTAGCAACCCCAGACTCCTCCAGGGAAGATACCCGAGATGATTTTTCTCCTTGGACAATGCTCCATCCTCTGGGAAGCATCCGAGACTCATTGAAGGTATGTCCCTGAGTCTTTATTCCGGTGTTTTGGGGCCCTGTGATCCCGGGTAGCAACCCCAGACTCCTCCAGGGAAGATACCCGAGATGATTTTTCTCCTTGGACAATGCTCCATCTTCTGGGATGCATCTGAAATTCCTCCCAAGTGTCTCCCGCTGACATTTTTCCTGTGGTTTTGGTCCCTGTAATCCCGGGTAGCAAGCCCAGACTCCTCCAGGAAAGATACCCGGGATGATTTTTCTCCTTGGACAATGCTCTATACTCTGGGATGCATCCGAGACTTGTTGCAGCTATGTCCCTGAGTCTTTTTTCTCGCGGTTTATGGTTCTGTCATCCCAGGTAGCAACCCCAGACTCCTCCAGGGAAGACACCCAAGATGATTTTTCTCTCTTGACAGTGGTCCATCCTGCGGGATCTACCCAGAACTCCTCCCAGGCATCTCCCGCAGAGTTTTCTCCAGTGCTTTAGGGCCCTGTGATCCCGGCTAGCAACCCCAGACTCCTCTAGGGAAGATACCCGAGATAATTTTTCTGCTTGGACAATGCTCCATCTTCTCGGAAGCATCCGAGACTCCTTGCAGGTCTGTCCCTGAGTCTTTATTCCGGTGGTTTAGCGCCCTGTGATCCCAGGTAGCAACCCCAGACTCCTCCAGGGAAGATACCCGAGATGATTTTTCTCCTTGGACAATGCTCCATCTTCTGGGATGCATCTGAGATTCCTCCCAGGCGTCTCCCACAGACATTTTTCCTGTGGTTTGGGTCCCTGTAATCCCGGGTAGCAACCCCAGACTCCTCCAGGAAAGATACCCGGGATGATTTTTCTCCTTGGACAATGCTCTATACTCTGGGATGCATCCGAGACTTGTCGCAGCTATGTCCCTGAGTCTTTTTTCTCGCGGTTTATGGTTCTGTCATCCCAGGTAGCAACCCCAGACTCCTCCAGGGAAGACACCCAAGATGATTTTTCTCTCTTGACAGTGGTCCATCCTGCGGGATCTACCCAGAACTCCTCCCAGGCATCTCCCGCAGAGTTTTCTCCAGTGCTTTAGGGCCCTGTGATCCCGGCTAGCAACCCCAGACTCCTCTAGGGAAGATACCCGAGATAATTTTTCTGCTTGGACAATGCTCCATCCTCTGGGAAGCATCCGAGACTCCTTGCAGGTATGTCCCTGAGTGTTTATTCCGGTGCTTTTGGGCCCTGTCATCCCGGGTAGCAACCCCAGACTCCTCCGTGGAAGATACCCAAGTTGATTTTTCTCCTTGGACTATTGTCCATCCTGCGGGAAGCACCCGAGTCTCTTCCCAGCTCTGTTTCTGAGTGTTTTCTTCCGGTGGTTTAGCGCCCTGTGATCCCAGGTAGCAACCCCAGACTCCTCCAGGGAAGATACCCGAGATGATTTTTCTCCTTGGACAATGCTCCATCCTCTGGGAAGTATCCGAGACTCATTGAAGGTATGTCCCTGAGTCTTTATTCAGGAGTTTTGGGGCCCTGTGATCCCGGGTAGCAACCCCAGACTCCTCCAGGGAAGATACCCGAGATGATTTTTCTCCTTGGACAATGCTCCATCTTCTGGGATGCATCTGAGATTCCTCCCAAGTGTCTCCCGCTGACATTTTTCCTGTGGTTTTGGTCCCTGTAATCCCAGGTAGCAAGCCCAGACTCCTCCAGGAAAGATACCCGGGATGATTTTTCTCCTTGGACAATGCTCCATCTTCTGGGATGCATCTGAGATTCCTCCCAGGCGTCTCCCACAGACATTTTTCCTGTGGTTTGGGTCCCTGTAATCCCGGGTAGCAACCCCAGACTCCTCCAGGGAAGATACCCGAGATGATTTTTCTCCCTGGACAATGCTCCATCCTCTGGGAAGCATCCGAGACTCCTTGCAGGTATGTCCCTGAGTGTTTATTCCGGTGCTTTTGGGCCCTGTCATCCCGGGTAGCAACCCCAGACTCCTCCGTGGAAGATACCCAAGTTGATTTTTCTCCTTGGACTATTGTCCATCCTGCAGGATGCACCCGAGACTCCTCCCAGCTCTGTTTCTGAGTGTTTTCTTCCGGTGGTTTAGCGCCCTGTGATCCCAGGTAGCAACCCCAGACTCCTCCAGGGAAGATATCCGAGATGATTTTTCTCCTTGGACAATGCTCCATCCTCTGGGAAGTATCCGAGACTCATTGAATGTATGTCCCTGAGTCTTTATTCCGGTGTTTTGGGGCCCTGTGATCCCGGGTAGCAACCCCAGACTCCTCCAGGGAAGATACCCGAGATGATTTTTCTCCTTGGACAATGCTCTATACTCTGGGATGCATCCGAGACTTGTCGCAGCTATGTCCCTGAGTCTTTTTTCTCGCGGTTTATGGTTCTGTCATCCCAGGTAGCAACCCCAGACTCCTCCAGGGAAGACACCCAAGATGATTTTTCTCTCTTGACAGTGGTCCATCCTGCGGGATCTACCCAGAACTCCTCCCAGGCATCTCCCGCAGAGTTTTCTCCAGTGCTTTAGGGCCCTGTGATCCCGGCTAGCAACCCCAGACTCCTCTAGGGAAGATACCTGAGATAATTTTTCTGCTTGGACAATGCTCCATCCTCTGGGAAGCATCCGAGACTCCTTGCAGGTATGTCCCTGAGTGTTTATTCCGGTGCTTTTGGGCCCTGTCATCCCGGGTAGCAACCCCAGACTCCTCCGTGGAAGATACCCAAGTTGATTTTTCTCCTTGGACTATTGTCCATCCTGCGGGATGCACCCGAGACTCCTCCCAGCTCTGTTTCTGAGTGTTTTCTTCCGGTGGTTTAGCGCCCTGTGATCCCGCGTAGCAACCCCAGACTCCTCCAGGGAAGATACCCGAGATGATTTTTCTCCTTGGACAATGCTACATCCTCTGGGAAGCATCCGAGACTCATTGAAGGTATGTCCCTGAGTCTTTATTCCGGTGTTTTGGGGCCCTGTGATCCCGGGTAGCAACCCCAGACTCCTCCAGGGAAGATACCCGAGATGATTTTTCTCCTTGGACAATGCTCCATCTTCTGGGATGCATCTGAAATTCCTCCCAAGTGTCTCCCGCTGACATTTTTCCTGTGGTTTTGGTCCCTGTAATCCCGGGTAGCAAGCCCAGACTCCTCCAGGAAAGATACCCGGGATGATTTTTCTCCTTGGACAATGCTCTATACTCTGGGATGCATCCGAGACTTGTTGCAGCTATGTCCCTGAGTCTTTTTTCTCGCGGTTTATGGTTCTGTCATCCCAGGTAGCAACCCCAGACTCCTCCAGGGAAGACACCCAAGATGATTTTTCTCTCTTGACAGTGGTCCATCCTGCGGGATCTACCCAGAACTCCTCCCAGGCATCTCCCGCAGAGTTTTCTCCAGTGCTTTAGGGCCCTGTGATCCCGGCTAGCAACCCCAGACTCCTCTAGGGAAGATACCCGAGATAATTTTTCTGCTTGGACAATGCTCCATCTTCTTGGAAGCATCCGAGACTCCTTGCAGGTCTGTCCCTGAGTCTTTATTCCGGTGGTTTAGCGCCCTGTGATCACGGGTAGCAACCCCAGACTCCTCCAGGGAAGATACCCGAGATGATTTTTCTCCTTGGACAATGCTCCATCTTCTGGGATGCATCTGAGATTCCTCCCAGGCGTCTCCCACAGACATTTTTCCTGTGGTTTGGGTCCCTGTAATCCCGGGTAGCAACCCCAGACTCCTCCAGGGAAGATACCCGAGATGATTTTTCTCCTTGGACAATGCTCCATCTTCTGGGATGCATCTGAGATTCCTCCCAAGTGTCTCCTGCAGACATTTTTCCTGTGCTTTTGGTCCCTGTAATCCCGGGTAGCAAGCCCAGACTCCTCCAGGAAAGATACCCGGGATGATTTTTCTCCTTGGACAATGCTCTATACTCTGGGATGCATCCGAGACTTGTTGCAGCTATGTCCCTGAGTCTTTTTTCTCGCGGTTTATGGTTCTGTCATCCCAGGTAGCAACCCCAGACTCCTCCAGGGAAGACACCCAAGATGATTTTTCTCTCTTGACAGTGGTCCATCCTGCGGGATCTACCCAGAACTCCTCCCAGGCATCTCCCGCAGAGTTTTCTCCAGTGCTTTAGGGCCCTGTGATCCCGGCTAGCAACCCCAGACTCCTCTAGGGAAGATACCTGAGATAATTTTTCTGCTTGGACAATGCTCCATCCTCTGGGAAGCATCCGAGACTCCTTGCAGGTATGTCCCTGAGTGTTTATTCCGGTGCTTTTGGGCCCTGTCATCCCGGGTAGCAACCCCAGACTCCTCCGTGGAAGATACCCAAGTTGATTTTTCTCCTTGGACTATTGTCCATCCTGCGGGATGCACCCGAGACTCCTCCCAGCTCTGTTTCTGAGTGTTTTCTTCCGGTGGTTTAGCGCCCTGTGATCCCGCGTAGCAACCCCAGACTCCTCCAGGGAAGATACCCGAGATGATTTTTCTCCTTGGACAATGCTACATCCTCTGGGAAGCATCCGAGACTCATTGAAGGTATGTCCCTGAGTCTTTATTCCGGTGTTTTGGGGCCCTGTGATCCCGGGTAGCAACCCCAGACTCCTCCAGGGAAGATACCCGAGATGATTTTTCTCCTTGGACAATGCTCCATCTTCTGGGATGCATCTGAAATTCCTCCCAAGTGTCTCCCGCTGACATTTTTCCTGTGGTTTTGGTCCCTGTAATCCCGGGTAGCAAGCCCAGACTCCTCCAGGAAAGATACCCGGGATGATTTTTCTCCTTGGACAATGCTCTATACTCTGGGATGCATCCGAGACTTGTTGCAGCTATGTCCCTGAGTCTTTTTTCTCGCGGTTTATGGTTCTGTCATCCCAGGTAGCAACCCCAGACTCCTCCAGGGAAGACACCCAAGATGATTTTTCTCTCTTGACAGTGGTCCATCCTGCGGGATCTACCCAGAACTCCTCCCAGGCATCTCCCGCAGAGTTTTCTCCAGTGCTTTAGGGCCCTGTGATCCCGGCTAGCAACCCCAGACTCCTCTAGGGAAGATACCCGAGATAATTTTTCTGCTTGGACAATGCTCCATCTTCTTGGAAGCATCCGAGACTCCTTGCAGGTCTGTCCCTGAGTCTTTATTCCGGTGGTTTAGCGCCCTGTGATCACGGGTAGCAACCCCAGACTCCTCCAGGGAAGATACCCGAGATGATTTTTCTCCTTGGACAATGCTCCATCTTCTGGGATGCATCTGAGATTCCTCCCAGGCGTCTCCCACAGACATTTTTCCTGTGGTTTGGGTCCCTGTAATCCCGGGTAGCAACCCCAGACTCCTCCAGGGAAGATACCCGAGATGATTTTTCTCCTTGGACAATGCTCCATCTTCTGGGATGCATCTGAGATTCCTCCCAAGTGTCTCCTGCAGACATTTTTCCTGTGCTTTTGGTCCCTGTAATCCCGGGTAGCAAGCCCAGACTCCTCCAGGAAAGATACCCGGGATGATTTTTCTCCTTGGACAATGCTCTATACTCTGGGATGCATCCGAGACTTGTCGCAGCTATGTCCCTGAGTCTTTTTTCTCGCGGTTTATGGTTCTGTCATCCCAGGTAGCAACCCCAGACTCCTCCAGGGAAGACACCCAAGATGATTTTTCTCTCTTGACAGTGGTCCATCCTGCGGGATCTACCCAGAACTCCTCCCAGGCATCTCCCGCAGAGTTTTCTCCAGTGCTTTAGGGCCCTGTGATCCCGGCTAGCAACCCCAGACTCCTCTAGGGAAGATACCCGAGATAATTTTTCTGCTTGGACAATGCTCCATCCTCTGGGAAGCATCCGAGACTCCTTGCAGGTATGTCCCTGAGTGTTTATTCCGGTGCTTTTGGGCCCTGTCATCCCGGGTAGCAACCCCAGACTCCTCCGTGGAAGATACCCAAGTTGATTTTTCTCCTTGGACTATTGTCCATCCTGCGGGATGCACCCGAGACTCTTCCCAGCTCTGTTTCTGAGTGTTTTCTTCCGGTGGTTTAGCGCCCTGTGATCCCGGGTAGCAACCCCAGACTCCTCCAGGGAAGATACCCGAGATGATTTTTCTCCTTGGACAATGCTCCATCCTCTGGGAAGCATCCGAGACTCATTGAAGGTATGTCCCTGAGTCTTTATTCAGGTGTTTTGGGGCCCTGTGATCCCGGGTAGCAACCCCAGACTCCTCCAGGGAAGATACCCGAGATGATTTTTCTCCTTGGACAATGCTCCATCTTCTGGGATGCATCTGAGATTCCTCCCAAGTGTCTCCCGCTGACATTTTTCCTGTGGTTTTGGTCCCTGTAATCCCGGGTAGCAAGCCCAGACTCCTCCAGGAAAGATACCCGGGATGATTTTTCTCCTTGGACAATGCTCTATACTCTGGGATGCATCCGAGACTTGTTGCAGCTATGTCCCTGAGTCTTTTTTCTCGCGGTTTATGGTTCTGTCATCCCAGGTAGCAACCCCAGACTCCTCCAGGGAAGACACCCAAGATGATTTTTCTCTCTTGACAGTGGTCCATCCTGCGGGATCTACCCAGAACTCCTCCCAGGCATCTCCCGCAGAGTTTTCTCCAGTGCTTTAGGGCCCTGTGATCCCGGCTAGCAACCCCAGACTCCTCTAGGGAAGATACCCGAGATAATTTTTCTGCTTGGACAATGCTCCATCTTCTCGGAAGCATCCGAGACTCCTTGCAGGTCTGTCCCTGAGTCTTTATTCCGGTGGTTTAGTGCCCTGTGATCACGGGTAGCAACCCCAGACTCCTCCAGGGAAGATACCCGAGATGATTTTTCTCCTTGGACAATGCTCCATCTTCTGGGATGCATCTGAGATTCCTCCCAGGCGTCTCCCACAGACATTTTTCCTGTGGTTTGGGTCCCTGTAATCCCGGGTAGCAACCCCAGACTCCTCCAGGGAAGATACCCGAGATGATTTTTCTCCTTGGACAATGCTCCATCTTCTGGGATGCATCTGAGATTCCTCCCAAGTGTCTCCTGCAGACATTTTTCCTGTGGTTTTGGTCCCTGTAATCCCGGGTAGCAACCCCAGACTCCTCTAGGGAAGATACCCGAGATAATTTTTCTGCTTGGACAATGCTCCATCCTCTGGGAAGCATCCGAGACTCCTTGCAGGTATGTCCCTGAGTGTTTATTCCGGTGCTTTTGGGCCCTGTCATCCCGGGTAGCAACCCCAGACTCCTCCGTGGAAGATACCCAAGTTGATTTTTCTCCTTGGACTATTGTCCATCCTGCGGGAAGCACCCGAGTCTCTTCCCAGCTCTGTTTCTGAGTGTTTTCTTCCGGTGGTTTAGCGCCCTGTGATCCCAGGTAGCAACCCCAGACTCCTCCAGGGAAGATACCCGAGATGATTTTTCTCCTTGGACAATGCTCCATCCTCTGGGAAGCATCCGAGACTCATTGAAGGTATGTCCCTGAGTCTTTATTCCGGTGTTTTGGGGCCCTGTGATCCCGGGTAGCAACCCCAGACTCCTCCAGGGAAGATACCCGAGATGATTTTTCTCCTTGGACAATGCTCTATACTCTGGGATGCATCCGAGACTTGTCTCAGCTATGTCCCTGAGTCTTTTTTCTCGCGGTTTATGGTTCTGTCATCCCAGGTAGCAACCCCAGACTCCTCCAGGGAAGACACCCAAGATGATTTTTCTCTCTTGACAGTGGTCCATCCTGCGGGGTCTACCCAGAACTCCTCCCAGGCATCTCCCGCAGAGTTTTCTCCAGTGCTTTAGGGCCCTGTGATCCCGGCTAGCAACCCCAGACTCCTCTAGGGAAGATACCCGAGATAATTTTTCTGCTTGGACAATGCTCCATCCTCTGGGAAGCATCCGAGACTCCTTGCAGGTATGTCCCTGAGTGTTTATTCCGGTGCTTTTGGGCCCTGTCATCCCGGGTAGCAACCCCAGACTCCTCCGTGGAAGATACCCAAGTTGATTTTTCTCCTTGGACTATTGTCCATCCTGCGGGATGCACCCGAGACTCCTCCCAGCTCTGTTTCTGAGTGTTTTCTTCCGGTGGTTTAGCGCCCTGTGATCCCGCGTAGCAACCCCAGACTCCTCCAGGGAAGATACCCGAGATGATTTTTCTCCTTGGACAATGCTCCATCCTCTGGGAAGCATCCGAGACTCATTGAAGGTATGTCCCTGAGTCTTTATTCCGGTGTTTTGGGGCCCTGTGATCCCGGGTAGCAACCCCAGACTCCTCCAGGGAAGATACCCGAGATGATTTTTCTCCTTGGACAATGCTCCATCTTCTGGGATGCATCTGAAATTCCTCCCAAGTGTCTCCTGCTGACATTTTTCCTGTGGTTTTGGTCCCTATAATCCCGGGTAGCAAGCCCAGACTCCTCCAGGAAAGATACCCGGGATGATTTTTCTCCTTGGACAATGCTCTATACTCTGGGATGCATCCGAGACTTGTTGCAGCTATGTCCCTGAGTCTTTTTTCTCGCGGTTTATGGTTCTGTCATCCCAGGTAGCAACCCCAGACTCCTCCAGGGAAGACACCCAAGATGATTTTTCTCTCTTGACAGTGGTCCATCCTGCGGGATCTACCCAGAACTCCTCCCAGGCATCTCCCGCAGAGTTTTCTCCAGTGCTTTAGGGCCCTGTGATCCCGGGTAGCAACCCCAGACTCCTCTAGGGAAGATACCCGAGATAATTTTTCTGCTTGGACAATGCTCCATCTTCTCGGAAGCATCCGAGACTCCTTGCAGGTCTGTCCCTGAGTCTTTATTCCGGTGGTTTAGCGCCCTGTGATCACGGGTAGCAACCCCAGACTCCTCCAGGGAAGATACCCGAGATGATTTTTCTCCTTGGACAATGCTCCATCTTCTGGGATGCATCTGAGATTCCTCCCAGGCGTCTCCCACAGACATTTTTCCTGTGGTTTGGGTCCCTGTAATCCCGGGTAGCAACCCCAGACTCCTCCAGGGAAGATACCCGAGATGATTTTTCTCCTTGGACAATGCTCCATCTTCTGGGATGCATCTGAGATTCCTCCCAAGTGTCTCCTGTAGACATTTTTCCTGTGCTTTTGGTCCCTGTAATCCCGGGTAGCAAGCCCAGACTCCTCCAGGAAAGATACCCGGGATGATTTTTCTCCTTGGACAATGCTCTATACTCTGGGATGCATCCGAGACTTGTCGCAGCTATGTCCCTGAGTCTTTTTTCTCGCGGTTTATGGTTCTGTCATCCCAGGTAGCAACCCCAGACTCCTCCAGGGAAGACACCCAAGATGATTTTTCTCTCTTGACAGTGGTCCATCCTGCGGGATCTACCCAGAACTCCTCCCAGGCATCTCCCGCAGAGTTTTCTCCAGTGCTTTAGGGCCCTGTGATCCCGGGTAGCAACCCCAGACTCCTCTAGGGAAGATACCCGAGATAATTTTTCTGCTTGGACAATGCTCCATCCTCTGGGAAGCATCCGAGACTCCTTGCAGGTATGTCCCTGAGTGTTTATTCCGGTGCTTTTGGGCCCTGTCATCCCGGGTAGCAACCCCAGACTCCTCCGTGGAAGATACCCAAGTTGATTTTTCTCCTTGGACTATTGTCCATCCTGCGGGATGCACCCGAGTCTCTTCCCAGCTCTGTTTCTGAGTGTTTTCTTCCGGTGGTTTAGCGCCCTGTGATCCCAGGTAGCAACCCCAGACTCCTCCAGGGAAGATACCCGAGATGATTTTTCTCCTTGGACAATGCTCCATCCTCTGGGAAGCATCCGAGACTCATTGAAGGTATGTCCCTGAGTCTTTATTCAGGTGTTTTGGGGCCCTGTGATCCCGGGTAGCAACCCCAGACTCCTCCAGGGAAGATACCCGAGATGATTTTTCTCCTTGGACAATGCTCCATCTTCTGGGATGCATCTGAGATTCCTCCCAAGTGTCTCCCGCTGACATTTTTCCTGTGGTTTTGGTCCCTGTAATCCCAGGTAGCAAGCCCAGACTCCTCCAGGAAAGATACCCGGGATGATTTTTCTCCTTGGACAATGCTCTATACTCTGGGATGCATCCGAGACTTGTCGCAGCTATGTCCCTGAGTCTTTTTTCTCGCGGTTTATGGTTCTGTCATCCCAGGTAGCAACCTCAGACTCCTCCAGGGAAGACACCCAAGATGATTTTTCTCTCTTAACAGTGGTCCATCCTGCGGGATCTACCCAGAACTCCTCCCAGGCATCTCCCGCAGAGTTTTCTCCAGTGCTTTAGGGCCCTGTGATCCCGGGTAGCAACCCCAGACTCCTCTAGGGAAGATACCCGAGATAATTTTTCTGCTTGGACAATGCTCCATCCTCTGGGAAGCATCCGAGACTCCTTGCAGGTATGTCCCTGAGTCTTTATTCCGGTGGTTTAGCGCCCTGTGATCACGGGTAGCAACCCCAGACTCCTCCAGGGAAGATACCCGAGATGATTTTTCTCCTTGGACAATGCTCCATTTTCTGGGATGCATCTGAGATTCCTCCCAGGCGTCTCCCACAGACATTTTTCCTGTGGTTTGGGTCCCTGTAATCCCGGGTAGCAACCCCAGACTCCTCCAGGGAAGATACCCGAGATGATTTTTCTCCTTGGACAATGCTCCATCTTCTGGGATGCATCTGAGATTCCTCCCAGGCGTCTCCCACAGACATTTTTCCTGTGGTTTGGGTCCCTGTAATCCCGGGTAGCAACCCCAGACTCCTCCAGGGAAGATACCCGAGATGATTTTTCTCCCTGGACAATGCTCCATCCTCTGGGAAGCATCCGAGACTCCTTGCAGGTATGTCCCTGAGTGTTTATTCCGGTGCTTTTGGGCCCTGTCATCCCGGGTAGCAACCCCAGACTCCTCCGTGGAAGATACCCAAGTTGATTTTTCTCCTTGGACTATTGTCCATCCTGCAGGATGCACCCGAGACTCCTCCCAGCTCTGTTTCTGAGTGTTTTCTTCCGGTGGTTTAGCGCCCTGTGATCCCAGGTAGCAACCCCAGACTCCTACAGGGAAGATATCCGAGATGATTTTTCTTCTTGGACAATGCTCCATCCTCTGGGAAGTATCCGAGACTCATTGAATGTATGTCCCTGAGTCTTTATTCCGGTGTTTTGGGGCCCTGTGATCCCGGGTAGCAACCCCAGACTCCTCCAGGGAAGATACCCGAGATGATTTTTCTCCTTGGACAATGCTCCATCTTCTGGGATGCATCTGAGATTCCTCCCATGTGTCTCCCGCAGACATTTTTCCTGTGGTTTTGGTCCCTGTAATCCCGGGTAGCAAGCCCAGACTCCTCCAGGAAAGATACCCGGGATGATTTTTCTCCTTGGACAATGCTCTATACTCTGGGATGCATCCGAGACTTGTTGCAGCTATGTCCCTGAGTCTTTTTTCTCGCGGTTTATGGTTCTGTCATCCCAGGTAGCAACCCCAGACTCCTCCAGGGAAGACACCCAAGATGATTTTTCTCTCTTGACAGTGGTCCATCCTGCGGGATCTACCCAGAACTCCTCCCAGGCACCTCCCGCAGAGTTTTCTCCAGTGCTTTAGGGCCCTGTGATCCCGGCTAGCAACCCCAGACACCTCTAGGGAAGATACCCGAGATAATTTTTCTGCTTGGACAATGCTCCATCTTCTGGGAAGCATCCGAGACTCCTTGCAGGTCTGTCCCTGAGTCTTTATTCCGGTGGTTTAGCGCCCTGTGATCACAGGTAGCAACCCCAGACTCCTCCAGGGAAGATACCCGAGATGATTTTTCTCCTTCAACAATGCTCCATTTTCTGGGATGCATCTGAGATTCCTCCCAGGCGTCTCCCACAGACATTTTTCCTGTGGTTTGGGTCCCTGTAATCCCGGGTAGCAACCCCAGACTCCTCCAGGGAAGATACCCGAGATGATTTTTCTCCTTGGACAATGCTCCATCTTCTGGGATGCATCTGAGATTCCTCCCAAGTGTCTCCTGTAGACATTTTTCCTGTGCTTTTGGTCCCTGTAATCCCGGGTAGCAAGCCCAGACTCCTCCAGGAAAGATACCCGGGATGATTTTTCTCCTTGGACAATGCTCTATACTCTGGGATGCATCCGAGACTTGTCGCAGCTATGTCCCTGAGTCTTTTTTCTCGCGGTTTATGGTTCTGTCATCCCAGGTAGCAACCCCAGACTCCTCCAGGGAAGACACCCAAGATGATTTTTCTCTCTTGACAGTGGTCCATCCTGCGGGATCTACCCAGAACTCCTCCCAGGCATCTCCCGCAGAGTTTTCTCCAGTGCTTTAGGGCCCTGTGATCCCGGGTAGCAACCCCAGACTCCTCTAGGGAAGATACCCGAGATAATTTTTCTGCTTGGACAATGCTCCATCCTCTGGGAAGCATCCGAGACTCCTTGCAGGTATGTCCCTGAGTGTTTATTCCGGTGCTTTTGGGCCCTGTCATCCCGGGTAGCAACCCCAGACTCCTCCGTGGAAGATACCCAAGTTGATTTTTCTCCTTGGACTATTGTCCATCCTGCGGGATGCACCCGAGTCTCTTCCCAGCTCTGTTTCTGAGTGTTTTCTTCCGGTGGTTTAGCGCCCTGTGATCCCAGGTAGCAACCCCAGACTCCTCCAGGGAAGATACCCGAGATGATTTTTCTCCTTGGACAATGCTCCATCCTCTGGGAAGCATCCGAGACTCATTGAAGGTATGTCCCTGAGTCTTTATTCAGGTGTTTTGGGGCCCTGTGATCCCGGGTAGCAACCCCAGACTCCTCCAGGGAAGATACCCGAGATGATTTTTCTCCTTGGACAATGCTCCATCTTCTGGGATGCATCTGAGATTCCTCCCAAGTGTCTCCCGCTGACATTTTTCCTGTGGTTTTGGTCCCTGTAATCCCAGGTAGCAAGCCCAGACTCCTCCAGGAAAGATACCCGGGATGATTTTTCTCCTTGGACAATGCTCTATACTCTGGGATGCATCCGAGACTTGTCGCAGCTATGTCCCTGAGTCTTTTTTCTCGCGGTTTATGGTTCTGTCATCCCAGGTAGCAACCTCAGACTCCTCCAGGGAAGACACCCAAGATGATTTTTCTCTCTTAACAGTGGTCCATCCTGCGGGATCTACCCAGAACTCCTCCCAGGCATCTCCCGCAGAGTTTTCTCCAGTGCTTTAGGGCCCTGTGATCCCGGGTAGCAACCCCAGACTCCTCTAGGGAAGATACCCGAGATAATTTTTCTGCTTGGACAATGCTCCATCCTCTGGGAAGCATCCGAGACTCCTTGCAGGTATGTCCCTGAGTCTTTATTCCGGTGGTTTAGCGCCCTGTGATCACGGGTAGCAACCCCAGACTCCTCCAGGGAAGATACCCGAGATGATTTTTCTCCTTGGACAATGCTCCATTTTCTGGGATGCATCTGAGATTCCTCCCAGGCGTCTCCCACAGACATTTTTCCTGTGGTTTGGGTCCCTGTAATCCCGGGTAGCAACCCCAGACTCCTCCAGGGAAGATACCCGAGATGATTTTTCTCCTTGGACAATGCTCCATCTTCTGGGATGCATCTGAGATTCCTCCCAGGCGTCTCCCACAGACATTTTTCCTGTGGTTTGGGTCCCTGTAATCCCGGGTAGCAACCCCAGACTCCTCCAGGGAAGATACCCGAGATGATTTTTCTCCCTGGACAATGCTCCATCCTCTGGGAAGCATCCGAGACTCCTTGCAGGTATGTCCCTGAGTGTTTATTCCGGTGCTTTTGGGCCCTGTCATCCCGGGTAGCAACCCCAGACTCCTCCGTGGAAGATACCCAAGTTGATTTTTCTCCTTGGACTATTGTCCATCCTGCAGGATGCACCCGAGACTCCTCCCAGCTCTGTTTCTGAGTGTTTTCTTCCGGTGGTTTAGCGCCCTGTGATCCCAGGTAGCAACCCCAGACTCCTACAGGGAAGATATCCGAGATGATTTTTCTTCTTGGACAATGCTCCATCCTCTGGGAAGTATCCGAGACTCATTGAATGTATGTCCCTGAGTCTTTATTCCGGTGTTTTGGGGCCCTGTGATCCCGGGTAGCAACCCCAGACTCCTCCAGGGAAGATACCCGAGATGATTTTTCTCCTTGGACAATGCTCCATCTTCTGGGATGCATC
The DNA here is from genome assembly GCF_965231255.1 of Vanellus vanellus. Lineage (NCBI taxonomy): Eukaryota > Metazoa > Chordata > Aves > Charadriiformes > Charadriidae > Vanellus > Vanellus vanellus. The sequence goes on along the minus strand of NW_028126759.1, from coordinate 69,503 downwards.
TGAGATTCCTCCCATGTGTCTCCCGCAGACATTTTTCCTGTGGTTTTGGTCCCTGTAATCCCGGGTAGCAAGCCCAGACTCCTCCAGGAAAGATACCCGGGATGATTTTTCTCCTTGGACAATGCTCTATACTCTGGGATGCATCCGAGACTTGTTGCAGCTATGTCCCTGAGTCTTTTTTCTCGCGGTTTATGGTTCTGTCATCCCAGGTAGCAACCCCAGACTCCTCCAGGGAAGACACCCAAGATGATTTTTCTCTCTTGACAGTGGTCCATCCTGCGGGATCTACCCAGAACTCCTCCCAGGCACCTCCCGCAGAGTTTTCTCCAGTGCTTTAGGGCCCTGTGATCCCGGCTAGCAACCCCAGACTCCTCTAGGGAAGATACCCGAGATAATTTTTCTGCTTGGACAATGCTCCATCCTCTGGGAAGCATCCGAGACTCCTTGCAGGTATGTCCCTGAGTGTTTATTCCGGTGCTTTTGGGCCCTGTCATCCCGGGTAGCAACCCCAGACTCCTCCGTGGAAGATACCCAAGTTGATTTTTCTCCTTGGACTATTGTCCATCCTGCGGGATGCACCCGAGTCTCTTCCCAGCTCTGTTTCTGAGTGTTTTCTTCCGGTGGTTTAGCGCCCTGTGATCCCAGGTAGCAACCCCAGACTCCTCCAGGGAAGATACCCGAGATGATTTTTCTCCTTGGACAATGCTCCATCCTCTGGGAAGCATCCGAGACTCATTGAAGGTATGTCCCTGAGTCTTTATTCAGGTGTTTTGGGGCCCTGTGATCCCGGGTAGCAACCCCAGACTCCTCCAGGGAAGATACCCGAGATGATTTTTCTCCTTGGACAATGCTCCATCTTCTGGGATGCATCTGAGATTCCTCCCAAGTGTCTCCCGCTGACATTTTTCCTGTGGTTTTGGTCCCTGTAATCCCAGGTAGCAACCCCAGACTCCTCTAGGGAAGATACCCGAGATAATTTTTCTGCTTGGACAATGCTCCATCTTCTCGGAAGCATCCGAGACTCCTTGCAGGTCTGTCCCTGAGTCTTTATTCCGGTGGTTTAGCGCCCTGTGATCACGGGTAGCAACCCCAGACTCCTCCAGGGAAGATACCCGAGATGATTTTTCTCCTTGGACAATGCTCCATCTTCTGGGATGCATCTGAGATTCCTCCCAGGCGTCTCCCACAGACATTTTTCCTGTGGTTTGGGTCCCTGTAATCCCGGGTAGCAACCCCAGACTCCTCCAGGGAAGATACCCGAGATGATTTTTCTCCTTGGACAATGCTCCATCTTCTGGGATGCATCTGAGATTCCTCCCAAGTGTCTCCTGCAGACATTTTTCCTGTGCTTTTGGTCCCTGTAATCCCGGGTAGCAAGCCCAGACTCCTCCAGGAAAGATACCCGGGATGATTTTTCTCCTTGGACAATGCTCTATACTCTGGGATGCATCCGAGACTTGTTGCAGCTATGTCCCTGAGTCTTTTTTCTCGCGGTTTATGGTTCTGTCATCCCAGGTAGCAACCCCAGACTCCTCCAGGGAAGACACCCAAGATGATTTTTCTCTCTTGACAGTGGTCCATCCTGCGGGATCTACCCAGAACTCCTCCCAGGCATCTCCCGCAGTTTTCTCCAGTGCTTTAGGGCCCTGTGATCCCGGGTAGCAACCCCAGACTCCTCTAGGGAAGATACCCGAGATAATTTTTCTGCTTGGACAATGCTCCATCCTCTGGGAAGCATCCGAGACTCCTTGCAGGTATGTCCCTGAGTGTTTATTCCGGTGCTTTTGGGCCCTGTCATCCCGGGTAGCAACCCCAGACTCCTCCGTGGAAGATACCCAAGTTGATTTTTCTCCTTGGACTATTGTCCATCCTGCGGGATGCACCCGAGTCTCTTCCCAGCTCTGTTTCTGAGTGTTTTCTTCCGGTGGTTTAGCGCCCTGTGATCCCAGGTAGCCACCCCAGACTCCTCCAGGGAAGATACCCGAGATGATTTTTCTCCTTGGACAATGCTCCATCCTCTGGGAAGCATCCGAGACTCATTGAAGGTATGTCCCTGAGTCTTTATTCAGGTGTTTTGGGGCCCTGTGATCCCGGGTAGCAACCCCAGACTCCTCCAGGGAAGATACCCGAGATGATTTTTCTCCTTGGACAATGCTCCATCTTCTGGGATGCATCTGAGATTCCTCCCAAGTGTCTCCCGCTGACATTTTTCCTGTGGTTTTGGTCCCTGTAATCCCAGGTAGCAAGCCCAGACTCCTCCAGGAAAGATACCCGGGATGATTTTTCTCCTTGGACAATGCTCTATACTCTGGGATGCATCCGAGACTTGTCGCAGCTATGTCCCTGAGTCTTTTTTCTCGCGGTTTATGGTTCTGTCATCCCAGGTAGCAACCTCAGACTCCTCCAGGGAAGACACCCAAGATGATTTTTCTCTCTTAACAGTGGTCCATCCTGCGGGATCTACCCAGAACTCCTCCCAGGCATCTCCCGCAGAGTTTTCTCCAGTGCTTTAGGGCCCTGTGATCCCGGGTAGCAACCCCAGACTCCTCTAGGGAAGATACCCGAGATAATTTTTCTGCTTGGACAATGCTCCATCCTCTGGGAAGCATCCGAGACTCCTTGCAGGTATGTCCCTGAGTCTTTATTCCGGTGGTTTAGCGCCCTGTGATCACGGGTAGCAACCCCAGACTCCTCCAGGGAAGATACCCGAGATGATTTTTCTCCTTGGACAATGCTCCATTTTCTGGGATGCATCTGAGATTCCTCCCAGGCGTCTCCCACAGACATTTTTCCTGTGGTTTGGGTCCCTGTAATCCCGGGTAGCAACCCCAGACTCCTCCAGGGAAGATACCCGAGATGATTTTTCTCCTTGGACAATGCTCCATCTTCTGGGATGCATCTGAGATTCCTCCCAGGCGTCTCCCACAGACATTTTTCCTGTGGTTTGGGTCCCTGTAATCCCGGGTAGCAACCCCAGACTCCTCCAGGGAAGATACCCGAGATGATTTTTCTCCCTGGACAATGCTCCATCCTCTGTGAAGCATCCGAGACTCCTTGCAGGTATGTCCCTGAGTGTTTATTCCGGTGCTTTTGGGCCCTGTCATCCCGGGTAGCAACCCCAGACTCCTCCGTGGAAGATACCCAAGTTGATTTTTCTCCTTGGACTATTGTCCATCCTGCAGGATGCACCCGAGACTCCTCCCAGCTCTGTTTCTGAGTGTTTTCTTCCGGTGGTTTAGCGCCCTGTGATCCCAGGTAGCAACCCCAGACTCCTCCAGGGAAGATATCCGAGATGATTTTTCTCCTTGGACAATGCTCCATCCTCTGGGAAGTATCCGAGACTCATTGAATGTATGTCCCTGAGTCTTTATTCCGGTGTTTTGGGGCCCTGTGATCCCGGGTAGCAACCCCAGACTCCTCCAGGGAAGATACCCGAGATGATTTTTCTCCTTGGACAATGCTCCATCTTCTGGGATGCATCTGAGATTCCTCCCATGTGTCTCCCGCAGACATTTTTCCTGTGGTTTTGGTCCCTGTAATCCCGGGTAGCAAGCCCAGACTCCTCCAGGAAAGATACCCGGGATGATTTTTCTCCTTGGACAATGCTCTATACTCTGGGATGCATCCGAGACTTGTTGCAGCTATGTCCCTGAGTCTTTTTTCTCGCGGTTTATGGTTCTGTCATCCCAGGTAGCAACCCCAGACTCCTCCAGGGAAGACACCCAAGATGATTTTTCTCTCTTGACAGTGGTCCATCCTGCGGGATCTACCCAGAACTCCTCCCAGGCATCTCCCGCAGAGTTTTCTCCAGTGCTTTAGGGCCCTGTGATCCCGGCTAGCAACCCCAGACTCCTCTAGGGAAGATACCCGAGATAATTTTTCTGCTTGGACAATGCTCCATCTTCTGGGAAGCATCCGAGACTCCTTGCAGGTCTGTCCCTGAGTCTTTATTCCGGTGGTTTAGCGCCCTGTGATCACAGGTAGCAACCCCAGACTCCTCCAGGGAAGATACCCAAGTTGATTTTTCTCCTTGGACAATGCTCCATCTTCTGGGATGCATCTGAGATTCCTCCCAGGCGTCTCCCACAGACATTTTTCCTGTGGTTTGGGTCCCTGTAATCCCGGGTAGCAACCCCAGACTCCTCCAGGGAAGATACCCAAGATGATTTTTCTCCTTGGACAATGCTCCATCTTCTGGGATGCATCTGAGATTCCTCCCAAGTGTCTCCTGCAGACATTTTTCCTGTGGTTTTGGTCCCTGTAATCCCGGGTAGCAAGCCCAGACTCCTCCAGGAAAGATACCCGGGATGATTTTTCTCCTTGGACAATGCTCTATACTCTGGGATGCATCCGAGACTTGTCGCAGCTATGTCCCTGAGTCTTTTTTCTCGCGGTTTATGGTTCTGTCATCCCAGGTAGCAACCCCAGACTCCTCCAGGGAAGACACCCAAGATGATTTTTCTCTCTTGACAGTGGTCCATCCTGCGGGATCTACCCAGAACTCCTCCCAGGCATCTCCCGCAGAGTTTTCTCCAGTGCTTTAGGGCCCTGTGATCCCGGGTAGCAACCCCAGACTCCTCTAGGGAAGATACCCGAGATAATTTTTCTGCTTGGACAATGCTCCATCCTCTGGGAAGCATCCGAGACTCCTTGCAGGTATGTCCCTGAGTGTTTATTCCGGTGCTTTTGGGCCCTGTCATCCCGGGTAGCAACCCCAGACTCCTCCGTGGAAGATACCCAAGTTGATTTTTCTCCTTGGACTATTGTCCATCCTGCGGGATGCACCCGAGACTCTTCCCAGCTCTGTTTCTGAGTGTTTTCTTCCGGTGGTTTAGCGCCCTGTGATCCCGGGTAGCAACCCCAGACTCCTCCAGGGAAGATACCCGAGATGATTTTTCTCCTTGGACAATGCTCCATCCTCTGGGAAGCATCCGAGACTTATTGAAGGTATGTCCCTGAGTCTTTATTCAGGTGTTTTGGGGCCCTGTGATCCCGGGTAGCAAGCCCAGACTCCTCCAGGAAAGATACCCGGGATGATTTTTCTCCTTGGACAATGCTCTATACTCTGGGATGCATCCGAGACTTGTCGCAGCTATGTCCCTGAGTCTTTTTTCTCGCGGTTTATGGTTCTGTCATCCCAGGTAGCAACCTCAGACTCCTCCAGGGAAGACACCCAAGATGATTTTTCTCTCTTAACAGTGGTCCATCCTGCGGGATCTACCCAGAACTCCTCCCAGGCATCTCCCGCAGAGTTTTCTCCAGTGCTTTAGGGCCCTGTGATCCCGGGTAGCAACCCCAGACTCCTCTAGGGAAGATACCCGAGATAATTTTTCTGCTTGGACAATGCTCCATCCTCTGGGAAGCATCCGAGACTCCTTGCAGGTCTGTCCCTGAGTCTTTATTCCGGTGGTTTAGCGCCCTGTGATCACGGGTAGCAACCCCAGACTCCTCCAGGGAAGATACCCGAGATGATTTTTCTCCTTGGACAATGCTCCATTTTCTGGGATGCATCTGAGATTCCTCCCAGGCGTCTCCCACAGACATTTTTCCTGTGGTTTGGGTCCCTGTAATCCCGGGTAGCAACCCCAGACTCCTCCAGGGAAGATACCCGAGATGATTTTTCTCCTTGGACAATGCTCCATCTTCTGGGATGCATCTGAGATTCCTCCCAGGCGTCTCCCACAGACATTTTTCCTGTGGTTTGGGTCCCTGTAATCCCGGGTAGCAACCCCAGACTCCTCCAGGGAAGATACCCGAGATGATTTTTCTCCTTGGACAATGCTCCATCTTCTGGGATGCATCTGAGATTCCTCCCAGGCGTCTCCCACAGACATTTTTCCTGTGGTTTTGGTCCCTGTAATCCCGGGTAGCAAGCCCAGACTCCTCCAGGAAAGATACCCGGGATGATTTTTCTCCTTGGACAATGCTCTATACTCTGGGATGCATCCGAGACTTGTCGCAGCTATGTCCCTGAGTCTTTTTTCTCGCGGTTTATGGTTCTGTCATCCCAGGTAGCAACCCCAGACTCCTCCAGGGAAGACACCCAAGATGATTTTTCTCTCTTGACAGTGGTCCATCCTGCGGGATCTACCCAGAACTCCTCCCAGGCATCTCCCGCAGAGTTTTCTCCAGTGCTTTAGGGCCCTGTGATCCCGGGTAGCAACCCCAGACTCCTCTAGGGAAGATACCCGAGATAATTTTTCTGCTTGGACAATGCTCCATCCTCTGGGAAGCATCCGAGACTCCTTGCAGGTATGTCCCTGAGTCTTTATTCCGGTGCTTTTGGGCCCTGTCATCCCGGGTAGCAACCCCAGACTCCTCCGTGGAAGATACCCAAGTTGATTTTTCTCCTTGGACTATTGTCCATCCTGCGGGATGCACCCGAGTCTCTTCCCAGCTCTGTTTCTGAGTGTTTTCTTCCGGTGGTTTAGCGCCCTGTGATCCCAGGTAGCAACCCCAGACTCCTCCAGGGAAGATACCCGAGATGATTTTTCTCCTTGGACAATGCTCCATCCTCTGGGAAGCATCCGAGACTCCTTGCAGGTATGTCCCTGAGTCTTTATTCCGGTGTTTTGGGGCCCTGTGATCCCGGGTAGCAACCCCAGACTCCTCCAGGGAAGATACCCGAGATGATTTTTCTCCTTGGACAATGCTCCATCTTCTGGGATGCATCTGAGATTCCTCCCAGGCGTCTCCCACAGACATTTTTCCTGTGGTTTGGGTCCCTGTAATCCCGGGTAGCAACCCCAGACTCCTCCAGGGAAGATACCCGAGATGATTTTTCTCCTTGGACAATGCTCCATCTTCTGGGATGCATCTGAGATTCCTCCCAGGCGTCTCCCACAGACATTTTTCCTGTGGTTTTGGTCCCTGTAATCCCGGGTAGCAAGCCCAGACTCCTCCAGGAAAGATACCCGGGATGATTTTTCTCCTTGGACAATGCTCTATACTCTGGGATGCATCCGAGACTTGTCGCAGCTATGTCCCTGAGTCTTTTTTCTCGCGGTTTATGGTTCTGTCATCCCAGGTAGCAACCCCAGACTCCTCCAGGGAAGACACCCAAGATGATTTTTCTCTCTTGACAGTGGTCCATCCTGCGGGATCTACCCAGAACTCCTCCCAGGCATCTCCCGCAGAGTTTTCTCCAGTGCTTTAGGGCCCTGTGATCCCGGCTAGCAACCCCAGACTCCTCTAGGGAAGATACCCGAGATAATTTTTCTGCTTGGACAATGCTCCATCCTCTGGGAAGCATCCGAGACTCCTTGCAGGTATGTCCCTGAGTGTTTATTCCGGTGCTTTTGGGCCCTGTCATCCCGGGTAGCAACCCCAGACTCCTCCGTGGAAGATACCCAAGTTGATTTTTCTCCTTGGACTATTGTCCATCCTGCGGGATGCACCCGAGTCTCTTCCCAGCTCTGTTTCTGAGTGTTTTCTTCCGGTGGTTTAGCGCCCTGTGATCCCAGGTAGCAACCCCAGACTCCTCCAGGGAAGATACCCGAGATGATTTTTCTCCTTGGACAATGCTCCATCCTCTGGGAAGCATCCGAGACTCATTGAAGGTATGTCCCTGAGTCTTTATTCCGGTGTTTTGGGGCCCTGTGATCCCGGGTAGCAACCCCAGACTCCTCCAGGGAAGATACCCGAGATGATTTTTCTCCTTGGACAATGCTCCATCTTCTGGGATGCATCTGAGATTCCTCCCAAGTGTCTCCCGCTGACATTTTTCCTGTGGTTTTGGTCCCTGTAATCCCAGGTAGCAAGCCCAGACTCCTCCAGGAAAGATACCCGGGATGATTTTTCTCCTTGGACAATGCTCTATACTCTGGGATGCATCCGAGACTTGTCGCAGATATGTCCCTGAGTCTTTCTTCTCGCGGTTTATGGTTCTGTCATCCCAGGTAGCAACCTCAGACTCCTCCAGGGAAGACACCCAAGATGATTTTTCTCTCTTAACAGTGGTCCATCCTGCGGGATCTACCCAGAACTCCTCCCAGGCATCTCCCGCAGAGTTTTCTCCAGTGCTTTAGGGCCCTGTGATCCCGGGTAGCAACCCCAGACTCCTCTAGGGAAGATACCCGAGATAATTTTTCTGCTTGGACAATGCTCCATCCTCTGGGAAGCATCCGAGACTCCTTGCAGGTATGTCCCTGAGTCTTTATTCCGGTGGTTTAGCGCCCTGTGATCACGGGTAGCAACCCCAGACTCCTCCAGGGAAGATACCCGAGATGATTTTTCTCCTTGGACAATGCTCCATTTTCTGGGATGCATCTGAGATTCCTCCCAGGCGTCTCCCACAGACATTTTTCCTGTGGTTTGGGTCCCTGTAATCCCGGGTAGCAACCCCAGACTCCTCCAGGGAAGATACCCGAGATGATTTTTCTCCTTGGACAATGCTCCATCTTCTGGGATGCATCTGAGATTCCTCCCTGGCGTCTCCCACAGACATTTTTCCTGTGGTTTGGGTCCCTGTAATCCCGGGTAGCAACCCCAGACTCCTCCAGGGAAGATACCCGAGATGATTTTTCTCCCTGGACAATGCTCCATCCTCTGGGAAGCATCCGAGACTCCTTGCAGGTATGTCCCTGAGTGTTTATTCCGGTGCTTTTGGGCCCTGTCATCCCGGGTAGCAACCCCAGACTCCTCCGTGGAAGATACCCAAGTTGATTTTTCTCCTTGGACTATTGTCCATCCTGCAGGATGCACCCGAGACTCCTCCCAGCTCTGTTTCTGAGTGTTTTCTTCCGGTGGTTTAGCGCCCTGTGATCCCAGGTAGCAACCCCAGACTCCTCCAGGGAAGATATCCGAGATGATTTTTCTCCTTGGACAATGCTCCATCCTCTGGGAAGTATCCGAGACTCATTGAATGTATGTCCCTGAGTCTTTATTCCGGTGTTTTGGGGCCCTGTGATCCCGGGTAGCAACCCCAGACTCCTCCAGGGAAGATACCCGAGATGATTTTTCTCCTTGGACAATGCTCCATCTTCTGGGATGCATCTGAGATTCCTCCCACGTGTCTCCCGCAGACATTTTTCCTGTGGTTTTGGTCCCTGTAATCCCGGGTAGCAAGCCCAGACTCCTCCAGGAAAGATACCCGGGATGATTTTTCTCCTTGGACAATGCTCTATACTCTGGGATGCATCCGAGACTTGTTGCAGCTATGTCCCTGAGTCTTTTTTCTCGCGGTTTATGGTTCTGTCATCCCAGGTAGCAACCCCAGACTCCTCCAGGGAAGACACCCAAGATGATTTTTCTCTCTTGACAGTGGTCCATCCTGCGGGATCTACCCAGAACTCCTCCCAGGCACCTCCCGCAGAGTTTTCTCCAGTGCTTTAGGGCCCTGTGATCCCGGCTAGCAACCCCAGACTCCTCTAGGGAAGATACCCGAGATAATTTTTCTGCTTGGACAATGCTCCATCTTCTGGGAAGCATCCGAGACTCCTTGCAGGTCTGTCCCTGAGTCTTTATTCCGGTGGTTTAGCGCCCTGTGATCACAGGTAGCAACCCCAGACTCCTCCAGGGAAGATACCCAAGTTGATTTTTCTCCTTGGACAATGCTCCATCTTCTGGGATGCATCTGAGATTCCTCCCAGGCGTCTCCCACAGACATTTTTCCTGTGGTTTGGGTCCCTGTAATCCCGGGTAGCAACCCCAGACTCCTCCAGGGAAGATACCCAAGATGATTTTTCTCCTTGGACAATGCTCCATCTTCTGGGATGCATCTGAGATTCCTCCCAAGTGTCTCCCGCAGACATTTTTCCTGTGGTTTTGGTCCCTGTAATCCCGGGTAGCAAGCCCAGACTCCTCCAGGAAAGATACCCGGGATGATTTTTCTCCTTGGACAATGCTCTATACTCTGGGATGCATCCGAGACTTGTCGCAGCTATGTCCCTGAGTCTTTTTTCTCGCGGTTTATGATACTGTCATCCCGGGTAGCAACCCCAGACTCCTCCAGGGAAGACACCCAAGATGATTTTTCTCTCTTGACAGTGGTCCATCCTGCGGGATCTACCCAGAACTCCTCCCAGGCATCTCCCGCAGAGTTTTCTCCAGTGCTTTAGGGCCCTGTGATCCCGGCTAGCAACCCCAGACTCCTCTAGGGAAGATACCCGAGATAATTTTTCTGCTTGGACAATGCTCCATCTTCTGGGAAGCATCCGAGACTCCTTGCAGGTATGTCCCTGAGTGTTTATTCCGGTGCTTTTGGGCCCTGTCATCCCGGGTAGCAACCCCAGACTCCTCCGTGGAAGATACCCAAGTTGATTTTTCTCCTTGGACTATTGTCCATCCTGCGGGATGCACCCGAGACTCTTCCCAGCTCTGTTTCTGAGTGTTTTCTTCCGGTGGTTTAGCGCCCTGTGATCCCGGGTAGCAACCCCAGACTCCTCCAGGGAAGATACCCGAGATGATTTTTCTCCTTGGACAATGCTCCATCCTCTGGGAAGCATCCGAGACTCATTGAAGGTATGTCCCTGAGTCTTTATTCCGGTGTTTTGGGGCCCTGTGATCCCGGGTAGCAACCCCAGACTCCTCCAGGGAAGATACCCGAGATGATTTTTCTCCTTGGACAATGCTCCATCTTCTGGGATGCATCTGAAATTCCTCCCAAGTGTCTCCCGCTGACATTTTTCCTGTGGTTTTGGTCCCTGTAATCCCGGGTAGCAAGCCCAGACTCCTCCAGGAAAGATACCCGGGATGATTTTTCTCCTTGGACAATGCTCTATACTCTGGGATGCATCCGAGACTTGTTGCAGCTATGTCCCTGAGTCTTTTTTCTCGCGGTTTATGGTTCTGTCATCCCGGCTAGCAACCCCAGACTCCTCCAGGGAAGACACCCAAGATGATTTTTCTCTCTTGACAGTGGTCCATCCTGCGGGATCTACCCAGAACTCCTCCCAGGCATCTCCCGCAGAGTTTTCTCCAGTGCTTTAGGGCCCTGTGATCCCGGCTAGCAACCCCAGACTCCTCTAGGGAAGATACCCGAGATAATTTTTCTGCTTGGACAATGCTCCATCCTCTGGGAAGCATCCGAGACTCCTTGCAGGTATGTCCCTGAGTGTTTATTCCGGTGCTTTTGGGCCCTGTCATCCCGGGTAGCAACCCCAGACTCCTCCGTGGAAGATACCCAAGTTGATTTTTCTCCTTGGACTATTGTCCATCCTGCGGGAAGCACCCGAGTCTCTTCCCAGCTCTGTTTCTGAGTGTTTTCTTCCGGTGGTTTAGCGCCCTGTGATCCCAGGTAGCAACCCCAGACTCCTCCAGGGAAGATACCCGAGATGATTTTTCTCCTTGGACAATGCTCCATCCTCTGGGAAGCATCCGAGACTCATTGAAGGTATGTCCCTGAGTCTTTATTCAGGTGTTTTGGGGCCCTGTGATCCCGGGTAGCAACCCCAGACTCCTCCAGGGAAGATACCCGAGATGATTTTTCTCCTTGGACAATGCTCCATCTTCTGGGATACATCTGAGATTCCTCCCAAGTGTCTCCCGCTGACATTTTTCCTGTGGTTTTGGTCCCTGTAATCCCAGGTAGCAAGCCCAGACTCCTCCAGGAAAGATACCCGGGATGATTTTTCTCCTTGGACAATGCTCCATCTTCTGGGATGCATCTGAGATTCCTCCCAGGCGTCTCCCACAGACATTTTTCCTGTGGTTTGGGTCCCTGTAATCCCGGGTAGCAACCCCAGACTCCTCCAGGGAAGATACCCGAGATGATTTTTCTCCCTGGACAATGCTCCATCCTCTGGGAAGCATCCGAGACTCCTTGCAGGTATGTCCCTGAGTGTTTATTCCGGTGCTTTTGGGCCCTGTCATCCCGGGTAGCAACCCCAGACTCCTCCGTGGAAGATACCCAAGTTGATTTTTCTCCTTGGACTATTGTCCATCCTGCAGGATGCACCCGAGACTCCTCCCAGCTCTGTTTCTGAGTGTTTTCTTCCGGTGGTTTAGCGCCCTGTGATCCCAGGTAGCAACCCCAGACTCCTCCAGGGAAGATATCCGAGATGATTTTTCTCCTTGGACAATGCTCCATCCTCTGGGAAGTATCCGAGACTCATTGAATGTATGTCCCTGAGTCTTTATTCCGGTGTTTTGGGGCCCTGTGATCCCGGGTAGCAACCCCAGACTCCTCCAGGGAAGATACCCGAGATGATTTTTCTCCTTGGACAATGCTCTATACTCTGGGATGCATCCGAGACTTGTCGCAGCTATGTCCCTGAGTCTTTTTTCTCGCGGTTTATGGTTCTGTCATCCCAGGTAGCAACCCCAGACTCCTCCAGGGAAGACACCCAAGATGATTTTTCTCTCTTGACAGTGGTCCATCCTGCGGGATCTACCCAGAACTCCTCCCAGGCATCTCCCGCAGAGTTTTCTCCAGTGCTTTAGGGCCCTGTGATCCCGGCTAGCAACCCCAGACTCCTCTAGGGAAGATACCCGAGATAATTTTTCTGCTTGGACAATGCTCCATCCTCTGGGAAGCATCCGAGACTCCTTGCAGGTATGTCCCTGAGTGTTTATTCCGGTGCTTTTGGGCCCTGTCATCCCGGGTAGCAACCCCAGACTCCTCCGTGGAAGATACCCAAGTTGATTTTTCTCCTTGGACTATTGTCCATCCTGCGGGATGCACCCGAGACTCCTCCCAGCTCTGTTTCTGAGTGTTTTCTTCCGGTGGTTTACGCCCTGTGATCCCGCGTAGCAACCCCAGACTCCTCCAGGGAAGATACCCGAGATGATTTTTCTCCTTGGACAATGCTCCATCCTCTGGGAAGCATCCGAGACTCATTGAAGGTATGTCCCTGAGTCTTTATTCCGGTGTTTTGGGGCCCTGTGATCCCGGGTAGCAACCCCAGACTCCTCCAGGGAAGATACCCGAGATGATTTTTCTCCTTGGACAATGCTCCATCTTCTGGGATGCATCTGAAATTCCTCCCAAGTGTCTCCCGCTGACATTTTTCCTGTGGTTTTGGTCCCTGTAATCCCGGGTAGCAAGCCCAGACTCCTCCAGGAAAGATACCCGGGATGATTTTTCTCCTTGGACAATGCTCTATACTCTGGGATGCATCCGAGACTTGTTGCAGCTATGTCCCTGAGTCTTTTTTCTCGCGGTTTATGGTTCTGTCATCCCAGGTAGCAACCCCAGACTCCTCCAGGGAAGACACCCAAGATGATTTTTCTCTCTTGACAGTGGTCCATCCTGCGAGATCTACCCAGAACTCCTCCCAGGCATCTCCCGCAGAGTTTTCTCCAGTGCTTTAGGGCCCTGTGATCCCGGCTAGCAACCCCAGACTCCTCTAGGGAAGATACCCGAGATAATTTTTCTGCTTGGACAATGCTCCATCTTCTCGGAAGCATCCGAGACTCCTTGCAGGTCTGTCCCTGAGTCTTTATTCCGGTGGTTTAGCGCCCTGTGATCACGGGTAGCAACCCCAGACTCCTCCAGGGAAGATACCCGAGATGATTTTTCTCCTTGGACAATGCTCCATCTTCTGGGATGCATCTGAGATTCCTCCCAGGCGTCTCCCACAGACATTTTTCCTGTGGTTTGGGTCCCTGTAATCCCGGGTAGCAACCCCAGACTCCTCCAGGGAAGATACCCGAGATGATTTTTCTCCTTGGACAATGCTCCATCTTCTGGGATGCATCTGAGATTCCTCCCAAGTGTCTCCTGCAGACATTTTTCCTGTGCTTTTGGTCCCTGTAATCCCGGGTAGCAAGCCCAGACTCCTCCAGGAAAGATACCCGGGATGATTTTTCTCCTTGGACAATGCTCTATACTCTGGGATGCATCCGAGACTTGTCGCAGCTATGTCCCTGAGTCTTTTTTCTCGCGGTTTATGGTTCTGTCATCCCAGGTAGCAACCCCAGACTCCTCCAGGGAAGACACCCAAGATGATTTTTCTCTCTTGACAGTGGTCCATCCTGCGGGATCTACCCAGAACTCCTCCCAGGCATCTCCCGCAGAGTTTTCTCCAGTGCTTTAGGGCCCTGTGATCCCGGGTAGCAACCCCAGACTCCTCTAGGGAAGATACCCGAGATAATTTTTCTGCTTGGACAATGCTCCATCCTCTGGGAAGCATCCGAGACTCCTTGCAGGTATGTCCCTGAGTGTTTATTCTGGTGCTTTTGGGCCCTGTCATCCCGGGTAGCAACCCCAGACTCCTCCGTGGAAGATACCCAAGTTGATTTTTCTCCTTGGACTATTGTCCATCCTGCGGGATGCACCCGAGACTCTTCCCAGCTCTGTTTCTGAGTGTTTTCTTCCGGTGGTTTAGCGCCCTGTGATCCCGGGTAGCAACCCCAGACTCCTCCAGGGAAGATACCCGAGATGATTTTTCTCCTTGGACAATGCTCCATCCTCTGGGAAGCATCCGAGACTCATTGAAGGTATGTCCCTGAGTCTTTATTCCGGTGTTTTGGGGCCCTGTGATCCCGGGTAGCAACCCCAGACTCCTCCAGGGAAGATACCCGAGATGATTTTTCTCCTTGGACAATGCTCCATCTTCTGGGATGCATCTGAAATTCCTCCCAAGTGTCTCCCGCTGTCATTTTTCCTGTGGTTTTGGTCCCTGTAATCCCGGGTAGCAAGCCCAGACTCCTCCAGGAAAGATACCCGGGATGATTTTTCTCCTTGGACAATGCTCTATACTCTGGGATGCATCCGAGACTTGTTGCAGCTATGTCCCTGAGTCTTTTTTCTCGCGGTTTATGGTTCTGTCATCCCAGGTAGCAACCCCAGACTCCTCCAGGGAAGACACCCAAGATGATTTTTCTCTCTTGACAGTGGTCCATCCTGCGGGATCTACCCAGAACTCCTCCCAGGCATCTCCCGCAGAGTTTTCTCCAGTGCTTTAGGGCCCTGTGATCCCGGCTAGCAACCCCAGACTCCTCTAGGGAAGATACCCGAGATAATTTTTCTGCTTGGACAATGCTCCATCTTCTGGGAAGCATCCGAGACTCCTTGCAGGTCTGTCCCTGAGTCTTTATTCCGGTGGTTTAGCGCCCTGTGATCACGGGTAGCAACCCCAGACTCCTCCAGGGAAGATACCCAAGATGATTTTTCTCCTTGGACAATGCTCCATCTTCTGGGATGCATCTGAGATTCCTCCCAGGCGTCTCCCACAGACATTTTTCCTGTGGTTTGGGTCCCTGTAATCCCGGGTAGCAACCCCAGACTCCTCCAGGGAAGATACCCGAGATGATTTTTCTCCTTGGACAATGCTCCATCTTCTGGGATGCATCTGAGATTCCTCCCAAGTGTCTCCTGCAGACATTTTTCCTGTGCTTTTGGTCCCTGTAATCCCGGGTAGCAAGCCCAGACTCCTCCAGGAAAGATACCCGGGATGATTTTTCTCCTTGGACAATGCTCCATCCTCTGGGATGCATCCGAGACTTGTCGCAGCTATTTCCCTGAGTCTTTTTTTCTCGCGGTTTATGGTTCTGTCATCCCAGGTAGCAACCCCAGACTCCTCCAGGGAAGACACCCAAGATGATTTTTCTCTCTTGACAGTGGTCCATCCTGCGGGATCTACCCAGAACTCCTCCCAGGCATCTCTTGCAGAGTTTTCTCCAGTGCTTTAGGGCCCTGTGATCCCGGCTAGCAACCCCAGACTCCTCTAGGGAAGATACCCGAGATAATTTTTCTGCTTGGACAATGCTCCATCCTCTGGGAAGCATCCGAGACTCCTTGCAGGTATGTCCCTGAGTGTTTATTCCGGTGCTTTTGGGCCCTGTCATCCCGGGTAGCAACCCCAGACTCCTCCGTGGAAGATACCCAAGTTGATTTTTCTCCTTGGACTATTGTCCATCCTGCGGGAAGCACCCGAGTCTCTTCCCAGCTCTGTTTCTGAGTGTTTTCTTCCGGTGGTTTAGCGCCCTGTGATCCCAGGTAGCAACCCCAGACTCCTCCAGGGAAGATACCCGAGATGATTTTTCTCCTTGGACAATGCTCCATCCTCTGGGAAGCATCCGAGACTCATTGAAGGTATGTCCCTGAGTCTTTATTCAGGTGTTTTGGGGCCCTGTGATCCCGGGTAGCAACCCCAGACTCCTCCAGGGAAGATACCCGAGATGATTTTTCTCCTTGGACAATGCTCCATCTTCTGGGATGCATCTGAGATTCCTCCCAAGTGTCTCCCGCTGACATTTTTCCTGTGGTTTTGGTCCCTGTAATCCCAGGTAGCAAGCCCAGACTCCTCCAGGAAAGATACCCGGGATGATTTTTCTCCTTGGACAATGCTCTATACTCTGGGATGCATCCGAGACTTGTCGCAGCTATGTCCCTGAGTCTTTTTTCTCGCGGTTTATGGTTCTGTCATCCCAGGTAGCAACCTCAGACTCCTCCAGGGAAGACACCCAAGATGATTTTTCTCTCTTAACAGTGGTCCATCCTGCGGGATCTACCCAGAACTCCTCCCAGGCATCTCCCGCAGAGTTTTCTCCAGTGCTTTAGGGCCCTGTGATCCCGGGTAGCAACCCCAGACTCCTCTAGGGAAGATACCCGAGATAATTTTTCTGCTTGGACAATGCTCCATCCTCTGGGAAGCATCCGAGACTCCTTGCAGGTATGTCCCTGAGTCTTTATTCCGGTGGTTTAGCGCCCTGTGATCACGGGTAGCAACCCCAGACTCCTCCAGGGAAGATACCCGAGATGATTTTTCTCCTTGGACAATGCTCCATTTTCTGGGATGCATCTGAGATTCCTCCCAGGCGTCTCCCACAGACATTTTTCCTGTGGTTTGGGTCCCTGTAATCCCGGGTAGCAACCCCAGACTCCTCCAGGGAAGATACCCGAGATGATTTTTCTCCTTGGACAATGCTCCATCTTCTGGGATGCATCTGAGATTCCTCCCAGGCGTCTCCCACAGACATTTTTCCTGTGGTTTGGGTCCCTGTAATCCCGGGTAGCAACCCCAGACTCCTCCAGGGAAGATACCCGAGATGATTTTTCTCCCTGGACAATGCTCCATCCTCTGGGAAGCATCCGAGACTCCTTGCAGGTATGTCCCTGAGTGTTTATTCCGGTGCTTTTGGGCCCTGTCATCCCGGGTAGCAACCCCAGACTCCTCCGTGGAAGATACCCAAGTTGATTTTTCTCCTTGGACTATTGTCCATCCTGCAGGATGCACCCGAGACTCCTCCCAGCTCTGTTTCTGAGTGTTTTCTTCCGGTGGTTTAGCGCCCTGTGATCCCAGGTAGCAACCCCAGACTCCTCCAGGGAAGATATCCGAGATGATTTTTCTCCTTGGACAATGCTCCATCCTCTGGGAAGTATCCGAGACTCATTGAATGTATGTCCCTGAGTCTTTATTCCGGTGTTTTGGGGCCCTGTGATCCCGGGTAGCAACCCCAGACTCCTCCAGGGAAGACACCCAAGATGATTTTTCTCTCTTGACAGTGGTCCATCCTGCGGGATCTACCCAGAACTCCTCCCAGGCATCTCCCGCAGAGTTTTCTCCAGTGCTTTAGGGCCCTGTGATCCCGGCTAGCAACCCCAGACTCCTCTAGGGAAGATACCCGAGATAATTTTTCTGCTTGGACAATGCTCCATCTTCTCGGAAGCATCCGAGACTCCTTGCAGGTCTGTCCCTGAGTCTTTATTCCGGTGGTTTAGCGCCCTGTGATCACGGGTAGCAACCCCAGACTCCTCCAGGGAAGATACCCGAGATGATTTTTCTCCTTGGACAATGCTCCATCTTCTGGGATGCATCTGAGATTCCTCCCAGGCGTCTCCCACAGACATTTTTCCTGTGGTTTGGGTCCCTGTAATCCCGGGTAGCAACCCCAGACTCCTCCAGGGAAGATACCCGAGATGATTTTTCTCCTTGGACAATGCTCCATCTTCTGGGATGCATCTGAGATTCCTCCCAAGTGTCTCCTGCAGACATTTTTCCTGTGCTTTTGGTCCCTGTAATCCCGGGTAGCAAGCCCAGACTCCTCCAGGAAAGATACCCGGGATGATTTTTCTCCTTGGACAATGCTCTATACTCTGGGATGCATCCGAGACTTGTCGCAGCTATTTCCCTGAGTCTTTTTTTCTCGCGGTTTATGGTTCTGTCATCCCAGGTAGCAACCCCAGACTCCTCCAGGGAAGACACCCAAGATGATTTTTCTCTCTTGACAGTGGTCCATCCTGCGGGATCTACCCAGAACTCCTCCCAGGCATCTCCCGCAGAGTTTTCTCCAGTGCTTTAGGGCCCTGTGATCCCGGCTAGCAACCCCAGACTCCTCTAGGGAAGATACCCGAGATAATTTTTCTGCTTGGACAATGCTCCATCCTCTGGGAAGCATCCGAGACTCCTTGCAGGTATGTCCCTGAGTGTTTATTCCGGTGCTTTTGGGCCCTGTCATCCCGGGTAGCAACCCCAGACTCCTCCGTGGAAGATACCCAAGTTGATTTTTCTCCTTGGACTATTGTCCATCCTGCGGGAAGCACCCGAGTCTCTTCCCAGCTCTGTTTCTGAGTGTTTTCTTCCGGTGGTTTAGCGCCCTGTGATCCCAGGTAGCAACCCCAGACTCCTCCAGGGAAGATACCCGAGATGATTTTTCTCCTTGGACAATGCTCCATCCTCTGGGAAGCATCCGAGACTCATTGAAGGTATGTCCCTGAGTCTTTATTCAGGTGTTTTGGGGCCCTGTGATCCCGGGTAGCAACCCCAGACTCCTCCAGGGAAGATACCCGAGATGATTTTTCTCCTTGGACAATGCTCCATCTTCTGGGATGCATCTGAGATTCCTCCCAAGTGTCTCCCGCTGACATTTTTCCTGTGGTTTTGGTCCCTGTAATCCCAGGTAGCAAGCCCAGACTCCTCCAGGAAAGATACCCGGGATGATTTTTCTCCTTGGACAATGCTCTATACTCTGGGATGCATCCGAGACTTGTTGCAGCTATGTCCCTGAGTCTTTTTTCTCGCGGTTTATGGTTCTGTCATCCCAGGTAGCAACCCCAGACTCCTCCAGGGAAGACACCCAAGATGATTTTTCTCTCTTGACAGTGGTCCATCCTGCGGGATCTACCCAGAACTCCTCCCAGGCATCTCCCGCAGAGTTTTCTCCAGTGCTTTAGGGCCCTGTGATCCCGGCTAGCAACCCCAGACTCCTCTAGGGAAGATACCCGAGATAATTTTTCTGCTTGGACAATGCTCCATCTTCTGGGAAGCATCCGAGACTCCTTGCAGGTCTGTCCCTGAGTCTTTATTCCGGTGGTTTAGCGCCCTGTGATCACGGGTAGCAACCCCAGACTCCTCCAGGGAAGATACCCAAGATGATTTTTCTCCTTGGACAATGCTCCATCTTCTGGGATGCATCTGAGATTCCTCCCAGGCGTCTCCCACAGACATTTTTCCTGTGGTTTGGGTCCCTGTAATCCCGGGTAGCAACCCCAGACTCCTCCAGGGAAGATACCCGAGATGATTTTTCTCCTTGGACAATGCTCCATCTTCTGGGATGCATCTGAGATTCCTCCCAAGTGTCTCCTGCAGACATTTTTCCTGTGCTTTTGGTCCCTGTAATCCCGGGTAGCAAGCCCAGACTCCTCCAGGAAAGATACCCGGGATGATTTTTCTCCTTGGACAATGCTCTATACTCTGGGATGCATCCGAGACTTGTCGCAGCTATTTCCCTGAGTCTTTTTTTCTCGCGGTTTATGGTTCTGTCATCCCAGGTAGCAACCCCAGACTCCTCCAGGGAAGACACCCAAGATGATTTTTCTCTCTTGACAGTGGTCCATCCTGCGGGATCTACCCAGAACTCCTCCCAGGCATCTCTTGCAGAGTTTTCTCCAGTGCTTTAGGGCCCTGTGATCCCGGCTAGCAACCCCAGACTCCTCTAGGGAAGATACCCGAGATAATTTTTCTGCTTGGACAATGCTCCATCCTCTGGGAAGCATCCGAGACTCCTTGCAGGTATGTCCCTGAGTGTTTATTCCGGTGCTTTTGGGCCCTGTCATCCCGGGTAGCAACCCCAGACTCCTCCGTGGAAGATACCCAAGTTGATTTTTCTCCTTGGACTATTGTCCATCCTGCGGGAAGCACCCGAGTCTCTTCCCAGCTCTGTTTCTGAGTGTTTTCTTCCGGTGGTTTAGCGCCCTGTGATCCCAGGTAGCAACCCCAGACTCCTCCAGGGAAGATACCCGAGATGATTTTTCTCCTTGGACAATGCTCCATCCTCTGGGAAGCATCCGAGACTCATTGAAGGTATGTCCCTGAGTCTTTATTCAGGTGTTTTGGGGCCCTGTGATCCCGGGTAGCAACCCCAGACTCCTCCAGGGAAGATACCCGAGATGATTTTTCTCCTTGGACAATGCTCCATCTTCTGGGATGCATCTGAGATTCCTCCCAAGTGTCTCCCGCTGACATTTTTCCTGTGGTTTTGGTCCCTGTAATCCCAGGTAGCAAGCCCAGACTCCTCCAGGAAAGATACCCGGGATGATTTTTCTCCTTGGACAATGCTCTATACTCTGGGATGCATCCGAGACTTGTCGCAGCTATGTCCCTGAGTCTTTTTTCTCGCGGTTTATGGTTCTGTCATCCCAGGTAGCAACCTCAGACTCCTCCAGGGAAGACACCCAAGATGATTTTTCTCTCTTAACAGTGGTCCATCCTGCGGGATCTACCCAGAACTCCTCCCAGGCATCTCCCGCAGAGTTTTCTCCAGTGCTTTAGGGCCCTGTGATCCCGGGTAGCAACCCCAGACTCCTCTAGGGAAGATACCCGAGATAATTTTTCTGCTTGGACAATGCTCCATCCTCTGGGAAGCATCCGAGACTCCTTGCAGGTATGTCCCTGAGTCTTTATTCCGGTGGTTTAGCGCCCTGTGATCACGGGTAGCAACCCCAGACTCCTCCAGGGAAGATACCCGAGATGATTTTTCTCCTTGGACAATGCTCCATCTTCTGGGATGCATCTGAGATTCCTCCCAGGCGTCTCCCACAGACATTTTTCCTGTGGTTTGGGTCCCTGTAATCCCGGGTAGCAACCCCAGACTCCTCCAGGGAAGATACCCGAGATGATTTTTCTCCCTGGACAATGCTCCATCCTCTGGGAAGCATCCGAGACTCCTTGCAGGTATGTCCCTGAGTGTTTATTCCGGTGCTTTTGGGCCCTGTCATCCCGGGTAGCAACCCCAGACTCCTCCGTGGAAGATACCCAAGTTGATTTTTCTCCTTGGACTATTGTCCATCCTGCAGGATGCACCCGAGACTCCTCCCAGCTCTGTTTCTGAGTGTTTTCTTCCGGTGGTTTAGCGCCCTGTGATCCCAGGTAGCAACCCCAGACTCCTCCAGGGAAGATATCCGAGATGATTTTTCTCCTTGGACAATGCTCCATCCTCTGGGAAGTATCCGAGACTCATTGAATGTATGTCCCTGAGTCTTTATTCCGGTGTTTTGGGGCCCTGTGATCCCGGGTAGCAACCCCAGACTCCTCCAGGGAAGACACCCAAGATGATTTTTCTCTCTTGACAGTGGTCCATCCTGCGGGATCTACCCAGAACTCCTCCCAGGCATCTCCCGCAGAGTTTTCTCCAGTGCTTTAGGGCCCTGTGATCCCGGCTAGCAACCCCAGACTCCTCTAGGGAAGATACCCGAGATAATTTTTCTGCTTGGACAATGCTCCATCTTCTCGGAAGCATCCGAGACTCCTTGCAGGTCTGTCCCTGAGTCTTTATTCCGGTGGTTTAGCGCCCTGTGATCACGGGTAGCAACCCCAGACTCCTCCAGGGAAGATACCCGAGATGATTTTTCTCCTTGGACAATGCTCCATCTTCTGGGATGCATCTGAGATTCCTCCCAGGCGTCTCCCACAGACATTTTTCCTGTGGTTTGGGTCCCTGTAATCCCGGGTAGCAACCCCAGACTCCTCCAGGGAAGATACCCGAGATGATTTTTCTCCTTGGACAATGCTCCATCTTCTGGGATGCATCTGAGATTCCTCCCAAGTGTCTCCTGCAGACATTTTTCCTGTGCTTTTGGTCCCTGTAATCCCGGGTAGCAAGCCCAGACTCCTCCAGGAAAGATACCCGGGATGATTTTTCTCCTTGGACAATGCTCTATACTCTGGGATGCATCCGAGACTTGTCGCAGCTATTTCCCTGAGTCTTTTTTTCTCGCGGTTTATGGTTCTGTCATCCCAGGTAGCAACCCCAGACTCCTCCAGGGAAGACACCCAAGATGATTTTTCTCTCTTGACAGTGGTCCATCCTGCGGGATCTACCCAGAACTCCTCCCAGGCATCTCCCGCAGAGTTTTCTCCAGTGCTTTAGGGCCCTGTGATCCCGGCTAGCAACCCCAGACTCCTCTAGGGAAGATACCCGAGATAATTTTTCTGCTTGGACAATGCTCCATCCTCTGGGAAGCATCCGAGACTCCTTGCAGGTATGTCCCTGAGTGTTTATTCCGGTGCTTTTGGGCCCTGTCATCCCGGGTAGCAACCCCAGACTCCTCCGTGGAAGATACCCAAGTTGATTTTTCTCCTTGGACTATTGTCCATCCTGCGGGAAGCACCCGAGTCTCTTCCCAGCTCTGTTTCTGAGTGTTTTCTTCCGGTGGTTTAGCGCCCTGTGATCCCAGGTAGCAACCCCAGACTCCTCCAGGGAAGATACCCGAGATGATTTTTCTCCTTGGACAATGCTCCATCCTCTGGGAAGCATCCGAGACTCATTGAAGGTATGTCCCTGAGTCTTTATTCAGGTGTTTTGGGGCCCTGTGATCCCGGGTAGCAACCCCAGACTCCTCCAGGGAAGATACCCGAGATGATTTTTCTCCTTGGACAATGCTCCATCTTCTGGGATGCATCTGAGATTCCTCCCAAGTGTCTCCCGCTGACATTTTTCCTGTGGTTTTGGTCCCTGTAATCCCAGGTAGCAAGCCCAGACTCCTCCAGGAAAGATACCCGGGATGATTTTTCTCCTTGGACAATGCTCTATACTCTGGGATGCATCCGAGACTTGTCGCAGCTATGTCCCTGAGTCTTTTTTCTCGCGGTTTATGGTTCTGTCATCCCAGGTAGCAACCTCAGACTCCTCCAGGGAAGACACCCAAGATGATTTTTCTCTCTTAACAGTGGTCCATCCTGCGGGATCTACCCAGAACTCCTCCCAGGCATCTCCCGCAGAGTTTTCTCCAGTGCTTTAGGGCCCTGTGATCCCGGGTAGCAACCCCAGACTCCTCTAGGGAAGATACCCGAGATAATTTTTCTGCTTGGACAATGCTCCATCCTCTGGGAAGCATCCGAGACTCCTTGCAGGTATGTCCCTGAGTCTTTATTCCGGTGGTTTAGCGCCCTGTGATCACGGGTAGCAACCCCAGACTCCTCCAGGGAAGATACCCGAGATGATTTTTCTCCTTGGACAATGCTCCATTTTCTGGGATGCATCTGAGATTCCTCCCAGGCGTCTCCCACAGACATTTTTCCTGTGGTTTGGGTCCCTGTAATCCCGGGTAGCAACCCCAGACTCCTCCAGGGAAGATACCCGAGATGATTTTTCTCCTTGGACAATGCTCCATCTTCTGGGATGCATCTGAGATTCCTCCCAGGCGTCTCCCACAGACATTTTTCCTGTGGTTTGGGTCCCTGTAATCCCGGGTAGCAACCCCAGACTCCTCCAGGGAAGATACCCGAGATGATTTTTCTCCCTGGACAATGCTCCATCCTCTGGGAAGCATCCGAGACTCCTTGCAGGTATGTCCCTGAGTGTTTATTCCGGTGCTTTTGGGCCCTGTCATCCCGGGTAGCAACCCCAGACTCCTCCGTGGAAGATACCCAAGTTGATTTTTCTCCTTGGACTATTGTCCATCCTGCAGGATGCACCCGAGACTCCTCCCAGCTCTGTTTCTGAGTGTTTTCTTCCGGTGGTTTAGCGCCCTGTGATCCCAGGTAGCAACCCCAGACTCCTCCAGGGAAGATATCCGAGATGATTTTTCTCCTTGGACAATGCTCCATCCTCTGGGAAGTATCCGAGACTCATTGAATGTATGTCCCTGAGTCTTTATTCCGGTGTTTTGGGGCCCTGTGATCCCGGGTAGCAACCCCAGACTCCTCCAGGGAAGATACCCGAGATGATTTTTCTCCTTGGACAATGCTCTATACTCTGGGATGCATCCGAGACTTGTCGCAGCTATGTCCCTGAGTCTTTTTTCTCGCGGTTTATGGTTCTGTCATCCCAGGTAGCAACCCCAGACTCCTCCAGGGAAGACACCCAAGATGATTTTTCTCTCTTGACAGTGGTCCATCCTGCGGGATCTACCCAGAACTCCTCCCAGGCATCTCCCGCAGAGTTTTCTCCAGTGCTTTAGGGCCCTGTGATCCCGGCTAGCAACCCCAGACTCCTCCAGGGAAGATACCCGAGATAATTTTTCTGCTTGGACAATGCTCCATCCTCTGGGAAGCATCCGAGACTCCTTGCAGGTATGTCCCTGAGTGTTTATTCCGGTGCTTTTGGGCCCTGTCATCCCGGGTAGCAACCCCAGACTCCTCCGTGGAAGATACCCAAGTTGATTTTTCTCCTTGGACTATTGTCCATCCTGCGGGATGCACCCGAGACTCCT
This sequence comes from Vanellus vanellus, assembly GCF_965231255.1. Taxonomy (NCBI): domain Eukaryota; kingdom Metazoa; phylum Chordata; class Aves; order Charadriiformes; family Charadriidae; genus Vanellus; species Vanellus vanellus. The sequence goes on along the minus strand of NW_028126759.1, from coordinate 44,968 downwards.
CCCAGCTCTGTTTCTGAGTGTTTTCTTCCGGTGGTTTAGCGCCCTGTGATCCCGCGTAGCAACCCCAGACTCCTCCAGGGAAGATACCCGAGATGATTTTTCTCCTTGGACAATGCTCCATCCTCTGGGAAGCATCCGAGACTCATTGAAGGTATGTCCCTGAGTCTTTATTCCGGTGTTTTGGGGCCCTGTGATCCCGGGTAGCAACCCCAGACTCCTCCAGGGAAGATACCCGAGATGATTTTTCTCCTTGGACAATGCTCCATCTTCTGGGATGCATCTGAAATTCCTCCCAAGTGTCTCCCGCTGACATTTTTCCTGTGGTTTTGGTCCCTGTAATCCCGGGTAGCAAGCCCAGACTCCTCCAGGAAAGATACCCAGGATGATTTTTCTCCTTGGACAATGCTCTATACTCTGGGATGCATCCGAGACTTGTTGGAGCTATGTCCATGAGTCTTTTTTCTCGCCGGTTTATGGTTCTGTCATCCCAGGTAGCAACCCCAGACTCCTCCAGGGAAGACACCCAAGATGATTTTTCTCTCTTGACAGTGGTCCATCCTGCGGGATCTACCCAGAACTCCTCCCAGGCATCTCCCGCAGAGTTTTCTCCAGTGCTTTAGGGCCCTGTGATCCCGGCTAGCAACCCCAGACTCCTCTAGGGAAGATACCCGAGATAATTTTTCTGCTTGGACAATGCTCCATCTTCTGGGAAGCATCCGAGACTCCTTGCAGGTCTGTCCCTGAGTCTTTATTCCGGTGGTTTAGCGCCCTGTGATCACGGGTAGCAACCCCAGACTCCTCCAGGGAAGATACCCGAGATGATTTTTCTCCCTGGACAATGCTCCATCCTCTGGGAAGCATCCGAGACTCCTTGCAGGTATGTCCCTGAGTGTTTATTCCGGTGCTTTTGGGCCCTGTCATCCCGGGTAGCAACCCCAGACTCCTCCGTGGAAGATACCCAAGTTGATTTTTCTCCTTGGACTATTGTCCATCCTGCAGGATGCACCCGAGACTCCTCCCAGCTCTGTTTCTGAGTGTTTTCTTCCGGTGGTTTAGCGCCCTGTGATCCCAGGTAGCAACCCCAGAATCCTCCAGGGAAGATATCCGAGATGATTTTTCTCCTTGGACAATGCTCCATCCTCTGGGAAGTATCCGAGACTCATTGAATGTATGTCCCTGAGTCTTTATTCCGGTGTTTTGGGGCCCTGTGATCCCGGGTAGCAACCCCAGACTCCTCCAGGGAAGACACCCAAGATGATTTTTCTCTCTTGACAGTGGTCCATCCTGCGGGATCTACCCAGAACTCCTCCCAGGCATCTCCCGCAGAGTTTTCTCCAGTGCTTTAGGGCCCTGTGATCCCGGCTAGCAACCCCAGACTCCTCTAGGGAAGATACCCGAGATAATTTTTCTGCTTGGACAATGCTCCATCTTCTCGGAAGCATCCGAGACTCCTTGCAGGTCTGTCCCTGAGTCTTTATTCCGGTGGTTTAGCGCCCTGTGATCACGGGTAGCAACCCCAGACTCCTCCAGGGAAGATACCCGAGATGATTTTTCTCCTTGGACAATGCTCCATCTTCTGGGATGCATCTGAGATTCCTCCCAGGCGTCTCCCACAGACATTTTTCCTGTGGTTTGGGTCCCTGTAATCCCGGGTAGCAACCCCAGACTCCTCCAGGGAAGATACCCGAGATGATTTTTCTCCTTGGACAATGCTCCATCTTCTGGGATGCATCTGAGATTCCTCCCAAGTGTCTCCTGCAGACATTTTTCCTGTGCTTTTGGTCCCTGTAATCCCGGGTAGCAAGCCCAGACTCCTCCAGGAAAGATACCCGGGATGATTTTTCTCCTTGGACAATGCTCTATACTCTGGGATGCATCCGAGACTTGTCGCAGCTATTTCCCTGAGTCTTTTTTTCTCGCGGTTTATGGTTCTGTCATCCCAGGTAGCAACCCCAGACTCCTCCAGGGAAGACACCCAAGATGATTTTTCTCTCTTGACAGTGGTCCATCCTGCGGGATCTACCCAGAACTCCTCCCAGGCATCTCCCGCAGAGTTTTCTCCAGTGCTTTAGGGCCCTGTGATCCCGGCTAGCAACCCCAGACTCCTCTAGGGAAGATACCCGAGATAATTTTTCTGCTTGGACAATGCTCCATCCTCTGGGAAGCATCCGAGACTCCTTGCAGGTATGTCCCTGAGTGTTTATTCCGGTGCTTTTGGGCCCTGTCATCCCGGGTAGCAACCCCAGACTCCTCCGTGGAAGATACCCAAGTTGATTTTTCTCCTTGGACTATTGTCCATCCTGCGGGAAGCACCCGAGTCTCTTCCCAGCTCTGTTTCTGAGTGTTTTCTTCCGGTGGTTTAGCGCCCTGTGATCCCAGGTAGCAACCCCAGACTCCTCCAGGGAAGATACCCGAGATGATTTTTCTCCTTGGACAATGCTCCATCCTCTGGGAAGCATCCGAGACTCATTGAAGGTATGTCCCTGAGTCTTTATTCAGGTGTTTTGGGGCCCTGTGATCCCGGGTAGCAACCCCAGACTCCTCCAGGGAAGATACCCGAGATGATTTTTCTCCTTGGACAATGCTCCATCTTCTGGGATGCATCTGAGATTCCTCCCAAGTGTCTCCCGCTGACATTTTTCCTGTGGTTTTGGTCCCTGTAATCCCAGGTAGCAAGCCCAGACTCCTCCAGGAAAGATACCCGGGATGATTTTTCTCCTTGGACAATGCTCTATACTCTGGGATGCATCCGAGACTTGTCGCAGCTATGTCCCTGAGTCTTTTTTCTCGCGGTTTATGGTTCTGTCATCCCAGGTAGCAACCTCAGACTCCTCCAGGGAAGACACCCAAGATGATTTTTCTCTCTTAACAGTGGTCCATCCTGCGGGATCTACCCAGAACTCCTCCCAGGCATCTCCCGCAGAGTTTTCTCCAGTGCTTTAGGGCCCTGTGATCCCGGGTAGCAACCCCAGACTCCTCTAGGGAAGATACCCGAGATAATTTTTCTGCTTGGACAATGCTCCATCCTCTGGGAAGCATCCGAGACTCCTTGCAGGTATGTCCCTGAGTCTTTATTCCGGTGGTTTAGCGCCCTGTGATCACGGGTAGCAACCCCAGACTCCTCCAGGGAAGATACCCGAGATGATTTTTCTCCTTGGACAATGCTCCATTTTCTGGGATGCATCTGAGATTCCTCCCAGGCGTCTCCCACAGACATTTTTCCTGTGGTTTGGGTCCCTGTAATCCCGGGTAGCAACCCCAGACTCCTCCAGGGAAGATACCCGAGATGATTTTTCTCCTTGGACAATGCTCCATCTTCTGGGATGCATCTGAGATTCCTCCCAGGCGTCTCCCACAGACATTTTTCCTGTGGTTTGGGTCCCTGTAATCCCGGGTAGCAACCCCAGACTCCTCCAGGGAAGATACCCGAGATGATTTTTCTCCCTGGACAATGCTCCATCCTCTGGGAAGCATCCGAGACTCCTTGCAGGTATGTCCCTGAGTGTTTATTCCGGTGCTTTTGGGCCCTGTCATCCCGGGTAGCAACCCCAGACTCCTCCGTGGAAGATACCCAAGTTGATTTTTCTCCTTGGACTATTGTCCATCCTGCAGGATGCACCCGAGACTCCTCCCAGCTCTGTTTCTGAGTGTTTTCTTCCGGTGGTTTAGCGCCCTGTGATCCCAGGTAGCAACCCCAGACTCCTCCAGGGAAGATATCCGAGATGATTTTTCTCCTTGGACAATGCTCCATCCTCTGGGAAGTATCCGAGACTCATTGAATGTATGTCCCTGAGTCTTTATTCCGGTGTTTTGGGGCCCTGTGATCCCGGGTAGCAACCCCAGACTCCTCCAGGGAAGATACCCGAGATGATTTTTCTCCTTGGACAATGCTCTATACTCTGGGATGCATCCGAGACTTGTCGCAGCTATGTCCCTGAGTCTTTTTTCTCGCGGTTTATGGTTCTGTCATCCCAGGTAGCAACCCCAGACTCCTCCAGGGAAGACACCCAAGATGATTTTTCTCTCTTGACAGTGGTCCATCCTGCGGGATCTACCCAGAACTCCTCCCAGGCATCTCCCGCAGAGTTTTCTCCAGTGCTTTAGGGCCCTGTGATCCCGGCTAGCAACCCCAGACTCCTCCAGGGAAGATACCCGAGATAATTTTTCTGCTTGGACAATGCTCCATCCTCTGGGAAGCATCCGAGACTCCTTGCAGGTATGTCCCTGAGTGTTTATTCCGGTGCTTTTGGGCCCTGTCATCCCGGGTAGCAACCCCAGACTCCTCCGTGGAAGATACCCAAGTTGATTTTTCTCCTTGGACTATTGTCCATCCTGCGGGATGCACCCGAGACTCCTCCCAGCTCTGTTTCTGAGTGTTTTCTTCCGGTGGTTTAGCGCCCTGTGATCCCGCGTAGCAACCCCAGACTCCTCCAGGGAAGATACCCGAGATGATTTTTCTCCTTGGACAATGCTCCATCCTCTGGGAAGCATCCGAGACTCATTGAAGGTATGTCCCTGAGTCTTTATTCCGGTGTTTTGGGGCCCTGTGATCCCGGGTAGCAACCCCAGACTCCTCCAGGGAAGATACCCGAGATGATTTTTCTCCTTGGACAATGCTCCATCTTCTGGGATGCATCTGAAATTCCTCCCAAGTGTCTCCCGCTGACATTTTTCCTGTGGTTTTGGTCCCTGTAATCCCGGGTAGCAAGCCCAGACTCCTCCAGGAAAGATACCCAGGATGATTTTTCTCCTTGGACAATGCTCTATACTCTGGGATGCATCCGAGACTTGTTGGAGCTATGTCCATGAGTCTTTTTTCTCGCCGGTTTATGGTTCTGTCATCCCAGGTAGCAACCCCAGACTCCTCCAGGGAAGACACCCAAGATGATTTTTCTCTCTTGACAGTGGTCCATCCTGCGGGATCTACCCAGAACTCCTCCCAGGCATCTCCCGCAGAGTTTTCTCCAGTGCTTTAGGGCCCTGTGATCCCGGCTAGCAACCCCAGACTCCTCTAGGGAAGATACCCGAGATAATTTTTCTGCTTGGACAATGCTCCATCTTCTCGGAAGCATCCGAGACTCCTTGCAGGTCTGTCCCTGAGTCTTTATTCCGGTGGTTTAGCGCCCTGTGATCACGGGTAGCAACCCCAGACTCCTCCAGGGAAGATACCTGAGATGATTTTTCTCCTTGGACAATGCTCCATCTTCTGGGATGCATCTGAGATTCCTCCCAGGCGTCTCCCACAGACATTTTTCCTGTGGTTTGGGTCCCTGTAATCCCGGGTAGCAACCCCAGACTCCTCCAGGGAAGATACCCGAGATGATTTTTCTCCTTGGACAATGCTCCATCTTCTGGGATGCATCTGAGATTCCTCCCAAGTGTCTCCTGCAGACATTTTTCCTGTGCTTTTGGTCCCTGTAATCCCGGGTAGCAAGCCCAGACTCCTCCAGGAAAGATACCCGGGATGATTTTTCTCCTTGGACAATGCTCTATACTCTGGGATGCATCCGAGACTTGTCGCAGCTATGTCCCTGAGTCTTTTTTCTCGCGGTTTATGGTTCTGTCATCCCAGGTAGCAACCCCAGACTCCTCCAGGGAAGACACCCAAGATGATTTTTCTCTCTTGACAGTGGTCCATCCTGCGGGATCTACCCAGAACTCCTCCCAGGCATCTCCCGCAGAGTTTTCTCCAGTGCTTTAGGGCCCTGTGATCCCGGGTAGCAACCCCAGACTCCTCTAGGGAAGATACCCGAGATAATTTTTCTGCTTGGACAATGCTCCATCCTCTGGGAAGCATCCGAGACTCCTTGCAGGTATGTCCCTGAGTGTTTATTCCGGTGCTTTTGGGCCCTGTCATCCCGGGTAGCAACCCCAGACTCCTCCGTGGAAGATACCCAAGTTGATTTTTCTCCTTGGACTATTGTCCATCCTGCGGGATGCACCCGAGTCTCTTCCCAGCTCTGTTTCTGAGTGTTTTCTTCCGGTGGTTTAGCGCCCTGTGATCCCAGGTAGCAACCCCAGACTCCTCCAGGGAAGATACCCGAGATGATTTTTCTCCTTGGACAATGCTCCATCCTCTGGGAAGCATCCGAGACTCATTGAAGGTATGTCCCTGAGTCTTTATTCAGGTGTTTTGGGGCCCTGTGATCCCGGGTAGCAACCCCAGACTCCTCCAGGGAAGATACCCGAGATGATTTTTCTCCTTGGACAATGCTCCATCTTCTGGGATGCATCTGAGATTCCTCCCAAGTGTCTCCCGCTGACATTTTTCCTGTGGTTTTGGTCCCTGTAATCCCAGGTAGCAAGCCCAGACTCCTCCAGGAAAGATACCCGGGATGATTTTTCTCCTTGGACAATGCTCTATACTCTGGGATGCATCCGAGACTTGTCGCAGCTATGTCCCTGAGTCTTTTTTCTCGCGGTTTATGGTTCTGTCATCCCAGGTAGCAACCTCAGACTCCTCCAGGGAAGACACCCAAGATGATTTTTCTCTCTTGACAGTGGTCCATCCTGCGGGATCTACCCAGAACTCCTCCCAGGCATCTCCCGCAGAGTTTTCTCCAGTGCTTTAGGGCCCTGTGATCCCGGGTAGCAACCCCAGACTCCTCTAGGGAAGATACCCGAGATAATTTTTCTGCTTGGACAATGCTCCATCCTCTGGGAAGCATCCGAGACTCCTTGCAGGTATGTCCCTGAGTCTTTATTCCGGTGGTTTAGCGCCCTGTGATCACGGGTAGCAACCCCAGACTCCTCCAGGGAAGATACCCGAGATGATTTTTCTCCTTGGACAATGCTCCATTTTCTGGGATGCATCTGAGATTCCTCCCAGGCGTCTCCCACAGACATTTTTCCTGTGGTTTGGGTCCCTGTAATCCCGGGTAGCAACCCCAGACTCCTCCAGGGAAGATACCCGAGATGATTTTTCTCCTTGGACAATGCTCCATCTTCTGGGATGCATCTGAGATTCCTCCCAGGCGTCTCCCACAGACATTTTTCCTGTGGTTTGGGTCCCTGTAATCCCGGGTAGCAACCCCAGACTCCTCCAGGGAAGATACCCGAGATGATTTTTCTCCCTGGACAATGCTCCATCCTCTGGGAAGCATCCGAGACTCCTTGCAGGTATGTCCCTGAGTGTTTATTCCGGTGCTTTTGGGCCCTGTCATCCCGGGTAGCAACCCCAGACTCCTCCGTGGAAGATACCCAAGTTGATTTTTCTCCTTGGACTATTGTCCATCCTGCAGGATGCACCCGAGACTCCTCCCAGCTCTGTTTCTGAGTGTTTTCTTCCGGTGGTTTAGCGCCCTGTGATCCCAGGTAGCAACCCCAGAATCCTCCAGGGAAGATATCCGAGATGATTTTTCTCCTTGGACAATGCTCCATCCTCTGGGAAGTATCCGAGACTCATTGAATGTATGTCCCTGAGTCTTTATTCCGGTGTTTTGGGGCCCTGTGATCCCGGGTAGCAACCCCAGACTCCTCCAGGGAAGATACCCGAGATGATTTTTCTCCTTGGACAATGCTCCATCTTCTGGGATGCATCTGAGATTCCTCCCATGTGTCTCCCGCAGACATTTTTCCTGTGGTTTTGGTCCGTGTAATCCCGGGTAGCAAGCCCAGACTCCTCCAGGAAAGATACCCGGGATGATTTTTCTCCTTGGACAATGCTCTATACTCTGGGATGCATCCGAGACTTGTTGCAGCTATGTCCCTGAGTCTTTTTTCTCGCGGTTTATGGTTCTGTCATCCCAGGTAGCAACCCCAGACTCCTCCAGGGAAGACACCCAAGATGATTTTTCTCTCTTGACAGTGGTCCATCCTGGGGGATCTACCCAGAACTCCCCCCAGGCACCTCCCGCAGAGTTTTCTCCAGTGCTTTAGGGCCCTGTGATCCCGGCTAGCAACCCCAGACTCCTCTAGGGAAGATACCCGAGATAATTTTTCTGCTTGGACAATGCTCCATCTTCTGGGAAGCATCCGAGACTCCTTGCAGGTCTGTCCCTGAGTCTTTATTCCGGTGGTTTAGCGCCCTGTGATCACAGGTAGCAACCCCAGACTCCTCCAGGGAAGATACCCAAGTTGATTTTTCTCCTTGGACAATGCTCCATCTTCTGGGATGCATCTGAGATTCCTCCCAGGCGTCTCCCACAGACATTTTTCCTGTGGTTTGGGTCCCTGTAATCCCGGGTAGCAACCCCAGACTCCTCCAGGGAAGATACCCAAGATGATTTTTCTCCTTGGACAATGCTCCATCTTCTGGGATGCATCTGAGATTCCTCCCAAGTGTCTCCTGCAGACATTTTTCCTGTGGTTTTGGTCCCTGTAATCCCGGGTAGCAAGCCCAGACTCCTCCAGGAAAGATACCCGGGATGATTTTTCTCCTTGGACAATGCTCTATACTCTGGGATGCATCCGAGACTTGTCGCAGCTATGTCCCTGAGTCTTTTTTCTCGCGGTTTATGGTTCTGTCATCCCAGGTAGCAACCCCAGACTCCTCCAGGGAAGACACCCAAGATGATTTTTCTCTCTTGACAGTGGTCCATCCTGCGGGATCTACCCAGAACTCCTCCCAGGCATCTCCCGCAGAGTTTTCTCCAGTGCTTTAGGGCCCTGTGATCCCGGGTAGCAACCCCAGACTCCTCTAGGGAAGATACCCGAGATAATTTTTCTGCTTGGACAATGCTCCATCCTCTGGGAAGCATCCGAGACTCCTTGCAGGTATGTCCCTGAGTGTTTATTCCGGTGCTTTTGGGCCCTGTCATCCCGGGTAGCAACCCCAGACTCCTCCGTGGAAGATACCCAAGTTGATTTTTCTCCTTGGACTATTGTCCATCCTGCGGGATGCACCCGAGACTCTTCCCAGCTCTGTTTCTGAGTGTTTTCTTCCGGTGGTTTAGCGCCCTGTGATCCCGGGTAGCAACCCCAGACTCCTCCAGGGAAGATACCCGAGATGATTTTTCTCCTTGGACAATGCTCCATCCTCTGGGAAGCATCCGAGACTCATTGAAGGTATGTCCCTGAGTCTTTATTCAGGTGTTTTGGGGCCCTGTGATCCCGGGTAGCAACCCCAGACTCCTCCAGGGAAGATACCCGAGATGATTTTTCTCCTTGGACAATGCTCCATCTTCTGGGATGCATCTGAGATTCCTCCCAAGTGTCTCCCGCTGACATTTTTCCTGTGGTTTTGGTCCCTGTAATCCCAGGTAGCAAGCCCAGACTCCTCCAGGAAAGATACCCGGGATGATTTTTCTCCTTGGACAATGCTCTATACTCTGGGATGCATCCGAGACTTGTCGCAGCTATGTCCCTGAGTCTTTTTTCTCGCGGTTTATGGTTCTGTCATCCCAGGTAGCAACCTCAGACTCCTCCAGGGAAGACACCCAAGATGATTTTTCTCTCTTAACAGTGGTCCATCCTGCGGGATCTACCCAGAACTCCTCCCAGGCATCTCCCGCAGAGTTTTCTCCAGTGCTTTAGGGCCCTGTGATCCCGGGTAGCAACCCCAGACTCCTCTAGGGAAGATACCCGAGATAATTTTTCTGCTTGGACAATGCTCCATCCTCTGGGAAGCATCCGAGACTCCTTGCAGGTATGTCCCTGAGTCTTTATTCCGGTGGTTTAGCGCCCTGTGATCACGGGTAGCAACCCCAGACTCCTCCAGGGAAGATACCCGAGATGATTTTTCTCCTTGGACAATGCTCCATTTTCTGGGATGCATCTGAGATTCCTCCCAGGCGTCTCCCACAGACATTTTTCCTGTGGTTTGGGTCCCTGTAATCCCGGGTAGCAACCCCAGACTCCTCCAGGGAAGATACCCGAGATGATTTTTCTCCTTGGACAATGCTCCATCTTCTGGGATGCATCTGAGATTCCTTCCAGGCGTCTCCCACAGACATTTTTCCTGTGGTTTGGGTCCCTGTAATCCCGGGTAGCAACCCCAGACTCCTCCAGGGAAGATACCCGAGATGATTTTTCTCCCTGGACAATGCTCCATCCTCTGGGAAGCATCCGAGACTCCTTGCAGGTATGTCCCTGAGTGTTTATTCCGGTGCTTTTGGGCCCTGTCATCCCGGGTAGCAACCCCAGACTCCTCCGTGGAAGATACCCAAGTTGATTTTTCTCCTTGGACTATTGTCCATCCTGCAGGATGCACCCGAGACTCCTCCCAGCTCTGTTTCTGAGTGTTTTCTTCCGGTGGTTTAGCGCCCTGTGATCCCAGGTAGCAACCCCAGACTCCTCCAGGGAAGATATCCGAGATGATTTTTCTCCTTGGACAATGCTCCATCCTCTGGGAAGTATCCGAGACTCATTGAATGTATGTCCCTGAGTCTTTATTCCGGTGTTTTGGGGCCCTGTGATCCCGGGTAGCAACCCCAGACTCCTCCAGGGAAGATACCCGAGATGATTTTTCTCCTTGGACAATGCTCCATCTTCTGGGATGCATCTGAGATTCCTCCCATGTGTCTCCCGCAGACATTTTTCCTGTGGTTTTGGTCCCTGTAATCCCGGGTAGCAAGCCCAGACTTCTCCAGGAAAGATACCCGGGATGATTTTTCTCCTTGGACAATGCTCTATACTCTGGGATGCATCCGAGACTTGTTGCAGCTATGTCCCTGAGTCTTTTTTCTCGCGGTTTATGGTTCTGTCATCCCAGGTAGCAACCCCAGACTCCTCCAGGGAAGACACCCAAGATGATTTTTCTCTCTTGACAGTGGTCCATCCTGCGGGATCTACCCAGAACTCCTCCCAGGCACCTCCCGCAGAGTTTTCTCCAGTGCTTTAGGGCCCTGTGATCCCGGCTAGCAACCCCAGACTCCTCTAGGGAAGATACCCGAGATAATTTTTCTGCTTGGACAATGCTCCATCTTCTGGGAAGCATCCGAGACTCCTTGCAGGTCTGTCCCTGAGTCTTTATTCCGGTGGTTTAGCGCCCTGTGATCACAGGTAGCAACCCCAGACTCCTCCAGGGAAGATACCCAAGTTGATTTTTCTCCTTGGACAATGCTCCATCTTCTGGGATGCATCTGAGATTCCTCCCAGGCGTCTCCCACAGACATTTTTCCTGTGGTTTGGGTCCCTGTAATCCCGGGTAGCAACCCCAGACTCCTCCAGGGAAGATACCCAAGATGATTTTTCTCCTTGGACAATGCTCCATCTTCTGGGATGCATCTGAGATTCCTCCCAAGTGTCTCCTGCAGACATTTTTCCTGTGGTTTTGGTCCCTGTAATCCCGGGTAGCAAGCCCAGACTCCTCCAGGAAAGATACCCGGGATGATTTTTCTCCTTGGACAATGCTCTATACTCTGGGATGCATCCGAGACTTGTCGCAGCTATGTCCCTGAGTCTTTTTTCTCGCGGTTTATGGTTCTGTCATCCCAGGTAGCAACCCCAGACTCCTCCAGGGAAGACACCCAAGATGATTTTTCTCTCTTGACAGTGGTCCATCCTGCGGGATCTACCCAGAACTCCTCCCAGGCATCTCCCGCAGAGTTTTCTCCAGTGCTTTAGGGCCCTGTGATCCCGGCTAGCAACCCCAGACTCCTCTAGGGAAGATACCCGAGATAATTTTTCTGCTTGGACAATGCTCCATCCTCTGGGAAGCATCCGAGACTCCTTGCAGGTATGTCCCTGAGTGTTTATTCCGGTGCTTTTGGGCCCTGTCATCCCGGGTAGCAACCCCAGACTCCTCCGTGGAAGATACCCAAGTTGATTTTTCTCCTTGGACTATTGTCCATCCTGCGGGATGCACCCGAGACTCTTCCCAGCTCTGTTTCTGAGTGTTTTCTTCCGGTGGTTTAGCGCCCTGTGATCCCGGGTAGCAACCCCAGACTCCTCCAGGGAAGATACCCGAGATGATTTTTCTCCTTGGACAATGCTCCATCCTCTGGGAAGCATCCGAGACTCATTGAAGGTATGTCCCTGAGTCTTTATTCAGGTGTTTTGGGGCCCTGTGATCCCGGGTAGCAACCCCAGACTCCTCCAGGGAAGATACCCGAGATGATTTTTCTCCTTGGACAATGCTCCATCTTCTGGGATGCATCTGAGATTCCTCCCAAGTGTCTCCCGCTGACATTTTTCCTGTGGTTTTGGTCCCTGTAATCCCAGGTAGCAAGCCCAGACTCCTCCAGGAAAGATACCCGGGATGATTTTTCTCCTTGGACAATGCTCTATACTCTGGGATGCATCCGAGACTTGTCGCAGCTATGTCCCTGAGTCTTTTTTCTCGCGGTTTATGGTTCTGTCATCCCAGGTAGCAACCTCAGACTCCTCCAGGGAAGACACCCAAGATGATTTTTCTCTCTTAACAGTGGTCCATCCTGCGGGATCTACCCAGAACTCCTCCCAGGCATCTCCCGCAGAGTTTTCTCCAGTGCTTTAGGGCCCTGTGATCCCGGGTAGCAACCCCAGACTCCTCTAGGGAAGATACCCGAGATAATTTTTCTGCTTGGACAATGCTCCATCCTCTGGGAAGCATCCGAGACTCCTTGCAGGTATGTCCCTGAGTCTTTATTCCGGTGGTTTAGCGCCCTGTGATCACGGGTAGCAACCCCAGACTCCTCCAGGGAAGATACCCGAGATGATTTTTCTCCTTGGACAATGCTCCATTTTCTGGGATGCATCTGAGATTCCTCCCAGGCGTCTCCCACAGACATTTTTCCTGTGGTTTGGGTCCCTGTAATCCCGGGTAGCAACCCCAGACTCCTCCAGGGAAGATACCCGAGATGATTTTTCTCCTTGGACAATGCTCCATCTTCTGGGATGCATCTGAGATTCCTCCCAGGCGTCTCCCACAGACATTTTTCCTGTGGTTTGGGTCCCTGTAATCCCGGGTAGCAACCCCAGACTCCTCCAGGGAAGATACCCGAGATGATTTTTCTCCCTGGACAATGCTCCATCCTCTGGGAAGCATCCGAGACTCCTTGCAGGTATGTCCCTGAGTGTTTATTCCGGTGCTTTTGGGCCCTGTCATCCCGGGTAGCAACCCCAGACTCCTCCGTGGAAGATACCCAAGTTGATTTTTCTCCTTGGACTATTGTCCATCCTGCAGGATGCACCCGAGACTCCTCCCAGCTCTGTTTCTGAGTGTTTTCTTCCGGTGGTTTAGCGCCCTGTGATCCCAGGTAGCAACCCCAGACTCCTCCAGGGAAGATATCCGAGATGATTTTTCTCCTTGGACAATGCTCCATCCTCTGGGAAGTATCCGAGACTCATTGAATGTATGTCCCTGAGTCTTTATTCCGGTGTTTTGGGGCCCTGTGATCCCGGGTAGCAACCCCAGACTCCTCCAGGGAAGATACCCGAGATGATTTTTCTCCTTGGACAATGCTCCATCTTCTGGGATGCATCTGAGATTCCTCCCATGTGTCTCCCGCAGACATTTTTCCTGTGGTTTTGGTCCCTGTAATCCCGGGTAGCAAGCCCAGACTCCTCCAGGAAAGATACCCGGGATGATTTTTCTCCTTGGACAATGCTCTATACTCTGGGATGCATCCGAGACTTGTTGCAGCTATGTCCCTGAGTCTTTTTTCTCGCGGTTTATGGTTCTGTCATCCCAGGTAGCAACCCCAGACTCCTCCAGGGAAGACACCCAAGATGATTTTTCTCTCTTGACAGTGGTCCATCCTGCGGGATCTACCCAGAACTCCTCCCAGGCACCTCCCGCAGAGTTTTCTCCAGTGCTTTAGGGCCCTGTGATCCCGGCTAGCAACCCCAGACTCCTCTAGGGAAGATACCCGAGATAATTTTTCTGCTTGGACAATGCTCCATCTTCTGGGAAGCATCCGAGACTCCTTGCAGGTCTGTCCCTGAGTCTTTATTCCGGTGGTTTAGCGCCCTGTGATCACAGGTAGCAACCCCAGACTCCTCCAGGGAAGATACCCAAGTTGATTTTTCTCCTTGGACAATGCTCCATCTTCTGGGATGCATCTGAGATTCCTCCCAGGCGTCTCCCACAGACATTTTTCCTGTGGTTTGGGTCCCTGTAATCCCGGGTAGCAACCCCAGACTCCTCCAGGGAAGATACCCAAGATGATTTTTCTCCTTGGACAATGCTCCATCTTCTGGGATGCATCTGAGATTCCTCCCAAGTGTCTCCTGCAGACATTTTTCCTGTGGTTTTGGTCCCTGTAATCCCGGGTAGCAAGCCCAGACTCCTCCAGGAAAGATACCCGGGATGATTTTTCTCCTTGGACAATGCTCTATACTCTGGGATGCATCCGAGACTTGTCGCAGCTATGTCCCTGAGTCTTTTTTCTCGCGGTTTATGGTTCTGTCATCCCAGGTAGCAACCCCAGACTCCTCCAGGGAAGACACCCAAGATGATTTTTCTCTCTTGACAGTGGTCCATCCTGCGGGATCTACCCAGAACTCCTCCCAGGCATCTCCCGCAGAGTTTTCTCCAGTGCTTTAGGGCCCTGTGATTCGGGTAGCAACCCCAGACTCCTCTAGGGAAGATACCCGAGATAATTTTTCTGCTTGGACAATGCTCCATCCTCTGGGAAGCATCCGAGACTCCTTGCAGGTATGTCCCTGAGTGTTTATTCCGGTGCTTTTGGGCCCTGTCATCCCGGGTAGCAACCCCAGACTCCTCCGTGGAAGATACCCAAGTTGATTTTTCTCCTTGGACTATTGTCCATCCTGCGGTATGCACCCGAGACTCTTCCCAGCTCTGTTTCTGAGTGTTTTCTTCCGGTGGTTTAGCGCCCTGTGATCCCGGGTAGCAACCCCAGACTCCTCCAGGGAAGATACCCGAGATAATTTTTCTGCTTGGACAATGCTCCATCCTCTGGGAAGCATCCGAGACTCCTTGCAGGTATGTCCCTGAGTCTTTATTCCGGTGGTTTAGCGCCCTGTGATCACGGGTAGCAACCCCAGACTCCTCCAGGGAAGATACCCGAGATGATTTTTCTCCTTGGACAATGCTCCATTTTCTGGGATGCATCTGAGATTCCTCCCAGGCGTCTCCCACAGACATTTTTCCTGTGGTTTGGGTCCCTGTAATCCCGGGTAGCAACCCCAGACTCCTCCAGGGAAGATACCCGAGATGATTTTTCTCCTTGGACAATGCTCCATCTTCTGGGATGCATCTGAGATTCCTCCCAGGCGTCTCCCACAGACATTTTTCCTGTGGTTTGGGTCCCTGTAATCCCGGGTAGCAACCCCAGACTCCTCCAGGGAAGATACCCGAGATGATTTTTCTCCTTGGACAATGCTCCATCTTCTGGGATGCATCTGAGATTCCTCCCAGGCGTCTCCCACAGACATTTTTCCTGTGGTTTTGGTCCCTGTAATCCCGGGTAGCAAGCCCAGACTCCTCCAGGAAAGATACCCGGGATGATTTTTCTCCTTGGACAATGCTCTATACTCTGGGATGCATCCGAGACTTGTCGCAGCTATGTCCCTGAGTCTTTTTTCTCGCGGTTTATGGTTCTGTCATCCCAGGTAGCAACCCCAGACTCCTCCAGGGAAGACACCCAAGATGATTTTTCTCTCTTGACAGTGGTCCATCCTGCGGGATCTACCCAGAACTCCTCCCAGGCATCTCCCGCAGAGTTTTCTCCAGTGCTTTAGGGCCCTGTGATCCCGGCTAGCAACCCCAGACTCCTCTAGGGAAGATACCCGAGATAATTTTTCTGCTTGGACAATGCTCCATCCTCTGGGAAGCATCCGAGACTCCTTGCAGGTATGTCCCTGAGTGTTTATTCCGGTGCTTTTGGGCCCTGTCATCCCGGGTAGCAACCCCAGACTCCTCCGTGGAAGATACCCAAGTTGATTTTTCTCCTTGGACTATTGTCCATCCTGCGGGATGCACCCGAGTCTCTTCCCAGCTCTGTTTCTGAGTGTTTTCTTCCGGTGGTTTAGCGCCCTGTGATCCCAGGTAGCAACCCCAGACTCCTCCAGGGAAGATACCCGAGATGATTTTTCTCCTTGGACAATGCTCCATCCTCTGGGAAGCATCCGAGACTCATTGAAGGTATGTCCCTGAGTCTTTATTCCGGTGTTTTGGGGCCCTGTGATCCCGGGTAGCAACCCCAGACTCCTCCAGGGAAGATACCCGAGATGATTTTTCTCCTTGGACAATGCTCCATCTTCTGGGATGCATCTGAGATTCCTCCCAAGTGTCTCCCGCTGACATTTTTCCTGTGGTTTTGGTCCCTGTAATCCCAGGTAGCAAGCCCAGACTCCTCCAGGAAAGATACCCGGGATGATTTTTCTCCTTGGACAATGCTCTATACTCTGGGATGCATCCGAGACTTGTCGCAGCTATGTCCCTGAGTCTTTTTTCTCGCGGTTTATGATACTGTCATCCCGGGTAGCAACCCCAGACTCCTCCAGGGAAGACACCCAAGATGATTTTTCTCTCTTGACAGTGGTCCATCCTGCGGGATCTACCCAGAACTCCTCCCAGGCATCTCCCGCAGAGTTTTCTCCAGTGCTTTAGGGCCCTGTGATCCCGGCTAGCAACCCCAGACTCCTCTAGGGAAGATACCCGAGATAATTTTTCTGCTTGGACAATGCTCCATCTTCTGGGAAGCATCCGAGACTCCTTGCAGGTATGTCCCTGAGTGTTTATTCCGGTGCTTTTGGGCCCTGTCATCCCGGGTAGCAACCCCAGACTCCTCCGTGGAAGATACCCAAGTTGATTTTTCTCCTTGGACTATTGTCCATCCTGCGGGATGCACCCGAGACTCTTCCCAGCTCTGTTTCTGAGTGTTTTCTTCCGGTGGTTTAGCGCCCTGTGATCCCGGGTAGCAACCCCAGACTCCTCCAGGGAAGATACCCGAGATGATTTTTCTCCTTGGACAATGCTCCATCCTCTGGGAAGCATCCGAGACTCATTGAAGGTATGTCCCTGAGTCTTTATTCCGGTGTTTTGGGGCCCTGTGATCCCGGGTAGCAACCCCAGACTCCTCCGTGGAAGATACCCGAGATGATTTTTCTCCTTGGACAATGCTCCATCTTCTGGGATGCATCTGAGATTCCTCCCACGTGTCTCCCGCAGACATTTTTCCTGTGGTTTTGGTCCCTGTAATCCCGGGTAGCAAGCCCAGACTCCTCCAGGAAAGATACCCGGGATGATTTTTCTCCTTGGACAATGCTCTATACTCTGGGATGCATCCGAGACTTGTTGCAGCTATGTCCCTGAGTCTTTTTTCTCGCGGTTTATGGTTCTGTCATCCCAGGTAGCAACCCCAGACTCCTCCAGGGAAGACACCCAAGATGATTTTTCTCTCTTGACAGTGGTCCATCCTGCGGGATCTACCCAGAACTCCTCCCAGGCATCTCCCGCAGAGTTTTCTCCAGTGCTTTAGGGCCCTGTGATCCCGGCTAGCAACCCCAGACTCCTCTAGGGAAGATACCCGAGATAATTTTTCTGCTTGGACAATGCTCCATCTTCTGGGAAGCATCCGAGACTCCTTGCAGGTCTGTCCCTGAGTCTTTATTCCGGTGGTTTAGCGCCCTGTGATCACGGGTAGCAACCCCAGACTCCTCCAGGGAAGATACCCGAGATGATTTTTCTCCTTGGACAATGCTCCATCTTCTGGGATGCATCTGAGATTCCTCCCAAGTGTCTCCCGCTGACATTTTTCCTGTGGTTTTGGTCCCTGTAATCCCAGGTAGCAAGCCCAGACTCCTCCAGGAAAGATACCCGGGATGATTTTTCTCCTTGGACAATGCTCTATACTCTGGGATGCATCCGAGACTTGTCGCAGCTATGTCCCTGAGTCTTTTTTCTCGCGGTTTATGGTTCTGTCATCCCAGGTAGCAACCTCAGACTCCTCCAGGGAAGACACCCAAGATGATTTTTCTCTCTTAACAGTGGTCCATCCTGCGGGATCTACCCAGAACTCCTCCCAGGCATCTCCCGCAGAGTTTTCTCCAGTGCTTTAGGGCCCTGTGATCCCGGGTAGCAACCCCAGACTCCTCTAGGGAAGATACCCGAGATAATTTTTCTGCTTGGACAATGCTCCATCCTCTGGGAAGCATCCGAGACTCCTTGCAGGTATGTCCCTGAGTCTTTATTCCGGTGGTTTAGCGCCCTGTGATCACGGGTAGCAACCCCAGACTCCTCCAGGGAAGATACCCGAGATGATTTTTCTCCTTGGACAATGCTCCATTTTCTGGGATGCATCTGAGATTCCTCCCAGGCGTCTCCCACAGACATTTTTCCTGTGGTTTGGGTCCCTGTAATCCCGGGTAGCAACCCCAGACTCCTCCAGGGAAGATACCCGAGATGATTTTTCTCCTTGGACAATGCTCCATCTTCTGGGATGCATCTGAGATTCCTCCCAGGCGTCTCCCACAGACATTTTTCCTGTGGTTTGGGTCCCTGTAATCCCGGGTAGCAACCCCAGACTCCTCCAGGGAAGATACCCGAGATGATTTTTCTCCTTGGACAATGCTCCATCTTCTGGGATGCATCTGAGATTCCTCCCAGGCGTCTCCCACAGACATTTTTCCTGTGGTTTTGGTCCCTGTAATCCCGGGTAGCAAGCCCAGACTCCTCCAGGAAAGATACCCGGGATGATTTTTCTCCTTGGACAATGCTCTATACTCTGGGATGCATCCGAGACTTGTCGCAGCTATGTCCCTGAGTCTTTTTTCTCGCGGTTTATGGTTCTGTCATCCCAGGTAGCAACCCCAGACTCCTCCAGGGAAGACACCCAAGATGATTTTTCTCTCTTGACAGTGGTCCATCCTGCGGGATCTACCCAGAACTCCTCCCAGGCATCTCCCGCAGAGTTTTCTCCAGTGCTTTAGGGCCCTGTGATCCCGGGTAGCAACCCCAGACTCCTCTAGGGAAGATACCCGAGATAATTTTTCTGCTTGGACAATGCTCCATCCTCTGGGAAGCATCCGAGACTCCTTGCAGGTATGTCCCTGAGTGTTTATTCCGGTGCTTTTGGGCCCTGTCATCCCGGGTAGCAACCCCAGACTCCTCCGTGGAAGATACCCAAGTTGATTTTTCTCCTTGGACTATTGTCCATCCTGCGGGATGCACCCGAGTCTCTTCCCAGCTCTGTTTCTGAGTGTTTTCTTCCGGTGGTTTAGCGCCCTGTGATCCCAGGTAGCAACCCCAGACTCCTCCAGGGAAGATACCCGAGATGATTTTTCTCCTTGGACAATGCTCCATCCTCTGGGAAGCATCCGAGACTCATTGAAGGTATGTCCCTGAGTCTTTATTCCGGTGTTTTGGGGCCCTGTGATCCCGGGTAGCAACCCCAGACTCCTCCAGGGAAGATACCCGAGATGATTTTTCTCCTTGGACAATGCTCCATCTTCTGGGATGCATCTGAGATTCCTCCCAAGTGTCTCCCGCTGACATTTTTCCTGTGGTTTTGGTCCCTGTAATCCCAGGTAGCAAGCCCAGACTCCTCCAGGAAAGATACCCGGGATGATTTTTCTCCTTGGACAATGCTCTATACTCTGGGATGCATCCGAGACTTGTCGCAGCTATGTCCCTGAGTCTTTTTTCTCGCGGTTTATGGTTCTGTCATCCCAGGTAGCAACCTCAGACTCCTCCAGGGAAGACACCCAAGATGATTTTTCTCTCTTAACAGTGGTCCATCCTGCGGGATCTACCCAGAACTCCTCCCAGGCATCTCCCGCAGAGTTTTCTCCAGTGCTTTAGGGCCCTGTCATCCCGGGTAGCAACCCCAGACTCCTCTAGGGAAGATACCCGAGATAATTTTTCTGCTTGGACAATGCTCCATCCTCTGGGAAGCATCCGAGACTCCTTGCAGGTATGTCCCTGAGTCTTTATTCCGGTGGTTTAGCGCCCTGTGATCACGGGTAGCAACCCCAGACTCCTCCAGGGAAGATACCCGAGATGATTTTTCTCCTTGGACAATGCTCCATTTTCTGGGATGCATCTGAGATTCCTCCCAGGCGTCTCCCACAGACATTTTTCCTGTGGTTTGGGTCCCTGTAATCCCGGGTAGCAACCCCAGACTCCTCCAGGGAAGATACCCGAGATGATTTTTCTCCTTGGACAATGCTCCATCTTCTGGGATGCATCTGAGATTCCTCCCAGGCGTCTCCCACAGACATTTTTCCTGTGGTTTGGGTCCCTGTAATCCCGGGTAGCAACCCCAGACTCCTCCAGGGAAGATACCCGAGATGATTTTTCTCCCTGGACAATGCTCCATCCTCTGGGAAGCATCCGAGACTCCTTGCAGGTATGTCCCTGAGTGTTTATTCCGGTGCTTTTGGGCCCTGTCATCCCGGGTAGCAACCCCAGACTCCTCCGTGGAAGATACCCAAGTTGATTTTTCTCCTTGGACTATTGTCCATCCTGCAGGATGCACCCGAGACTCCTCCCAGCTCTGTTTCTGAGTGTTTTCTTCCGGTGGTTTAGCGCCCTGTGATCCCAGGTAGCAACCCCAGACTCCTCCAGGGAAGATATCCGAGATGATTTTTCTCCTTGGACAATGCTCCATCCTCTGGGAAGTATCCGAGACTCATTGAATGTATGTCCCTGAGTCTTTATTCCGGTGTTTTGGGGCCCTGTGATCCCGGGTAGCAACCCCAGACTCCTCCAGGGAAGATACCCGAGATGATTTTTCTCCTTGGACAATGCTCCATCTTCTGGGATGCATCTGAGATTCCTCCCAAGTGTCTCCTGCAGACATTTTTCCTGTGGTTTTGGTCCCTGTAATCCCGGGTAGCAAGCCCAGACTCCTCCAGGAAAGATACCCGGGATGATTTTTCTCCTTGGACAATGCTCTATACTCTGGGATGCATCCGAGACTTGTCGCAGCTATGTCCCTGAGTCTTTTTTCTCGCGGTTTATGGTTCTGTCATCCCAGGTAGCAACCCCAGACTCCTCCAGGGAAGACACCCAAGATGATTTTTCTCTCTTGACAGTGGTCCATCCTGCGGGATCTACCCAGAACTCCTCCCAGGCATCTCCCGCAGAGTTTTCTCCAGTGCTTTAGGGCCCTGTGATCCCGGCTAGCAACCCCAGACTCCTCTAGGGAAGATACCCGAGATAATTTTTCTGCTTGGACAATGCTCCATCCTCTGGGAAGCATCCGAGACTCCTTGCAGGTATGTCCCTGAGTGTTTATTCCGGTGCTTTTGGGCCCTGTCATCCCGGGTAGCAACCCCAGACTCCTCCAGGGAAGATACCCGAGATGATTTTTCTCCTTGGACTATTGTCCATCCTGCGGGATGCACCCGAGACTCTTCCCAGCTCTGTTTCTGAGTGTTTTCTTCCGGTGGTTTAGCGCCCTGTGATCCCGGGTAGCAACCCCAGACTTCTCCAGGGAAGATACCCGAGATGATTTTTCTCCTTGGACAATGCTCCATCCTCTGGGAAGCATCCGAGACTCATTGAAGGTATGTCCCTGAGTCTTTATTCCGGTGTTTTGGGGCCCTGTGATCCCGGGTAGCAACCCCAGACTCCTCCAGGGAAGATACCCGAGATGATTTTTCTCCTTGGACAATGCTCCATCTTCTGGGATGCATCTGAGATTCCTCCCACGTGTCTCCCGCAGACATTTTTCCTGTGGTTTTGGTCCCTGTAATCCCGGGTAGCAAGCCCAGACTCCTCCAGGAAAGATACCCGGGATGATTTTTCTCCTTGGACAATGCTCTATACTCTGGGATGCATCCGAGACTTGTCGCAGCTATGTCCCTGAGTCTTTTTTCTCGCGGTTTATGATACTGTCATCCCGGGTAGCAACCCCAGACTCCTCCAGGGAAGACACCCAAGATGATTTTTCTCTCTTGACAGTGGTCCATCCTGCGGGATCTACCCAGAACTCCTCCCAGGCATCTCCCGCAGAGTTTTCTCCAGTGCTTTAGGGCCCTGTGATCCCGGCTAGCAACCCCAGACTCCTCTAGGGAAGATACCCGAGATAATTTTTCTGCTTGGACAATGCTCCATCTTCTGGGAAGCATCCGAGACTCCTTGCAGGTATGTCCCTGAGTGTTTATTCCGGTGCTTTTGGGCCCTGTCATCCCGGGTAGCAACCCCAGACTCCTCCGTGGAAGATACCCAAGTTGATTTTTCTCCTTGGACTATTGTCCATCCTGCGGGATGCACCCGAGACTCTTCCCAGCTCTGTTTCTGAGTGTTTTCTTCCGGTGGTTTAGCGCCCTGTGATCCCGGGTAGCAACCCCAGACTCCTCCAGGGAAGATACCCGAGATGATTTTTCTCCTTGGACAATGCTCCATCCTCTGGGAAGCATCCGAGACTCATTGAAGGTATGTCCCTGAGTCTTTATTCCGGTGTTTTGGGGCCCTGTGATCCCGGGTAGCAACCCCAGACTCCTCCGTGGAAGATACCCGAGATGATTTTTCTCCTTGGACAATGCTCCATCTTCTGGGATGCATCTGAAATTCCTCCCAAGTGTCTCCCGCTGACATTTTTCCTGTGGTTTTGGTCCCTGTAATCCCGGGTAGCAAGCCCAGACTCCTCCAGGAAAGATACCCGGGATGATTTTTCTCCTTGGACAATGCTCTATACTCTGGGATGCATCCGAGACTTGTTGCAGCTATGTCCCTGAGTCTTTTTTCTCGCGGTTTATGGTTCTGTCATCCCAGGTAGCAACCCCAGACTCCTCCAGGGAAGACACCCGAGATGATTTTTCTCTCTTGACAGTGGTCCATCCTGCGGGATCTACCCAGAACTCCTCCCAGGCATCTCCCGCAGAGTTTTCTCCAGTGCTTTAGGGCCCTGTGATCCCGGCTAGCAACCCCAGACTCCTCTAGGGAAGATACCCGAGATAATTTTTCTGCTTGGACAATGCTCCATCTTCTCGGAAGCATCCGAGACTCCTTGCAGGTCTGTCCCTGAGTCTTTATTCCGGTGGTTTAGCGCCCTGTGATCACGGGTAGCAACCCCAGACTCCTCCAGGGAAGATACCCGAGATGATTTTTCTCCTTGGACAATGCTCCATCTTCTGGGATGCATCTGAGATTCCTCCCAGGCGTCTCCCACAGACATTTTTCCTGTGGTTTGGGTCCCTGTAATCCCGGGTAGCAACCCCAGACTCCTCCAGGGAAGATACCCGAGATGATTTTTCTCCTTGGACAATGCTCCATCTTCTGGGATGCATCTGAGATTCCTCCCAAGTGTCTCCTGCAGACATTTTTCCTGTGCTTTTGGTCCCTGTAATCCCGGGTAGCAAGCCCAGACTCCTCCAGGAAAGATACCCGGGATGATTTTTCTCCTTGGACAATGCTCTATACTCTGGGATGCATCCGAGACTTGTCGCAGCTATGTCCCTGAGTCTTTTTTCTCGCGGTTTATGGTTCTGTCATCCCAGGTAGCAACCCCAGACTCCTCCAGGGAAGACACCCAAGATGATTTTTCTCTCTTGACAGTGGTCCATCCTGCGGGATCTACCCAGAACTCCTCCCAGGCATCTCCCGCAGAGTTTTCTCCAGTGCTTTAGGGCCCTGTGATCCCGGGTAGCAACCCCAGACTCCTCTAGGGAAGATACCCGAGATAATTTTTCTGCTTGGACAATGCTCCATCTTCTCGGAAGCATCCGAGACTCCTTGCAGGTCTGTCCCTGAGTCTTTATTCCGGTGGTTTAGCGCCCTGTGATCACGGGTAGCAACCCCAGACTCCTCCAGGGAAGATACCCGAGATGATTTTTCTCCTTGGACAATGCTCCATCTTCTGGGATGCATCTGAGATTCCTCCCAGGCGTCTCCCACAGACATTTTTCCTGTGGTTTGGGTCCCTGTAATCCCGGGTAGCAACCCCAGACTCCTCCAGGGAAGATACCCGAGATGATTTTTCTCCCTGGACAATGCTCCATCCTCTGGGAAGCATCCGAGACTCCTTGCAGGTATGTCCCTGAGTGTTTATTCCGGTGCTTTTGGTCCCTGTAATCCCGGGTAGCAACCCCAGACTCCTCCGTGGAAGATACCCAAGTTGATTTTTCTCCTTGGACTATTGTCCATCCTGCAGGATGCACCCGAGACTCCTCCCAGCTCTGTTTCTGAGTGTTTTCTTCCGGTGGTTTAGCGCCCTGTGATCCCAGGTAGCAACCCCAGACTCCTCCAGGGAAGATATCCGAGATGATTTTTCTCCTTGGACAATGCTCCATCCTCTGGGAAGTATCCGAGACTCATTGAATGTATGTCCCTGAGTCTTTATTCCGGTGTTTTGGGGCCCTGTGATCCCGGGTAGCAACCCCAGACTCCTCCAGGGAAGATACCCGAGATGATTTTTCTCCTTGGACAATGCTCCATCTTCTGGGATGCATCTGAGATTCCTCCCAAGTGTCTCCTGCAGACATTTTTCCTGTGGTTTTGGTCCCTGTAATCCCGGGTAGCAAGCCCAGACTCCTCCAGGAAAGATACCCGGGATGATTTTTCTCCTTGGACAATGCTCTATACTCTGGGATGCATCCGAGACTTGTCGCAGCTATGTCCCTGAGTCTTTTTTCTCGCGGTTTATGGTTCTGTCATCCCAGGTAGCAACCCCAGACTCCTCCAGGGAAGACACCCAAGATGATTTTTCTCTCTTGACAGTGGTCCATCCTGCGGGATCTACCCAGAACTCCTCCCAGGCATCTCCCGCAGAGTTTTCTCCAGTGCTTTAGGGCCCTGTGATCCCGGCTAGCAACCCCAGACTCCTCTAGGGAAGATACCCGAGATAATTTTTCTGCTTGGACAATGCTCCATCCTCTGGGAAGCATCCGAGACTCCTTGCAGGTATGTCCCTGAGTGTTTATTCCGGTGCTTTTGGGCCCTGTCATCCCGGGTAGCAACCCCAGACTCCTCCAGGGAAGATACCCGAGATGATTTTTCTCCTTGGACTATTGTCCATCCTGCGGGATGCACCCGAGACTCTTCCCAGCTCTGTTTCTGAGTGTTTTCTTCCGGTGGTTTAGCGCCCTGTGATCCCGGGTAGCAACCCCAGACTTCTCCAGGGAAGATACCCGAGATGATTTTTCTCCTTGGACAATGCTCCATCCTCTGGGAAGCATCCGAGACTCATTGAAGGTATGTCCCTGAGTCTTTATTCCGGTGTTTTGGGGCCCTGTGATCCCGGGTAGCAACCCCAGACTCCTCCAGGGAAGATACCCGAGATGATTTTTCTCCTTGGACAATGCTCCATCTTCTGGGATGCATCTGAGATTCCTCCCACGTGTCTCCCGCAGACATTTTTCCTGTGGTTTTGGTCCCTGTAATCCCGGGTAGCAAGCCCAGACTCCTCCAGGAAAGATACCCGGGATGATTTTTCTCCTTGGACAATGCTCTATACTCTGGGATGCATCCGAGACTTGTCGCAGCTATGTCCCTGAGTCTTTTTTCTCGCGGTTTATGATACTGTCATCCCGGGTAGCAACCCCAGACTCCTCCAGGGAAGACACCCAAGATGATTTTTCTCTCTTGACAGTGGTCCATCCTGCGGGATCTACCCAGAACTCCTCCCAGGCATCTCCCGCAGAGTTTTCTCCAGTGCTTTAGGGCCCTGTGATCCCGGCTAGCAACCCCAGACTCCTCTAGGGAAGATACCCGAGATAATTTTTCTGCTTGGACAATGCTCCATCTTCTGGGAAGCATCCGAGACTCCTTGCAGGTATGTCCCTGAGTGTTTATTCCGGTGCTTTTGGGCCCTGTCATCCCGGGTAGCAACCCCAGACTCCTCCGTGGAAGATACCCAAGTTGATTTTTCTCCTTGGACTATTGTCCATCCTGCGGGATGCACCCGAGACTCTTCCCAGCTCTGTTTCTGAGTGTTTTCTTCCGGTGGTTTAGCGCCCTGTGATCCCGGGTAGCAACCCCAGACTCCTCCAGGGAAGATACCCGAGATGATTTTTCTCCTTGGACAATGCTCCATCCTCTGGGAAGCATCCGAGACTCATTGAAGGTATGTCCCTGAGTCTTTATTCCGGTGTTTTGGGGCCCTGTGATCCCGGGTAGCAACCCCAGACTCCTCCGTGGAAGATACCCGAGATGATTTTTCTCCTTGGACAATGCTCCATCTTCTGGGATGCATCTGAAATTCCTCCCAAGTGTCTCCCGCTGACATTTTTCCTGTGGTTTTGGTCCCTGTAATCCCGGGTAGCAAGCCCAGACTCCTCCAGGAAAGATACCCGGGATGATTTTTCTCCTTGGACAATGCTCTATACTCTGGGATGCATCCGAGACTTGTTGCAGCTATGTCCCTGAGTCTTTTTTCTCGCGGTTTATGGTTCTGTCATCCCAGGTAGCAACCCCAGACTCCTCCAGGGAAGACACCCGAGATGATTTTTCTCTCTTGACAGTGGTCCATCCTGCGGGATCTACCCAGAACTCCTCCCAGGCATCTCCCGCAGAGTTTTCTCCAGTGCTTTAGGGCCCTGTGATCCCGGCTAGCAACCCCAGACTCCTCTAGGGAAGATACCCGAGATAATTTTTCTGCTTGGACAATGCTCCATCTTCTCGGAAGCATCCGAGACTCCTTGCAGGTCTGTCCCTGAGTCTTTATTCCGGTGGTTTAGCGCCCTGTGATCACGGGTAGCAACCCCAGACTCCTCCAGGGAAGATACCCGAGATGATTTTTCTCCTTGGACAATGCTCCATCTTCTGGGATGCATCTGAGATTCCTCCCAGGCGTCTCCCACAGACATTTTTCCTGTGGTTTGGGTCCCTGTAATCCCGGGTAGCAACCCCAGACTCCTCCAGGGAAGATACCCGAGATGATTTTTCTCCTTGGACAATGCTCCATCTTCTGGGATGCATCTGAGATTCCTCCCAAGTGTCTCCTGCAGACATTTTTCCTGTGCTTTTGGTCCCTGTAATCCCGGGTAGCAAGCCCAGACTCCTCCAGGAAAGATACCCGGGATGATTTTTCTCCTTGGACAATGCTCTATACTCTGGGATGCATCCGAGACTTGTCGCAGCTATGTCCCTGAGTCTTTTTTCTCGCGGTTTATGGTTCTGTCATCCCAGGTAGCAACCCCAGACTCCTCCAGGGAAGACACCCAAGATGATTTTTCTCTCTTGACAGTGGTCCATCCTGCGGGATCTACCCAGAACTCCTCCCAGGCATCTCCCGCAGAGTTTTCTCCAGTGCTTTAGGGCCCTGTGATCCCGGGTAGCAACCCCAGACTCCTCTAGGGAAGATACCCGAGATAATTTTTCTGCTTGGACAATGCTCCATCTTCTCGGAAGCATCCGAGACTCCTTGCAGGTCTGTCCCTGAGTCTTTATTCCGGTGGTTTAGCGCCCTGTGATCACGGGTAGCAACCCCAGACTCCTCCAGGGAAGATACCCGAGATGATTTTTCTCCTTGGACAATGCTCCATCTTCTGGGATGCATCTGAGATTCCTCCCAGGCGTCTCCCACAGACATTTTTCCTGTGGTTTGGGTCCCTGTAATCCCGGGTAGCAACCCCAGACTCCTCCAGGGAAGATACCCGAGATGATTTTTCTCCTTGGACAATGCTCCATCTTCTGGGATGCATCTGAGATTCCTCCCAAGTGTCTCCTGCAGACATTTTTCCTGTGCTTTTGGTCCCTGTAATCCCGGGTAGCAAGCCCAGACTCCTCCAGGAAAGATACCCGGGATGATTTTTCTCCTTGGACAATGCTCTATACTCTGGGATGCATCCGAGACTTGTCGCAGCTATTTCCCTGAGTCTTTTTTCTCGCGGTTTATGGTTCTGTCATCCCAGGTAGCAACCCCAGACTCCTCCAGGGAAGACACCCAAGATGATTTTTCTCTCTTGACAGTGGTCCATCCTGCGGGATCTACCCAGAACTCCTCCCAGGCATCTCCCGCAGAGTTTTCTCCAGTGCTTTAGGGCCCTGTGATCCCGGGTAGCAACCCCAGACTCCTCTAGGGAAGATACCCGAGATAATTTTTCTGCTTGGACAATGCTCCATCCTCTGGGAAGCATCCGAGACTCCTTGCAGGTATGTCCCTGAGTGTTTATTCCGGTGCTTTTGGGCCCTGTCATCCCGGGTAGCAACCCCAGACTCCTCCGTGGAAGATACCCAAGTTGATTTTTCTCCTTGGACTATTGTCCATCCTGCGGGATGCACCCGAGTCTCTTCCCAGCTCTGTTTCTGAGTGTTTTCTTCCGGTGGTTTAGCGCCCTGTGATCCCAGGTAGCAACCCCAGACTCCTCCAGGGAAGATACCCGAGATGATTTTTCTCCTTGGACAATGCTCCATCCTCTGGGAAGCATCCGAGACTCATTGAAGGTATGTCCCTGAGTCTTTATTCCGGTGTTTTGGGGCCCTGTGATCCCGGGTAGCAACCCCAGACTCCTCCAGGGAAGATACCCGAGATGATTTTTCTCCTTGGACAATGCTCCATCTTCTGGGATGCATCTGAAATTCCTCCCAAGTGTCTCCCGCTGACATTTTTCCTGTGGTTTTGGTCCCTGTAATCCCAGGTAGCAAGCCCAGACTCCTCCAGGAAAGATACCCGGGATGATTTTTCTCCTTGGACAATGCTCCATCTTCTGGGATGCATCTGAGATTCCTCCCAGGCGTCTCCCACAGACATTTTTCCTGTGGTTTGGGTCCCTGTAATCCCGGGTAGCAACCCCAGACTCCTCCAGGGAAGATACCCAAGATGATTTTTCTCCTTGGACAATGCTCCATCTTCTGGGATGCATCTGAGATTCCTCCCAAGTGTCTCCTGCAGACTTTTTTCCTGTGGTTTTGGTCCCTGTAATCCCGGGTAGCAAGCCCAGACTCCTCCAGGAAAGATACCCGGGATGATTTTTCTCCTTGGACAATGCTCTATACTCTGGGATGCATCCGAGACTTGTCGCAGCTATGTCCCTGAGTCTTTTTTCTCGCGGTTTATGTTTCTGTCATCCCAGGTAGCAACCCCAGACTCCTCCAGGGAAGACACCCAAGATGATTTTTCTCTCTTGACAGTGGTCCATCCTGCGGGATCTACCTAGAACTCCTCCCAGGCATCTCCTGCAGAGTTTTCTCCAGTGCTTTAGGGCCCTGTGATCCCGGCTAGCAACCCCAGACTCCTCTAGGGAAGATACCCGAGATAATTTTTCTGCTTGGACAATGCTCCATCCTCTGGGAAGCATCCGAGACTCCTTGCAGGTATGTCCCTGAGTGTTTATTCCGGTGCTTTTGGGCCCTGTGATCCCGGGTAGCAACCCCAGACTCCTCCGTGGAAGATACCCATGTTGATTTTTCTCCTTGGACTATTGTCCATCCTGCGGGATGCACCCGAGACTCTTCCCAGCTCTGTTTCTGAGTGTTTTCTTCCGGTGGTTTAGCGCCCTGTGATCCCGGGTAGCAACCCCAGACTCCTCCAGGGAAGATACCCGAGATGATTTTTCTCCTTGGACAATGCTCCATCCTCTGGGAAGCATCCGAGACTCCTTGCAGGTCTGTCCCTGAGTCTTTATTCCGGTGGTTTAGCGCCCTGTGATCACGGGTAGCAACCCCAGACTCCTCCAGGGAAGATACCCGAGATGATTTTTCTCCTTGGACAATGCTCCATCTTCTGGGATGCATCTGAGATTCCTCCCAGGCGTCTCCCACAGACATTTTTCCTGTGGTTTGGGTCCCTGTAATCCCGGGTAGCAACCCCAGACTCCTCCAGGGAAGATACCCGAGATGATTTTTCTCCTTGGACAATGCTCCATCTTCTGGGATGCATCTGAGATTCCTCCCAGGCGTCTCCCACAGACATTTTTCCTGTGGTTTTGGTCCCTGTAATCCCGGGTAGCAAGCCCAGACTCCTCCAGGAAAGATACCCGGGATGATTTTTCTCCTTGGACAATGCTCTATACTCTGGGATGCATCCGAGACTTGTCGCAGCTATGTCCCTGAGTCTTTTTTCTCGCGGTTTATGGTTCTGTCATCCCAGGTAGCAACCCCAGACTCCTCCAGGGAAGACACCCAAGATGATTTTTCTCTCTTGACAGTGGTCCATCCCGCGGGATCTACCCAGAACTCCTCCCAGGCATCTCCCGCAGAGTTTTCTCCAGTGCTTTAGGGCCCTGTGATCCCGGCTAGCAACCCCAGACTCCTCTAGGGAAGATACCCGAGATAATTTTTCTGCTTGGACAATGCTCCATCCTCTGTGAAGCATCCGAGACTCCTTGCAGGTATGTCCCTGAGTGTTTATTCCGGTGCTTTTGGGCCCTGTCATCCCGGGTAGCAACCCCAGACTCCTCCGTGGAAGATACCCAAGTTGATTTTTCTCCTTGGACTATTGTCCATCCTGCGGGATGCACCCGAGTCTCTTCCCAGCTCTGTTTCTGAGTGTTTTCTTCCGGTGGTTTAGCGCCCTGTGATCCCAGGTAGCAACCCCAGACTCCTCCAGGGAAGATACCCGAGATGATTTTTCTCCTTGGACAATGCTCCATCCTCTGGGAAGCATCCGAGACTCATTGAAGGTATGTCCCTGAGTCTTTATTCCGGTGTTTTGGGGCCCTGTGATCCCGGGTAGCAACCCCAGACTCCTCCAGGGAAGATACCCGAGATGATTTTTCTCCTTGGACAATGCTCCATCTTCTGGGATGCATCTGAGATTCCTCCCAAGTGTCTCCCGCTGACATTTTTCCTGTGGTTTTGGTCCCTGTAATCCCAGGTAGCAAGCCCAGACTCCTCCAGGAAAGATACCCGGGATGATTTTTCTCCTTGGACAATGCTCTATACTCTGGGATGCATCCGAGACTTGTCGCAGCTATGTCCCTGAGTCTTTTTTCTCGCGGTTTATGGTTCTGTCATCCCAGGTAGCAACCTCAGACTCCTCCAGGGAAGACACCCAAGATGATTTTTCTCTCTTAACAGTGGTCCATCCTGCGGGATCTACCCAGAACTCCTCCCAGGCATCTCCCGCAGAGTTTTCTCCAGTGCTTTAGGGCCCTGTGATCCCGGGTAGCAACCCCAGACTCCTCTAGGGAAGATACCCGAGATAATTTTTCTGCTTGGACAATGCTCCATCCTCTGGGAAGCATCCGAGACTCCTTGCAGGTATGTCCCTGAGTCTTTATTCCGGTGGTTTAGCGCCCTGTGATCACGGGTAGCAACCCCAGACTCCTCCAGGGAAGATACCCGAGATGATTTTTCTCCTTGGACAATGCTCCATTTTCTGGGATGCATCTGAGATTCCTCCCAGGCGTCTCCCACAGACATTTTTCCTGTGGTTTGGGTCCCTGTAATCCCGGGTAGCAACCCCAGACTCCTCCAGGGAAGATACCCGAGATGATTTTTCTCCTTGGACAATGCTCCATCTTCTGGGATGCATCTGAGATTCCTCCCAGGCGTCTCCCACAGACATTTTTCCTGTGGTTTGGGTCCCTGTAATCCCGGGTAGCAACCCCAGACTCCTCCAGGGAAGATACCCGAGATGATTTTTCTCCTTGGACAATGCTCCATCTTCTGGGATGCATCTGAGATTCCTCCCAGGCGTCTCCCACAGACATTTTTCCTGTGGTTTTGGTCCCTGTAATCCCGGGTAGCAAGCCCAGACTCCTCCAGGAAAGATACCCGGGATGATTTTTCTCCTTGGACAATGCTCTATACTCTGGGATGCATCCGAGACTTGTCGCAGCTATGTCCCTGAGTCTTTTTTCTCGCGGTTTATGGTTCTGTCATCCCAGGTAGCAACCCCAGACTCCTCCAGGGAAGACACCCAAGATGATTTTTCTCTCTTGACAGTGGTCCATCCTGCGGGATCTACCCAGAACTCCTCCCAGGCATCTCCCGCAGAGTTTTCTCCAGTGCTTTAGGGCCCTGTGATCCCGGCTAGCAACCCCAGACTCCTCTAGGGAAGATACCCGAGATAATTTTTCTGCTTGGACAATGCTCCATCCTCTGGGAAGCATCCGAGACTCCTTGCAGGTATGTCCCTGAGTCTTTATTCCGGTGGTTTAGCGCCCTGTGATCACGGGTAGCAACCCCAGACTCCTCCAGGGAAGATACCCGAGATGATTTTTCTCCTTGGACAATGCTCCATCTTCTGGGATGCATCTGAGATTCCTCCCAGGCGTCTCCCACAGACATTTTTCCTGTGGTTTGGGTCCCTGTAATCCCGGGTAGCAACCCCAGACTCCTCCAGGGAAGATACCCGAGATGATTTTTCTCCTTGGACAATGCTCCATCTTCTGGGATGCAGCTGAGATTCCTCCCAGGCGTCTCCCACAGACATTTTTCCTGTGGTTTGGGTCCCTGTAATCCCGGGTAGCAACCCCAGACTCCTCCAGGGAAGATACCCGAGATGATTTTTCTCCCTGGACAATGCTCCATCCTCTGGGAAGCATCCGAGACTCCTTGCAGGTATGTCCCTGAGTGTTTATTCCGGTGCTTTTGGGCCCTGTCATCCCGGGTAGCAACCCCAGACTCCTCCGTGGAAGATACCCAAGTTGATTTTTCTCCTTGGACTATTGTCCATCCTGCAGGATGCACCCGAGACTCCTCCCAGCTCTGTTTCTGAGTGTTTTCTTCCGGTGGTTTAGCGCCCTGTGATCCCAGATAGCAACCCCAGACTCCTCCAGGGAAGATATCCGAGATGATTTTTCTCCTTGGACAATGCTCCATCCTCTGGGAAGTATCCGAGACTCATTGAATGTATGTCCCTGAGTCTTTATTCCGGTGTTTTGGGGCCCTGTGATCCCGGGTAGCAACCCCAGACTCCTCCAGGGAAGATACCTGAGATGATTTTTCTCCTTGGACAATGCTCCGTCTTCTGGGATGCATCTGAGATTCCTCCCAGGCGTCTCCCACAGACATTTTTCCTGTGGTTTGGGTCCCTGTAATCCCGGGTAGCAACCCCAGACTCCTCCAGGGAAGATACCCGAGATGATTTTTCTCCTTGGACAATGCTCCATCTTCTGGGATGCATCTGAGATTCCTCCCAAGTGTCTCCTGCAGACATTTTTCCTGTGCTTTTGGTCCCTGTAATCCCGGGTAGCAAGCCCAGACTCCTCCAGGAAAGATACCCGGGATGATTTTTCTCCTTGGACAATGCTCTATACTCTGGGATGCATCCGAGACTTGTCGCAGCTATGTCCCTGAGTCTTTTTTCTCGCGGTTTATGGTTCTGTCATCCCAGGTAGCAACCCCAGACTCCTCCAGGGAAGACACCCAAGATGATTTTTCTCTCTTGACAGTGGTCCATCCTGCGGGATCTACCCAGAACTCCTCCCAGGCATCTCCCGCAGAGTTTTCTCCAGTGCTTTAGGGCCCTGTGATCCCGGGTAGCAACCCCAGACTCCTCTAGGGAAGATACCCGAGATAATTTTTCTGCTTGGACAATGCTCCATCCTCTGGGAAGCATCCGAGACTCCTTGCAGGTATGTCCCTGAGTGTTTATTCCGGTGCTTTTGGGCCCTGTCATCCCGGGTAGCAACCCCAGACTCCTCCGTGGAAGATACCCAAGTTGATTTTTCTCCTTGGACTATTGTCCATCCTGCGGGATGCACCCGAGTCTCTTCCCAGCTCTGTTTCTGAGTGTTTTCTTCCGGTGGTTTAGCGCCCTGTGATCCCAGGTAGCAACCCCAGACTCCTCCAGGGAAGATACCCGAGATGATTTTTCTCCTTGGACAATGCTCCATCCTCTGGGAAGCATCCGAGACTCATTGAAGGTATGTCCCTGAGTCTTTATTCCGGTGTTTTGGGGCCCTGTGATCCCGGGTAGCAACCCCAGACTCCTCCAGGGAAGATACCCGAGATGATTTTTCTCCTTGGACAATGCTCCATCTTCTGGGATGCATCTGAGATTCCTCCCAAGTGTCTCCCGCTGACATTTTTCCTGTGGTTTTGGTCCCTGTAATCCCAGGTAGCAAGCCCAGACTCCTCCAGGAAAGATACCCGGGATGATTTTTCTCCTTGGACAATGCTCTATACTCTGGGATGCATCCGAGACTTGTCGCAGCTATGTCCCTGAGTCTTTTTTCTCGC
This sequence comes from Vanellus vanellus, assembly GCF_965231255.1. Classification (NCBI taxonomy): domain Eukaryota; kingdom Metazoa; phylum Chordata; class Aves; order Charadriiformes; family Charadriidae; genus Vanellus; species Vanellus vanellus. Next base: position 11,124 of record NW_028126759.1, on the reverse strand, counting down.
GGTTTATGGTTCTGTCATCCCAGGTAGCAACCTCAGACTCCTCCAGGGAAGACACCCAAGATGATTTTTCTCTCTTAACAGTGGTCCATCCTGCGGGATCTACCCAGAACTCCTCCCAGGCATCTCCCGCAGAGTTTTCTCCAGTGCTTTAGGGCCCTGTGATCCCGGGTAGCAACCCCAGACTCCTCTAGGGAAGATACCCGAGATAATTTTTCTGCTTGGACAATGCTCCATCCTCTGGGAAGCATCCGAGACTCCTTGCAGGTATGTCCCTGAGTCTTTATTCCGGTGGTTTAGCGCCCTGTGATCACGGGTAGCAACCCCAGACTCCTCCAGGGAAGATACCCGAGATGATTTTTCTCCTTGGACAATGCTCCATCTTCTGGGATGCATCTGAGATTCCTCCCAGGCGTCTCCCACAGACATTTTTCCTGTGGTTTGGGTCCCTGTAATCCCGGGTAGCAACCCCAGACTCCTCCAGGGAAGATACCCGAGATGATTTTTCTCCTTGGACAATGCTCCATCTTCTGGGATGCATCTGAGATTCCTCCCAGGCGTCTCCCACAGACATTTTTCCTGTGGTTTGGGTCCCTGTAATCCCGGGTAGCAACCCCAGACTCCTCCAGGGAAGATACCCGAGATGATTTTTCTCCCTGGACAATGCTCCATCCTCTGGGAAGCATCCGAGACTCCTTGCAGGTATGTCCCTGAGTGTTTATTCCGGTGCTTTTGGGCCCTGTCATCCCGGGTAGCAACCCCAGACTCCTCCGTGGAAGATACCCAAGTTGATTTTTCTCCTTGGACTATTGTCCATCCTGCAGGATGCACCCGAGACTCCTCCCAGCTCTGTTTCTGAGTGTTTTCTTCCGGTGGTTTAGCGCCCTGTGATCCCAGGTAGCAACCCCAGACTCCTCCAGGGAAGATATCCGAGATGATTTTTCTCCTTGGACAATGCTCCATCCTCTGGGAAGTATCCGAGACTCATTGAATGTATGTCCCTGAGTCTTTATTCCGGTGTTTTGGGGCCCTGTGATCCCGGGTAGCAACCCCAGACTCCTCCAGGGAAGATACCCGAGATGATTTTTCTCCTTGGACAATGCTCCATCTTCTGGGATGCATCTGAGATTCCTCCCACGTGTCTCCCGCAGACATTTTTCCTGTGGTTTTGGTCCCTGTAATCCCGGGTAGCAAGCCCAGACTCCTCCAGGAAAGATACCCGGGATGATTTTTCTCCTTGGACAATGCTCTATACTCTGGGATGCATCCGAGACTTGTTGCAGCTATGTCCCTGAGTCTTTTTTCTCGCGGTTTATGGTTCTGTCATCCCAGGTAGCAACCCCAGACTCCTCCAGGGAAGACACCCAAGATGATTTTTCTCTCTTGACAGTGGTCCATCCTGCGGGATCTACCCAGAACTCCTCCCAGGCACCTCCCGCAGAGTTTTCTCCAGTGCTTTAGGGCCCTGTGATCCCGGCTAGCAACCCCAGACTCCTCTAGGGAAGATACCCGAGATAATTTTTCTGCTTGGACAATGCTCCATCTTCTGGGAAGCATCCGAGACTCCTTGCAGGTCTGTCCCTGAGTCTTTATTCCGGTGGTTTAGCGCCCTGTGATCACAGGTAGCAACCCCAGACTCCTCCAGGGAAGATACCCAAGTTGATTTTTCTCCTTGGACAATGCTCCATCTTCTGGGATGCATCTGAGATTCCTCCCAGGCGTCTCCCACAGACATTTTTCCTGTGGTTTGGGTCCCTGTAATCCCGGGTAGCAACCCCAGACTCCTCCAGGGAAGATACCCAAGATGATTTTTCTCCTTGGACAATGCTCCATCTTCTGGGATGCATCTGAGATTCCTCCCAAGTGTCTCCTGCAGACATTTTTCCTGTGGTTTTGGTCCCTGTAATCCCGGGTAGCAAGCCCAGACTCCTCCAGGAAAGATACCCGGGATGATTTTTCTCCTTGGACAATGCTCTATACTCTGGGATGCATCCGAGACTTGTCGCAGCTATGTCCCTGAGTCTTTTTTCTCGCGGTTTATGGTTCTGTCATCCCAGGTAGCAACCCCAGACTCCTCCAGGGAAGACACCCAAGATGATTTTTCTCTCTTGACAGTGGTCCATCCTGCGGGATCTACCCAGAACTCCTCCCAGGCATCTCCCGCAGAGTTTTCTCCAGTGCTTTAGGGCCCTGTGATCCCGGCTAGCAACCCCAGACTCCTCTAGGGAAGATACCCGAGATAATTTTTCTGCTTGGACAATGCTCCATCCTCTGGGAAGCATCCGAGACTCCTTGCAGGTATGTCCCTGAGTGTTTATTCCGGTGCTTTTGGGCCCTGTCATCCCGGGTAGCAACCCCAGACTCCTCCAGGGAAGATACCCGAGATGATTTTTCTCCTTGGACTATTGTCCATCCTGCGGGATGCACCCGAGACTCTTCCCAGCTCTGTTTCTGAGTGTTTTCTTCCGGTGGTTTAGCGCCCTGTGATCCCGGGTAGCAACCCCAGACTTCTCCAGGGAAGATACCCGAGATGATTTTTCTCCTTGGACAATGCTCCATCCTCTGGGAAGCATCCGAGACTCATTGAAGGTATGTCCCTGAGTCTTTATTCCGGTGTTTTGGGGCCCTGTGATCCCGGGTAGCAACCCCAGACTCCTCCAGGGAAGATACCCGAGATGATTTTTCTCCTTGGACAATGCTCCATCTTCTGGGATGCATCTGAGATTCCTCCCACGTGTCTCCCGCAGACATTTTTCCTGTGGTTTTGGTCCCTGTAATCCCGGGTAGCAAGCCCAGACTCCTCCAGGAAAGATACCCGGGATGATTTTTCTCCTTGGACAATGCTCTATACTCTGGGATGCATCCGAGACTTGTCGCAGCTATGTCCCTGAGTCTTTTTTCTCGCGGTTTATGATACTGTCATCCCGGGTAGCAACCCCAGACTCCTCCAGGGAAGACACCCAAGATGATTTTTCTCTCTTGACAGTGGTCCATCCTGCGGGATCTACCCAGAACTCCTCCCAGGCATCTCCCGCAGAGTTTTCTCCAGTGCTTTAGGGCCCTGTGATCCCGGCTAGCAACCCCAGACTCCTCTAGGGAAGATACCCGAGATAATTTTTCTGCTTGGACAATGCTCCATCTTCTGGGAAGCATCCGAGACTCCTTGCAGGTATGTCCCTGAGTGTTTATTCCGGTGCTTTTGGACCCTGTCATCCCGGGTAGCAACCCCAGACTCCTCCGTGGAAGATACCCAAGTTGATTTTTCTCCTTGGACTATTGTCCATCCTGCGGGATGCACCCGAGACTCTTCCCAGCTCTGTTTCTGAGTGTTTTCTTCCGGTGGTTTAGCGCCCTGTGATCCCGGGTTGCAACCCCAGACTCCTCCAGGGAAGATACCCGAGATGATTTTTCTCCTTGGACAATGCTCCATCCTCTGGGAAGCATCCGAGACTCATTGAAGGTATGTCCCTGAGTGTTTATTCCGGTGTTTTGGGGCCCTGTGATCCCGGGTAGCAACCCCAGACTCCTCCAGGGAAGATACCCGAGATGATTTTTCTCCTTGGACAATGCTCCATCTTCTGGGATGCATCTGAAATTCCTCCCAAGTGTCTCCCGCTGACATTTTTCCTGTGGTTTTGGTCCCTGTAATCCCGGGTAGCAAGCCCAGACTCCTCCAGGAAAGATACCCGGGATGATTTTTCTCCTTGGACAATGCTCTATACTCTGGGATGCATCCGAGACTTGTTGCAGCTATGTCCCTGAGTCTTTTTTCTCGCGGTTTATGGTTCTGTCATCCCAGGTAGCAACCCCAGACTCCTCCAGGGAAGACACCCAAGATGATTTTTCTCTCTTGACAGTGGTCCATCCTGCGGGATCTACCCAGAACTCCTCCCAGGCATCTCCCGCAGAGTTTTCTCCAGTGCTTTAGGGCCCTGTGATCCCGGCTAGCAACCCCAGACTCCTCTAGGGAAGATACCCGAGATAATTTTTCTGCTTGGACAATGCTCCATCTTCTCGGAAGCATCCGAGACTCCTTGCAGGTCTGTCCCTGAGTCTTTATTCCGGTGGTTTAGCGCCCTGTGATCACGGGTAGCAACCCCAGACTCCTCCAGGGAAGATACCCGAGATGATTTTTCTCCTTGGACAATGCTCCATCTTCTGGGATGCATCTGAGATTCCTCCCAGGCGTCTCCCACAGACATTTTTCCTGTGGTTTGGGTCCCTGTAATCCCGGGTAGCAACCCCAGACTCCTCCAGGGAAGATACCCGAGATGATTTTTCTCCTTGGACAATGCTCCATCTTCTGGGATGCATCTGAGATTCCTCCCAAGTGTCTCCTGCAGACATTTTTCCTGTGCTTTTGGTCCCTGTAATCCCGGGTAGCAAGCCCAGACTCCTCCAGGAAAGATACCCGGGATGATTTTTCTCCTTGGACAATGCTCTATACTCTGGGATGCATCCGAGACTTGTCGCAGCTATTTCCCTGAGTCTTTTTTCTCGCGGTTTATGGTTCTGTCATCCCAGGTAGCAACCCCAGACTCCTCCAGGGAAGACACCCAAGATGATTTTTCTCTCTTGACAGTGGTCCATCCTGCGGGATCTACCCAGAACTCCTCCCAGGCATCTCCCGCAGAGTTTTCTCCAGTGCTTTAGGGCCCTGTGATCCCGGGTAGCAACCCCAGACTCCTCTAGGGAAGATACCCGAGATAATTTTTCTGCTTGGACAATGCTCCATCCTCTGGGAAGCATCCGAGACTCCTTGCAGGTATGTCCCTGAGTGTTTATTCCGGTGCTTTTGGGCCCTGTCATCCCGGGTAGCAACCCCAGACTCCTCCGTGGAAGATACCCAAGTTGATTTTTCTCCTTGGACTATTGTCCATCCTGCGGGATGCACCCGAGTCTCTTCCCAGCTCTGTTTCTGAGTGTTTTCTTCCGGTGGTTTAGCGCCCTGTGATCCCAGGTAGCAACCCCAGACTCCTCCAGGGAAGATACCCGAGATGATTTTTCTCCTTGGACAATGCTCCATCCTCTGGGAAGCATCCGAGACTCATTGAAGGTATGTCCCTGAGTCTTTATTCCGGTGTTTTGGGGCCCTGTGATCCCGGGTAGCAACCCCAGACTCCTCCAGGGAAGATACCCGAGATGATTTTTCTCCTTGGACAATGCTCCATCTTCTGGGATGCATCTGAAATTCCTCCCAAGTGTCTCCCGCTGACATTTTTCCTGTGGTTTTGGTCCCTGTAATCCCAGGTAGCAAGCCCAGACTCCTCCAGGAAAGATACCCGGGATGATTTTTCTCCTTGGACAATGCTCCATCTTCTGGGATGCATCTGAGATTCCTCCCAGGCGTCTCCCACAGACATTTTTCCTGTGGTTTGGGTCCCTGTAATCCCGGGTAGCAACCCCAGACTCCTCCAGGGAAGATACCCGAGATGATTTTTCTCCTTGGACAATGCTCCATCCTCTGGGAAGCATCCGAGACTCATTGAAGGTATGTCCCTGAGTCTTTATTCCGGTGTTTTGGGGCCCTGTGATCCCGGGTAGCAACCCCAGACTCCTCCAGGGAAGATACCCGAGATGATTTTTCTCCTTGGACAATGCTCCATCTTCTGGGATGCATCTGAAATTCCTCCCAAGTGTCTCCCGCTGACATTTTTCCTGTGGTTTTGGTCCCTGTAATCCCGGGTAGCAAGCCCAGACTCCTCCAGGAAAGATACCCGGGATGATTTTTCTCCTTGGACAATGCTCTATACTCTGGGATGCATCCGAGACTTGTTGCAGCTATGTCCCTGAGTCTTTTTTCTCGCGGTTTATGGTTCTGTCATCCCAGGTAGCAACCCCAGACTCCTCCAGGGAAGACACCCAAGATGATTTTTCTCTCTTGACAGTGGTCCATCCTGCGGGATCTACCCAGAACTCCTCCCAGGCATCTCCCGCAGAGTTTTCTCCAGTGCTTTAGGGCCCTGTGATCCCGGGTAGCAACCCCAGACTCCTCTAGGGAAGATACCCGAGATAATTTTTCTGCTTGGACAATGCTCCATCTTCTCGGAAGCATCCGAGACTCCTTGCAGGTCTGTCCCTGAGTCTTTATTCCGGTGGTTTAGCGCCCTGTGATCACGGGTAGCAACCCCAGACTCCTCCAGGGAAGATACCCGAGATGATTTTTCTCCTTGGACAATGCTCCATCTTCTGGGATGCATCTGAGATTCCTCCCAGGCGTCTCCCACAGACATTTTTCCTGTGGTTTGGGTCCCTGTAATCCCGGGTAGCAACCCCAGACTCCTCCAGGGAAGATACCCGAGATGATTTTTCTCCTTGGACAATGCTCCATCTTCTGGGATGCATCTGAGATTCCTCCCAAGTGTCTCCTGCAGACATTTTTCCTGTGCTTTTGGTCCCTGTAATCCCGGGTAGCAAGCCCAGACTCCTCCAGGAAAGATACCCGGGATGATTTTTCTCCTTGGACAATGCTCTATACTCTGGGATGCATCCGAGACTTGTCGCAGCTATTTCCCTGAGTCTTTTTTCTCGCGGTTTATGGTTCTGTCATCCCAGGTAGCAACCCCAGACTCCTCCAGGGAAGACACCCAAGATGATTTTTCTCTCTTGACAGTGGTCCATCCTGCGGGATCTACCCAGAACTCCTCCCAGGCATCTCCCGCAGAGTTTTCTCCAGTGCTTTAGGGCCCTGTGATCCCGGGTAGCAACCCCAGACTCCTCTAGGGAAGATACCCGAGATAATTTTTCTGCTTGGACAATGCTCCATCCTCTGGGAAGCATCCGAGACTCCTTGCAGGTATGTCCCTGAGTGTTTATTCCGGTGCTTTTGGGCCCTGTCATCCCGGGTAGCAACCCCAGACTCCTCCGTGGAAGATACCCAAGTTGATTTTTCTCCTTGGACTATTGTCCATCCTGCGGGATGCACCCGAGTCTCTTCCCAGCTCTGTTTCTGAGTGTTTTCTTCCGGTGGTTTAGCGCCCTGTGATCCCAGGTAGCAACCCCAGACTCCTCCAGGGAAGATACCCGAGATGATTTTTCTCCTTGGACAATGCTCCATCCTCTGGGAAGCATCCGAGACTCATTGAAGGTATGTCCCTGAGTCTTTATTCCGGTGTTTTGGGGCCCTGTGATCCCGGGTAGCAACCCCAGACTCCTCCAGGGAAGATACCCGAGATGATTTTTCTCCTTGGACAATGCTCCATCTTCTGGGATGCATCTGAAATTCCTCCCAAGTGTCTCCCGCTGACATTTTTCCTGTGGTTTTGGTCCCTGTAATCCCAGGTAGCAAGCCCAGACTCCTCCAGGAAAGATACCCGGGATGATTTTTCTCCTTGGACAATGCTCCATCTTCTGGGATGCATCTGAGATTCCTCCCAGGCGTCTCCCACAGACATTTTTCCTGTGGTTTGGGTCCCTGTAATCCCGGGTAGCAACCCCAGACTCCTCCAGGGAAGATACCCAAGATGATTTTTCTCCTTGGACAATGCTCCATCTTCTGGGATGCATCTGAGATTCCTCCCAAGTGTCTCCTGCAGACATTTTTCCTGTGCTTTTGGTCCCTGTAATCCCGGGTAGCAAGCCCAGACTCCTCCAGGAAAGATACCCGGGATGATTTTTCTCCTTGGACAATGCTCTATACTCTGGGATGCATCCGAGACTTGTCGCAGCTATGTCCCTGAGTCTTTTTTCTCGCGGTTTATGTTTCTGTCATCCCAGGTAGCAACCCCAGACTCCTCCAGGGAAGACACCCAAGATGATTTTTCTCTCTTGACAGTGGTCCATCCTGCGGGATCTACCTAGAACTCCTCCCAGGCATCTCCTGCAGAGTTTTCTCCAGTGCTTTAGGGCCCTGTGATCCCGGCTAGCAACCCCAGACTCCTCTAGGGAAGATACCCGAGATAATTTTTCTGCTTGGACAATGCTCCATCCTCTGGGAAGCATCCGAGACTCCTTGCAGGTATGTCCCTGAGTGTTTATTCCGGTGCTTTTGGGCCCTGTGATCCCGGGTAGCAACCCCAGACTCCTCCGTGGAAGATACCCAAGTTGATTTTTCTCCTTGGACTATTGTCCATCCTGCGGGATGCACCCGAGACTCTTCCCAGCTCTGTTTCTGAGTGTTTTCTTCCGGTGGTTTAGCGCCCTGTGATCCCGGGTAGCAACCCCAGACTCCTCCAGGGAAGATACCCGAGATGATTTTTCTCCTTGGACAATGCTCCATCCTCTGGGAAGCATCCGAGACTCCTTGCAGGTCTGTCCCTGAGTCTTTATTCCGGTGGTTTAGCGCCCTGTGATCACGGGTAGCAACCCCAGACTCCTCCAGGGAAGATACCCGAGATGATTTTTCTCCTTGGACAATGCTCCATCTTCTGGGATGCATCTGAGATTCCTCCCAGGCGTCTCCCACAGACATTTTTCCTGTGGTTTGGGTCCCTGTAATCCCGGGTAGCAACCCCAGACTCCTCCAGGGAAGATACCCGAGATGATTTTTCTCCTTGGACAATGCTCCATCTTCTGGGATGCATCTGAGATTCCTCCCAGGCGTCTCCCACAGACATTTTTCCTGTGGTTTTGGTCCCTGTAATCCCGGGTAGCAAGCCCAGACTCCTCCAGGAAAGATACCCGGGATGATTTTTCTCCTTGGACAATGCTCTATACTCTGGGATGCATCCGAGACTTGTCGCAGCTATGTCCCTGAGTCTTTTTTCTCGCGGTTTATGGTTCTGTCATCCCAGGTAGCAACCCCAGACTCCTCCAGGGAAGACACCCAAGATGATTTTTCTCTCTTGACAGTGGTCCATCCTGCGGGATCTACCCAGAACTCCTCCCAGGCATCTCCCGCAGAGTTTTCTCCAGTGCTTTAGGGCCCTGTGATCCCGGCTAGCAACCCCAGACTCCTCTAGGGAAGATACCCGAGATAATTTTTCTGCTTGGACAATGCTCCATCCTCTGGGAAGCATCCGAGACTCCTTGCAGGTATGTCCCTGAGTGTTTATTCCGGTGCTTTTGGGCCCTGTCATCCCGGGTAGCAACCCCAGACTCCTCCGTGGAAGATACCCAAGTTGATTTTTCTCCTTGGACTATTGTCCATCCTGCGGGATGCACCCGAGACTCTTCCCAGCTCTGTTTCTGAGTGTTTTCTTCCGGTGGTTTAGCGCCCTGTGATCACGGGTAGCAACCCCAGACTCCTCCAGGGAAGATACCCGAGATGATTTTTCTCCTTGGACAATGCTCCATCCTCTGGGAAGCATCCGAGACTCATTGAAGGTATGTCCCTGAGTCTTTATTCCGGTGTTTTGGGGCCCTGTGATCCCGGGTAGCAACCCCAGACTCCTCCAGGGAAGATACCCGAGATGATTTTTCTCCTTGGACAATGCTCCATCTTCTGGGATGCATCTGAAATTCCTCCCAAGTGTCTCCCGCTGACATTTTTCCTGTGGTTTTGGTCCCTGTAATCCCGGGTAGCAAGCCCAGACTCCTCCAGGAAAGATACCCGGGATGATTTTTCTCCTTGGACAATGCTCTATACTCTGGGATGCATCCGAGACTTGTCGCAGCTATGTCCCTGAGTCTTTTTTCTCGCGGTTTATGGTTCTGTCATCCCAGGTAGCAACCCCAGACTCCTCCAGGGAAGACACCCAAGATGATTTTTCTCTCTTGACAGTGGTCCATCCTGCGGGATCTACCCAGAACTCCTCCCAGGCATCTCCCGCAGAGTTTTCTCCAGTGCTTTAGGGCCCTGTGATCCCGGCTAGCAACCCCAGACTCCTCTAGGGAAGATACCCGAGATAATTTTTCTGCTTGGACAATGCTCCATCCTCTGGGAAGCATCCGAGACTCCTTGCAGGTATGTCCCTGAGTCTTTCTTCCGGTGGTTTAGCGCCCTGTGATCACGGGTAGCAACCCCAGACTCCTCCAGGAAAGATACCCGAGATGATTTTTCTCCTTGGACAATGCTCCATTTTCTGGGATGCATCTGAGATTCCTCCCAGGCGTCTCCCACAGACATTTTTCCTGTGGTTTGGGTCCCTGTAATCCCGGGTAGCAACCCCAGACTCCTCCAGGGAAGATACCCGAGATGATTTTTCTCCTTGGACAATGCTCCATCTTCTGGGATGCATCTGAGATTCCTCCCAGGCGTCTCCCACAGACATTTTTCCTGTGGTTTGGGTCCCTGTAATCCCGGGTAGCAACCCCAGACTCCTCCAGGGAAGATACCCGAGATGATTTTTCTCCTTGGACAATGCTCCATCTTCTGGGATGCATCTGAGATTCCTCCCAAGTGTCTCCTGCAGACATTTTTCCTGTGCTTTTGGTCCCTGTAATCCCGGGTAGCAAGCCCAGACTCCTCCAGGAAAGATACCCGGGATGATTTTTCTCCTTGGACAATGCTCTATACTCTGGGATGCATCCGAGACTTGTCGCAGCTATGTCCCTGAGTCTTTTTTCTCGCGGTTTATGGTTCTGTCATCCCAGGTAGCAACCCCAGACTCCTCCAGGGAAGACACCCAAGATGATTTTTCTCTCTTGACAGTGGTCCATCCTGCGGGATCTACCCAGAACTCCTCCCAGGCATCTCCCGCAGAGTTTTCTCCAGTGCTTTAGGGCCCTGTGATCCCGGGTAGCAACCCCAGACTCCTCTAGGGAAGATACCCGAGATAATTTTTCTGCTTGGACAATGCTCCATCCTCTGGGAAGCATCCGAGACTCCTTGCAGGTATGTCCCTGAGTGTTTATTCCGGTGCTTTTGGGCCCTGTCATCCCGGGTAGCAACCCCAGACTCCTCCGTGGAAGATACCCAAGTTGATTTTTCTCCTTGGACTATTGTCCATCCTGCGGGATGCACCCGAGTCTCTTCCCAGCTCTGTTTCTGAGTGTTTTCTTCCGGTGGTTTAGCGCCCTGTGATCCCAGGTAGCAACCCCAGACTCCTCCAGGGAAGATACCCGAGATGATTTTTCTCCTTGGACAATGCTCCATCCTCTGGGAAGCATCCGAGACTCATTGAAGGTATGTCCCTGAGTCTTTATTCCGGTGTTTTGGGGCCCTGTGATCCCGGGTAGCAACCCCAGACTCCTCCAGGGAAGATACCCGAGATGATTTTTCTCCTTGGACAATGCTCCATCTTCTGG